>NC_030683.2:13248927-13976427 GCF_000004195.4 Xenopus tropicalis | reverse complement strand
GTTGGGATCAAGTACAGGTACTGTTTTATTATTACAGAGAAAAGGGAATCATTTAACCATTAAATAAACCTAAGCAGAATATTTTTGGAAACATGTTGCCTTGTTCTTCTGGAAATGCCATAGCCCCTTCTTTACCTTTCACTGAGGCTATAAATCTCACGTTCTGGGCCCGGGCCGCCCTTGCACAGGTCCCTCTGAACGTACTCGCCCCCATGAAGCACCTTAACAAATTAAACAACCGTGTTAAAACTGCCTTAAAAAACTAAAGGGAATAGGAAGTATGCTAATTCCTTTTATCTCGGTCATAATTTATCTTCTAATTTCACTTGTCAAAAGCTTAAAGAGAAGCTGTTTGGGAGAGCCGCCAGAAGGAGCTTATGTCTTTCTCTTTACAGACAGTACAAAGTAGTACTTGCCTTAGAATGTAACATAAGCTTGCAACAAAAAGCGCTTCAACATTTTATTGAATGTGCCACTTAGCTAATCTTCAAAGACCCTATTACATTCCCAATCTATCCACATTTATAGATACAATCTAGTGGAGCCGGCTAGAAAACAACCTTTTGTGAAAGACTTGACAGCCTAATTGGGGATTCGAACTCCAGTCACCTGAAGGTTTGTCTGTTTTAATGTGAAAGGCATAAACTAAATTACAAATGATATGGATTCAGCCCTGCAAATGAGGATTATTCATACAGAACTATGTTAGGGATACATGGTTACATGCACTTGGCACAGAATTCTTTTTGCAATGTTGATCCAGAGGAAAGAAAAATGAACGCAAGGTGGACTTGTCTGGTTAAGGTATCGAGGAGTAGGGCAGGGATCCCCCAACCTTTTTAACTTGTAAACCACACTCTGATATAAAAAGTGTTGGTGAGCCACATAAGTTCTTTGGGGGTGCCCAATTAGGAGGGGAAAAGCTGTCTCTGGTAACGTTAAGAGCCAAATTTCCTGGTGTTTGTGCCTTGACCTACTCCAGCACTAGAGATGTAAGAATGGAGTGGGTAAGGGGGGACGGCATTGAGGCTGCGGCCACCTGAGGAAGGAGCCCCAGAAACACCCTGGGTATCTAGGTGTGCCCTGAGACCACATAGAAAATGAACTAGAGGACAATCTGTGGCCTTGTGCCCATACTGTATATCAGCGGTCCCCAACCTTTTTTACTCATGAGCAACATTTAAATATAAAAAATTTTGGGGAGCAACACAAGCATGAAAAAAGTTCCTAGGGGGTGCCCAAAAAGGGCTGTGATTGGTTACTTGGTAGCCCAATGTGGACTGGCAGCCTACAGGAGGCTCTATTCGATAACAGGTCCCATAAATGTAGTAGGCTTCATTTTATTTCTGTGAAAGTCTGTGATGATGGAAAGTAGTATGAGCAGTAAGAGAAAATGAGGGACAGCCCCATCTCTTTTGGGAAGGTTCCCACTAAATATTGGAAAATTGGTGGTGGGATTTGCTGCCATTCAGCCGCTAGATCAGGGATCCCCAACCTTTTTTACTTGTGAGCCACACTCAGATGTAAAAAGACTTGGGGAGCCACACAAGCATAAAAAGTGTTCTTTGGGGCTGCCCAAAAAGGGCTGTGATTGGTTATTTGGTAGCCCAGTGTGCACTGGCAGCCTACAGGAGGCTCTGTTTGGCAGTACACATTATTTTATGCCTCCAAAATGTGCCTTCCAGCCAGAAATTAAAAAATGGGCACCTGCTTTGTGGCCCCTGGGAGCAACACCCAAGGGGTTGGGGAGAAACATGTTGCCCATGAGCCACTGGTTGGGGATCACTGCTGTTTATCAAAGTATCTATGCTGCTTGCCACAGATGTTTGGCCTGCCTTCAACGTATAGAACTGGGCCGTTTGCCACTGATTTTTGCCTTGACAGTGAGAGGCCCTGATCCCACCCCATTGACAGGGCTTCTTCTTCTTACCACCCCATACATATTTTTCTTACTATATATTGTGTGACGCACATATATATACAGTATATAAATACCGGTATGGGACCTGATGTCCAGAATGCTTAGGGCCTGATAAGGATAAGGGGTCTTTCCATAATTTGGATCTCCATACTTTGTTTACTAAAAAATCATTTAAACCTTGAATAAACCCAATAGAAATGCTTTGCCCCCAATAAGAGTTAATTGTATTTTAGTCAACATTAAGTGCACAGTACTGTTTTATGATTACAGAGAAAAGGGAGATCATTTTTTAAAATGTTGAATTATTTCATTAAAATGGAGTCTATGGGAGATGGACTTCCCGTAATTCGGAACTTTCTGGATAACGGGTTTCCAGGTAATTGATCCCATACCTGTATATATGCATATATATATATATATAATCAATGCTGGATATAAAGGTGGCCAAACATTGAAAAAGCCACTTGTTTGGGGACCGTAAGGTGGGTGATATTGTGTTGAGCCAATTGACTTGTCCTTTTATTGGCACGTGCCCTGATCCGACAGTACTGCCTGCCGGCATAAGCACCAATGACCCTAATATAAAAATAAATAATGCAAGAAACCCATCTAAAAAATAAAATCATGGTTTTTTTTGTTTTTTTTTAATTGCCCTTTATAAAAACTATAATGTCAAGTTCTTAATGATATCGTTATACAGCCTGTGTTTTGTCTGAGAGAAAAAAAAATGTATCCTTATCAACGGCTTTTGGGCATAAACCATGATGAATGAATTCATTTCGCTTGGAGACAAAAAAATATTTATCCGGATTCTTGAGGAAGAAGCATGTTGTTTTACCGAGTCTTTTTTTTTTTTCCTTCTTCCCGAGTCATCTGACTTTGGTCTCCTTTTTTTAAATAATCATCTCTTCAACTTTGAAGTTTCATTCATTACCTGTGTTAAGTCAACAAAGACTCCTACTAAGACAGCCAGTCTAAGACAGGACACCATTTTTTTTTTTTTCTTTTTTGCAGCCTAATTAGACGTAATTACTTTATTCTATCCACAAGGTTCATACTTCTACCGTTGCCTTGTAATTGAAATTGCATGCTTGGTCAAGGGACTGTTTGACGCCACGGAGGAGACGTCCCCGCTGCCTGCTGTCATTCCCTGCCACACTGTCTAAGTCAAAAAAGTACAGAGGGACTGTCATCTTGCAAAGTACTTATTAAGTGCTCCGGCCTCCGTCAGAGAACAGGATGTGTGCTGACCCAATCCTGATCTTCAGAACAGTAAAATAAAAGCTCTAATTGGCTTCGGAGAGAGGGAATCTTCATCTTGTGGCCAGTTGAAGGTCTATTTTTTTTTAAAAGAAATTGGGTGCCGTGTTTTTACAGGGGCGACCTATCTCGCTCCGGCGTATTGATTTCTTATTCCCAATCATTATGACAGAGATCAAAAGAAGTGTTACCCTATCTATCTATCTATCTATCTATGTATATCTATCTATATCTATCTATCTATCTATCTATCTATCATCTATCTATATCTATCTATCTATCTATCTATCTATCTATCTATCTATATCTATCTATCTATCTATCTATCTATCATCTATCTATGTATACCTATCTATCTATCTATCTATCTATCTATCTATCTATATATCTATCGATCATCTATCTATCTATCTATCTATCATCTATCTATCTATCTATATCTATCTATCTATCTATCTATCATCTATCTATCTATCATCTATCTATGTATATCTATCTATATATCTATCTATCATCTATCTATGTATATCTATCTATCATCTATCTATCTATCTATCTATCTATCTATCTATCTATCATCTATCTATCTATCTATCTATCTATCTATATATCTATCATCTATCTATGTATATCTATCTATCTATCTATCATCTATCATCTATCTATGTATATCTATCTATCTATCTATCTATCATCTATCTTTCTATCTATCTATCATCTATCTATCTATCTATCTATCTATCATCTATCTATCTATCTATCTATCTATCTATCTATCTATCTATATATCTATCATCTATCTTTGTATATCTATCTATCTATCTATCTATCTATCTATCATCTATCTATCTATCTATCTATCTATCTATCTATCTATCATCTATCTATCATCTATCTATCTATCTATCTATCATCTATCTATCTATCTATCTATCATCTATCATCTATCTATGTATATCTATCTATCTATCTATCATCTATCTATCTATCTATCTATCTATCTATCTATCTATCTATATATCTATCATCTATCTATGTATATCTATCTATCTATCTATCTATCTATCTATCTATCTATCTATCTATCTGTGATGCTGTATATGGTGAGTAACACAGTGTTCACATAAAAGAAATCAGGTGCCGTGCGTTTACGGGGCGACCTCTCTCGCTCCGGCGTATTGATTTCTTATTCCCAATCGTTGTGACAGAGATCAAAAGAAGTGTTACCCCTCATTATCTCTTTTGAAGGATTTGAATGATGAGCATGTCACCGAAGATTAGAAAAGAAAAAGGAAAGAAAACACGCCTTGTGTTTGGCAACAGGGTCGACAGGAATAAAGATGGGGTGGGGGGGAGAATATTTTTTTACTCCTTTGAGTCCTTAAGAAGGGAGTAATGAAAAAAAGTTAAATTGCTAGCCTGCAGCAGCTAATGAACTAACACAGGCTCCCTTATCCATAATCAGCTGAACTTGGAGACTGGCTCTAGTGATTAATCAAATGAGAAATCAGGTCCCACTGCCAGTAAATAATAGGGCTTTCCTTGAGTGCTTTGTTGACGGGGGAAACAAAAGAATCTTCCTTGAGTGTCAGAACCTTTACTTTTGTTGATGGTGCCACAAGGTCTACGGCAGAGGCAGTTAGGGCTTAATGTGGGACGGGAACTGGAGTTTAAAGGAAAAGGCAGACACGACCCATAGAGGGGTCTAAGGGAGAAAATGATACGTGGGGACATGACAAGTACAAAGGAGCAGTTATTGGCAACTGCAGCAAACCTACTGGTAACTTTACCTGCGGGGGGTCTGAGTTGCCTTCAGGAGTATAGGGATTATAGGGCGTTACATTATCAGAAAGGATCATACAAAACAGGATTCCAGTTACACTACAAAGGAGTTATTATTATTATTATTATTAACATTTATCTATAAAGCGCCAACATATCCCGCAGCGCTGTACAATAAGTGGGTTACATACATTAATAATGCGGTCATCGATCCGACTTTTAGTATGTACTATCTGCAGTAGAGAAGGATTGTCTGATAAAGGTTACTGACTGGGGCAATTTGGGCCAGACGCAGACAACCTACTACTACAGGTATAGGATCCCTTATCCGGGAACCCATTATCCAGAAAGCTCCGAATTACGAAAAGCCTGTCTCCCATAGACTCCATTTTGATCAAATAATACAGAATTTTGAAACTGATTTCCTTTTTTTCTGTAATAATAAAACAGTAATTTGTAACTGATCCCAACTAAGATATAATTACCCCTTATTGGGGCAGAACAGTCCTATTGGGTTTATTTCATGGTTAAATGATTCCCTTTTCTCTGTAATAATAAAACAGTACCTGTACTTGATCCCAACTAAGATATAATTACCCCTTATTGGGGGCAGAACAGTCCTATTGGGTTTATTTCATGGTTAAATGATTCCCTTTTCTCTGTAATAATAAAACAGTACCTGTACTTGATCCCAACTAAGATATAATTACCCCTTATTGGAGGCAGAACAGCCCTATTGGGTTTATTTAATGGTTAAATGATTCCCTTTTCTCTGTAATAATAAAACAGTACCTGTACTTGATCCCAACTAAGATATAATTAATCCTTATTGGGTGCAAAACAATCCTATTGGGTTTAATTAATGTTTTATTGATTTTTTAGTTGACTTAAGGTATGGAGATCCAAATTACAGAAAGACCCATTATCTGGAATACCCTTGGTCCGGGGCATTCTGGATAATGGGTCCTATACCTGTACTCTACTACTACTACTAAGACCCCTCTAGCCTTGTTCAGGATCTGGACAGACCACCAAGCATTACGCTCTCCTGCAGAAGTAGAATTGTTCACTTTACCTAATGGCTTGAAGGTTCCATATTTGGGGCAAACCCATGTTTCTAATCGTGAGGAACGAATGTGCTTTGCTGTTTAGACAGAATCAGACCAACCAGTTCCAATGAATCATTGTTTTTAATTAAATGATACAATAGACCAGACATAACCAACTTTTCTGAACTACACATCCCAGCTGGATTCCCAGCATGCTTAACCAACCATTGGCTTTATGGCTATAAATTCACCATTTCTATCTATCTGTCTATCATCTATCTATCTATCTATCTATCTATCTATCTATCTATCTATATCTATCTATCTATCTATCTATCTATCATCTATCTATGTATATCTATCTATCTATCATCTATCTATCTATCTATCTATCTATCTATCTATATCTATCTATCATCTATCTATGTATATCTATCATCTATCTATCTATCTATCTATATCTATCTATCATCATCTATCTATCTATCTATCTATCTATATCTATCTATCATCTATCTATGTATATCTATCTATCATCTATCTATCTATCTATCTATATCTATCTATCTATCATCTATCTATCTATCTATCTATCTATCTATCTATCTATCATCTATCTATCTATCTATCTATCTATCTATCATCTATCTATCTATCTATCATCTATCTATCTATCTATCTATCTATCATCTATCTATCTATCTATCTATCTATCTATCTATCTATCTATCTATCTCTATCTATCTATCTATCTATCTATCATCTATCTATCTATCTATCTATCATCTATCTATCTATCTATCTATCTATCTATCTATCTATCTATCTATATCTATCTATCTATCATCTATCTATGTATATCTATCTATCATCTATCTATCTATCTATCTATCTATATCTATCTATCTATCTATCTATCATCTATCTATGTATATCTATCATCTATCATCTATCTATATATCATCTATCTATCCATCTATCTATCTATCATCTATCTATCTATCTATCTATCTATCATCTATCTATCTATCTATCTATCTATCTATCTATCTATCTATCTATCTATCTATCATCTATCTATGTATATCTATCTATCATCTATCTATCTATCTATCTATCTATCTATCTATCTATCTATATCTATCTATCATCATCTATCTATCTATCTATCTATCTATCTATCTATCTATATCTATCTATCATCTATCTATGTATATCTATCTATCATCTATCTATCTATCTATCTATCTATCTATATCTATCTATCATCTATCTATCTATCTATCTATCTATCTATCTATCTATCTATCTATCATCTATCTATCTATCTATCTATCTATCTATCTATCATCTATCTATCTATCTATCTATCATCTATCTATCTATCTATCTATCTATCTATCTATCATCTATCTATCTATCTATCTATATCTATCTATCATCTATCTATGTATATATATCTATCATCTATCTATCTATATCTATCTATCTATCATCTATCTATGTATATCTATCTATCATCTATCTATCTATCTATATCTATCTATCATCATCTATCTATCTATCTATCTATCTATCTATCATCTATCTATGTATATCTATCTATCATCTATCTATCTATCTATCTATCTATCTATCCATCTATCATCTATCTATCTATCTATCATCTATCTATCTATCTATCATCTATCTATCTATCTATCTATCTATATCTATCTATCTATCTATCTATCTATCTATCTATCTATCATCTATCTATGTATATCTATCATCTATCATCTATCTATATATCATCTATCTATCCATCTATCTATCTATCATCTATCTATCTATCTATCTATCATCTATCTATCTATCTATCTATCTATCTATCTATCTATCATCTATCTATGTATATCTATCTATCATCTATCTATCTATATCTATCTATCTATCTATCTATCTATCTATCTATGTATATCTATCTATCATCTATCTATCTATCTATCTATCTATCTATCTATCTATCTATCTATATCTATCTATCTATCATCATCTATCTATCTATCTATCTATCTATCTATCATCTATCTATCTATCTATCTATCTATCTATCTATCTATCATCTATCTATCTATCTATCTATCTATCATCTATCTATCTATCTATCTATCTATCTATCGATCTGTGATGCTGTATATGGTGAGTAACGCAATGTTCACATAATTGCTGGCCATACATGTACAGATAAAATCGTACAAACCTTAGTTTGTTGTAAATTTCGGACCACGTGGGGGCTCCGAATTTTCGTCCCAATAGTTTCCATGCCCTGGAGATTGGCCAGGAAAATTTTGGTTAGCTAACGAAAAAATCAGTGCATGTATTGTGTATCGTGTGACCTACAATGGAAGTCACTGTCATACGATTGGTGTCTGCCAACTATTTCATGTTCAGAACATCTTCCCATTTGTATTTTAGGGCTTTATCCTACAATTTAAGTCTGAATGTTAGTTTTAGATCATAGCATTTTAAACATACGACCGATAGAAAGTTCGTTGGAAGAAGACTAAAATCTGAACATGTACGGCCACCTTAACTTAATCAAAAGGAACTGCTGATTGGTTGCATGTGAATTATCATTGGACAGTTTGCTGTGGGCGCTGGAGTCATAACTTGTCTTCCTGAGGTCACAGCTTAGAGGTAATTTGCTCATAACCTGTTGGATTACTAACCACACTTCAGTCAATGTGCTGCTTGCGTTTCTCCATTAGCTGTCACACACGGAGAATGTCTGGAGCCAGGTGGAACACTGCAGTGAATATTGCACCACGCTGGCCAGGAGGGGAAATTACTGATGCCTTTGGGGCTTTAGCTGTAATTAGAACTATCTGAAGAGGCCTCTGCTGTAATTACAGACTACTGAAAGGAAGCTCAGGCATAGGCAGGGCTAACATAGAACTTTAACAACTACAGCTCCCATGATGCCCTGCTGGCAAAGCTATATCTGCTGCTGGGCTGCAGCTTCCAATCACCACCTTCATATCTAGCAGCGGCAGAACTGCAATTTCCAAAAGTTTCCCTTCAACAGTAGATGGTTCCATTGCCTCCAATACTAGCTAGCGTTGAGGATATGCCAAAACAGCAGCGTGGTCATATTATGCCAGGATTAGTCTGCAAGGAGGGCAACACACATCACAGATAGGCAAACGTTTGGATCAGCCCACTAATTAGGCTTAGATTTCTTGGCAAACTGATTCTGAATTCCTGGCTTGGAGGCAAGTTTTGGTTGCATAAAAATCAGGAGTACTGCCAAACAGAGCCTTCTATAGGCTGCCAGTTCACATATGCAGGGCTGCCATCAGGGGGGCACAGGGGGCACAGTCGCCCCGGGCCCAGGCGATTTTAACTTTAAAGGGGGCTGGCCGTGATACAGTTTTCTTAGTAGCTCAGGCCCCCTTTAATCAACTCTGGGGCCCTGTCATTGGTGGTCAGCGGGTAATCCTATTAGATGCTGGGGAGGATGCTTGGGGGGGAGCCGGAGGACACTGGGGGGGAGCTGGAGGATGTGGAGGGGAACAGGAGGAAGCAGTAGGGGAGCGGCCCATAGTATGAGGACACTGGGGGAGGACCACCAATGTTTTTCGGTGCCCTGGGCTGGCTAGCAATGTTTTAGGGGGACCCTGCCCTGGCACCAATGCAAAATGTAACCCATGGCCACCAATATTTTAGGTGGGCCCTGGCTACCAATGTTTTAGGGGACCCTGGCTACCAATGTCTGTGTGTCCTTTGTACTGATGGGAGGGGTCACTGGGGGAGGGGCCATTGGGGGCATGGGAGGAGGGGGGCCCAGAAAATGTTGTTGTGAGGGGCCCCGTGACTTCTGATGGCGGCTCTGAACATATGGGCTGCCAAATATCCAATAATAGACTGTTTTTTGCACCCCATGAACTTTTTTCATGCTTGTATTGCTCCCCAACTCTGTTTATATTTGAATGTGGCTCACCGGTAAAAAATGGTTGGGGGGCACCTGGTCTATGGGATTCCTTGTTTGGACTTATACCACAACACAAAACATTTTTCAATTGCTTCATAGTGTTTTGCAAAAATTATCTCCCCCTTTTCATGTTACCATGCTGTTGGTTTTCCAGTAAGAAACCAATTTAGTGAATTTAATGAACATAGGGAGGTCTATAATGTGACTAGGGATGCACCGAATCCCAGATTCGGTTCGGCCGAATCCCGGGTTTTTTTTTTAAGGATTCGGTTTTGGGCAGATCTGCGGTCCTGGCCAAACCGAATCTGAATCCTAATTAGATTCGGTTCGGAATTCAGCCGAATCCTGCTGGGTGGGTTCTGGAATTCAGCCGAACCTAAAAAAGTGGGTACGGTGCATCCCTATATGTGAAAGGAAGAAGTTTAGGGTCCCAATGAAGGCACCCATTAGTGATTCATTTAGTTACTCCCCACCCACCTGTAACAACTACCAAAGGGTTGTGAGAAAAGGAGTTCACTGTGCAGATTGTATGTATTTTACTTATCCATCCTTTGGGCAATAAGGTATAGGGAACTCCCAGCTGGTTTCACAGAAGCTCCTTCTCTATGTGCGTTCCCTGCCTCAACAAACCTTCCACTTGTTAATGAATTACCTTTCTGCCTATAGTCACAACTAAAGCATCATCATGCGCAATGTCCTCTTGTTAGCTCACTTTTCATCTGTTTTCGTTCCTACCGCAATGTTTCTTTTGCAGATAAACCATATCCTTCCAATGACCAGGAAACCAGCCAAGTGATGATTATCACTCATAAAAACGAGCTCGTTTCTAAAGCAATCAATAATCCCAAGCTCAGTACGGATTCCAGCGTGGAAGACAATTGGTAGACTGTGGTCAAGACAAACATTTTATGGATTTTTACCCTAGAGCCACTTTCCTTGAGGAAGCTCTGATAAAAAACACATGATAGCACTTATCATTAACAATATATGGTTTCCGTGTTTGGAACTCGCAGACTCCAACAGACATTCTTGTAGTTATACATGTTCAGGTCTTCTTCCAAAGAACGTTTGGATATCGATCATGTGTTTAAATGCAGTGATCCAAAACTAACATTCAGACTGAAATTGTAGGATACAAGCACCAAAAATAACGAATTGGAGGATGTTCTAAACATAAAATAATTGGCAGACAATAATCATATGAAAGTGACTGCCCTGGAATTCATTGTAGGTCCCCCAAGGGTATCGGCAGATAGACAATACATGCATTGATTTTATTGTTAGCTGACTGATATTTTCTAACTTGTCCGATTGACTAAACGACTAATCACCGCGGCACGAAAATTATCAAAGCAATAATTTGGAGCCCACGCACGGCCCATAAATAGTATGAAACATAGTACAGGTATAGGACCCATTATCCAGAATGCTCGGGACCAAGGGTATTCCGGATAAGGGGTCTTTCCGTAATTTGGATCTTCATACCTTAAGTCTATTGAAAAATCAATAAAACATTAATTAAACCCAATAGGATTGTTTTGCATCCAATAAGGATTATTTATATCTTAGTTGGGATCAAGTACAGGTACTGTTTTATTATTACAGAGAAAAGGGAATCATTTAACCATTAAATAAACCCAATAGGGCTGTTCTGCCCCAATAAGGGGTAATTATATCTTAGTTGGGATCAAGTACAGGTACTGTTTTATTATTACAGAGAAAAGGGAATCATTTAACCATTAAATAAACCCAATAGGACTGTTCTGCCCCCAATAAGGGGTAATTATATCTTAGTTGGGATCAAGTACAGGTACTGTTTTATTATTACAGAGAAAAGGGAATCATTTAACCATTAAATAAACCCAATAGGGCTGTTCTGCCCCAATAAGGGGTAATTATATCTTAGTTGGGATCAAGTACAGGTACTGTTTTATTATTACAGAGAAAAGGGAATCATTTAACCATGAAATAAACCCAATAGGGCTGTTCTGCCCCAATAAGGGGTAATTATATCTTAGTTGGGATCAAGTACAGGTACTGTTTTATTATTACAGAGAAAAGGGAATCATTTAACCATTAAATAAACCCAATAGGGCTGTTCTGCCCCCAATAAGGGGTAATTATATCTTAGTTGGGATCAAGTACAGGTACTGTTTTATTATTACAGAGAAAAGGGAATCATTTAACCATTAAATAAACCCAATAGGGCTGTTCTGCCCCCAATAAGGGGTAATTATATCTTAGTTGGGATCAAATACAAAGTACTGTTTTATTTTTACAGAGAAAAAGGAAATCAATTTTAAAAAACTGAATTATTTGATTAAAATGGAGTCTATGGGAGACAGGCTTTCTGGATAACGGATCCCATACCTGTACAATTATATGGGTGCATGTATGTCCAGCTTTAAGGTCCCCATACACGGGCCGATTCTAGCTGCCGATAACGGTCCCTTAGACCGATTCGGCAGCTAATTGCCCGTGTATGGGCACTACCGACGGGCCTGCCCGACCGATATCTGGCCTGAAATCGACTAGATATTGATCGGGCAGGTTAAAAAATCTAGTTGGATCGGGGACTGCATCAACGAGCCGATGCAGTCCCCGATCCGACTAGAACCGACTTTGCCTATACCCGTCATTATAATTCGATCATTTGGCCCCAGGGCCAAACGATCGAATTACCCTGGATTCTCCCGATATCGTCCACCCGTAGGTGGGGGATATCGGGAGAAGATCTGCTTGCTTGGTGACATCGCCAAGCGGGTGGATCTGAAGGTCTATGGGCACCTTTACTCTACAGAAGATAAGAGTGGCAGCTTTATATTGTCAGTTGACTGGGAGCCTTCATCGTACTCTATACTAGGTGTCCCATAGGGAAAGTGTTACCCTTTCTATTAAGGGATTTCTCTGCTGATATTAACACTAGATAATTGCGTCTCCGTAATTTGTCTGTTTCATTCTCTGTTATCATTTCACAAGGGTCCAGCAAAAACATCTCCACCCTAGGGATCAAAAGTACAATCATGTAGGTGTTATTATTTACAATAATCATTATATTTAAGTCTGGCAAATTTCACACCTAAAGCATTTTGCAAAATGTTGAATTGCATTAAGTGACTTTGTAAAATGCACAGGGATCCTTTGGAGCACCCAAAGCGGTTAAATGAATAAATGATCTATTTCTTGACTGTAGAAAGAGTAAATTAACTTATATTTCCATGGGCATTCTGCTCTTAGCCCTGAGATTTACTAGCTAGACTCTGATGCCCCGTATTACTGAATCACTGTTTGTAAAGCAGATACCCAACCGTTGGGCTTGGCTACGTTTGATTTCTGTCAGTGCCAGAATTGTTCTACTAGTAAATCTTGTTGTAAACATCATGCTGAGAAGGAAGCATGGAAATTGTTTGGAATTTAGAAGGATTCCAACAATATCATTCCGTAGGCACTGCGAGTCGATAAATGTAGGCTATCCCACATATCGCCTGTGCTCAAGTACATCCCTGGAAAAAAAATGCCCCAAGCTTCCTAAGTTTTATTTAATGCTATTGATAAACTATTTCTGTACTACTATACCAAACAGGGGCCTTCCTAGGTCCCCTAAGGGCTGTGACAGACGGGGAGATCTCCCCGAAATGTAAATCGAGAATGTAAATCGCCGTTGGGATGGCATACGTGGCACCGATATCGGCAAAGTTTCCTCTCAAGGCAACTTCGCCAATTTTTGCAAATCGCTGCAACGTGTATGCCATCCCACCGGCGATTTACATTCTAGCCGGTGGGATGGTATTTCGGGGAGATTAGTCACGGGCGATTAATCTCCCCATCTGTCACAGCCCTTAGACTAGCTACAGATAGAGCATTGGTTATCCATGTAGCAGGGTTAGACTGGGCGGCCGGGACACCAGGAAAAATCCCGATGGGCCCCGGTTCTAGTGGGCCCCGGTGGCCCAGACCCGAATCTTGCCGGCGCTCCCCCTGCCGACCGCTTCTCCCCTGACGTGTCAAATTTACGAGCTCGGGGGAGGACATCGGGTGGGGGGCTCTGCGAGGGGGGTTACGGGGCCCCTGCGGGGGGGAGGGGGGTTAGGGGACACGCTCGGCTGGGGGCACCTGCGGGGCCCCTGGGACAGGAGCCCTGGTGGGCCCTTCACCCCCAGTCCGACCCTGCCATGTAGTATGGATATTCGATAATGTAGTATGCAGCTAACAGCTTAAACTTGGATATGTTGTCCAGCAGTGATTGAACATTTAGTGACTACTTATTAATGAACAGGTCGTACAGCTTTAATGAATAGTAATAAAGGCACTCACAGGAATGCAGTCACACAGAATCACTTTTGTTCCGTGTTATTAGAACCACAATATAAGGGAAGGGTCACTTTTCTAGCTGAGGGTGGCATTGAAGCTCCTCTTATTGGTACCACAAGGCTCTTGGTCCAACTCAACCTCAGTCAACAACGGTTCCTCTCTCTATGACTCTCAAGCAATCACTTCTCTTCTTCCTATTCCTTGGCTAACTGCCCCTGCAAGAACTACCTCTCATGGAACCACAAAATAATAACTATAACTTAGAAGAAACACAAAGAAACAAATGATTATATGTAACCAGTACATAGAACATTGTCTTTCCTTTTCTACAGGAAGAAGACGCGATATCATATCATAAAAAAAGGTTCATGCATTTCAAATATATCTACTGGTAGTACCTTACACTCCAAACGACCACTGGGAACATTTTAGAAGGCATTCCCTCTACTCCTAAGTTTAGGCATTTGGGGCCCCTTACTGGTGTCCCTATTACTAGAGTCCTGTGACTAGAGTAACTCTGTTATGACCCTTGCTGGTTTTTGGGTATTGGGCTGCCTAGTCCAGAGTGCCTCTTAGACCTTAACCAACTCTTGTCCTCGACAACCACTATGAATATTTTTAGCATACACAGCATGCTTATGCATTATTACTAAATGTCTACATCTGTACATGTGAAAAGTTCTCCTTCATTTTAAATTGATGTAATTGTCTATTATAATTGTGTTGTGTTAACTAACTTTAGCGAAGATGAAAGGCCTTTGTCTAATCAGAACATGGCCAGTCACAGGACCAGCCTAACTTGTAGCCAATTAGAGCATGACAACATTCACAGGGTTAGACCAACTAGTAGCCAATTAGAAGATGAGGACATTCCCAGGGCTAGACCAACTTGTAGGCAATTAGAACATGAGTAAATTCACAGGGCTAGACCAACTTGTAGCCAATTAGAACATGAGTAAATTCACAGGGTTAGACCAACTTGTAGCCAATTAGAACAAGAAGACATTCCCAGGGTTAGACCAACTTGTAGCCAATTAGAACATGAGTAAATTCACAGGGTTAGACCAACTTGTAGCCAATTAGAACAAGAAGACATTCCCAGGGTTAGACCAACTTGTAGGCAATTAGAACATGAGTAAAGGTGGCCATACACGTGGCGATCCGACGATGTTTCGTACGACCATCGGTCGCACGAAACATCGTAAGATCCGCCACACACCATTCAGGGCTGAATCGGCAGGTAAGGAGGTAGAAACAATAGGATTTCTACCTCCTTCTGCCGATTCAGCTCTGAAGGGAGAATTTTGGTCAGGCGCCTTCTATGGCGCCCGATCAAAATTTTCAAACTTGTCCGATCGGCGAGTCGTCCGATATCGGCAGCTTCCTGCGATATCGGTCGACTCGCCGACATGCCATACACGCACCGATTATCGTACGAAACGAGGTTTCGTACGATAATATCGGTGCGTGTATGGCCACCTTAAATTCACAGGGTTAGACCAACTTGTAGCCAATTAGAACAAGAAGACATTCCCAGGGTTAGACCAACTTGTAGGCAATTAAAACATGAGTAAATTCACAGGGCTAGACCAACTTGTAGCCAATTACAACACGAGGACATGCACAAGGCTAGACCAACTTCGTCTAGCCCTGCGATTGAAAAGTGCAGCATTTTTTCCAAAAATTTCAGTGTATTTGCAACTTAGTTAAGAGGGTCCTCCCCTCGAGTCCAGGTTATTAGTCCACCACCCACTTAGATACACTGAGCAGTGGGTTCTGCCAGGTTTTTTCATTTGGGACCCAAATGAAAAAAAAAAAAGGCTAATGGAACTGTACTCTTGGCAATGTCACTGATCAACTCATTACACTCTAAACCCCACCTCTTCCACCACAAGTTGGCTTTGATTGTACTGGAGAAAATGCTGCCTGCAATGGAGTGGGATGTTCCTGCACATGTGCATAGTAGAACATTAGACTTCTTTGCCCTATTCCAGACTTGAAACCCTTGAGAGAAGGCAGAAGAAGCTCAGATCCTAATAAATAGTTATTTTTATATAATCGCACTATTATTAGACCAACTTGTAGCCAATTGCAACACAAGGACATTCACAGGGCTAGACCAACTTGTAGCCAATTAGAACATGAGGACATTCACAGGGCTAGACTGACTTGTAGCCAATTAGAACATGAGGACATTTACAGGGCTAGACCAACTTGTAGCCAATTAGAACATGAGGACATTCAAAGGGCTAGACTGACTTGTAGCCAATTAGAACATGAGGACATTTACAGGGCTAGACCAACTTGTAGCCAATTAGAACATGAGGACATTCAAAGGGCTAGACTGGCTTGTATCCAATTAGAACATGAGGACATTTACAGGGCTAGACCAACTTGTAGCCAATTAGAACATGAGGACATTCAAAGGGCTAGACTGGCTTGTATCCAATTAGAACATGAGGACATTTACAGGGCTAGACCAACTTGTAGCCAATTAGAACATGAGGACATTCAAAGGGCTAGACCAACTTGTAGCCAATTAGAACATGAGGACATTCAAAGGGCTAGACTGACTTGTAGCCAATTAGAACATGAGGACATTTACAGGGCTAGACCAACTTGTAGCCAATTAGAACATGAGGACATTCAAAGGGCTAGACTGGCTTGTATCCAATTAGAACATGAGGACATTTACAGGGCTAGACCAACTTGTAGCCAATTAGAACATGAGGACATTCAAAGGGCTAGACTGGCTTGTATCCAATTAGAACATGAGGACATTTACAGGGCTAGACCAACTTGTAGCCAATTAGAACATGAGGACATTCAAAGGGCTAGACTAACTTGTAGCCAATTAGAACATGGGGACGTTTCAAAGGGCTAGACTGACTTGTAGCCAATTAGAACATGGGGACGTTTCAAAGGGCTAGACTGACTTGTAGCCAATTAGAACATGGGGACGTTTCAAAGGGCTAGACTGACTTGTAGCCAATTAGAACATGGGGACGTTTGAAGGGCTAGACCAAGTTGTAGCCAATTAGATCATGACGCCAATCACAGGGCAAGACCAAGTTGTCGCTCTGTAACATTTTAGATAATACTAGAAGCAATACCAAATGCAAACACTTGACATATAAAAAGTGCCTATATTAAATGATATTCCTACATCCGGCTTGTTATAGGCTGCATCTGGATCCTCCATGTGTCCCAATGGGCAAATAATCTCCAAAAAAGGAGGAGAGGAAAAAAAATAAAAGCTGCCAAGGATGCGACAGACTTCAATGGAAAGAGCAATGGAATGTTGTTATAATTAAGTCCATTTCTTTCCATGTAGATTAAGAAAATCCAGGAAAGAGCAGGAAGGGAGATTCAGGGTTATCATCTCTCTGATATTCCTGCCCCCGAGTCACAAAGCTTCCTGCTTTACAATGCGAGTCCCCGAGACGCGGCAGCTATCCGTATGGAATGTTTATGTAGCTTAACCACTGCGCCGAGCACCAGCGTCCTTTCATAAATGTTTTCCCCAAAAAGCTTTCGTGCTTAAATCCCTTTACACAAAGATCCCCATTTCTCTTTCCTTACGTAACGGCTTGACAATCTCGCACGTGTGACTTGTTATGGAGCCTGTTACGTAGGAGATTTAATGATACACCGTGCAGCAGATGTGCCCCATCCAATCACGTCAGCTCAGCCATATCCCAATACGTGTTAGACACGTAAATCCCCTGAGCTGAAATAACCAAAGTATCGGCCATTATTTACGGATTGAAGGGCTCATTTACAGTGGAAACGTGCAGTTTCTAGACACAAATAACATTTTTTCCCCTCCACAATGCAGCATTTTCCCCAGAATTTCAGTTTAATTGCAAATTAGTGAACAGTAGTGATGAGCGACTCTGTCTCGCTTTATTTTGACACTGCGACTATTTATTTCGACACGCAACTATTCTTTTGACGTGCGATTATTCTTTTGACGCCGCAACTATTTATTTTCGTGCCCACGACTTTTCTTTTGGCGCCCGTGACTATTCTTTTGGCGCCCGTGACTATTCTTTTGGCGTCCGCGACTATTCTTTTGATGGCCACAACAATTTTTGGATGCGCAGCAATTTTTTTCATCCGTTTAGCGAAACAATCCGCCAATGGCGAAACGAGGAAATTCGCAACTAATCCATGCCTGGCGAAATATTTCGCCCATCACTAGTTAACAGGGTCCTCCCCTCGAGTCCAGGTTATTAGTCCACCACCCACTTAGATACCCTGAGCAGTGGGTCCTGCCAACTAGGTATAATGGAACCCAAATGAAAAATAAAATGGCTAATGGAACTCTACTCTTGGCAATACCACTGATCAACTCATTACACTGTAAACCCCACCTCCTCTGCCACAAGTCTCACACTTTTGGCTTTGATTGGAGAACTTGCATATCGCTCACCCGTAGGTGGGGATATCGGGAGAAGATCTGCTCGCTTGGCGACATCGCCAAGTGAGCGGATCTTAAGGTGTATGGGGACCTATAAAGAGGTCTGGAAAACAATAAAGATGTTTATTGTTGTGATGCATTAAATAACTGGGGTAGCTCTCCCTAGAGCAGGGGTCCCCAACCGCCGGGCCGCGGACCAGTTCCGGGCCGCGGGCGGCATGGCAGTGGGCCGCAGCGCCCCCTCCCCCCCCAGCGCGTCGCATGTATTACGCGCCACACCCCACCCCCCTCGGTCCGTGTAAAAGATTTTGTGCCTCCTACCGGGCCGCGGGGCTAAAAAGGTTGGGAACCCCTGCCCTAGAGAGTATGTAAGTATGGGGCTTTTATGTACCTTGAGGTCTTCCCCACTCCCATAGCCTGCCATAGGAATCATACTGGGGGCATTGCATTGGTTCTACCCACGCTTTGTGAGTACAGTGCAGCCAATTGTACGCAGCACAGCATTAAGAGCAAGGTAAAGCTATGCACTTGAGGGTACAGGAGCTACAATGCTGGGCCTATGGCACTATCATTTGTTAATTGCACTTTGAACATAGGCCTCATAAATTGTAAATAAGAAATGAAGACTTGTTTCCTTAAATGGGTGGTTCAACTTTAAGTATGTTTTAGAATGGCCAATTCTAAGCAACTTTTCAATTGGTCTTCATTACTTATTTTCTTAATTATTTGCCTTCTTCATCTGACTCTTTCCAATTTTTGGACACACTGCCAATGGCGGAACACGGAATTTTTTTCGCCCATCATTACTCGGCAGATCTGCAAAATCTGTTCATCTATTTGATGCTCAGAAGCCACAACAAACATGCATTTTTCCATCATGCATCATTTTCTGGAGTAATGTACAGAACGCCTAGGGGAATGGAAATCACTTCCAGGTAGCGTTCCTCGAATTCCACACATTTCTGACAGGCCATAGACATTTGACTTCATCTGTTTCAAGAGATCTGTACTGTGTGAGTGCATTTAATATGTCTGTTATCTTCATATATGTGTTTCTTAACATGTTTGAGTGACCTCCCTCTGGAACAATGGCAATAAAGCAATAAAACACACTTAGGGGCCTATTCATCAAAGTATGAGTTTGAATGCCGAAATGGGTAAAATTTGGATTAGATACGATAATTTCTGATAATCGCAAATATCATGAAAATGCTTATGAAAAAATCGTATTAGTCACGATAATATCGTATTGGCGATCTGAAAGCCACAAAATTTTCGTAACCGAATGATCGTAAACGGCGGGAAAACCTTTCTGAACCTTCTGTGCATGATTTTGGAAGTCTCCCATAGGAATCAATGGCACTCTGCAGCTCCAACCCGGCCCAAGGAAAGTCTCCCATAGGGCTCAATGGCACTCTGCAGCTCCAACCCGGCCCAAGGAAAGTCTCCCATAGGGCTCAGTGGCACTCTGCAGCTCCAACCCGGCCCGAGGAAAGTCTCCCATAGGGCTCAATGGCACTCTGCAGCTCCAACCCGGCCCAAGGAAAGTCTCCCATAGGGCTCAATGGCACTCTGCAGCTCCAACCCGGCCCAAGGAAAGTCTCCCATAGGGCTCAATGGCACTCTGCAGCTCCAACCCAGCCCAAGGAACGTCTCCCATAGGGCTCAATGGCACTCTGCAGCTCCAACCCGGCCCAAGGAAAGCCTCCCATAGGGCTCAATGGCACTCTGCAGCTCCAACCCGGCCCAAGGAAAGTCTCTCATAGGGCTCAATGGCACTCTGCAGCTCCAACCCGCCCCAAGGAAAGCCTCCCATAGGGCTCAATGGCACTCTGCAGCTCCAACCCGGCCCAAGGAAAGCCTCCCATAGGGCTCAATGGCACTCTGCAGCTCCAACCCGGCCCAAGGAAAGTCTCCCATAGGACTCAATGGCACTCTCCAGCTCCAACCCGGCCCAAGGAAAGTCTCCCATAGGGCTCAATGGCACTCTGAAGCTCCAACCCGGCCCAAGGAAAGTCTCCCATAGGGCTCAATGGCACTCTGCAGCTCCAACCCGGCCCAAGGAAAGTCTCCCATAGGACTCAATGGCACTCTGCAGCTCCAACCCGGCCCAAGGAAAGTCTCCCATAGGGCTCAATGGCACTCTGCAGCTCCAACCTGGCCCAAGGAAAGTCTCCCATAGGGCTCAATGGCACTCTGCAGCTCCAACCCGGCCCAAGGAAAGTCTCCCATAGGGCTCAATGGCACTCTGCAGCTCCAACCCGCCCCAAGGAAAGCCTCCCATAGGGCTCAATGGCACTCTGCAGCTCCAACCCGGCCCAAGGAAAGCCTCCCATAGGGCTCAATGGCACTCTGCAGCTCCAACCCGGCCCAAGGAAAGCCTCCCATAGGGCTCAATGGCACTCTGCAGCTCCAACCCGGCCCAAGGAAAGTCTCCCATAGGACTCAATGGCACTCTGCAGCTCCAACCCGGCCCAAGGAAAGTCTCCCATAGGGCTCAATGGCACTCTGCAGCTCCAACCCGGCCCAAGGAAAGCCTCCCATAGGGCTCAATGGCACTCTGCAGCTCCAACCCGGCCCAAGGAAAGTCTCCCATAGGACTCAATGGCACTCTGCAGCTCCAACCCGGCCCAAGGAAAGTCTCCCATAGGGCTCAATGGCACTCTGCAGCTCCAACCCGGCCCAAGGAAAGTCTCCCATAGGGCTCAATGGCACTCTGCAGCTCCAACCTGGCCCAAGGAAAGTCTCCCATAGGGCTCAATGGCACTCTGCAGCTCCAACCTGGCCCAAGGAAAGTCTCCCATAGGGCTCAATTGCACTCTGCAGCTCCAACCTGGCCCAAGGAAAGTCACCATACCAAAGCTTGAATGAATCCTAAAATTTCATACTTGGCGCGACAATACGAATTTGTAATGTAATTTTTGACGCACAGTAATAAAAAGTTGCGCAAATTAGCGAAAAAAATCAGCAAAAACACACAAGGTACAAAAAAATATGAATTAGTTGGTCGGAGCGATCGTACTTTGATAAATAGTCCCCAAAGGGGGTAATTTATCAATATTTGAACACAAGTTGTTACCAGGGCTGGATTTCTGATTGGGGCACCCCGAGGCCGCCCCCTATGGCCCCCCGCCCACTTCAAACACGCATGCACACAAATCTCCACGCATGTGTGTTCCCCCCCACCGCCATGCATGCGAATCACTGCGGCCACAAATCCAAGCTTGGTTGTTACCACAATTCACATTTCTTTGCAATTTTTCAAATTAGATATAAAATTCAAAAATGCAATTTGTGATAAATCTGTCTCCCTCAGAGAAAATGATGGGCGGCCACAGCCTTAATAAATAATTCTTACAAAAGGAGGTCTAAGTACCACATTTTGAGCAATCTTTGTACTTGAACCACATAAAGGCCCTTCAATGTTTTATAGAAAAGAGCTACATATGTTTGGCTAAAGAGGGGAAGCCGGGGAAAGCTATACTAAACTTGCTACTTTTTGGAACAGGCAGATATATTTATGTTAAGAACAGCACATTATGTTAATCCAGGATGTGGTTCCTCGCTGAAACAGGTTATATTCACGGTGGACATCTTGGCCAATTCAGAAATGTTAAAGCTGGTAATGTCATGTTTATACTGACTTTGGGTCATATGGAAACCACCGGAGGAAACAGTTCAGGGCTCTGTATATGTAGCGAGAGTTCTCCATGAAGAAAAGGAATAATACTGCATTTTACCCCTATTTTAGCAAATGAGGCTTGGGAGAAGGATAAAGGTAGGTCTGATACTTCTGTCAGGGCCTTAGCAGATCAGAAAGTAACATAGGTCCCATCACAATCATCTACTGTTGGCTCAACAAGCATTCAAGGTCATTAGTAGTGATGGGCGAAATGTTTCTCCAGGTATGGATTCGCGGCGATTTTCCGCGTTTTGCCATTGGCGGATTGTTTCGCGAAACGGATAAAAAAATTCGCTGGGGAAAAATTTGCCACGCATACAAAAATAATAGCCGCGGGTGACAAAAGAATAGCCACGGGTGACAAAAGAATACCCTCGCGACAAAAGAATAGCCGCGGGTGACAAAAGAATAGCCACGGGCGACAAAAGAATACCCTTGCGACAAAAAGAATAGCCACAGGCGACAAAAGAATAGCCACAGGTGACAAAAGAATAGCCACAGGTGACAAAAGAATAGCCGTGGGCGACAATTTTTTTTTGATGCACAACATTTTCGCCGTTTCACAAATTTTTCACCATTTCGCGAATCTTTTGAAAGATTCGCAAATTTTTGCGGCGAAGCGAGATTCGCTCATCACTAGTCATTAGCCATCAGCATATCTGCCCTGTAGGCTGATTTGTTTCATGACAACTTGTGTATGGTCAAACATGGCAGTACCTTATTATTTTCTATGGAACTGATCCCCAACAAGTGGCTCGGGGGAAACATGTTTTGTAAAGTTTTGTAAAGTTTTGTAAAGTTTTGTAAAGTTTTGTAAAGTTTTACTCCAAGAAGAGCCTCCTGCAGACCAACAGTCTACCAAATAGCCAATCACAGTCCTTCTTTGGCACCCCCAAATAAAACTTTTCTTGTTTTTGTGGCTCACCAAAACTTTTTATACATCCAAGTGTGGCTCACAAGTAGTGATGGGCGAAATGTTTCGCCAGGCATGGATTGGCGGCGAATTTCCGCATTTCGTCATTGGCTGATTGTTTTGCAAAACGGATGAAAACATTCGCTGCGACAAAATAATAGCTGCTGATGACAAAATAATAGCCGCTGACGACAAAATAGTAGCCGTGCGACAAAATAATAGCCACGGGCGACAAAATAATAGCTGCGCAACGAAAGAATAGCCGCGGGCGACAAAATAATAGCTGTGCAACGAAAGAATCTTTTTAACGATTCGCGAATTTTCCAGCAAAGCGAAATGGGACAGATTCGCTCATCACTACTTACAAGTAATAAAGGTTGGGGATCCCTGTCCTATGGGAACAGTAAACAAATTATTTTGGGAAAAATTAGAGAAGAAATCATCAACATCCCAGTAGATCCTACAGTGTGGAGGAACCGGTCCCTATGGGTTCCATACTGTACATCTGAAAATAATGTAATCGTACCGAGGTGCTAAAATATTGTCGGCCCAGTAACTTCCACTTACACCACTGGTGAGGAAAATAATTATTGCTGTATGTACCGTGCACTAAGCAAGGAAGTGGCTGAAACCAGAAACTGTTTCCTATACTTCACTGGCCTGATTTAAACACACAGGAAGCTGCAAACATTAAAGGGAAACTATAACTGTACACATAAGTGGTCCTTACATTGTTTAATAGCAAGACTTGGCAAGCCCCAAAATGATTTGTTACTGCCTCGGTTTCTATATATTTTTATTTTTGCACACAAGAGCAGATCTCCATTTAGCAGCATATATTTAGCGAACACATCCCTGCCATCCACACCCTTCGTAATCACCACACATCAAAGCCTCGCTGAGCTGCTTTCCAGTCCTAAAGTGGAAGAGACAGTGGAAAGCCTTAGGGCAGAAATATGACTGAGGCTACCTCAAAGCCCTCACACCCAGTAGTAGTAGAGTCCTGACACTCTAGCCCCTATTCACCACCAGTGTTTACAAAAATACATTTACCGTTGTCAGCCCCCCCCCCCCCCTCTGCATCTGTGGTTATAAGAAAATCCAGAAACAAATAAGAAAAAATAACCAAAATTAGTGTATTTTCATATTCTGTCGTTCTGTTTATCTTCATTGGATTGTTACTATACTATTAACCAATGGCTCTCCTTTAGTGATGAGCAAATTTTTTCGCCAGGCATGGATTTGCAGCGAATTTCCGCATTGCGCCATTGGCGAATTGTTTCGCAAAACTTCTGTGAAAATTTGACGCGTAAAAATTCGCTGAGTAGAATTTTTTTTTTTGACCAATTTGACGCGCGGTCACTTAAAAAAGGGTGCGGTCGCATCAAGTTGGGCACGGTTGTGTCAAAATTGGGTACGGTCATGACAAAAAAAAAACCATGGATGACAAAAAAAAATAGACGCGGGTGACAAAAAAGATGCGGGCGACAAAAAAATTGTGCAACAAATGCATTTGGCACATTTTTCGCTGTTTTGCAAGCAAAACGGGACAGATTCGCTCATCACTACTCTCCTTTCTTCAAGTTGTCCAGCTTTCAAATAATACAAACTCCATATTCCACATTATTATTATTTTTTGTATTGTTGAACAAACGAATGCGCCAAATAACCCTGAAAACTTCTAAAACCACAAAGCAAATACACATCTTCCAGCTTAAAAAAGGGACACCAGCCATTGACTCCTACATGACCTCGACAGCTTTTATATGGCGCATTTTTTTCTTTCGGATTTGTCGCGGTTTTGTTGCATAATGAGTTTTTTTCCCAAAAAAATACAACCTTTAGAGAGGAGCGAATCTGTCCCGTTTTGCTCCGCCATAAAATTTGCGAAATGGTAAGAAAATCCGCGAAATGGTGAAAGATTGGCAAAACGCATATGGCGCATGATTTTTTTTTGTTGCCCGTACTTTTTTTGATGCGACTGTGTCTTTTTTGACTCGACCGTGCGACAAAAAAAAAAATTCCACGTGACATATTTTTCCTCAGTTTGAATTCTAATAATAAGGGTAAGGAAGGAGGAGCTAGCCTATCAGGGGGAAATTCGCAAAAAAATTCGCTCATCACTAACAACCTTTAGTCAATGCCCCCTTAGAATAAGGCTACTAGATTGCTTATTATTAACTAGCATATTGAACTATAAGGGCTGTACTGGTTACTATAGTACTACTACTAAATACTAATGATAACTGAAACCTGTCCAACCTGACATGAAGGGACAAGTCTGTAATGTGAGCTAAAAATGGAAATGTCTAGAGAGGAAGAGCAAATTTAAGTGCAAATTATATTTAAACCCAAAGGAGCTGATTCGCTGATCAAAGCAGGTAGTGTAGATAATGAATGGATAGGGTCCCAGGACAGGCACCCCAGTTGAGAGAGGGTATGTATGGTAAAGAGGGGCATCAGCGAGCGAGACAGAAAACTATGGATTATAAAGGTTGGATGGGATCCAAAATGGTGCCGTCTCTTGGATACTAAAGGAAGAGTAAGTGTTGAGTAACTGGAATGTTTAATAATGTTGAAGGCTGCAGACAGGTCCATTAGTGGTCACTGCCATTCATATTCACCCACCCCATGAATGGATAGGGTCCCAGGAGAGGCACCCCAGGTGAGAGAGGGTATGTATGGTAAGGAGGGGCATCAGCGAGCGAGACAGAAAACTATGGATTATAAAGGTTGGATGGGATCCAAAATGGTGCCGTCTCTTGGATACTAAAGGAAGAGTAAGTGTTGAGTAACTGGAATGTTTAATAATGTTGAAGGCTGCAGACAGGTCCATTAGTGGTCACTGTCATTCATATTCACCCACCCCATGAATGGATAGGGTCCCAGGAGAGGCACCCCAGTTGAGAGAGGGTATGTATGGTAAGGAGGTGCATCAGCAAGGGAGACTAAAAAGTTATTATAACATAAAAAAGTATGAATTATAAAGGTTGGATGGGATCCAAAATGGTGCCGTCTCTTGGAGCCTAAAAGAAGAGTGAGTGTTGAGTAACTGGAATGTTTAATAATGTTGAAGGCCGCAGACAGGTCCATTAGCGGTCGCTGCCATTCATATTCCAAGTTTGAATTCTCATAACAAGGGTAAGGAATGGGGAGCTAGCCTATCAGGTAGAAGCACAGTCTGTGTAAAGGCAACATGGTTTGACTGCTCAGTTACACATCATTACACTTTGTTGAAGGGGGGTGAGTGACTGTAGATTTAGTACACAATAGGCAGTGTAGGGCTCATATTGAAATGTCTCTATGGACTCATAGGAACGGCAGCACAAGAGGTGAGGCATGGAGTTCCAAATGGCAGCCGCAGGGGTTAATCTGGATTACTGCAAGTGATTATTTTATTTTGAAATTTCCCCGCGGTACTTTTGCTTCCTGTTTGCAACCGCTAATGTTCAGCCACAAACCAGGAACACTGCCTCTGGTATTCACGGCTATTTACAATGGAAGCATGGAAGGGCCGCTCCATGGTTTGTGGCTGTTGCCTTTGCCACCTCTGAGACACTGGGGGTCATTCACTGCAACTCCCAAAACTGAATTGCAGCTGTGGGGTACTTATATCTTCATGATTGTTTTCCATCACTCGTTACAGGGACTGGTCCGATTGCCATCTTGGAGTCAGGAAGGAATTTTTTCCCCTCTGCGGCAAATTAGAGAGGCTTCAGATGGGGTTTTTGCCTTCCTCTGGATCAACTAGCAATTAGGCAGGTTATACATAGGCATTAGGGTTGAACTTGATGAACATGTGTCTTTTTTCAACCTAACTTACTATGTTACTATGTTACAAGTGGCATCTTTTATCAACCCTCGAGGTCAGACTGGGGTGTGTGAGGCTGCTACCCCAGGGGGTGGTGTGTTTGGGGCCCCCACCCCCCCAGTGGAGGGGCAGCAGAGGGGGGAAAAACGGGGAAGGGCAGGCAGGGATCGTTGACCTGGGCAAATTTAGTTTAGCAATTTAGCATTTATATTTTAGTTCCATTAGCAACAAGTTGCTTTGCAGCGTTATGGAAGCACGACCAGTAAAGGTAATAATAGGGTATAGGTGATATTGGGTTCCCTGGCTTCGCTCACTTATATGCAGCATTTATAGACTGTGATGATACATGGCCCCTCCTAACAACCACAAGCTCCTCCCCCCTTTATGTATGTATGTATGTATAACTTTATTTATAAAGTGCCACAAGGGTACGCAACGCTGAACAATCTTACAATATACACAATTACACACAGGGAGGACAAGTGTTATAATAAATAAATACAATAAATAAATGCACAGGGAATAAGTGCCATGTCGGGTCCCTGCCCCGAAGGGCTTACAATCTAAGGGAGTGTGGAATAGGGGTAGGCAGGAGAGGTACCTGCCTGGCGCCCCCCCCCCCCCCCCCCCATTGTTGCACCCTAGGCAGGTTCAGCTTCTGCCTACCCCTAGTTCCAGCCCTGCATTCATATAATATTTAACAATTAACTTCCTTGTAACCTCCAAGAGCCACAGAAGGCTGCAAACCATTCTAACCAAGAGTGAGGTGCCGACCTGTTGTCCCTTCTAGGCTCGATTTTTCTCCATAACACACGCCCCTTACACTGGGGCCATTCCATCGCTTTGGGCCCAGGCCTAACCCCTGTAACATCATCCCCCTATCACCGGCTCCCATATTGTTAACACCCCCTTCTCCGCTACACCCCCTTCTCCACTACCCCTTTGCTCTGGGGAGGGTAGGTAGAAGCTGGCCAAGGTAAAAGAAAATGCAACCTTCTTTTCCTTCTTTCTTTAACCCCTCATGTCTCCACGATATCACTACCCTTCCTATCCACAACCCAACAAACTTCAAGCTGCAATATTTAGAAAGTGTTGGAGGTATTACAGCGCTGCGGAATATGTTGGCGCTTTATAAATAAATGTTAATAATAATAATAATTGAACCAGTGCCTGTACTACTGCTGATCTTCATAGGTGACTGAAGGGCTTGTGCACATTCTGATTTTAGTCAAATGCGAGGTGAGTGGGACCAGTGGGTGAATCCAGAGAAGGTTGATCCTGATGCCCCAGGCCTGATAACCTTGATATCTGTTTGAACTGTAAACAATAAATAAAAGCTCATCTGTGAAACCTTAGCAAACAAGTCTGTATAATAATGTTGCATCTTCTTAACAACTTCCAAGTGCAGATGGGAGATTCTACACAGTGTGCCCAGTGCCATCTCACATAGGCAAACACTTGACCCAAAGCCCATGTTTCTCTATCCAAATAATAAATGGTATTATGTCATTTTAGTCTCCAGTTGAGGTCCAAAGACCATAAACTCCTACTCCTAACACAGAGCAGCCCACCGAATAATCTTGTCTCATATTCATTACACCTTTCATGGTAAAATGCAGTGTAGAAAAAACAAACATGGCTCAAACACTTCCATGTTTGCTAATCCCTTCACATGACCAGCATGTTTAGAGTCCCTTTTTGAATGCAAAACAGCAGGAATCCTGATAAAAACACCAAGTTTTGCGCCTATGATATACTTTCATGATATACTCCAGTGATCCCCAACCAGTGGTTCATGACCAACATGTTGCTCTCTGCCCCCTTTGATGTTGGTCCCAGTGGCCTTACAGTAGGTGCCATTTGTAAATTTTTGCTTTGGAGACAAGTTTTGGAAGCCCTGAGACACAGTTTTACCCCAACAGAGATTCCTGCAGGCCAGCAGGCCACATGGTGCTACCAAATAGCCAAACACAGCCCTTATTTGCCATCCCCAAAGAACTTTTTTTTATGTTTATGTGGCTCCCAAACACTTCATCACGAGTTAAAAAGGTTGGACATCCCTGATATACGTTATGGGCAGAAGCTTTGACGTAAGCTCTTAAAGCACAACTTGGTAGCCAACTACAGACCACTTTTGTCTAGTGATGAGCAAATGTGTCCCACAAAAAAGACGTGGCCAACAAAAAAAAAATAGTGAGACAAATGCGGTTCGCAAATTTTTTACCATTTTGCGAATTTTCTTGCCAGTTCGCTTAGCCATAAAATTCGTGCAACATCAAGGAAATTCACGAAACAGCAAAAAATTCGCGAAACACATTTGTTGCGCAATTTTTTTTTGTTGTCCGCGTCTTTTTTGTCGCTTATGGCTATTTGTTCATCGCCTGCCTATATAATTTTTTTTACGCGACCACGCCCAATTTGACACGACCACGCCTTTTTTGACGCAACCATGCCCAATTTTTACACAACTGCACCTTTTTTTGACGCGACCCCGCCCTTTTATTGCACAACCGCACCCTTTTTGACATGACCGTGGCCAATTTGAAATTTTTCTGAGGCAAATTTTCACAGAAGTTTCATGAAACAATTCGCCCATTAGTGAAATGCTGAAATTCGCTGCGAATCCATGCCTGGCGAAAAAATTCGCTCATCACTACTTTTGTCCTTATTATGGCCAATCAGTGTATAAGAAGATTTTCTGATCAGTATATGTGCATCCAGGGACACAATTCTACATAAACAGAACATTTGGAACAAATTAGGGTGTCCTTACTCCGAAGGTGCCGATCCCCCCCAGTAAGGGTAAATCAGCTCTTTACTTGGGGTCTGGTAAGAAGCTGCATTGGTTGTTGTTTAAAACGCGGTGTGTGAGCTTCAGCCTACAAAGTAGTCAATAAAAATGAACCTTTTCAGAGGGAAACTTGTTTTTTTTCCCAGGGCCTTTCAGTTACAGAGATTTCTACAGAAGACCGAACATGTAGGAAAGTGGAACATGAGCAAATGATTTGCTCTGCTGCCCGACAGATTCAAGTTCCGCCTCTATGGTTGCAGCTAAAATATAGTTAATTATGCTTTACTTCAAACCCCATGCAGGCCCGAGGATTGTGCTGACAGCCGCTCCTGGTGATTGTTGTTATGCATTCGGAGAGGAATTCCTTAGTTCCTGTTCCTGTAGGAATGGTTGCAGTTAAATTAAGATAGATGGAGATATTGGCGGGTATTTTTTTTTCAATGTTTTTTCCTAAATGTGTTCATGTCCAAACTAATTGCCAAGAGACTAAACTCAAAGGGAACACAAACATTTTATAACAAGATATACCCTAAAGCCTATCAAAGGCATTATCATCCTTTGGTCTTCACTGATGCAAATGTAACCACTCATAACATATTTTTAGCAATAAAAGTACAGGTATGGGATCCCTTATCCGGAAACCCGTTATCCAGAAAGCTCCGAATTACGGAAAGCCCATCTCCCATAGACTCCCTTTTAATCAAATAATTCAGAATTTTGAAACCGATTTCCTTTTTCTCGTGTAATTGATCCCAACCAAGATATAAATAACCCTTACTGGATGCAAAACAATTCTATTGGGTTTAATTAATGTTTTATTGATTTTTTAGTAGACTTAAGGTATGGAGATCCAAATTACGGAAAGACCCCTTATCCGGAATACCCTTGGTCCCGAGCATTCTGGATAATGGGTCCTATACCTGTATACATACAGTATTTACAATGAAAAGTATGGCAGTCATTGTTGCTATAAAATAAGATGCACTGAGTGACAGAACTGTGGACCAATGTTATTAAGGCAAAGGGCAATTACCTGCGTAGGGATTCTGGGTGTTTGTTGTCCAGGTGATTATTAGCTTCTTGGGCAAATGTAAAAACTCTCAGAATCGCTCCCTGTTCCTTTACAGCAGTTACCTGGAACCATATGATGGCAACAAAATGGCCAGAATTATACCAAACTGATTTGCTGGTGAAATCTGTAGGGCACAATTCTAGGCTTTAGTCGCCCATTACTGAGCTATTTCTTGCTTGGTCTGCAAAATTTCAACAAGTGCTACATTTGCCATACCCTAAAGCTGGCCATAGCTATACAGTTCTACCAATAATAAAATACCACGTGTATGGTGACCCCCCCCCCCCCAATTGCAACCATCATCCTTGTTCTATAGAGATCAGTCAGTTCAGGAAGCAAGCCACAGCTACATTTCACTTGCTGTTGTTTCAATCCCTAAAGGTGGCCATACACGTTAGGATCCGCTTGCCTGGCAAGGTCGCCTAGCAAGCAGATCTTCTCCCAATATCCCTCACCTACGAGTCGGCGATATCGGGTGAATTCAGACTATTAGAGCGCCCGTAACAAGCCGATTCGGTCCCCGATCCGACAACATTTTTTTACCTGCCTGATCGATATCTGCCCGATTTCAGAACTGATGTAGGTCGTGCAGGTCCGTCGTTACTGCCCCTACATGGCCCGATAAGCTGCTGAATTGGTCAAAGGGACCAATATCAGCAGCTACAATCAGCCCGTGTATGGCAGCCGTAAGCAAGAGACACTCCAGACAGGGATCCCCAACCTTATTTACTTGTGAGTGTTGGTGAGCCACACAAGCATGAAAAAAGTTCTTTGGGGGTGCCAAATGTGATTGGCTATTTGGTAGCCCCATGTGGACTGTTGGCCTGCAGGAGGCTCTGCTTGGAGTAAACCTGTGCCTCCGTGCTTCTAAAACTTGCCTCCAAGCCAGAAATGTACTAATGGCCACCTACATTGAGGCCACTGGGAGCAACATCAAAGGGGTTGGTGAGCAACATGTTGCCCCCGAGCCACTTTTGAGATAAATGTAGACACAGAGATTAAAATTTGCAACCAGGCCCCCCACTGCAAGTCACCAACCACCAAGTAAACGTCTACCACTATCTGCTTACCAATATTGCTAGGCCTCCTGGTAGCTACATCACTGAGCAGATGGAAAGCAGCAGATAGAGGGTAAGGATGCACTTATGATAGATGATAGATAGATAGATAGATAGATATAGAAAGATAGATAGATAGATAGATAGAATATTTGCCCCCTGTAGTTATCCACCTTTAAAAGAAAATCTTGATGATGTCTAAACTTTCTAATTTTGGGGCTGAACTCTTGTCCTCACCTTTGTGTTTTTGCATTGATTAGTTTAGAATGGAGGCTGAATTCCACATAGCCATGGGAATACCAATTAATTGTTCCTATAACAAAAGAAATTCCTGATGAGTGAGATAAAGCAGCAGCCTCCTGAATAAAGATTTGCTCGGTGCCCTTCTCAGGCAGGAAATCCTGCGCAGATATTCAACATGAGTATTAGGAGGAGAGAATAGGAAATAATAGCAAGAATATTCTACAAAGAGAAGATTATAGCTAATTCTCTGTTCTGCACATACTGCTCCTACTGTATAGCAAACATAATACGCCGAGGCTTTATTCATTTTCAGGCCTGAGGGAGTTTCCCCCCTTGCTGACATGAAACAGCGGAAGTTCTCTACTTCATGTTAAGTCATTCACTTTGTAAGGCTTTCCCTAATGGAAGATGATACTCTGAAGATGTTCAGACTGAACATGAACTAACAGTATATCATTGTTTTATTTTCTGTCACATAAGAAGCATTAAAGCCTAATAATTAATTTGGCTAGAAATGCTGTATTTTGTATAGTGAACTTACTGTACCAATCAATTATTACAATAATGATCCAGGTCTTCAAAGTTGTCCATAGGAGCTCCCCATCTTGGATCTTGTTGGGCCTTCTTGTGCTTTAAATATGATCTATTTCCATTAATTTCAATTAAAATGGTTTTCAACGGGCAAAGAGTAGGGATGAGCAAATTTTTTCGGCAGGCATGGATTTGCAGCGAATTTCCGCATTTCGCCATTGGCAATTTTTTTTGCGAAACTTCCGTGAAAATTTGCAGCGGAAAAATACATTGCGCAGAATTCTTTTTTGTCGCGTGTCAAATTGGGCGCGTCGTATAAAAAAAGCCTGTGCCCGCGTAGGAAAGGGCGCGGTCGAGTCAAAAAGGGCGCGGGCGCTGCAAAATTGGGCGCGGTTGTGTCAAAAAAAGTGTGGGCGACAAAAAAATAGCCACAGGCGACAAAAAAAAAACACGCAACAAATGCGTTTTCCCGAATTTTTCGCCGTTTCGTGAATTTTCTTGCAGTTTTGTGAATTTTAGTTAGAAGCAAAACAGGACAGATTCGCTCATCTCTAATAGCGAACTTACTGTACCAATCCAGAGGTCCAGCAGCCCAATTGCATTAATGAACCAGGTCTTCAAAGTTGTCCATAGGAGCTCCCCATCTTGGATCTTGTTGGGCCTTTAAAAATGATCTATTTCCATTAATTTCAATTAAAATGGTTTTCGATGGCCAAAGAGCCTTATCTGTTCTCACTATTTATCAGTATGTCTAAAGGGGTCGGACATAGGCAATAATCTGTTTTTATTCTTCAAGGCCATTATGAGTATAGATAGTTTTGAATAGGCAAAATATGAAGTCATTGAGGGTTTATAACCTATTATTGTAGCTGATGATAGGATGGACAGATTGTTGGAAACACTTCCTACATTCAGCATTGAAATTGTGTGAACACTGGAGAAACCAACACCTTTGGAGATGGTGGTAGATCCAGGATTGGTCTTTGACTGAGAGACAAAGAGCACAACCATATGGAAGTTCATGGAGTGACTTTTGACTAAAGTATTTTCAAAGAAGGGCATTTGTTTGAGCAACTCACTGTGGCAAACTTGCTTAACTGCCCTTTTTAGCTCAACATCACCCTCAGTTGTATAGGGCATATCTCCTTCTTACAACCCAATGACAAAAGAATTATGATATTTATCTTTTTGACCATTTAGCTAGAATCTTTCCAAAAATTACTTTATGGAGCCTCAAGGATAACATTTTTTGTACAAGTACATGGAACTATATGATTGAACTGTAAGACCAGTTTCAGTATTTTTCCCCGGTGTTGTTACCATGTGTTCCTTGGAAGTATCAGCAGACTGTCCAAGCAGCAATTATGGTCAGATGAGGCCTTTCATTGGCTAATGTCTACATCAGCAGACCTAGAAGGTCAGTTGTGTGCTTTTCCCTTTACTATTGACTTTTATTATTGACCTTTTTTTATTGTTTATCTAATAAATGGCTACATGCAAGACTCTTGTGTTATGGCAAGGGCACACTGCTCCTTCATGTCCTGCATCAAAAGTAACACTTTCCTTCTCCACCTGACTTCCCAGGCTTACCAGCATTGCCTCTACTACCTTTTGTGAACTCCCAGCTTCCTGGCCCAGTCAAGGCTCCTCCCCTTACATCCAGTACTATAGGTATGGAGCTCCCATCCCAACAGGAGCACTATGGAAGAATCTACCCGGTGGCTGTGGAGTTGTTTCCTTTGCCTAATTACATTTTCTTATCTCAATCACCGTTCTAATTAACCAGATCTGCTCCTTGTGTTTTCTTGTTATGGCAATCTCCATATTTTACTCCATTATTCCTTGCATTCTACTCGTTTGGCTACGTCAACAGATTTATACCCAGTGGAGCTCCATAAATAATCACTTTACACATGAACACATAAATACCTTCCATAATAGCTTATGCTATCAAATTCAGAACCCTAAAACAGAACCATCAAAACAAAATCCAAACACCCTGGGAACCAAACCTTTTTTTCCCCCAAAGATCTCTGTGTTTGGAATATTAATAGTCCTGTTTTGAGGAGATCTGAACTCCTTTAGTCGCCCTACAGAATGCTAATCTTTCTACCAACTCTTTCATGTTTTGTAAATCAACCTCATTGTTTGAGTTTCTCTTATGGAAATAGCTTGTGGACTTGTGGTTAGTAATTCTTTTTTTCTTCTTTAAGTGCACAATCCAAGGCATTATTGTACATTTCCAGTGTCTCGTGTAGCAGCTGTGTTTCTGTTTAGATTAACATTTGCTCTTCGTTCCTGCTCAGGCTTCCCAGATCTTTGATATATTATGACTTCAGAACTAACATGGGAAAGAGGTACAATGACACCTAAAGCCGGAAAAGCAACGAGAGTGAAACGGCTTGATGGTGAAATACTGTATCTGTAGATTGGAAGGGAAATGACTCCCCCTGCATGCCTTCATGCAATCTGAAGGTTTAGGAGATGATTGGATGGCGATTAACACCATTGGGAACAAATGACTCCATGGCTCTTGGCCCCAACCCGCACGATTCACAGAACGAGGAAAGATTAGGATGTTTTCATAAGAGCAACACTTACAAGTGTTAAGTTCAATCAGGGTTTAACACAACAAATCATTGAGTGAAATATAATACAGCTTTATGTACAGACGAGAGAGGAGTGTCCACGCTCTTTGCCATAACAACCAATAAAATAATAATAATAAAAAATGCTTCCCAAATAGATAAATCTTCCAAAGGAAACTACAATAGGGGTGCTGTTTCAATACATCGAATATTTGACATAATTTGTTGTATCTTCCGTAATGTTATTCACTCATGTTTACTTTGTAATGATTCTTTCTACGTTCTGTCATTCTCTCCAGACTCCCTTCCTTCCTTTCTTAACCTCCTTCTTATTTCCGAATAAACTTGCTTCAGTTTCCACGTTTTCTGGTGCTCCATTTATTATTTTGTACCTTTTGTACCTAATATTCGTTATTATTCCTTCTTCCATAACACCCTTCCATTTTATATTCCTCCACACCCTAAAGGTGGCAAGGTCGCCATGCTAGCGGATCTTCTTCCGATATCCCCACCTATGGGTGGGCGATATCGGGCTAATTCAATAATTTGACCCTGGGGCCAAACAATCTAATTAGAATGACAGGTATAGACAAAGTCGGTTCGGGGACCACATCAATGAGCCAATGCAGTCCCCGATCTGACTAAATTTTTAAACCTGCCCAATCGATATCTGGCTGACTTTATCCCAGATTTCAGTCAGACAGGCCCGTCGTTAGTGCCCATACACGGGCCAATAAGCTGCCAAATTGGTCTAAGGGACCGATATCGGCAGCTAGAATCGGCCCGTGTATGGCCACCTTAATTCTATCTTCCCTTCTTCTTTCATGAAACCCAGGGTTCCCCAACCTTTTTTTTACCCTTGAGCTACATTCAAATGTAAAAAAAACTTGGAGAGCAACACAAGCATTCAAAAATGGGTGCTAAATAAGGGCTGTGATTGGCTATTTGTAGCCCCTGTACTTGCAGCCTACAGGGGGCTCTGTTTGGTTTTTATGCAACTGCAGAAGCATCAGCTTTGAGGTCACTGGAGCAACATGTTGGTTGGGTTGGGGATCCCTGTTCAAACCCATCACAACTTAAATCTTTTACATTCTCTTTAGGTTGCCTTTTTGTTCCCTTTGTGTAGTGGAAATGAAAAGCAGATGAGCAAATTTTTGAGTGAGGAAAAAGTCTCAATCAAAAACCTTTGCGATTGCGTCAAAAAAAGTCGCAGTAGCGTCAAATAATTTGAGGTTGTGCCAAGTAAAAAAGAAGTTGCGCGCTTCGGCAAAAGTTGTGCGGTAGCCACACGTCCTGAATTCTTCAACCTTTTCGCAAATTTTTCAGGGAAGCAAAATAGAACAGATTGACTCGTTACTAAGGCTGAATTCATAATTCATTTAGATCCCCTGCTTATACACACTTGGTTTGAAGTATTCCATATGGATGTTACCAGCCCAGAATGCAATGTTAGGCTAAAACACAGAGGAGATTGGTCTTAAACTACTCACACATAGACACGTTCTTTGTCACCAACCTCAATGATCTGTGTGTATATGTGTAAAATGATTGATTTGGCCAGTAAGCCTCTGGCAAGACTACACTAATGGTGAGTACTCACATCATAGACTGGTCAGTGACCATTAGTCCCGGCCTGCATGGGCAAGCCCTTCTGACACGTCAACCAAATGATCTAACAGTTGCCCTGTGGGCTAATCTGTTGGGTCAGCTCATTTTGTCCATTTATGAGTTTGGTTTGGGTGGATCAGTAAGTTAAATATCCCAACTCCCCAGCCAACATTATTACAATCAATCAGCCACAACTGCAAAGTCTTATACTCAGTCCTCCTGTGTGACTGTGTTGCTTTAGTCTTCATTTCTCTCACCTTTCTTACAATTTCCATGCGTACAGGAATCCGTACCTCTATCCCTATGTTTTAATAGGGTCTTGTGGATTAACTTCTTAATCACTCCACTTATTAGAAGCATTCATTAACCCAATAATCATAGGGGGCTTTGATCTTTGAGGGTTTAAACTGGCCATACACGGGCAGATCCGCTCGCTTGGCGATGTCGCCAAGCGAGCGGATCTTCACCCGATATCCCCACCTATCGGGGAGGCATGTAGGCGAATTCTGCACGTGGCAATGGGGCAGTCGGTTCGGGGACGGCATCAACGAGCCGATGCGGTCCCCGATCCGACTGGATTTTCTAACCTGGCCAATCGATATCTGCCCAATTTCAGGCCAGATATCGGTCGGCCAGGCCCCTCGGTTCTGCCCCTACACGGGCCGATAAGCTGCCGAATTGGTCCAAGGGACCCATATCGACAGCTATAATCGGCCCGTGTATGGGGACCTTTAGTCCTACTTTGGTTCCAGTATTGTTGGGCCCAACCCCATAGTCCTTGTAGAGTGTAAGCTCTTTTGGGCCGGGCTCTCTTCACCTCCTGTATCGGTTATTGGTTGCTTTATATGTTACTCTGTATGTCCAATGTATGGAACCCACTTATTGTACAGCGCTGCGGGATATGTTGGTGCTTTATAAATAAATGTTAATAATAACAATAATAATAGTTTATGACAAGGTTAAAGATCCCTTATATAGTGGAGATACAATAATATAATGCATAATGCCATTTAGTTCTAAATGGCACATTCTCCTAAATCTTGATAACATTTAGCCAACCTGATTATATATTTCTCTGAATCCCCCTTCTTTTTGGGGGGCAGTTTGGAAATGTTTTACCTTAAACTTTAATCTTCTCCTTTTCTAAAGAACAGTAAGATGTTTGGTAGGGCTCTTCCTCCATCTCTGAGGCCTTATCTGTATCGGGGCCTTATGAAACAGGCCTAATTAATATTGCATGTATGTTTAATCATACATTGGCTTTTTAAGTGAAGGAAACAAATGTTAAAATAATACATTTTTGCTTCTGCTGTGTATAAGGCACACAGTCGTTATCAGTGCTCAGTCTAGACCAATTAATTAGTCCTGAGTTATTGCTTGAAACCTTTACTTATATGCTTGCTTGTCACATTATAGAAAGTAAATATTTTTATTCAATGTTATTCTATTCCAATTATATTGGCTCTAGAATATAATTTTTGCTATCTCTATGAGGACAGGTTAAAAGGGACATGTGTGGGACTAAAATCACAATCCTTGTTGATTTCTAATATGGGTGGAAAATGCTGTCGGTTGTATGTATGTATGTATATCTTTATTTATAAAGTGCTACTTATATACGCAGCGCTGTACAGTAGAATACATTAATACAAACAGGGGGTTATTAAGATAATAATAGATAAATACACAGTATAACAATAAATACAAATAAATAAAAAATACAGTTGCAATAAGATAAGGGTCATAAACACAAGAGGATGGAGGTCCCTGCCCCGTAGAGCTTACAATCTATATGGGAGGGTAACTTACAGACACAAATAGGCAAATATAAGTGCTGTAGGTGACAGTGGGTGACACTACAATATAAGTGCCAGTTCCCAGATCAGGTGCTGGGCGAGTGCTCCAAAAGTGAGTCTTTAACTTTAGTTTTGAAAAGACTGAGGGAGGATTCTCTCCAGAGGAAATTAGGGAGGGCATTCCCAATGTGAGGGGCAGCAGGGCAGAAAGGGTTAAGGCGGGAAACAGCAGTAGTAGTGGGGGGCGCAACCAAACGGTTGCTCTGCGAGGAACGAAGGAGTCGGCCAGGAACGTACAGAGACACAAGGGATGAGATGTAGTGAGGAGCAGAGGAATGGGGGGCTTTGAAGGTTAAGAGAAGGAATTCGTAAGATATTCTGTGTTTAATAGGGAGTCACAATAAGGACTTTAGCAGGGGAAGGGCCTTAACACTTTAATATAGACTATAGGGGGGAAAGATGGGAGTTAGGGAGGCCGGTTAGTCGAACATACTTTGGAGTTGCTGGTAGTTTCTACAGGTAAAGATTCACTATTGACATCCATACTGTAAGCCAGATGTAGAAAGCTCAGATGTAGAAAGTGTTAGTGAGCCACACAAGCATGAAAATAGTTCCTTGAGAATGCCAAATAAGGATTGGCTATTTGGTAGCCCAATGAGGACTGGTAGCTTGCAGGAGGCTCTTTTTGGAGTAGATCTGTGTCTCTGTGCTTCCAAAACTTGTCTCCAGAAATGTAAAATGGGCACCTACTGCACCTACTTTGAGGCCACTGGGAGCAACACCCAAGGGGTTGGGGAGCAACATGTTGCCCCCGAGCCACTGGTTGGGGATCACTGCTTTATGGCCCAAGTCTTAAAGACTATTGATTATACCATATGAATGTATGTAGCACCTTGTCAGTGGACACCAGCAGAGTTGGTTTCTTGCTTTGAACCATAGCCGTACCCAACCGGTCACTAAATGGGTTGTATGCTTTATCCAGGCAGGAACAGCTGTTTGGGAACGCATTGCTATGGGAACGCATTTCTGCCCCCCCCCCCCCCCCCCCCCATGATTTCTGGGGCTTTTTGAGTCATACATTTATATTTGCTATCATGCACCGGTAACTGTGGGAACCTGGCATGCCCGCAGGAATTTATCTTGATTTAATGACTGCTAGGAATTTGCATGGTCTAAATATATCTGGCGAACTAGCTCAGGCGTAGCGTATTACCGTAGGTGTAAAATGGGCGTACCGTACATTGTTACCATAGTAAAGGTGTTTTCAGTCCAAAACATTGAGGTAACTGACGAAAATAAATTACTTTAGTTGGGCATCTATAGCTTTGTATACTGTTCCGCAAAGAATCGTGTTTGCGTATCAACCAGTATATTAGGGGATCTTTTGAGGATTTTTTGGCAATGGAAGAAAAAGGCTCCATATTATTATAGAGAGCCCTGGATAGCATAGGAGGAGGGCCTGCATGACTGGGCTGGCAATGTGAGCGCTGATTGGTCATCAAGGTCACAGGTCAGCAAGGTTTAAAAGGGGGAGTTTTGGGGCTGGCGAGGCAGTTGCGAGGGAAGGCCATTTTGGATAGGGCAGCAGCTACAGGAATTCCCACCCACCCTCCCTGTTGTTATGGGGGGATAGTGACACTGTGGGATAGAGACAGGGCCGAGGAAATTTAAAATGGGCCCAACATAAGAGGGGGTTGGATAGGCTACCTAGCTTAAGTTAACAGTCACAGCGCTGGCGGGTCCCTTGCCAGATAATCTTATTTTTCTATAGTCTATAATTTATGTTATTTACTACCTGTAGGGCAGGGTGCAAATAGCACATAACCGGTTCAGTTCTCCACGGCTGAAGTTCTCCATGTTTTTGCACTTTTCTTCCTTGGCCTGAAAATATACATTGGCCCCATGTATACAGCACTGCCTGCATTTGGGGACAGGCAGGGCGCAGGAGAGGGGGTGCCTTTGTGCCAACCATCTCCTTCCCTCTGCCCAGTGGCGTAGCTATTCTGCACTGTCCCCCCCCCCCCCACATATCATTTAGACTTGCAGGTAAGATAGGGCTCCTGTATTTACCTCCTGCCCGACAGCAACTTGCTGCTGTAATTATTCAATTCTATTGCGGTACAGGTATAGGACTCCTTATCCAGAATGCTCGGCACCAAGGGTATTCTGGATAAGGGGTCTTTCCATAATTTGGATCTCCATACCTTAAGTCTGCTAAAAAATCAATAAAACATGAATTAAACCCAATAGGATTGTTTTGTATCCAATAAGGATTATTTATATCTTATTTGGGATCAAATACAGGTACTGTTTTATTATTACAGAGAAAAGGGAATCATTTAACCATTAAATAAACCCAATAGGGCTGTTCTGCCCCCAATAAGGGGTAATTATATCTTAGTTGGGATCAAGTACAGGTACTGTTTTATTATTACAGAGAAAAGGGAATCATTTAACCATGAAATAAACCCAATAGGGCTGTTCTGCCCCAATAAGGGGTAATTATATCTTAGTTGGGATCAAGTACAGGTACTGTTTTATTATTACAGAGAAAAGGGAATCATTTAACCATGAAATAAACCCAATAGGGCTGTTCTGCCCCAATAAGGGGTAATTATATCTTAGTTGGGATCAAGTACAGGTACTGTTTTATTATTACAGAGAAAAGGGAATCATTTAACCATTAAATAAACCCAATAGGGCTGTTCTGCCCCAATAAGGGGTAATTATATCTTAGTTGGGATCAAGTACAGGTACTGTTTTATTATTACATTGTGTAATGATCACCGGTTGTTTTCCAACTTCCTGACTGTAATAGCAATTATTTAGGCTGCTAATGGAATTGCATGAAACTTTGCCGACTCCTTTCAGGTGTGCTGAATAGGAAGCCTAAAAAATGGAGTATCTGCTCTCACCCTGTGTGTGGTCACCATTAGATGTCCCTGATTTTACTATCTACTTAAGGGAAACAAAGGCAACATAAGCCCTACTTAGAAAAACATTCCCATTTCCCATTAAACACCATTGTATAAAATCGGGCAGTATCAACAGAACGTGACTAGAGAACACAGTTTCCACAACAGCCTAAGAGCTGACAGTTAAGTCACCGCGTGGCACAGACCGGGCCAATAAGGCTCTACCGTGTTTACAACACAAAGTCGTTCCATGTTTGCGGATTATTTATTTAAATCTACCCTTTATTCCTATAATTGTTGAAAGGGTATTAAACTGTCATTACAGTTCCTCCCGCTGTCATTTCATCGGCAAGCCTTTAAAGTGGAAAAGTAAACCTAGTAAAATAGGTTTTCTTTCCACAATAAATTTGTCTACAAGGACAAAAAAGAAAAGAAATCCAAACAGCGATCTATTCAGTTCTTCATTATAATCCATTTCCTTTCTATTGTGTATCCAGCTGCTTTTGTTAAGGGATCTTAATGCCGACTAAGGAAGAGATTCTTCTGATGATAGACTGGTAAAATAATCTCGACATGTTTTCTGTGTCACATTTAAAGAAAGAAAGAGGGAAAAAAAAAACCTATTTCTTTTCTCATTAACTCCCCTCAAGTACACGATCAGCCTGTGTTTCCCATTCTGTAAGCTCGTGTTGCTGGATGGAACCTGTGGCCTTTATGAAACCAGATAATAAGTATCAGACCTCTAAGTGTCTGTTGAAAGGAGAAGAAAAGTGTCTGTCTGCCTCTTGGGCTCCCCGGGGAGCTGCCGCTATTGTCGGCCAGCAGACAACCTGTGTGCACTCTCCGGGCCCCACAATGACACACTCTGGAGACAACGCGGGATCAGAGGCTCCTGAAACTAATGGGAGAAATGGGGGATTCATAATTAGAGCCGCAGTTAACGAGAATACGTGACTTCTTTTTAACCATTATTTATGAATATCCTACGGGTATCGGACCCCTTATTCAGAAACCCATTATCCAGAAAGTTCCGAATCACGGAAAGGTCATCTCCCATAGACTCCATTCTACTCAAATAATTCACAATTTTAAAACTGATTTCCTTTTTCTCAGTAATAATAAAACAGTACCTGTACTTGATCCCAACTAAGATATAATTACCCCTTATTGGGGGCAGAACAGCCCTATTGGGTTTATTTCATGGTTAAATGATTCCCTTTTCTCTGTAATAATAAAACAGTACCTGTACTTGATCCCAACTAAGATATAATTACCCCTTATTGGGGGCAGAACAGCCCTATTGGGTTTATTTAATGGGTAAATGATTCCCTTTTCTCTGTAATAATAAAACAGTACCTGTACTTGATCCCAACTAAGATATAATTACCCCTTATTGGGGCAGAACAGCCCTATTGGGTTTATTTAATGGTTAAATGATTCCCTTTTCTCTGTAATAATAAAACAGTACCTGTACTTGATCCCAACTAAGATATAATTACCCCTTATTGGGGGCAGAACAGCCCTATTGGGTTTATTTCATGGTTAAATGATTCCCTTTTCTCTGTAATAATAAAACAGTACCTGTACTTGATCCCAACTAAGATATAATTACCCCTTATTGGGGGCAGAACAGCCCTATTGGGTTTATTTAATGGTTAAATGATTCCCTTTTCTCTGTAATAATAAAACAGTACCTGTACTTGATCCCAACTAAGATATAATTACCCCTTATTGGGGCAGAACAGCCCTATTGGGTTTATTTAATGGTTAAATAATTCCCTTTTCTCTGTAATAATAAAACAGTACCTGTACTTGATCCCAACTAAGATATAATTACCCCTTATTGGGGGCAGAACAGCCCTATTGGGTTTATTTAATGGTTAAATGATTCCCTTTTCTCTGTAATAATAAAACAGTACCTGTACTTGATCCCAACTAAGATATAATTACCCCTTATTGGGGGCAGAACAGCCCTATTGGGTTTATTTAATGGTTAAATGATTCCCTTTTCTCTGTAATAATAAAACAGTACCTGTACTTGATCCCAACTAAGATATAATTACCCCTTATTGGGGGCAGAACAGCCCTATTGGGTTTATTTAATGGTTAAATGATTTCCCTTTTCTCTGTAATAATAAAACAGTACCTGTACTTGATCCCAACTAAGATATAATTACCCCTTATTGGGGGCAGAACAATCCTATTGGGTTTTTTCAATATTGAAATTATTTTTAGCAGACTAAAGATATGGAGATCCAAATAATGGAAAGATCCCTTATCTGGAAAGCCCCAGATCCCAAGTATTCTGGATAACAAGTCCCATACCTGTACTGAAAATTGAATGACCGGGACAGCGGCCTAAGGCACATTAACTTCTACTAGCCCACTTACCCCTTCCCCAAGGCTCCTATATATATATAATTGACACATAGTCCAGGATGGAATTGTAAAGGCCACAGCTTTATTTTTACCAACAGTATCTATAACAAATAATAGCAACAAGGGAATGCTTGCCACCACAAAGAACACACCACCGGAGAGACGGGGCCCCCCCCAGGTGAGCCTCACTCCGTACCAAGGCCTCCTGTGCCCAATACCCAGGGAGGTACTGACCCATACTCCCCTAGGCAGGGGAACCTGAGCCCCTTACCACCTGGCAAGCATTCCCTTCAATTACAATTGAATGGTCACCTACAAGTTAGTTAGAAAACAAAAGAAAAGATCTGATTGGTTGCTATGGGCAGCGGTGATGTTGGCTTACACACTATAATAAATATGCCCCTAAATGCTTAGATCCCATACACATAGCCACAGCTATCAGTGGGGTACAGTGGGTTTCTTGAGTTAGGGTGCAAAGGGGGCTCTAGGACAGGGCTGGGTCTTAGGCCTATTGGGCCCAATAGGGCCCTGCACACATGGCCCTGCACACCATGGAGAATAACATAAAACTGTCAAGCTCACCCCACAACAACAATTGCCCACTAATGCTGCTATGTTTTCTGGGACATTAAAAACAAAGTTTAGGGTTAGTTGTACTTGAGGCACCAATAATCACTGTATCACACTGTATTCAGAATGATTGGTGTGTCAGTGCCCAGTGTTTGGGGGCCACATTGTTCCATGAAATGTTGGGGCCAATGGAACAAGAGGTGAAAAGGCAGGGTTACAACATCAGTCAGAGTGAGAGGCGGAGACTATTTGCCCACCCAGCCCTGGAACCCTGTGCCAGCCGGCAACACCTTGTGTAGGGGCCCCCTGCCAAAATGGTACCAATTGGGCCCCGCACTTTATAATACCAGCCCTGCCCCAGGAGACACAAAGGGAGCGATGTGGGTGGAAGAGGAGAATGGGTAGGGTTTGGCTAGTTTGTGAGCAGGGTTTTAGTATAATAGCCATTACTTGGGTGGCCCAGAGGCATAGCCATACATCCACAGGTCTTTTTTTTTATTGGGCCCCATTTTACTTGTTGAAAGGGCCCTCTGGTCAGTTTGTTAATTGATATCCCCTTGGGATACTAAATTAGTAGTATTGGATCCCATGATCCCTTATGGGGGCCCTTCACTTAGCAGTTGCACATAATGGTCTGCAGGGCTGTGCTCTACACCTTACACTAGATCAGGAATCAGTACTTAGAACTTAGAACCCTACCTACCCACCTACCTACCCTCACTAGAACCTTGTCTATCCATTCATCCCTTCGCCCCGTTACTCCATTACTTCAGACTGTATGAGAGCAGACACAATAGTGGTTTTGCAAAATGCTGAACTTAGAACCCTACCTACCCGCCTACCTACCCTCACTAGAACCTTGTCTATCCATTCATCCCTTCGCCCCGTTACTCCATTACTTCAGACTGTATGAGAGCAGACACAATAGTGGTTTTGCAAAATGCTGAACTTAGAACCCTACCTAACCACCTACCTACCCTCACTAGAACCTTGTCTATCCATTCATCCCTTCGCCCCGTCACTCCATCACTTCAGACTGTATGAGAGCAGACACAATAGTGGTTTTGCAAAATGCTGAACTTAGAACCCTACCTACCCACCTACCTACCCTCACTAGAACCTTGTCTATCCATTCATCCCTTCGCCCCGTCACTCCATCACTTCAGACTGTATGAGAGCAGACACAATAGTGGTTTTGCAAAATGCTGAACTTGTTGAACCCAACCCAAATAGCAATGTAAGTATGTAAGGGGGGCAGTAGGATTACTGCACTTCCCATAAAATGTAATTCTGCCATATGGCATCATGTCGTGTCGCTCTTTTCCCGTAACTAAGTCGGCGGAAACTCCCTTATATCTGGAATATGTAAACTTCTCACCTGAACATGTCTGTTCTCTCTCTCACTTCCGGAAAGAATTCAGTATTTCTCATCTCGTGTTGGAACTGATGAAATCTAAGCCACAGATACAGTCACGGGGTAACATGATAAAGAAGAAAGGGAAGACTGCGTCGTCTGCGTTTTTCAAGTCTGGAGGGGCCCCTCCCAAGCTTTGGTCTTTACTCCCTGTTTGGTTTTTACTGGAATGGGAAGTATTTTTGAAATATAATTTGATTAAAATGGAGATGTGATTTTAATCTTTATAAATGGATTGTGTGATGCACAGTGGGATTCATGAGTTGGCACAGAATTGTGAGTATTGTATATGGGAGATGCCAATGTTCCTTCGCCGTGGTTGGATGGGCGCTCTATCAAAACCAAGAGCTGGTTAATTATGTTAAGAGTGTTTAGTAGCGGTGCTGTTATTGCCCCACGCCCCTTTGAAGATGCTTTGGTTTCACTTCATTGGGTGCTACCGTCAGATCCCTTCATGGAAGAGAAATAGAAAATGGTATAAAAATGTTCTAGATGGAATTATATAGAGTTTGTCTCTTGTTAACTTGTGGAGAGGTGCCAAGCTTGTTGTTTTGCATCAACCTATTTACCTTTATTTTACCTTTATAGCAGTGATCCCCAACCAGTGGCTCGGGGGGAACATGTTGCTCCCCAACCCCTTGGGTGTTGCTCTCAGTGCCCCCAAACAAGGGAGTTATTTTTGAATTCCTGACTTGGGGGCAAGTTTTGGTTGAATAAAAACAAGATTTCCTACCAAATAAAGCCCCTGTAAGCTGATAGGGTGCATAGAGGCCCCTAATAGCCAATCACAGCCCTTATTTGGCTCCTCCATAAACTTTTATGGTGCTTGTGTTGCTCCAAAAGTCTTTTTACATTTGACTGTGGCTTACAAGTAAGAAAGGTTGATCCCTCCTTTATAGCCAAACCTCACCTTAAAGCCCTGGCTAGTTTGTGAAATCCTGACCCGGTATAAGATTTTGTGGTTAGGCATGATAAATTAAATCTAGAGGAGGAATAACTATAGGGATTAGGATTGCCACCTTTTCCTGTCAGTAATACTGTATTTCGGGTTGGGGCAGGTAGTGATTCCACTTTGGGGTGGGGTTTTGACACAGGGGGTGGGAGAATGGGTGGGGACAAAGTGGATGGGACCAAGAAATGGGTGGGGTTATAGGTGGAGCAGAGAGTGACCAGTGGTTGCAATCTGTAAAACCGGTAGCTGTTGATTTACCAGCTAGGCTGGTCTAATACCAACCAGGTGGCAACTCACCTTGGGGTTACAATTACACCCAGGTATGAGGACCAACAGGGGGAGTATCACATTTTTATCACATAAGATAAAGAACAGTGTCAGACTAAGCCTCCTAGGGCCTAACGCAATTTGATAACCCACTGAACTCTTTGCTTACACACTCCCTAACCATTAGTATTCTCCTCTTACTCTGCACTTACTATCACTTTGCAAACCAACAGGAACTCTACCACCACACAGGTTACCCTGACCTTATGTCTCAATCACCCTCCCTCTTAAGGTGGCCATACACGTGGCGATCTGACGATGTTTCGTACGACCATCGGTCGCACGAAACATCGTAAGATCCGCCACACACCATTCAGGGCTGAATCGGCAGGTAAGGAGGTAGAAACAATAGGATTTCTACCTCCTTCTGCCGATTCAGCTCTGAAAGGAGAATTTTGGTCAGGCGCCTTCTATGGCGCCCGATCAAAATTTTCAAACTGGTCCGATCGGCGAGTCGTCCGATATCAGCAGCTTCCTGCGATATCGGTCGACTCGCCGACATGCCATACACGCACCGATTATCGTACGAAACGAGGTTTGGTACGATAATATCGGTGCGTGTATGGCCACCTTTAGAATGTAAGCTCTTGTGAGCAGGGCCCTCCCCCTATTGTCTCCTAACAACATCCAAATATCACAATATCCAAATAATGGTGCTATATAAATAATAATAATAGCAGAGAGCCCTTACAATTAGATGAAGACAGTCAGGGTCGGACTGGGCCGCTGGGACACCGGGAAAAATCCCGGTGGGCCCCGGCGGCCCAGACCCAACCCTTGCCGGCGCTCCCCCTCCCAACCGCTCCTCCCCTGACGCGTCAAATTTACGTACTCGGGGGAGGACGTCGGGTTGTGGACCCTGCAAGGGGGGTTAGGGGGGCCCTGCAGGGCCCCTGGGACGGGAGCCCCGGTGGGCCCTTCACCCCCCAGTCTGACCCTGAAGACAGTGCTTAACACAGTAGGTGGCATATAGTGGTCAGGGAGTCACATTAAAATGCCATATTGTGCCACAACAGATTAACTATAAATTAATTATCCCTACCTGTCTATATAGTAATTCTATATTGTAAGTTCGAAGAAGTAGGGCCCTCTTTACCTTATAGCGGTCAATATTTTTCTGTATCCCCTTCTACTGTACAGTGCTATGGAATATGTTGGCACTTTAATACTGATACCTCTGTAAGTTGTTCTGTATGTCTGTAAGGCTCAGAAGCCTAAATAAAACAAATATAAACTCTCCTTCCCCACCCATAAAGATGGGGGTTGCCTACTTAGCAACTGGGCCTTACCTCCCAGAGGACCAAGATGACAGTCAGACCTACAGTATATATACTACTGTCATTTAGAGGTCACGGGGCAATCCTAGGGGTGACAAATATGACACTTTATCTACAAATTGGGTTCAGACTAACTAAACTGCAGCTGCTGCCAGACTTGTTCCCTTGAGGCTCATTGGATGCACCTACGAACATCATTTATGATGAAGGACTTTAATGGGTATTTAGTTCTAAACAAAATGATATTTCCATATGTTTCTTTTTCAGGTTCAAGTCTCATTGGGTGGGGTTTTAGTAACCTGGGGGGCAGCTGGAAATCATCCAGAAGCACCCTATTGCCTGGTATGGCAATAGTCTGATAGGGGTGGAACTCCTATTGTTTCTACCTTTATATCTGACGATTCAACTCTGAATCTCAGTGCAGATTTGCACCTAGGCAGTTACCCATGACAACCACATGTAATCAGAAGACAGTATGAATCCAACACCCAAGTGGGCAGTCTGATCTGTGGGGAGGGTGAAAGGAGGCAGTTTTATGTTCTGGGGTTGTGTTTGATTAACTCTCTATTGCTTCAGTACTCTATTACTTTAATATAACATAAATGGAAGATACATTCTATCTTATTAATCGGGTATAACCTCTCCTGAATGGAATCCTTTCTCGTTAAGATCCGATCACTTGGTGAGGTCATCAAGCGAGTGGATCTTCTCCCAATATCCCCACCTACAGGTGGGCGATATCGGGCGAATTCAGGCTAATTCAATCATTTGGCCCCAGGGCCAAATGATCAAATTAGAACACCGGTAATAGACACAGTTGGTTCAGGGACCACATCAATGAGCCGATGCGGTCCCAGATCTGAATACTTTTTTTAACCTGCCCGATCAATATCTGGTCGATTTCAGGCCAGATGTCGGTCAGGCAGGCCTGTCGTTAGTGCCCATACACAGGCCGAAAAGCTGCCGAATCAGTCTAAGGGACCGACATCAGCAGCTACAATTGGCCTGGGTATGGCCCCCTTTAGACTGGGGTGCCAGGGGCCCACCTTAGACTGTGAGCCCACTCTGCAAAAATTTTTCTTCTCACATTTTTTATTATTTTAATCACTTCTCTGTTCATATTACTACCTATCTTTCCCTCTGTTATTTTTCTTAGTTCTCATATAGAAATAAGAAATGATCATGGAATAGGCACACAAGGCAAATGGCTGGGTTACCAGGAAGGCCCGCTAACTGGGCCCTCTGGGAGTATTCCTGGTATCCGGGTGGAATGTCCAACACAGGTTACCAACACCGGGTGAATTTGGGGAGCCGCAATGAGTAGTACAGTGTGTAAAGCACACAGATTGGTGACCAGGTAAACTAGTCATGGCTAGAGAAGGGCACTTTGACCGCCAATGTTTTCTTTTGAAGATAGTAGTCAGTACGGCACCTTGAATCTGTTGTGGAATAGTGCAGGTTCCCCAATGGCCACTTCCCATCGGTATATCCAAGCAAGAACAGTCTGTATTCTTATTTAAAATGCCTTTATTGCACACATCTTAGGGCATTACAGCAACGTTTCAGGCCATGTGTGGCCTTTTATCAAACTTGATAAAAGGCCACACATGGCCTGAAACGATGCGCCAATGTTTTCTACCAGCAATATTGGTCAAAGCATTCCATGTACCAAGGCTTCTGGGCCCCAGCAGGGTCGGATTGGGCTGCGGGACACCGGGAAAAATCCCCGGGGGGACCCAGTCCTAGCCCAGACCCGACCCTTGCTGGCGCTCCCCCTGCCCAACCGTTCCTCCCCTGACGCATTAAATTTAAGCGTGCTCAGGGAAGGAAGTCGGGTGGGGGACCCTACGGGGGGTTAGGGGGCCCCTCTGGGGGGAAGGGGGGAATTAGGGGACGCGGCTAAAGTGTGAGGAGGTCCCCCATGTTTGTAACCCTACAGTACAGAGCCAGTTCCCCCGTTCCGCTTTATTCTCTGGATCTCAGTTTGTACAACTGCTCCAGCCAGGGGTGGCATCTCCCATCCACCCTTTGATTCTTCCTTGCTCCTGTGATGTTTTCCGTTCTTTGAACTTTTTTTTTTTTTTTTCTTTTGTCAGAACTTTCACCTCGCCAGATATTTATTTTTTCAGTATATTCACTGGCACTTGTATTTGTGTGGCATTTGCACCTCCACATCTAACGACTGCATAAAGTTTCCTTCCCTCTTTTTGATGGATCTATAAACAAACTTATGCAGAGCCGTGAAAAGACAACACTGCTTTGTGTTGTTTCAGTTCATCAGCAGTCGGGGCAGATAATGATCCCATCACACAGACTCCAGCCTACTACTTCAATGAGAGGAAACAGCCCTGCTCTAAAGGTCATCAAAACCAACACAGCTCTTTGGAGGACCTCTTGACATTGCTGACCTCCGTGTCCTTTGGGTGCAGCTAACAGCATCTGACAGCCACTTCTCATTTATAAGCTGCCCGAATTCCTTAACTATTCTTAAAAAAATTACACGTGATCTGGGTTTATTATATATTTGTAAAGGTATGGGATCCCTTATTCGGACACCCGTTATCCAGAAAGCTCCGAATTACAGAAAGGCCATCTCCCATAGACTCCATTATAAGCAAATAATTCTAATTTTTAAAAATGATTTCCTTTTTCTCTGCAATAATAAAACAGTACCTGTACTTGATCCCAACTAAGATATAATTACCCCTTATTGGGGGCAGAACAGCCCTATTGGGTTTATTTAATGGTTAAATGATTCCCTTTTCTCTGTAATAATAAAACAGTACCTGTACTTGATCCCAACTAAGATATAATTACCCCTTATTGGGGGCAGAACAGCCCTATTGGGTTTATTTAATGGTTAAATGATTCCCTTTTCTCTGTAATAATAAAACAGTACCTGTACTTGATCCCAACTAAGATATAATTACCCCTTATTGGGGGCAGAACAGCCCTATTGGGGTTATTTCATGGTTAAATGATTCCCTTTTCTCTGTAATAATAAAACAGTACCTGTACTTGATCCCAACTAAGATATAATTACCCCTTATTGGGGCAGAACAGCCCTATTGGGTTTATTTCATGGTTAAATGATTCCCTTTTCTCTGTAATAATAAAACAGTACCTGTACTTGATCCCAACTAAGATATAATTACCCCTTATTGGGGGCATAACAGCCCTATTGGGGTTATTTCATGGTTAAATGATTCCCTTTTCTCTGTAATAATAAAACAGTACCTGTACTTGATCCCAACTAAGATATAATTACCCCTTATTGGGGGCAGAACAGCCCTATTGGGTTTATTTAATGGTTAAATGATTCCCTTTTCTCTGTAATAATAAAACAGTACCTGTACTTGATCCCAACTAAGATATAATTACCCCTTATTGGGGGCAGAACAGCCCTATTGGGTTTATTTAATGGTTAAATGATTCCCTTTTCTCTGTAATAATAAAACAGTACCTGTACTTGATCCCAACTAAGATATAATTACCCCTTATTGGGGCAGAACAGCCCTATTGGGTTTATTTCATGGTTAAATTATTCCCTTTTCTCTGTAATAATAAAACAGTACCTGTACTTGATCCCAACTAAGATATAATTACCCCTTATTGGGGGCAGAACAGCCCTATTGGGTTTATTTAATGGTTAAATGATTCCCTTTTCTCTGTAATAATAAAACAGTACCTGTACTTGATCCCAACTAAGATATAATTACCCCTTATTGGGGCAGAACAGCCCTATTGGGTTTATTTAATGGTTAAATGATTCCCTTTTCTCTGTAATAATAAAACAGTACCTGTACTTGATCCCAACTAAGATATAATTACCCCTTATTGGGGCAGAACAACCCTATTGGGTTTATTTCATGGTTAAATTATTCCCTTTTCTCTGTAATAATAAAACAGTACCTGTACTTGATCCCAACTAAGATATAATTACCCCTTATTGGGGCAGAACAGCCCTATTGGGTTTATTTAATGGTTAAATTATTCCCTTTTCTCTGTAATAATAAAACAGTACCTGTACTTGATCCCAACTAAGATATAATTACCCCTTATTGGGGCAGAACAGTCCTATTGGGTTTATTTAATGGTTAAATGATTCCCTTTTCTCTGTAATAATAAAACAGTACCTGTACTTGATCCCAACTAAGATAAAATTACCCCTTATTGGGGTAGAACAACCCTATTGGGTTTATTTCATGGTTAAATGATTCCCTTTTCTCTGTAATAATAAAACAGTACCTGTACTTGATCCCAACTAAGATATAATTACCCCTTATTGGGGGCAGAACAGCCCTATTGGGTTTATTTCATGGTTAAATGATTCCCTTTTCTCTGTAATAATAAAACAGTACCTGTACTTATATCCTCCTCATTTAATTCTATAAAGGCCGTTGCTGTAGGAGTACAAGCCATAAATACCCTAGCGCTAGGGCTCATTTATTACAGCATGTGAATGTTTACACGTGTGTTCTTCCTTTCGGTTGAATCTTTAGAAGTGTATATACTATATGTGCGCTAGTGCAGATCATACATCTCATTAACCACGAGGAAGGCAGGGTACAAAGTGCAAAAAAAGTCAGCAATCCGCCATTTTTTTTCACTGTGTCCTTCCACCCTCTTTGGTAAGCACAGGGCCTAGGCTTTATCCAGGGTCAGACTGGGGGGTGTAGGGCCCCGCTGAGCCTCCCTAACCCCCCCCCCCGCAGGGTCCCCCACCCAATGTCCTCCGCTGAGCGTGCATAAGTTTAACGCATCAGGGGAGGAACGGTCAGCCAGGGGGAGAGTCGGGTCTGGGCCGTCTGATTTTTTTCCCGGTGGCCCAGTCTGACCCTGGCTTTATCCAACGACGCTGCACTCTTCACATGGGTGAAGAGTGTGGCCAGACCCAAGGCAGAAGGACATTCTCTTGAACTTCTGCCTCAGGTTGTCGTAAATTATCCCTCTTGTCTTTTGACTATTCACTTCTGTGAAGGTTCTCATTCATCCAGGTCATGGTATATCTGTACTAAAGAGTCAAATCAACTGGACTGTGTTTTCCTTGGAGACATTTCACCAATCATTCAACTGGTTTTCTCCATTCTGAATTGAAAAAGCCAGTCGGATGGCTGAAACATATATATATATTAATATACAGTCTCGGACTGGCCCACCAGGATACCAGGAAAACTCCTAGTGGGCCCAGGTGTCAGTGGGCCCTCCTGCTCCTGACCATTTGGCCTGTTTCATGGTCATTCCCTATTTCTGAATGGGAAGAAAGAGGAGAAATAGATGCTAGCATGTAAATAAAAGAGACTAGGAGAATAAAGAGCTTGGGTGAGGAAAGGAGGAAAAATATTTTGGAAAGCAGGTCTAGGGTTGAAGGTTTTCTGGTGGGCCCCTGGGTTCCCAGTCCGACACTGTTAATATATAATAAAAATGAGTATAATTTTATGGCCACAGAGTAACTATCATGCTTACACCAGACACTGTGAAGGTGTGCATGTTACTCCTCTTTCCTGGCACTGACATGCCATTGCATCTAGAGTGCATTAAAGGCCAAAATAATAGACTGCAAGCTTATTAGATAACTTTAGTAAGGAGTCAGTCTTCAGCATCGGACTGGGCCAGCGGGACACCAGGAAAAAACCCAGTGGGCCCCAACGACCCAGTCCTGCTCCAAGGGCTGCCATGGGGGAAGGGGCAGTCCCGGGCCTGGCGGCTTTTTGGCTTGGGGCTCAGCCATGCTGCACTTACTTGATTGGCCGGGTCCCCCTTGACGTCAGTGAGTTGCAAACCTCAGAAAGGAGGGCATGAGCTCCTATGACTTCATGTTCTGTCCCCTACACTGCTTTCCATACATCCCGTAGAGCCACACAGGGATTAGATGGGCTGGAGGGGAAGTTAAAGCTTTACCCATCCAATCCCTGTACAGCTCTACCAGGACATTCCTACACAGTACGGAAAGCTGTACAGAGTACAGAACAAGCAGGTAACATACAGCAGGGGGGCCTGGTTAATCAAGTAAGTGTAGCACAGCTGGGCCCCCCCTTGGGGGGATGGTTTGTGACTGGGGCCCCTGACGTGACAGCCCTGGAGGGCCCTAGACAACCCAGTCTAACGCTAATCTTAAACAGCATGGGTAAGCTACCATGAGCTGCATTGGCTAAAGAATTTATCAAGAGGTTAACTTGATAGGTTTAGAGAAAAATGAGTATTTTCAAACTAACAGAACGTTTCGTAACTTTTCGAAATTTTTTAATTTCATTAAAATTCCAAGACCTTTTTGTGGTTTTCGTTAACTTCCACTAAATTTTTTTCGCAAAGAGTACGACCATTTCGGAATTCATTCAAGCTTTGGTATCTTTTGGCCAGGTTGGAGAACATCAGAAATGATCATGGTTACATTTTTGCATATCGTGATTTCAACCACAAAAAAATCGTGGTTTAATGAATGGGCCCCTAGGGTTCCAGTTGCTCCATGAGGTCAACCAAAGCCGACACCTGTACCATAAGCATGAGGTGGAAGGCTAGAAGGGCAGGTAGCTTTCCATGGAACACCTCTGCTGTACCACCGGTTTTGGCTTGCAGCAACCCCACCCCATCCAATGTGCAACTCATGGTGCCACTCTAAACTGCCAGTCTTAATGGAACCCACGATAGGCTTAAATGGTCTTAAATACCACCTATATGCAGATGACATCCAGATATATTTAGACACCCCTGCACTAGCCGCTGATGTTCAAACCCAGATTGGTAACTGCCTCCTGGCTATCTCCTCCTGGATGAACAGGCGCCACCTCAAACTTAACCTAGCTAAAACCAAACTCATGGTCTTCCCACCCAAACCTGACCCTCCTCCTCCTTTCACCATCACTTTTGATGGCATGACCATCAACCCTGTAAATTCTGCACGCTGCCTTGGGGTTATCTTTGACCAGTCCCTCTCCTTCTCTAACCATATTAATAACCCTGCCAAAACCTGCCGTTTTTTCCTCTGCAATATTGCCAAGATACGCCCCTTTCTTTCACAAGTAACAGCTAAAACACTAATCCATGCCCTTATCCTTTCCCGCTTAGATTACTGCAATCTCCTACTAACCGGCCTCCCACCTCTCTCCCCTGCAATCAATCTTAAACTCTGCTGCCAGGATCTTCCTGCTCTCTCCTAAGAGGGAACCTGTTCAGCCTCACTTAATCTCTCTAGCATGGTTGTCTGTTAAGCAAAGAATAGCTTACAGAATTCTTCTGCTGACATTCAAAGCCCTTCACTCCTCTGCTCCTCTCTACATTTCTTCACTGGTCTCCCTACATGTTCCTGGTCGTCTCCTCCGCTCCTCTCAGAGCCTCCGTCTTTTTACACCATCCACACCCACTGCGCTCTCTCGTCTTAAACCTTTCTGTCTCGCTGCTCCTTACCTCTGGAACTCTATCCCTGAATCCCTCCGTAGGGAACACTCACCCACTCTCTTTAAGAAAAAGCTCAGACTGTTCCTTCTGGAGCACTAAGACATTATCTTGCCCAGTCCTGCGCTTAAGGGCAAATGCCCATACCTGGTGCACTCTTACCTTCCACTTTGTGTCTGTATCTTACTCAACTACTTAGATTGTAAGCTCTACGGGGCAGGGACCTCCTTCCTGCTGTGTCTCATACCACATGGCACTTATATATATATATATATATATTTATTGTATTTATTATATCACTTGTCCTCCCTGTGTGTAATTGTGCATATTGTAAGATTGTACAGTGCTGCGTACCCTTGTGGCGCTTTATAAATAAAGTTATACATACATACATACAATGAAGTAGAAGGTCCAGCAGCTGTTCTGTTCTGCTGCCACAGGCTCAAACATATAAAACCTAGAATAAATGAGAAACAGGGTGTTTGCAGATCGTACTGCTATGTAATTTAAACATGTATTTGATATTTTATTTGTACGGCAGAGTCCCTCCTCTCGAACCGTAATGTAGCTTTGCTACTAGTCGTACTTCGGTGGCTTGTAGATGACAATACCCTTTCCCTCACACACAGAGAACCTCGTGAAAATGAGCAACCAGAATATAAGGTTAGCAGTAAGAAATCGTTGAAATCTACTGATGGACCAAAGGGATTCTGGGAACAAATTCCATAAGGCTCCTAAAATCCCAGAATCCCTTTGGTCTGTTTGAGGCGGTCTCCTCAAGCCTTTTGACTTGTTTGTAAATCTATTGATGGAAACCTGTCACTTGACCATCAGGTGTCCCCCAGCTGTCATTCATCCTAATATTTCCATTTCAGGAACATGAATAAAAGAGCTTGGTGCCACCCAAAGACTTCTTTAATCTCGTGCCTTTGTGACCTCACGTGTAGACAAACGTAACGTTCTGCACCTGGGAAATTCACTGCAGGTGGCCAACAATGTTACCATCAGGCTGCTCCCAAGCAACGGCCTATCATACTATGTCACACCTGTTCTTTAAACACAAAACAGTGGAACGGAGCATTTACATTAAGGCTGTATGGAAGAATTTAAAGGAACAGTAACACCAAAAATGAAAGTGTATGAAAGTAATTACAATATCATGTACTGTTTCCTTTACTGGTACAACTGGGGTGTTTGCTACAGAAACCCTACTATAGTTTATATAAATACCCCGCTGTGTAGCCCCGGGGGCAGCCATTCCTGCACTGGTACAGCTGGGGTGTTTGCTACAGAAACCCTACTATAGTTTATATAAATACCCCGCTGTGTAGCCCCGGGGGCAGCCATTCCTGCACTGGTACAGCTGGGGTGTTTGCTACAGAAACCCTACTATAGTTTATATAAATACCCCGCTGTGTAGCCCCGGGGGCAGCCATTCCTGCACTGGTACAGCTGGGGTGTTTGCTGCAGAAACCCTACTATAGTTTATATAAATACCCCGCTGTGTAGCCCCGGGGGCAGCCATTCCTGCACTGGTACAGCTGGGGTGTTTGCTGCAGAAACCCTACTATAGTTTATATAAATACCCCGCTACATATACGGGGCTACACAGTGGGGTATTTATATAAACTATAGCAGGGTTTCTGTAGCAAACACCCCAGCTGTACCGGTGCAGGAATGGCTGCCCCCGGGGCTACACAGCGGGGTATTTATATAAACTATAGTAGGGTTTCTGTAGCAAACACCCCAGCTGTACCAGTGCAGGAATGGCTGCCCCCGGGGCTACACAGCGGGGTATTTATATAAACTATAGTAGGGTTTCTGTAGCAAACACCCCAGCTGTACCAGTGCAGGAATGGCTGCCCCCGGGGCTACACAGCGGGGTATTTATATAAACTATAGTAGGGTTTCTGTAGCAAACACCCCAGCTGTACCAGTGTAGGAATGGCTGCCCCCGGGGCTACACAGCGGGGTATTTATATAAACTATAGTAGGGTTTCTGTAGCAAACACCCCAGCTGTACCAGTGCAGGAATGGCTGCCCCCGGGGCTACACAGCGGGGTATTTATATAAACTATAGTAGGGTTTCTGTAGCAAACACCCCAGCTGTACCAGTGCAGGAATGGCTGCCCCCGGGGCTACACAGCGGGGTATTTATATAAACTATAGTAGGGTTTCTGTAGCAAACACCCCAGCATATGTGCAGCATCCATTATGTAAATACAGTTAATAGGGGAAAATTGACTCTATCACTACTTATTGAATATTTTGGTTTACAGTATATATAATACTTATTGTCAATGTATACAATATATCGTAACCTATTTCTTTTTATATATGTATATGTTCGTCTCAGTGTGTCATGTGACAGAAATGACATCACTAAAAAGCAGCTATAACTGATGACATCAATAACCCCCATTTATAAGGTTATCAATTCCAGGATATTCGTGGCTCTGGTGTATTATTACGTGACATATGCAGAGGAAACAGCAGACACAACTCTTTGCTAAAATCTTTCTAGAATGGCATTGGTGCAAATTGCTCCAGGTACCCCCGACACCCTCCCACTCAGCATCATTAACACTCTCTCAGACAAGAAGAGGTTTGTGGAGGAATGTAGATAAGAGAAAACTAGATAGCAAGGCTAGTCCCTGGGCAAACTTATCCTTTCTAATGTATTTACCATTCTTTCTTTGGACCCCCCCCCCGCAGCATCCTATCAGATTTTGTACATCCTCAAGACCTTCAAACACTTCCTAAAATCCCACCTCTTAAGGGTTGCCTTGGTGACAGGGGTAGATTTATCAAGATATGAGATCAGCGTTGACCACAGAAAAACTCACCCACTTTCTATTCATTCCTATGGGATTTTTGTAGAAGCGTATTTATCAAATGGTGAACTCTGACTTTCACCCACTGATAAATACACTTCTAGAAATCCCATAGGAATGAACAGAAAGTGGGTGAGTTTTTCTGTGGTCAACGCTGATCTCACATTTTGAATAGTGACAAGCCAATCTGTCCCATTTTGCGTCACCAAAAATTTGAGAATCTTAAAAAAAGATCAGCGAAACGGGGAAAAATTTGCGAAACGGTGAAAATGGGGCAACAATTCTTTTTGACGAGCGAGACAATTATTTTTTGAGCAAGACAATTCTTTTTGACGAGCGAGACAATTCTTTTGACGTGGGTGACAATTTTTGGATGCGCAACATTTTCGCAAATTTTCCGGCGTTTTGCTTATCTTTTTTAAGATTCGGGAATTTTTCGGCAATCCATTCTGGCAATTTTTTTCACCCATCGCATTTCAAGCACTTAGGTTTCCAAAACCCCAAACCTAATTCTGAATTTGTTTGCCATAATTAGTGATGGGGGAATTAATTCGCCAGGAATGGATTTGCGGTGAATTTCCGCGTTTCGCCATTGCCGGATTGTTTTCGTGAAATGGGAAACAAAATTTGCCGCAGTAAAATTCGACATGGATTTCAATTTATTTTTTAGAAACAGCTTCAACTATATAAATCTAAAATAAAATAAAAGGAATTGTACAAATTACCGTATATTTAAAATAAGATATATATGGTGATGAACGAATATGGGCAGTTTTGCTTTGTGAAATGGCGGAAAATCCACGAAATGCTTTTGTCGCCCGCATCTTTTTTTTGTTGCCCGCATCTTTTATATTGTTGTCCGTGTTCTTTTTTTTTGTCGCCCGCGTCTTTTTTTTTGCCAAAACCGCACTTTTTTTGCCGCGCGCTGAATTTTTTCACGCCAAATTTTCTCGGAAGTTTCACCAAATTATTCGCCAATGGTGAAATGCAGAAATTCGCTGATAAGCCATGCCTGGCTCATCACTAGATATATATAATTATATACATCATAATTAATTGTACTAACACTTCATATACATGTATATAATTTGGGTGCTATGACTTTTCTAAGGGATGGGCCCCGCAGGGGGCAATTAACCGCGCCAAAAATCCCATTGACTTAACATTGAGGCCAACTTTGACGGATTGTAGCGCAGAATTTTTTAGAAACGTGAAATTTACCACATTTGAAGAGGTTAGCAACCTGTGACAGAAGATACCACGCACAAGGGTATAATTTTTACCCCCGGGGTAAGAGAGGTCCCCAAATTTGCTCCATTGACTTATAATGGGGATTTTGGCGAATAACTAGTTTGTTGTAGATCCATGAATGAGGTGTCAAACCGCATGGCTTATTCGGGAATGGGGTGCTATGACTTTTCCGAGGGGTGGGCGGTTAATTGCACCCGCAGGGGGCAATTATCCGCCCATAGACTTAATGAGACCAACTTTGACTGAGTCCCGCACCGTTTGTCGTAGACCCATGAATGAGGTGTCAAACTGTGCGGCTTATTCGGGAATGGGGTGCTATGACTTTTCTAGGGGGTGGGCGGTTAATTGCCCCCTGCGGGGGCACGAGTTTTGCCACGGCAAGCACCACTCACATTTTCTTAAGGAAATGTACCTCTCTAGTTAAAAAATATTTTATATTTATTTGCCTATTTTCATTTTTTCGTTTTACCAATTCGGCATTAGAACTATAGGCAATATTACCGTATCCGCCCATCGTTAGTTTTACTGCTCCTTATCTGATCCTGTTGAACTCCGAAAATAATCGGGTATTTAGGGAGACAGTAAAAGAGATTCCTATTTTATTCTGTTGTGCCTTTCACGCCTTTCAAAGGTGTCCTGTGATGTGTTCGTGCGAATTAACAGCCCCACACCTTCCTAATGGCTTTATGGGTTCCAAGTATTTCAGGCGGCAGTTGGGAGCTTCATGTTAATGGCCTCGTGTCGCTCGCTGAATGAAGCCATAACAAATGCAATTTACATCTGTTTTAAGAAGTGAAGTTACAGTCTGAGATGTTTAACTGCGGTTCATTAAGGATGATCTATGGCCGCCATTAGCTGGGCTGAAAGAAGAGATTAAATCACAAATAAACTCATTGTACATGTTTTTGGGTTTTTTTTCAAAAAAAAGTTTATAGATGAAATAACACATAGGGGCAGATTTACTAATCCACGAATCCGAATCACGAAAGGGAAAAAATCGTATTGGAAACAAAAATTTTGCGACTTTTTCGTCGCCGAAAAATCCGAAAAAGTCGCGACGGCGTTTAATTAATGTTTTATTGATTTTTTTAGTAGACATAGGGGCTGATTTACTAAGACACGAATTCGAATCCGAATTGGGAAAATTCCAATTGGAAAACGAACATTTTGCGACTTTTTCGTATTTTTTGCGAATTTTCGGCACCTTTACGACTTTGCGTAAATTGTCGCGACTTTTTCGTTACCAATGCGATTTGCGCGAAAAAACGCGAGTTTTTCGTATTCATTACGATGCGCTCGTATCTTGTCGCGACTTTTTCGTATTGAGTGCTCGTAAGCGGCGGGCGAAACTTTCAGACTTAGCATGATTTTGGAAGCCTCCCATAGGGCTCAATGGCACTCTGCAGCTCCAACCTGGCCCAAGGAAAGCCTCCCATAGGGCTCAATGGCACTCTGCAGCTCCAACCCGGCCCAAGGAAAGTCTCCCATAGGGCTCAATGGCACTCTGCAGCTCCAACCTGGCCCAAGGAAAGTCTCCCATAGGGCTCAATGGCACTCTGCAGCTCCAACCCGGCCCAAGGAAAGTCTCCCATAGGGCTCAATGGCACTCTGCAGCTCCAACCTGGCCCAAGGAAAGCCTCCCATAGGGCTCAATGGCACTCTGCAGCTCCAACCCGGCCCAAGGAAAGTCTCCCATAGGGCTCAATGGCACTCTGCAGCTCCAACCCGGCCCAAGGAAAGCCTCCCATAGGGCTCAATGGCACTCTGCAGCTCCAACCCGGCCCAAGGAAAGTCTCCCATAGGGCTCAATGGCACTCTGCAGCTCCAACCCGGCCCAAGAAAGCCTCCCATAGGGCTCAATGGCACTCTGCAGCTCCAACCCGGCCCAAGGAAAGTCTCCCATAGGGCTCAATGGCACTCTGCAGCTCCAACCCGGCCCAAGGAAAGTCTCCCATAGGGCTCAATGGCACTCTGCAGCTCCAACCCGGCCCAAGGAAAGTCTCCCATAGGGCTCAATGGCACTCTGCAGCTCCAACCCGGCCCAAGGAAAGTCTCCCATAGGGCTCAATGGCACTCTGCAGCTCCAACCCGGCCCAAGGAAAGTCTCCCATAGGGCTCATGGCACTCTGCAGCTCCAACCCGGCCCAAGGAAAGTCTCCCATAGGGCTCAATGGCACTCTGCAGCTCCAACCCGGCCCAAGGAAAGTCTCCCATAGGGCTCAATGGCACTCTGCAGACTCCACCCGCGCCCAAGGAAGCCTCCCAATAGGGCTCAATGGCACTCTGCAGCTCCAACCCGGCCCAAGGAAAGTCTCCCATAGGGCTCAATGGCCACTCTGCAGCTCCAACCCGGCCCAAGGAAAGTCTCCCATAAGGCTCAATGGCACCCTGCAGCTCCAACCCGGCCCAAGGAAAGTCTCCCATAGGGCTCAATGGCACCTGCAGCTCCAACCCGGCCCAAGGAAAGTCTCCCATAGGGCTCAATGGCACTCTGCAGCTCCAACCCGGCCCAAGGAAAGTCTCCCATAGGGCTCAATGGCACTCTGCGGCTCCAACCCGGCCCAAGGAAAGTCTCCCATAGGACTCAATGGCACCCTGCAGCTCCAACCTGGCCCAAGAAAAGTCACCATACTGAAGCTTGAATGAATCCGAATCTTTCGTACTCAGCGCGAAAGCTGCGAAAAAGTCGCAACTTTTCGCGCAAGTATTAACGCTACGAAAAAATCGCCAAATTTTGCGCAACATTCGGAATGGCAACGAAAAAGTCGCGACAATTATCCGAAAAATCGCAAAATACCGATCATTACGAAAAAAACGCAATCGGACGCATTCGGCCCGTTCGTGGGTAAGTAAATCAGCCCCATAAACTACAGAAAGACCCCTTATCCAGAATACCTTTGGTCCCAAGCCTTCTGGATAACAGGTCCTATACCTATATAATAATATTTCTATTTACTGAGGATTTGTATATAAATACCTTTTATTATCCTATAGCCATAATGGAAATAAGGGATACAATATTTCTTTGCAATGGGTTATACATAGTGATGAGCGAATCTGTTCCGTTTTGCCGAAAAATTCGCGAATCTTTAAAAAGATCCACGAAACGGCGAAAAATTCGCGAAACGGCGAAAATGTCGTCCAAAAAAAATTTGACGCCCGCGGCTATTATTTTGTCGCGCGGCTATTGTTTCGTCGCCCGCAGCTATTATTTTGTCGCGCGGCTATTGTTTCGTCGCCCGCGGCTATTATTTTGTCGCGCGGCTATTGTTTCTTCTCCTGCGGCTATTATTTTGACGCGCGGCTATTGTTTCGTCGCACGCAGCTATTATTTTGCCGCGCGGCTATTGTTTCGTCGCCCGTGGCTATTGTTTCGTCGCCCGCGGCTATTATTTCGTCGCACGCGGCTATTATTTAGTCGCGCGGCTATTATTTCGTCGCGCGGCTATTCTTTTGACGCGCACCTATTCTTTTGACGCCGGCGACAATTCTTTTTTTTTACGCCGGCGACAATTCTTTTTTGATGCCGGCGACAATTTTTTCATCCGTTTCGCGAAACAATCCGCCAATGGCGAAACGCGGAAATTTGCCGCGAATCCATGCCTGGCGAAACATTTCGCCCATCACTAGTTATACATCTTTTCGGTCTCCTAACAAATGATGACATTACCCGACACACATAGATCAATCCTCCTCGGTAACACAATACAGGGCAAACTCTTCTGCACGTTGCTTCACAGCATGGAAGCCCTCAGGGGGGCAAAAGCCTCTTTCTTTGGGAGGTTGGTGCTTTCAATGAAGCCTTAGAGCCCATGAAAGAATTCATGTTAAGTGTTTCCACCCAGAAGGTAAAAGAGTAATTAATGGATAGAGTTACATTAGGGCTGTGATATAATGATCATTGTTTATTGTGAAGAGTGTGGCTTCCTTGTTTGGGGTGATCCCTGAGAAATCCGCTTCCTTTTCCATTCAGGTATTTATACAGCTATGTATTTATTTACTTACTAATCCTTCTCTGGGTTTACAGTATATATGAAACCTGCCACTGCTTGCCTTACTGGAAATAAAAATAAAATATAACTTTATTGTTGGGGAGCAATATCAGTGGGGTATTTAGGTTTTGCACTGTGCAGGTATATACGCAGCTGTGCCTATGTGCCCATTAGGAAATCCCACCAGACATGAGAGATGGTCCAATAGACCTGAATTAGAGAACCAGGTGAGTAGTACCTGCTCTGGTGCCTCTTTCCCACCTGCCTAAAAGGCCTCTGAGGAGCCACAAAAAAGTGTAAAACTTGACAAACAATTCAATTGATTCTCTAAATCAGGTCCATTGGACCATCTCTCAGTGCCATATTGAAAAAATAAGTGTTTAGCTTATGTAACCTTACCCCATCACTAGTGATGAACGAATCTGCGAATTCGCGAATCTTTCAAAAGATCTGCGAAATGGCAAAAAATTCATGAAACGGCAAAAATGTCGTGCGGCAAAAAAAATTTCAAAAAAATATTCTGCTGTCTCCCGCGGCTATTATTTCGTCGCCCGCGGCTATTATTTTGTCGCACGGCTATTCTTTTGTCACCCGCGGCTATTATTTTGTCACACGGTTATTCTTTTGTCGCCCGCGGCTATTATTTTGTGGCACAGCTATTCTTTTGTCACCCGCAGCTATTATTTTGTCGCATGGCTATTCTTTTGTCGACGGCGGCTATTATTTTGTCGCACGGTTATTCTTTTGTCGCCCGCGGCTATTATTTTGTGGCACAGCTATTCTTTTGTCACCGCAGCTATTATTTTGTCGCATGGCTATTCTTTTGTCACCCGCGGCTATTATTTTGGTGCGCAGCTATTCTTTTTTGACGCCGGTGACAATTTTTGTACGTGCGGCAAATTTTTCCGTGGTGAATTTTTCCATCCGTTTCGCGAAACAATCCGCCAATGGCGAAACATAGAAATTCGCCGCGAATCCATGCCTGGTGAAACATTTCGCCCATCACTGCCCATCACCAATCAGGATATCTAAAATGTAATGTACAGTCTTTTGTGCAAAGGATATATAGCTTTATTCAGTGCCCCCCCACAAACCTTACGTATAATATACAGGAGATGAATTTGAAGATAATATAGTCTTAAAAATAATTTAGTACATAGCACTATTTATGTTAATGTTTAATAAACCTGCTTCATTTTGAGCAGGAAAAAAGAGTAGCACAATCATAATTAATGTACATAATTGCACAGAAATAGTTGCAAAAAAGACAAATGTCCATCAATTCATCCTTCTGTTTCAATAAATAATATCTAACTTGTAGCTGATCCAAAGGAAGGTTGTAACAAATCCTCTGAACCTAATTTCTAGTTGACCTTAGAAGAGGAATAATGGCTTCATGAGTTCAAAATGGCCGTCACGGGATCATCTTTCAGCTTATTAATGGCAGCAGCCTTGCATTTCATGACTTGCTAAAGAGACATCCAGCCCTTCCTTGAACTATCTATTGTATCTGTATCGGCACAACCATTTTGGGGAGAAAATTCTCAAAAACTGGCAGATTTGGATCAGTCAACACACCTTTAATGTCCCACACAATGAACTTACTTTTGCCATTTTGGTTGCATTGAGTTGAGTCACACAGGCAGACACTGAGCCATTTCTGGTAACATCAATTCGTGTTCCCTCTGTGCCAGTTGACTCTGTGGGTTGGCAAGCCTGCCTCCTTTGGGAGTTCAAAATATATTACTTTTTTGGCACAGGTCGGCTATGTCTGTATTATTCTTCTGATAAACGTTGTACTGTGAAACAACAAATTACCCATAGACAAGTCGTTCTATCACTCCCAGCTGTTGTTTTCCACTTATTCAGCAATCTATACGGCGTGCCCAAACCTCAAGTGTAAACTAAAACACGCAACGCTTTATTAGCTCTTCGATAAAGTATACTGTTTACTGTAATTTGTAACGAGATGCTCTGCGGTGCGTTCAGGCAACAGGGCGCTTCCAGCGCAAGGCAACATATATATATTTCTTGGTTTAAAAGGAGCCAACGTGTTGAGAAACATTGTGCTTGTATGAAAAATTTGTGTTTCGTCTGTACCCCGACATTTTTTAGATTATTTATAAAGCGCCAACATATCCCGCAGCGCTGTACAATAAGTGGGTTACATACATTGGGCATACAGAGTAACATATAAAGCAACCAATAACCGATACAGGAGGTGAAGAGAGCCCTGCCCAAAAGAGCTTACACTCTACAAATTTATTATTATTATTATTATTATTATTAACATTTATTTATAAAGCGCCAACATATCCCGCAGCGCTGTACAATAGGTGGGTTTCATACATTGGACATACAGAGTAACATATAAAGCAACCAATAACCGATACAAGAGGTGAAGGGATCCCTGTCCAAAAGAGCTTACAGTCTACAAGTCTTGCAAGCTTCTTCCTAGGTTAAAATTAGGGAGGTGTAGAATCCACTATTTTGGGATTCCATGGAACCCCGGAATCCTTCATGAAAGATTTGGCCGAATACTGAACCAAATCCTAATTTGCATATGCAAATAAGGCAGCAGTGTTGAAGAGAACCAGGCGCAAAGCACGCGGACAACATTTTCAACGTCCATGTTTATGTTTAGGGATTGAGATTCGGTTCGGCCAGGCACATGGATTCGGCCGAATTTGAATCCTGCCGAAAATGGCCAAATCTTGGCCTACGGGTGGGCAATATCGGGAGAATCCAGGCTAATTCGATCTAATTACAACAATGGGCATAGGCAAAGTCAGTCCGGGGACCACATCAACGAGCCGATGCGGTCCCCGATCCAAATAGACTTTCTAACCTGCCCTATCGATATCTGGCTGATTTTAGGCCAGATATCGGTTGGGCAGTCCCGTCGTTAGTGCCCATACACGGTCTAAGGGACCGATATCGGCAGCTAGAATCGGTCAGTGTATGGGGACCTTTAGAATACATTTTTCTGGAATTTAGATATTTTCTTACAAAGTACGTGTGGCAGCCCACTCTAGTACAACAATATTTTCAGAGGAATCCTTCTTCAGTCTCCATATACTGCTTTGAAGTGACAGAGGCTGATACGCCCTTTGATGAACCATTGTAGAAATAATTAAGGTTTGCTGAAAGAAAATGGATTTCCTGTGAAAACAACAACAAAATACTTGGTATCAGTCATTCCCGTCAACCATCGAAAAAAAAAAATGGTGGAATTTCATTTCTCAGTTTCACCGGTCTGATTGATTATTGATTTTCCTGAAATCTCCCAAAGTATCTGGGAACAGTCCAAGTGGGAGATACAGCCCTGTCAGGTCTGTTTGAATTCCAACTCTGCTTGTTTTACAGGTACTCGACTCCACTTGACATGCTCACCGTATCCGCGAGATCAAAGAGGTCCCACTTTGTGCTACTGACCTATTAACCCGAGCTGGAACATTTTAACCATGGGAAAGTGGAGTGTCAGATGCTTTTCCAAAGGAAAGGTTGTGTCAACATAAAGGTACGGAGGGGCGGGGGTGGTGGAGTTGATTTATTATGAGCAGGCAATGACATGAAGGATTTACTTCTCCTTTCTGGGTCTAAATATTAAACATAAGTAGTGATGAGTGAAGCTGTTCCATTTCGCTTCGCCGAAAAATTCTCGAATCTTTCAAAAGATCCGCGAAACGGCAAAAAATTTGCGAAATGGCGAAAATGTAGTGCGGCAAAAACAATTGTCACCCGCGGCTATTCTTTTGTTGCCCGTGGCTATTATTTTGTCGCCCGCGGCTATTATTTTGTCGCACAGCTATTCTTTTGTCGCCCAGCGCTATTATTTTGTCGCCCGCAGCTATTATTTTGTCGCACAGCTATTATTTTGTCACGTGGCTATTATTTTGTCGCCCGTGGCTATTATTTTGTCGCACAGCTATTCTTTTGTCGCCCGCAGCTATTATTTTGTCGCCCGTGGTTATTATTTTGTCGCCCGCGCCTATTATTTCGTCATGCGCCTATTCTTTTGACGCCCTTGACTATTCTTTTTTGATGCCTGCAACAATTTTTGGATGTACGGCGAATTTTTCCCCTGCAAATTTTTTCATCTCTTTCGCGAAACAATCCGCCAATGGACGTGCGGCGAATTTTTCCGCTGCAAATTTTTTCATCCGTTTCGCAAAACAATCCGCCACGAATTCATGCCTGGCGAAACATTTCGCCCATCACTAAACATAAGGGCTTAGAGCAGTAAAGAGTATATTTGCGGAACAGCATTAAAAGCAATATTGTGAACAGGGAAACAGAGACCAGACCCTAATTTTTAGTTGAGAACGACATGATTTAGAGGCAGAAAGTGTCACCGTATTGTTCTCAGTGGAAACCAGGTGTTCCAAATACCCAAGTTCCCAAAGTTTGTGTTTGCACATCTATTTGTAAGTCATCTGAGCGGCTCACAATGCTTAATTGTTGGTGGAGAAACAAAAAGATCATTGATGCTACTTGTCCTAACAATCTGTTATAAATAAATGCACATGTATCAGGCTGCAATGCGTGTCTAGAGCTGGTCCCAATGGTCCTATAATTAATCTATACATCATTTATCATCATCATATTTCATTTACAAAGCCCTAAGAGGAACGATGAGAGGTGCATAGATCTGCCGGAGATGCAACTGGACTTTATAGATTTATAAGATGTAATGGTGTCTGAGACTTCTAGATATTCAGTGCAGATGTTTTCATATTTTATGGGGCCATTCACTATTACCAATGCTAGAATGAAGGTGGCCATACATGGGAAGATTTGCCAAAGCAAGAAGATCTTCTCATGATATGCCCACCTAAAGGTGGCCGATATTGCACTGATTCAATCATTTGGCCCTAGGGCTAAACAATTCAGTTACAATGGCGGGCGTAGGCATTGTTGGATCAGGGACCACATCTGACAGAAAATCAAACCGGCCCAAGTGAGATTTGGGCAATTTTAGGCCAAATCTCAGATGAGTAGGCCCATCAGGGGTGCCCATAGGTCTAAGGGACCCAAATTGGCAGCTAAAATCTGCTTGTGTATGGCCACCATTACTTACATGTCTGAATTAAATGCAAGTTTGGGGATAGGTTGGGTGCAGGAGGGAGAATGTTCCGAAAGCAGACAGGGCTGTATTCACTTGGGGGAACAAAGGTCTTAATGCTAAAAGTGTGACATGTGACATTGCATTCATATTTTGCTCTTTGCACACTGGCCTGCACTAACTAAATTACTCCAATACATTTATCTTTCTTCAATTAAGAAATGTAATTATGATATGATTATTAATACATAATTACATATAATCAATATAATTATTCATAAATGTAATGTTACTATTACTATTTAGTGTACATGTATGGGACCTGTTATCCAGAATGCTCAAGACCAGGGGTCCTCTGTATATTGGGTCTTTCCTTAATTTGGATCGCCATACCTTACCTTACCTTAAGTGTACTTAAAAATTATTTATACATTAAATAAACCCAATAGGGCTGTTCTGCCCCCAATAAGGGGTAATTATATCTTAGTTGGGATCAAGTACAGGTACTGTTTTATTATTACAGAGAAAAGGGAATCATTTAACCATGAAATAAACCCAATAGGGCTGTTCTGCCCCCAATAAGGGGTAATTATATCTTAGTTGGAATCAAGTACAGGTACTGTTTTATTATTACAGAGAAAAGGGAATCATTTAACCATGAAATAAACCCAATAGGACTGTTCTGCCCCGATAAGGGGTAATTATATCTTAGTTGGGATCAAGTACAAAGTACTGTCCTATTATTACGGAGTAAAGGGAATCAATTTTGAAAAATTGAATTATTAGATTAAAATTGAGTCAATAGGAGATGACCATCCTGTAATTCAGAGTTTTCTGTATAATGAGTTTCCAGACAATGGACCCCATACATCCCATCCCTACATATTCCCACCTCTTGCATGTCCCTCAAACTACATCAGCCTTAGCTTTCCCTCAAACTACACAATCTCTTGTGTACCTCCCCCCCCCACCAAATTACAATTCTTCCCATCTCTTCCTCCAGCTCCATTACGTCTTATCTACCCCTTAAACATCATTACCTTTCATCATCCCTCAGACTCTATTACCTGTCATCTGTCCTTCTCTCATCTATCCCTCAAATCCCGTTACTACTTATCCCTTGCTCAAACACCATAACTTTACATCTGATCATCAGATTCCATTGTCTCTTATCTATTCTTCAGACCTCATCAACTTTATACACCTCCCAAACGACATAATCCCTCATCTATATTTAAAGCTACATTGCCTCATTTCTCTCACTCTTTCTCTCTGTCCAGCTTCATGTCTTTATGTCTATTCTACATTTCCAGTTATCTTTCATGTATCTTCAATCTATATCAATTGTCAACTATACCTTTAGCACATAACCTCTTATCTAATTCCCTCAATGCCTCACATTCATTTTTAAAACTCTATTGTCTCTCATTCAGCCATCAATCATATCCCTCAAACTTTTGGATCTCATCTCCCTCATCCTCCCCCTTGGATCTTCATCTGTCTTCTAAAGCAATTAACTGATACATTGGCTTTTCTTACTCATTAACTCTCATTGATATGTTGGCTACTATCAAGGTCATCATAATTGATTAATTCTTATGAAGATAAAAACCCGGACATGTGAGGACATGTGATGAGTTGAGGGGCCAGCAAGAACATTTAGGGGCACATTTACTAACCCACGAACGGGCCGAATGTGTCCGATTGTGTTTTTTTCGTAATGATCGGTAATTTTGCGATTTTTTTCGGCGTCTTTACGACTTTTTCGTATTTTTGGTGATTTTTTCGGCGTCTTTACGATTTTTGCGTAAAAACGCGAGTTTTTCGTAGCCATTACGAAAGTTGCGCAAAGTCGCGATTTTTTCGTAGCGTTAAAACTTGCGCAAAACGTCACGCCTTTTAAGTTTTAACGCTACGAAAAAGGCGCGACTTTGCGCGCAAGTGTTAACGCTACGAAAAAATTGCGACTTTGCGCAACTTTCGTAATGGCTGAAAAACTCGCGTTTTTACGCAAAAATCGTAAAGACGTCGAAAAACTCACGTTTTTACGCAAAAATCGTAAAGACGCCGAAAAAATCGCAAAAAATACGAAAAAGTCGCAAAATGTTCGTTTCCAATCGGAATTTTTCCAATTCGGATTCGAAATCGTGTCTTAGTAAATCAGCCCCTTAGGGTGAAGACACACTGAGCTACTAGTAGCAGCTACTTTTTCATGGCTACTAAACTCCAAGAAAATCCCTTGCCATAGACAATACTGAGAATTGCCCCTGCTAAAACACACGTAGAGACAATTATCAGTAAATGATCAGCATTGTCTATTTTAGTAGCCACGACAAGTAGCTGCTACTAGTAGCTCCATGTGTCTTCACTCCTTTTGCCTTTTTGCCTTGTATTTTTTGAACCATGTGACCTCTTTAAAAAATTGAGAGCACGGGCAAGCCGTTTATTTACCTTCATATACATTTTATATATTAAACTGTTTCTTTTAGAACCAACATCCATGTAATAAAAGGACAAGGAGTCCTCGTTTCCTGCATAGTTTTGCCGGGGTTCTCGTGCCTACGAGATCTTTAAAATGCTTCTTTTGTAACTATAATTTACAGTAGGGGACATATCATTCCATATATATCATATACACGATAGACGATACAATATCATTCATCAAAGGAATCAAAGGAGCTCTGTGATCATATAAAGTGCTCAAACATGTTGACTTTTGTTTTTCCTTATAATTGGAACATTATCCAATATTTTACACAACAGGCGGTCCAACTTGCAACAAATCCACATTCTTTGTAGTGGGCAAGTTAGCCTTTAATTATTTGCCCTTTCTGTTCTGAAACATTCCGCAGTAGTACGGAGCCAACAACTATTATCCTACATAGTTAACTGGCTGAAGAATAGGGAGCAAAGGGTTGTGGTAACTGGAGATCATAGGAATGGACCAGGGTCAAGTACATATACCGTATACAATAAGTATATACATCTATTCACATTTATCCGGCAGATTTTTCCACTAGAAAAAGGTCAGTAGGGATGTAGCGAACCTCAAAAAATCCGCCGAAAATTGCGAATATTCGCAAACTTTGCGAACCCCATAGACTTCAATGGGAAGGCGAACTTTAAAACCTAGAAAAGCCATTTCTGGCCAGAAAACTGATTTTAAAGTTGTTTAAAGGGTGCCACGACCTGGACAGTGGCATGCAGGAGGGGGATCAAGGGCAAAAATTTCTCTGAAAAATTGACCCACGCTGTTTTTCGAAATGATCGGTAATTTTGCGACTTTTTCGTAATTTCCGGCGCTTTCGTAAAGTTATCGTTTTGCGACTTTTTCGGAGCAGTCGTACCGTTATCGTAAGTTTTGCGACTTTTTCGGAGCATTCGTAACGTTATCGTAAGTTTTGCGACTTTTTCAGAGCATTCGTAACGTTATCGTAAGTTTTGCGACTTTTTCGGAGCATTCGTAACGTTATCGTAAGTTTTGCGACTTTTTCGGAGCATTCGTAACGTTATCGTAAGTTTTGCGACTTTTTCGGAGCATTCGTAATGTTATCGTAAGTTTCGCGATTTTTTCCGGTGCCGGCGAACCCAAATTGCGAACATCACGAAAAGTTCGCGAATTTGCGGACTTGCGAACACCCGATGTTCGCGCGAATTAGTTCGCCGGCGAACAGTTCGCTACATCTCTAAAGGTCAGTAATGAGTAACTAAAGTATTCAATTGAATGAAACCGTTATTAACAAGAAAAATGTCACTGGGCTGCACTAACTTATTTAAAGGGGACCTGTCACCCTAAGAAATCATTTCAAATCCTTTTCTATCATGTTAGTTGAGCAAAATAAACTTTACTTACACTATATGAATTATTTATTTTTTTCCCCTTCAGGCTTGGAATTTACACTGACAACTAGCAGGCAGCCGCCATTTTGTGAACACTGTTATTAAGGCAAGCTTTGTATCACCCCAAAATCTTATGCATTTGCCATCTAGGTGATATCTAGGAAGTGCTGAATGGAAAGTTAAAGTAATTGTAATTAGAAATCTGAGCTGGCAATCATATATTGCCTGCCCCGCCTCTATACTTCGAGGCGGGGCAGGCAATATATGATTAATAGCTCAGATTTTGAAATACATTTATAACATGTACGGACAATTTAATTAAAATATTTAATATGACCTAGCAGCAAAATTAACCATAACATAACTAGTGGGCCTCCTCATTTGAGCAAATTGCTCTCCTAAAAGCCCAAGTTATTTGCTTTTATGAGGAACTGAGGAGCTTAATATCATACAGAGGCCACCTATACACCAACAAACAATAACGGAATTTGTCAGGGAATGGATTATACATAGGTACACAGGTACTCAGTAGAGATGTAGCGAACTGTTCGCCGGCGAACTAATTCGTGTGAACATGGGGTGTTCGCAAGTTCACAATTTTTTCTCGGCCTAAAAACGCCGCACAAGCCACACATGGCGTTTTTCAGCCTAGTACTGGTGTAAGCAAATCTCGTTTCCATGGCGCTAATAGTGCGAAATAGCAAAAAACGCTGCGTATTTCCGCTAGGTCTGCCAGCTGCCTTTGCGTATACATAGGAATAGCTTGCGTTTTTTTTTTTTTTTGCGCTGTGTCAACAACGTATTTTTCAGAGAAATTTTTGCTTGATCCCCCTCCTGCATGCCACTGTCCAGGTCGTGGCACCCTTTAAACAACTTTAAAATCAGTTTTCTGGCCAGAAATGGCTTTTCTAGGTTTTAAAGTTCGCCTTCCCATTGAAGTCTATGGGGTTCGCGAACTTTTTTTTTTGAGGTTCGCTACATCCCTAGTACTCAGCAGCATTTATAGTTGAATCTATAGGATCAGTTATCAAAAAAAACATTATCCAGAAAGCTCCAAATTATGGGCATGCCATCTCCCATAGACTCAATTTTGAGCAAATAATTCAAATTTTTACAAATGATTTCCTTTACCTCTGTGACAATAAACCAGTACCTCCAGATATATAAGATATAATTAGTCCTTATTGGATAAAAAACAATCCTAATGGCTTTATTTAATGATAAAATGAATTTTAGTAGACTAAAAGCATGGTTATCCAACTTACAAAAAAAGACCCCATTATTCAGAAAACTCCAGGTCCCCGAGCAGTCTGGATAACAGGTCCCATACTTGTATAAATATTTGTCGTTATTGGGTGTATATAATTTATCGGTCCCTTAGACAGATTCGCCAGCTAATCGGCCCGTGTATGGGCACTACCAACGGGCCTGCCCGACTGAAATCTGGCCTGAAATCGGGCAGATATCGATCGGGCAGGTTTAAAAATTTAGTCGGATTGGGGACCACATCGGCTCGTTGATGCAGTCCCCGAATCGACTTTGCCCATACCCGCCATTATAATTAGATCGTTTGGCCCCGGGCCAAACGATTGAATTAGCCTGGATTCTCCCGATATCGCCCATCTGTAGGTGGTGGATATCGGGAGAAGATCCGCTCGCTTGGCGACATCGCCAAGCGAGCAGATCTAAAGATGGATGGGGACCTTAAAGGAGGCCACACATGGTAAGATCCGCTTGTTTGGTGGGGTCACCAAATGTGAAGATCTTCTCCCGATATGTCCACCTAGGGTCAAACAATCAAATTACAATAACGGGTATAGGAGCTGTTGCACCGAGGACCACATCAATGAGCCAATGTGATCTCCGATCTGATGGGAAAATCAAACCTGCCCAATTGACACCTGGACGATTATTGTCCAGGTGTCAATCAGTGAGGTCCGTCGGGGTAGATAAGCTGCCAAATCGACCTAAAGGACTCGAATTGGGAGCTTAAATCTGCCTGTCTACGGCCACATTAACATGTGTTTATTGTGATACTGCCTATGACTAAGTACCGGTAGGGTATGAAATGCGTAAGGCGGCATATTGAGGGGTTTGTATGCTATTAATAATGATTTTTGAAAAAAATTTGATTTTTTATTTTTTGAACATTTGTGTTTGGGATACTTTTGGACTTTGGTGCTTGGCTTGCCCTTTAAATCTGGGGGTTGTGTCCATTCGCTTTGGCTCATTTCAACTGGCCATTGAGGATCCCTTTTTTTGATATAGTATTAATAATGTGATATGTGCACTGTTTGGAAGTGGTATCCCTATAAATGGTTGGATAGGGGCATTGTTGACTGCAATCAGGATAAGATTTGGGCTGAATTCTGGATTATCTAGGAACACTGGACAAGGGTGACTATTATACAAACCTTGTATATATCACTAACTTTAAATATCACTAGAACCAACAGCGCTTGAACCCAAAAACCTTAGATTTGAGGTTGGGTTGTGGGGAAAATATAGACTGAAGCCAAGGCTAATCAGCGGCCGTGCAGCTTCCGCATTGCAATGTAAAGCTTTTCAGCAATCACAGGGTTAAGATTAATCCCCGCTCTCAAGTGGGCTCCTTTTCTTATCTGCCCTAAAAAATAAAAAAAAACCTTTGAACTGTTGCATGTTTTCAATTCACTCATGTATTTTTCCCTTTATCCCCCCCTTTAATGAAGATATTGTTTCTAATGACCATTTAATGAGAAAGGATAAAGTTGCTAATCGTTTGGATAAAACAAATGGATTGGGTTCTGCTGTAGAATGGAGGATTGTGCATGTCTAAAGCATTGTTTGCCGACGGACCTACCCTTTAATCTGGCCGCTGAAGGCTTTACCCCTTATTGTTTGCTCTGCTGATTGGTTGCCCTCAGTAGAAGACTGAAGTCCTTGGGAACTTTGAAGCATTCTCTTTGTGTCACCTACTGTTCCTGTTAGCAAACTCAGATAAAAACTGATGGGCCCAAGGTGTCCGGCCTAATTCCTTTATTGACACACAGCCTTGTCTTCAAACAATTGTGTAAATGAATACACGTTAGATAGTGATGTCAGTAATAGCATAGTAGGTAAGTGGGTGTGTTTGCACAGGCAGCCTTGTTGTGTTAGATCCCAGCATCGCACTCAAATCCTACAAATTAACACCTCACAGAGATCAAAGTGTTTTCTTTCGGCAATTAACGGCTTGTAAGGCTGAGCAAACGCAACCTCAACGTTGCTTTGGCCGCTTCTTGTGTTCTTATAAAGGGGGTCCTGCCTTCATAGGCAGCTTTCTGATTGTTCTGAAATCCCACCAATCATTAACGAGTCCCTTATCAGCTGCTGCTCTGGATCCTTTTAGTTTATCTTTCTATACCCTACTACAAACATGCTACCAATGTATTCATCCATGGCATGTAGCGGCATAGCTACAGACTGGTGCTTAAACTCCAGAGTAATGGCATTGCACTTTCTTTAGAAATCTTGCACAGGTATAGGATCCATAGATAGATTTCATTTTAGTCAAATAATTCAATAATAAAACAGTACCTGTACTTGATCCCAACTAAGATATAATTACCCCTTATTGGGGGCAGAACAGCCCTATTGGGTTTATTTCATGGTTAAATGATTCCCTTTTCTCTGTAATAATAAAACAGAACCTGTACTTGATCCCAACTAAGATATAATTACCCCTTATTGGGGGCAGAACAGCCCTATTGGGTTTATTTAATGGTTAAATGATTCCCTTTTCTCTGTAATAATAAAACAGTACCTGTACTTGATCCCAACTAAGATATAATTACCCCATATTTGGGGCAGAACAGCCCTATTGGGTTTATTTAATGGTTAAATGATTCCCTTTTCTCTGTAATAATAAAACAGTACCTGTACTTGATCCCAACTAAGATATAATTACCCCTTATTGGGGCAGAACTGCCCTATTGGGTTTATTTAATGGTTAAATGATTCCCTTTTCTCTGTAATAATAAAACAGTACCTGTACTTGATCCCAACTAAGATATAATTACCCCTTATTGGGGGCAGAACAGCCCTATTGGGTTTATTTAATGGTTAAATGATTCCCTTTTCTCTGTAATAATAAAACAGTACCTGTACTTGATCCCAACTAAGATATAATTACCCCTTATTGGGGGCAGAACAGCCCTATTGGGTTTATTTCATGGTTAAATGATTCCCTTTTCTCTGTAATAATAAAACAGTACCTGTACTTGATCCCAACTAAGATATAATTACCCCTTATTGGGGGCAGAACAGCCCTATTGGGTTTATTTCATGGTTAAATGATTCCCTTTTCTCTGTAATAATAAAACAGTACCTGTACTTGATCCCAACTAAGATATAATTACCCCTTATTGGGGGCAGAACAGCCCTATTGGGTTTATTTAATGGTTAAATGATTCCCTTTTCTCTGTAATAATAAAACAGTACCTGTACTTGATCCCAACTAAGATATAATTACCCCTTATTGGGGGCAGAACAGCCCTATTGGGTTTATTTCATGGTTAAATGATTCCCTTTTCTCTGTAATAATAAAACAGTACCTGTACTTGATCCCAACTAAGATATAATTACCCCTTATTGGGGCAGAACAGCCCTATTGGGTTTATTTCATGGTTAAATGATTCCCTTTTCTCTGTAATAATAAAACAGTACCTGTACTTGATCCCAACTAAGATATAATTAATCTTTACTGCATCCAAAACATTATTATTGGGTTTAATTCTGTTTAAATATTTTTTTCTAGACTTAAGGTATGGAGCTTCAAATTACGGAACCCCAGGTCCCAAGTATTCAGGATAACGGGTCCCATACCTGTATAAATGAAAGGTGCCCATGCAAAATGGTATTATGAAGTGAGAAGACACCTCAACAACACAATGATGGTTACTATGTGTTGCTGTAATGGAGACAAATTAGCTTGAGTGCTTAACATCTACGACAGGGATTTATAGAAATTCATTTTTTAACCCAATTGTGCAACCATATTGCTTCTGCAGTAAATGTTAGTGTTCTCGGGTTGTCCATGCCAAGAGAGGACTCCTTATAACTATAGATGTTACAACATGCCTTATTCTATCACAAAAGCTCATATTTCAACACAAGTGGTCCCTTAAAAGGCAAGTGCAGTTGAAATGGATTGAGAGCCATTTATTTTAATGATCAGGAAGCGCTCACAGACATGCCTCATCCCATAACCATCCAAGGTATCTCGCCCAGCGACATCCATTCTCCAGCGAGGTCAGCAATCTGATATGCATCATTAATCTATCACTTCAAAAGAAGAATCGGGACATTACATTGGAAGACTTCACATCTGCTTTCCCACTTCTTGATTAGCTTGGTCAAAACTCAGATAAAGGATTATCTCGAGATTATCCCCATATGCCAGAATCACACAGCACAACAGTAGCAGAACCCAAAAGCTCTTTGTCACTTCAAATAACCTCACATTATCTCTTGGAGTCACGGAAAACAAAGAATGGACTCATATCTTCACACTTGCTGGTGATTAATCATTATGTGAGCTGCAGACTTTGCCTTGCCTCCGTTCCTTGGCTTTTATTTCATCTATTGCGCATTTTCTTTCTTTCTTCATCTTCTGCATATCTCTTTCCTCACTGTTATTTGACTTTTAGGCTGGGGTCACACAGGTGACTTTCCCAAGGAGCTTTACTATTGCACAATACTATTGTATGGCCCTGGTTGGGTAGGCCGGAAGAGTATCATGTGACATTTTCAATGACATTTACCTTTTATGTAGAGATGCTGTATATCAGTGATCCCCAACCAGTGGTTCATGAGCAACATGTTGCTCCCCAGCCCCTTGGATGTTGCTCTCAGTGCCCCCAAACCAGGGAGTTATTTTTGAATTCCTGACTTGGGGGCAAGTTTTGGTTGAATAAAAACAAGATTTACTGCCAAATAAAGCCCCTGTAAGCTGATAGTATGCATAGAGGCCCCTAATAGCCAATCACAGCCCTTATTTGGCTCCTCCATGAACTTTTATGGTGCTTGTGTTGCTCTCCAAGTCTTTTTACATTTGCCTGTGGCTCACAAGTAAGAAAGGTTGGGGAGCCCTGCTGTATATTATAGGAACCTCCCTATCAAGCTGAGCTCCCCTTGATTTAATATAGACAGCAATAAAAGTATATCTTTCAATGCATTTGCTACAAGCTAGCACATAGAAATATATTTGTTAAGGTGAACTACTATATTTGTGTACTATATTTATTTACAGGAATGGAACCTGTTATCCAGAATGCTCGGGACCTGGGGTTTTCCGGATAAGGGGTCTTTTCCTACCTTAAGTCTACTGAAAAAATTCTTTAAACAGTAATTAAACTCAATAGGATTGTTCTGCCCCCAAAAAGGGGTAATTATATCTTAGTTGGGATCAAGTACAGGTACTGTTTTATTATTACAGAGAAAAGGGAATCATTTAACCATTAAATAAACCCAATAGGGCTGTTCTGCCCCCAATAAGGGGTAATTATATCTTAGTTGGGATCAATTACAGGTACTGTTTTATTATTACAGAGAAAAGGGAATCATTTAACCATTAAATAAACCCAATAGGGCTGTTCTGCCCCCAATAAGGGGTAATTATATCTTAGTTGGGATCAAGTACAGGTACTGTTTTATTATTACAGAGAAAATGGAATCATTTAACCATTAAATAAACCCAATAGGGCTGTTCTGCCCCAATAAGGGGTAACTATATCTTAGTTGGGATCAAGTACAGGTACTGTTTTATTATTACAGAGAAAAGGAAATCATTTAACCATTAAATAAACCCAATTGGAATGTTCTGCCCCCAATAAGGGGTAATTATATCTTAGTTGGGATCAAGTACAGGTACTGTTTTATTATTACAGAGAAAGGGGAATCATTTAACCATGAAATAAACCCAATAGGGCTGTTCTGCCCCAATAAGGGGTAATTATATCTTAGTTGGGATCAAGTACAGGTACTGTTTTATTATTACAGAGAAAAGGGAATCATTTAACCATGAAATAAACCCAATAGGACTGTTCTGCCCCCAATAAGGGGTAATTATATCTTAGTTGGGATCAAGTACAGGTACTGTTTTATTATTACAGAGAAAAGGGAATCATTTAACCATTAAATAAACCCAATAGGGCTGTTCTGCCCCCAATAAGGGGTAATTATATCTTAGTTGGGATCAAGTACAGGTACTGTTTTATTATTACAGAGAAAAGGGAATCATTTAACAATGAAATAAACCCAATAGGGCTGTTCTGCCCCCAATAAGGGGTAATTATATCTTAGTTGGGATCAAGTACAGGTACTGTTTTATTATTACAGAGAAAATGGAATCATTTAACCATTAAATAAACCCAATAGGGCTGTTCTGCCCCAATAAGGGGTAACTATATCTTAGTTGGGATCAAGTACAGGTACTGTTTTATTATTACAGAGAAAAGGAAATCATTTAACCATGAAATAAACCCAATTGGAATGTTCTGCCCCCAATAAGGGGTAATTATATCTTAGTTGGGATCAAGTACAGGTACTGTTTTATTATTACAGAGAAAGGGGAATCATTTAACCATGAAATAAACCCAATAGGGCTGTTCTGCCCCAATAAGGGGTAATTATATCTTAGTTGGGATCAAGTACAGGTACTGTTTTATTATTACAGAGAAAAGGGAATCATTTAACCATGAAATAAACCCAATAGGGCTGTTCTGCCCCCAATAAGGGGTAATTATATCTTAGTTGGGATCAAGTACAGGTACTGTTTTATTATTACAGAGAAAAGGGAATCATTTAACCATTAAATAAACCCAATAGGGCTGTTCTGCCCCAATAAGGGGTAATTATATCTTAGTTGGGATCAAGTACAGGTACTGTTTTATTATTACAGAGAAAAGGGAATCATTTAACCATGAAATAAACCCAATAGGGCTGTTCTGCCCCAATAAGGGGTAATTATATCTTAGTTGGGATCAAGTACAGGTACTGTTTTATTATTACAGAGAAAAGGGAATCATTTAACCATGAAATAAACCCAATAGGACTGTTCTGCCCCCAATAAGGGGTAATTATATCTTAGTTGGGATCAAGTACAGGTACTGTTTTATTATTACAGAGAAAAGGGAATCATTTAACCATTAAATAAACCCAATAGGGCTGTTCTGCCCCCAATAAGGGGTAATTATATCTTAGTTGGGATCAAGTACAGGTACTGTTTTATTATTACAGAGAAAAGGGAATCATTTAACCATGAAATAAACCCAATAGGATTGTTCTGCCCCAATAAGGAGTATTTATATCTTAGTTGGGATCAAGTACAGGTACTGTTTTATTATTACAGAGAAAAGGGAATCATTTAACCATGAAATAAACCCAATAGGGCTGGAATTTTTTCAATTTGTTGCCCAAAAACCAACGTAAGAAAAACCCCGAAACCCTCTAAAACCACGAGGTAAAAAATATCTTTCAATTATAAAAGAGGCATCTGTCATTGACTACTACAGTACATGATTTTGACAGGTTTTCGGTGTTTTTTTTATGTAACTTGTGTTTTATTCAGATTTGTCACAAAATAAATCACGGAAAAATAGTTTTTTTTCCCCATAACAGCATCAAAAAAACCCGAACCAAAAAAATCGAGCAATAGTAAATGCCTCCTTAAATGTTTGGGCAAAAATCACAGAACCTTAAAAACTACCCGAAATAAATATTTAAGCATTTGCTGCAGTTCGGGTATATTTTAGACTGATTTCTCTTTGTGCTTTATCAGTGAAGCCCTATAGCCGCTATCTATGTTTTTATGAGAGGAAAATGAGAGATTAAACTGCTGATAAGCATTAGACAGGAGCATTCTGTAGCCGGTGACCTGGAAATTGTCTGTGAACTGCTCCTCATCCATCTTTCAGCAGAGAAAGGCCATTCCCAGCTGTCTTATCTGCAACTTTAAGTGGTAACAATTAGATACAGTACGGGTATTAATCCTAGGTTCAAGAGTGCACTCGTTGGAATAAAGAGATACCTCTCACCTTCAAACGCTTGGGGTTTAGCAAAAGTAAAAGCATCATTTATCTGCAAAGTGATGGAAGCCAGGAGAGCACTTTGACACAGGGACTGATTGTGAGCTCTTCTTTATCTTAGACATCCCTGAAAAGACAGAGGAGGTTTTTGGCTCAGTGGATACAAGGCTCAAACTGCAGCATCTTCTGGGCACTGAGCAGAGCCACTATGGTTATTATAATGCACATTCTTTGTAACCCCTATTTGGCTGTAAAACAGTCCAACCCAGGCTAGTATAGAAATAGAGCATGGGGTACATGCGACTCAATCCTTCAGGATGGGCCTTCACTCGGTGGAAGTGACCAGCGGGGCCGGGGTGTAGTGAAACTACAACTCACTGTAACTGTGTGCAGGAAAGATGGACGCCTGAAGCTTCTTGCCAGTCAACTGGGCACCCTAGGCAACCCAGTTGGCCACCTCGCCCCTGCATCGCGCCCCCACCCCCCCTCTGGTTTTGGCGTGCATGCGCAGAAACGAGCACACAGGGTGGGGGAGGCTACTGACTAGGGGTAGGCAGGAGAGGCTCCAGCCTGGCGCCCCCCAATCGTTGCGCCCTGGTTCTTGCAGTTTAACAATAGAATAGGTTTATTGTCAGAGACAAATATAGATGCAGGGTTAGATCAAATACTCCCAAATAGATGGTATATGATAGTAGTACTCTGAGGACAACAAGAGAGGATGCACAACAGTTTATACCACCTTTTTTGGGAGACTGGGCAGGGTAAAGCACCTGGTCAGTTTGGCACCCTTTTGGAAGCAGTCAGAATAGATACCTCAGTCCTCAGGTTGAATACCTCTAGCTTGAGAGTCCTACAGCCGACTGTGGTTCAGAATTTAGATACTGCCTGTCTCCTATGTCTTAACCGTAGCCCTATGCTGAGGCAACAGTGCCTGTATGGAAGGGTACTTCCAGCTACTTACCTTGGTGGAGCCAAAACTGCCCTTGCTTCCTTCCCGCTCTATCTCACTCTCCTAGAAAGTGCTCCACAAGATTAGCTATCTAACTGGTCCTCATTCACGGGGTCCCTGTCCCCGACTTCTCTAGAGCAGATGGTGGCATAAAGGGCTTTACTGGGGCCTATTCTGATGTATTTGGAGTATGAGTAGTGATGAGGGAATCTGTCCCGTTTCGCTTCGCCGAAATGTTCGCAAATCTTTCAAAAGATTCGCGAAACGGCGAAAATGTTGCGCAGAAAAAGAATTGTCACCCTCGACTATTCTGTTGACGGGCAACTATTCTTTTGATGCCTGCGACTATTCTTGCGACAATTTTTGGACGCGCGTCTATTCTTTTGACGCCCATGACTATTCTTGCGAAATTTTGGGATGCGCGACTGTTCTTTTGACGCCCGTGACTATTCCTGCGACAATTTTTGGGCGCGCTGCAAATTCTTCCGCGGTCAATTTTTCCATAACATTTCGTCCCCATCACTATAAAGGAGGAAACCTGAATACCTCGGGGAAACCCAAAGAGACACAGGAAGAACATACAAACTCCTTACAGAGAGCACCCTGGTTGGACTCAAACCAAGGCCACCAAGCACTACAAGGCAGCAGTGCTAACCATTGCTCCATTCGGAACTTTGGAGACACTGCGAGAAGGTTTGGAACCTAATATAAGGGATGTCCAATCTGCAATCTGCCAGCTGCTGTAATGCCGAAAGAGACAGGAACAGCAGATCCTTGTGCCGGTTAGATTACCAAAAGCAGTGCCCGATTTCTCCCAGAGGCCGCCCCCTCCCCAGGATCGCAGGCAATTATATAGATTGTAAGCTCTACGGGGCAGGGACCTCCATCCTCTTGTGTCCTTGATTCTTAACTTATTGCAACTGTGTTTATCTTGTATTTATTTGTATTTATTGTTATGTCTTAATAACCCCCTGTTTGTATTAATGTATTCTACTGTAGAGATGTAGCGAACTGTTCGCCAGCGAACTAATTCGCGCGAACATCGGGTGTTTGCGAGTTCGGAAGTTCGCAATTTGGGTTCGTGTGGCGTTTTTCCGCTGCGTTTTTTCTCGGCCTAAAAACGCAGCACAAGCCACACATGGCGTTTTTCAGCAAATCCCGTTTCCATGGTGCTAATAGTGCGAAATAGCAAAAAACGCCGCGTATTTCCGCTAGGTCTGCCAGCTGCCTTTGCGTTTTTGCGCAACGCTGTGTCAACAAAGTATTTTTCAGAGAAATTTTTGCCCTTGATCCCCCTCCTGCATGCCACTGTCCAGGTCGTGGCACCCTTTAAACAACTTTAAAATCAGTTTCCTGGCCAGAAATTAGAGATGTAGCGAACTGTTCTCCGGCGAACTAATTCGCGCGAACATCGGGTGTTCGCAAGTCCGCAAATTCGCGAACTTTTGGCGATTTTCGCCATTTTGGGTTCGCCGCGGTTTTTTTTGCGCCATGTTTTTTCGCCTCGGTTTTTTCCACCGTGTTTTTTCGCTTTGGTTTTTCGCCTTTGCGTATACATAGGAATAGCTTGCATTTTTTTTTTGGCGTTTTTTTTGCAGTTTTTTTGGCTTTTTTTTTACAAAGTATTTTTCAGATAAATTTTTGCCCTTGATCCCCCTCCTGCATGCCCCTGTCCAGGTCGTGGCACCCTTTAAACAACTTTAAAATCAGTTTTCTGGCCAGAAATGGCTTTTCTAGGTTTTAAAGTTCGCCTTCCCATTGAAGTCTATGGGGTTCGCAAAGTTCGCAAATATTTGCACTTTTTGGCGGTTTTTTGAGGTTCGCTACATCCCTATTCTACTGTACAGCGCTGCGTACATAAGTAGAGCTTTCTAAATAAATAAAGATATACATACACACATACATACATACACACATACAATTGCATTCTTTTATCTCACATGGAACTCCCCAGCACGCCTAAACCCTAGTGCCTTGCCACAAATCCGGGCCTGACCAGAAGAGTAAAGCATATGGAACATATTCTGTCCAACACCCAATTGCAAAATTACAAACTTTTCAGGACCCCACGAATATGTCACTATAAAGCCCCGTTATTTTTAATTACTTCCCTGTCCTACAACCAATGAAACCCACCCCCGTTCCTACCGTGGGTTGTGCAAGATCATTACTTTTCGATACCACATTTTCCAAGGAAGGCCTTATCTGTAAAACAAACAATGGAGAACATGACTGATTTAGTGCCTCCTGTGGAATAATATTTCGGGACTAATGATGATGAGCAAATAGAAAAAGAATGTCAAGTTTCCTGTTCCTAAACACTCCAAAACATCTTTAAAGGATTGGTATCGGCAGCCTCTGCAGCACAAATATGGCCTTATATGTTGGTTAAACATGAAGGAAGACCGGCCATCATTTAACCATTAAATAAACCCAATAGGGCAGTTCTGCCCCCAATAAGGGGTAATTATATCTTAGTTGGGATCAAGTACAGGTACTGTTTTATTATTACAGAGAAAAGGGAATCAATTAACCATTAAATAAACCCAATAGGGCAGTTCTGCCCCCAATAAGGGGTAATTATATCTTAGTTGGGATCAAGTACAGGTACTGTTTTATTATTACAGGGAAAAGGGAATCAATTAACCATTAAATAAACCCAATAGGGCTGTTCTGCCCCCAATAAGGGGTAATTATATCTTAGTTGGGATCAAGTACAAGGTACTGTTTTATTATTACAGAGAAAAGGGAATCATTTAACCATTAAATAAACCCAATAGGGCTGTTCTGCCCCAATAAGGGGTAATTATATCTTAGTTGGGATCAAGTACAAGGTTCTGTTTTATTATTACAGAGAAAATGGAATAATTTAACCATTAAATAAACCCAATAGGGCTGTTCTGCCCCAATAAGGGGTAATTATATCTTAGTTGGGATCAAGTACAGGTACTGTTTTATTATTACAGAGAAAAGGGAATCATTTAACCATGAAATAAACCCAATAGGACTGTTCTGCCCCCAATAAGGGGTAATTATATCTTACTTGGGATCAAGTACAGGTACTGTTTTATTATTACAGAGAAAAGGGAATCATTTAACCATTAATTAAACCCAATAGGGCTGTTCTGCCCCAATAAGGGGTAATTATATCTTAGTTGGGATCAAGTACAGGTACTGTTTTATTATTACAGAGAAAAGGGAATCATTTAACCATTAAATAAACCCAATAGGGCTGTTCTGCCCCAATAAGGGGTAATTATATCTTAGTTGGGATCAAGTACAGGTACTGTTTTATTATTACAGAGAAAAGGGAATCATTTAACCATTAAATAAACCCAATAGGGCTGTTCTGCCCCAATAAGGGGTAATTATATCTTAGTTGGGATAAAGTACAGGTACTGTTTTATTATTACAGAGAAAAGGGAATCATTTAACCATTAAATAAACCCAATAGGGCTGTTCTGCCCCCAATAAGGGGTAATTATATCTTAGTTGGGATCAAGTACAGGTACTGTTTTATTATTACAGAGAAAAGGGAATCATTTAACCATTAAATAAACCCAATAGGGCTGTTCTGCCCCCAATACGGGGTAATTATATCTTAGTTGGGATCAAGTACAGGTACTGATTTATTATTACAGAGAAAAGGGAATCATTTAACCATTAAATAAACCCAATAGAGCTGTTCTGCCCCCAATAAGGGGTAATTATATCTTAGTTGGGATCAAGTACAGGTACTGTTTTATTATTACAGAGAAAACGGAGTCATTTAAACTATTAAAATATAGAATTTTTGGCTACGGACAACTACAACTGTTTTGTAAGAGAATCATTTAGAATAACACGTAGTCCTTTGGGGGCTTGGTTGAATATCAGATGGAACACTCTTAAACCTCTTGGCAAGTGTGAACAAACTTGTGGTCTAATTTAAAAGAAATACTGTATACTTTAAACTCAACTTCATGGACAGTGGGACAAAATAATAGTTCCCTTTAGATTTAAGTTCAGAATGTCGTAAGCCAAAGTGGGGGATCAGATTAGCTACAATGCAACACAAAACTTAGTTATGGACAGTTCATTTTATTAGTGTGGTCTTTAGTGGTGCAACTAGGGGACCACAAACCCTGGTGCAAAAACTGCACTTGGACCCCCTCATCTGACTAACCCCCTCCTGTGCCAGGACACACAGCATGCATGCTTTTACCATTGGATCTTCTTCAACTACTCCAGCAGGCCCTGATACAGTAGCCACCTTTCCAAACCCCCCTTATACCTACGGCCATTCTTCAACTGTACTTGCCATCGTGCAAGCTTCACTCATACATCAGTCCTCCTTCTTATTCACCCCTAAACCCTCATCCCAAGGTGAGTTACTAACTACCCTTGTAGGACTGCACCCAAACCAGGATTCGGTATCGGATTTGACCAAGATATGGCAGGATTCGGAGTAGCCATAAAAGCACGAAACTTTTGGCCACTTGAACACAGAAGTAAAAAAATTTAGCTTCTATTTAACCCTTTTTGTTTGGATTCGGTTTGGTATTTGCCCAATCTTTTATGAAGGATTTGGGGTTCGGTTGAACCCAAAAATAGTAGATTTGGTGCATCCCTATACCATTGTGATGTTTCTAAACATATTCAAGATGATGATGTTTCCCATTCCAAGAACAAAGTGCATCAGAGAAGGTTGTTGCACTGAATTCTCTACAATAGAAATGAAAAATAAACACCTACTAAGGATTAAGGAGGTCATTAAATTGGGAAAATTGGCTCTATTTTTTAGTGAAGTGAAACCTCTTTAGTATTATCCTCAGATTGTGTAAGGCATTTTTGTTTTATACCTGTGCCAGAAGATGCATACATTCCATTTTCAGTCATCTCTTACTGGGCAGTATTTTTTGTTTAATATTGGTGGTTTTATTGATAAAGTGGCCCTTATTTTTTCAGTACTCATGAAAACTTTTGATCCACTAATGTTCCTTAAGAAATCTAGAGATTTGTCTCATAATCTCTCTATAATGTTTGGCTAATTATGACTAATCACCAAATATTTCCCATGTCTCAAAATAACTGACTTACTAGGGGGTTTCTTCAAGGTATTGGGGCCCATGTATGGTTCTGGTACCCCTTCATTCTATCCCCACAGGGTATACATGGCATTGTGTTGAGCCCTGTCCCTGGTCCTGATTCCCTCCAGTACCTAATATGGGTAGTTAAAGCCAAGTAATTGCTTATGTTACTGTAAAGCAGTGGTTCTCAACCTTCCTAATGCCACGACTCTAATACAGTTCCACATGTTGTGGTGACCCCCAACCATAAAATTATTCCTAAGACCGTCGGAAATATGTGTTTTCCGATGGTCTTAGGCGACCCCTGTGAAGGCGTCGTTCAACCACCAAAGGGGTCCCAACCCACAGGCTGAGAACCGCTGCTGTAAAGGTACATTATACTGAACACCATCGGATTTCGATAACAATATATGTGCATCCACAATGCAAAGGGTATATATTTTTTGTCAGGTTCGGGTCTATAAATAGACGCAAAGCCGCGGGCCGGTTCAGGTCTATAAATAGACGCGAAGCCACAGGCCGGTTCAGGTGCGGGTGGAGAAGGGGTGTGGAGAAGGGGTGTCTATGACATCATGGAGGGGGCGGGGCAAGGCACACATGCACTTATAAATAGACCCAGCCAAACCCGGAAGCTGGGCTCAGTTAGGTCGTGGCCAGGGAGGGAGGCAGAACCCAAACCCACCCATGGGTTGTGGGCCGGCCCACACATCACTACTGACTATATGACTCTTTACTAATGTAAGATGCAAAAATGGGAGCAGAGTTGCTTGTACCTATAATTGCTCCTTTATACTTATATTTTCTTGACGTGACCACGCATATTTTGCCGCGACAGTGCCCATTTTGACATGACCACGCCTAATTTTATGTGACCCCGCCCATTTTTTTTTTGATGCACAAATTTTTCCGTGGCAAATTTTTACGGAAGTTTCATGAAACAATTCACCAATGGCGAATCCATGCCACCCTTGTTACTAGAGGGTGGCAAGACTTGGGCTGTAGGGATTAAAGGTTTAATGGGTTAAGTTATATATATATATATATATATATATATATATATATATATATATAAAAGTTTAAGCAAAGTTATTTATGAAAACGTTCAAACCGGAGATTGCTTTAATAGTTTGTATCCAAGAAAGGCATTCGAAGGGTAAACGATCTTCAGCTAATTAAAGATTTTTTTTTAAAATTGCATTTTAGGAATTGCCTACATGGAATGAACTGGCAACGACTGTAGAACTTTCGCTTATTTGGCTCCAGAAACATTCCGGAATGATTCCTAACCCGGAGCAGCAGACTGCCGGTCCCTGGGACCCATTAACAGATCCAATAAGGAAATCGTTATTGACCTCGGGGTTTCCTGTCGCAGTTTTAAACTTTTACTTTGTACTCCGGCTACCTAAACAAACACTGGGTTCCTCCTGTAGGTGCCATTTGCAGAGCAACAAATAGAAAGAAAGTGATTTATAAAATCATCAGTAATGAACATTTCCACAATATTTAGATGAAGGGGGGCTACCAGAACCGTTAGGGGCCGATTTATTAGTGTTTGTATATTTTTGTTTCCCCCGAATTGAACTTCTTAGCGCTAAAAGCCATGTATTTAGATATCACTCTATAACATGACATTTATCAGGTGTAAAAAGCACCAAAAACTCTAAGGGTTCTGGCACATGGGGAGATTAGTCGCACGCAACAAATATCCCTGTTCACGGGTGACTAATCTCCCCAAATTGCCATCCCACCGGTGACAATGTAAGTCGCTGGTGGGATGGCACACGCTGCTCAAATCGGCGAAGTTGCCTCGCGAGGCTTTTTTGCTGATTTGCCGAAATCGCGCCACCGTGTGTGCCATCCCACATTGTCGTCGGTGGGATGGCAACTGATGGCAGCTGATTAGTTGCCCGCGAACAGGGAGATTTGTCGCGGGCGACTAATCTCCCCATGTGCCAGAGCCCTAATACAAAAGTTTGCTATCTAAAATTGACAAAGTAATGTAGAAGTCAATGGTTAGTGATGAGCGAATCTGTCCCATTTATCTTCAACATAAAATTCGCGAAACGGCAAGAAAATTCAAGAAATCGCCCGCGTATAATTTTTTGTTGCCCGCATTTTTTGACACGACTGCGCCTTTTTTTGACGCAACCGCACCCTCTTTGACGTGACCATGCCCAATTTGACGCAAGACAAAAAAGAATTTTCGTGCAACTAATTTTTCCGCAGCGAATTTTCACAGCAGTTTCGCGAAACAATTCGCCAGTGCCGAAATGCGGAAATTCGCTGTGAATCCATGCCTGGCGAAAAAATTTGATCATCACTATTCAAGGTTTTAGAGGTTTGGGGGATTTTTTTTGTTTTTTGTGGATCTTCAGGTTTTCATATTCGTAATTTTTTTTTAAAGATGAGTTTAGTTGCACAAAACGTTGACTGCGGTCTACCAGTCGATCCCCCGTAGACTCCTGGTGGACCGCATCTAAGATGGGAAATGCGGAAGTGCCGCCCAAATGCGGAAGTGCGGCGCTTTTATTGGGTATGTGTATGTATTCTGTGTCGCGTACGTACGCGGGGAGGAGCCAAAGTCGACCACCGAGCGTAAAAGTCTGGGCACCTCTGATCTAAAACCTGTTGAGATCATATAGTCAATGTCAATGGCAGATGTCCATTTTACAACTGGAAGATCTTTTTTTGCTTTGGGGGTTTTAGATTTTGGGGGGGGGTTTGTTCTGCGACAATACGAAAAAGTAATGGTTTTTGTATTTTTCTGCGTCTTTTTTTCCCTCGCGCTTTTTCAATTTGGAAATTTGAAAAAGTTGAAAATGTTTATGAATGGGGCCCCCGTGTTATGCAGTCTGCTCTTTCAGCATCCATATTCAGTTTATTTGATAAAACTTTATACCTTAACCATTTATAATCCTTTATAACCATGTTTTTTAAGCTGATAGGGTGCATAGAGGCTGCCTAATAGCCAATCACAGCCCTTATTTGGCTCCTCCATGAACTTTTATGGTGCTTGTGTTGCTCTCCAAGTCTTGTTACATTTGACTGTGGCTCCCGAGTAAGAAAGGTTGGGGACCCCTGTCCTAAATAATCCAAAAATATTTCTTCTATGAGGCTCTGTACAAACCCTTCTTTGTTGTATTCAGCCATTTTACCTAGAAGAGCTGTTAATCTTACAGGACATGTGTCACTTGTAATGAGGAGTGAATTTTTCCATCAGACATGGATTTGTGGCAAGATTCCACATTTCGCCATAGGTGATTTTTTTGTGGAACTGCCTCAAAAAATTCAGCGAAGTTTCGGGTAAGCAAAATGGGACAGATCCGCTCATCACTAGTCACTTGTCAATCACAGTAACAATGGAGTAAGTTACTAACAGGAAGCCTGATAATTATAGACGAGACCTGTATAATCTCAGCCATAACTCAAAACATTATTAAGTCGCTGAAATATTTTGACAGGTATTTGTGGTTCCTGCTTACGACTCTTTCAAAGAAACTGGTAATACCCCACCTGGGGGGACTCAGAATAGAGATTCAGTAAATATAATGTGGATTATATATGGATTAAATGAAAATGTAAGTCGCCGGTGGGATGGCACATGCGGCGGCGCGATTTCGCACAAATCGCGAAGTTGCCTCGCAAGGCTTTTTTGCCGATTTGCGTGAAATCGCGCCGCCGCGTGTGCCATCCCACTGGCGACTTACACTTTCGCCGGTGGGATGGCAGGTGAAGGCAACTCGGGAAGATTAGTCGCCCGCGAACAGGGAGTTTTGTCGCGGGCGACTAATCTCCCCGTGTGCCAGAGCCCTAATGCTGCTGACAGACCAGGACACAATCAATGCCCTGCTGAGGATGCCCAGAGGTGCTAGCTGCTATTTCACCAGCACCCGTCCCCCGGCGGCGGCAGCGCGGAGGTGTTTGTGCTGGTGATGGCGGTCCAGCCCCCCGCAACAGTCAGAGGGGCCCTTGATCCGGCCCCTTGGGTGAAAAGTTTGGGGGCCCCTGCTTTAGTGGAAAACTGTAGGGTCTGGAAAACTGTAGTGTCTGTGTTGAGCAGCAGCATTGAGACGGTTGTTCTCCAGTAGGACCCAGAGAATGTGTGAGCCTCCAGTAGAAGCCGGTTGATATAATAATAAAGGGTTAAAATGTAAATATAAAACAGTAAGCTCCTATGTGCAACCTGCAAAAGGAAATCTATCACCGTGGGAACCAAAGGCAAGCGGCCAGTTTAATGTCCCCCGAGGCACACAGGAGTAAGAGATGTTGCTGAATAGGCCTGACCACTTGGGACATCCCTTCTAAAATACTGATTACGATGTTGAAACTGTGGAATTTGTGTAGATTTCTGCTGAGGCTCCCAAAGGCCATGGCTGAAGTGGTTAATCCCTCGGATAACTGTAACATCCTCTTCCATGACTCACAAAAGAACCTTCTGCAGAAATATATTATTGTGGATATAGAGGTGAACTGAACGTTCCTGCAAGTCTTTGTTCTTCATCTAGTAGACTCTGTGCTATTTTTCTTGTATCCAAGGGGTCATGTATGGACTTTAACAGACAGAAGTGCAATCTGTCTTCTTTGTTAACCCACAATGCAATGTTTTTCTCCATGATTAAAGCATCATTTCAGCCACTCTTAGAACTGTTTTTTTATCGTTTTTATCGTTTATAGCAGCTGGTCAACTCCAGATTGTGGGTTAGACCGAGCGCTGGCACAATAGTGTGTTTCTAGCAGCTGGTCAACACTACAGCGTGGGTTAGACCGAGCGCTGGCGATTTTTTTCTGGATTTTTTTTTTCTGACTCTTAGAACTGTGTCTGCCACAATTGTTTTTATGTTCTGGAGCATGTTTGGACCCAAGTACCTTATTGTATTGTATCAGTATGCCCTCTTCATTGGTTCCATTTTGGAAAACCCACACTTGCAGGGTGGTTGCAGCTGATCAACATCAGTTGGTGTAGTTCGGTACCGTTTAACAGAAGAGGTGGGAAGGATACAATGGAGCTGTATGGGAACGGTGGCTATCACCACCCTACGGATGCAACACAGAACCAGAATTAGCATTTGACTCTTTTGGTGCATGTCTGCTGGTCTTATTAAGGCAACCTACTGTGGGGACCCCAGTAGCCCATTGCCATCGGGGTAGTTGGGCAACATTGAACGAAGAGGTGGGTAGATGCAACAGAGCTTAGCACAGCTATACAGAAGTGAAGGAGCATGGTCAAATGCAAGAACCTTTAATAAATTGTGCCAATGAGCCTCATTTTTGCATCCATTTTTGCACAACCACACTTGTACTTGTTGACAAAACAAGAACCCTCTTTACTGGACCAGTTAGAACGTAGCCCATGGAGTTTAGACATCCTGACTTGGGGGCACACAATGCTAGGAAACTGAATCCGTGTATCTAAGAAGAATGCTGCTGATTATCTGCTAGAAAGCCCATTTCCAATGAACACATACTTAAAAAATGTTGCCCGGTATGTCCACAGCAGATTACTTTTCCATGACCACATGCAAGTGTCAGTGGGGGCTTGCTGGGGTGTCAATAGAATAATTAATCCTATGAGAGCAAATTCCACTCAACAATGTGGATTTTCACCTAATTAAGAATCTTTCGCCCCGTACTCTGCGCTGAAAAGACATTTCACGACTCAGAACAGCTCCGCGGTGCATGGCGCTTGGGAGAATTCGCTTCAGGCTCCTTAACTTAATGAGTCATTAAGCACAGCCGGCTATGTATAACCAGAAAGGGCTTATAAACAAACATGGCATCACTGTTTCCAACATAATCAACCAATGTGCTGCCATCTGCATTTTACAGTTAATAGTGGAAAAAACATTGCATAATAAATAAAGAATTCAGCCGATCTATCCTGCGTTACAGAGCCAGAGAGAGTTCAGTATATAACTATGGATATAGTGAAAGAGTGTAAGCTCTTTTGGGCAGGGCTCTCTTCACCTCTTGTATCGGTTATTGGTTGCTTTATATGTTACTCTGTATGTCCAGTGTATGTAACCCACTTATTGTACAGCGCTGCAGGATATGTTGGCGCTTTATAAATAAATGATAATAATAATAAATGTGTAGATTGTAAGCTCTTTTGGGCAGGGCCCTCTTCACCTCTTGTATCGGTTATTGATTGCTTTATATGTTACTCTGTATGTCCAATGTATGGAACCCCCTTATTGTACAGCGCTGCGGGATATGTTGGCGCTTTATAAATAAATGTTAATAATAATAATAAATGTGTAGAGTGTAAGCTCTTTTGGGCAGGGCCCTCTTCACCTCCTGTATCGGTTATTGATTGCTTTATATGTTACTCTGTATGTCCAATGTATGGAACCCCCTTATTGTACAGCGCTGCGGGATATGTTGGCGCTTTATAAATAAATGTTAATAATAATAATAAATGTGTAGAGTGTAAGCTCTTTTGGGCAGGGCTCTCTTCACCTCCTGTATCGGTTATTGATTGCTTTATATGTTACTCTGTATGTCCAATGTATGGAACCCACTTATTGTACAGCGCTGCGGGATATGTTGGCACTTTATAAGTAAATGTTAATAATAATAACAATAAATTTGTAGATTGTAAGCTCTTTTGGGCAGGGCCCTCTTCACCTCTTGTATCGGTTATTGATTGCTTTATATGTTACTCTGTATGTCCAATGTATGAAACCCACTTATTGTACAGCGCTGCGGGATATGTTGGCGCTTTATAAATAAATGATAATAATAATAATAAATGTGTAGATTGTAAGCTCTTTTGGGCAGGGCCCTCTTCCCCTCTTGTATCGGTTACTGATTGCTTTAGATGTTACTCTGTATGTCCAATGTATGGAACCCACTTATTGTACAGCGCTGCGGGATATGTTGGCACTTTATAAGTAAATGTTAATAATAATAACAATAAATTTGTAGAGTGTAAGCTCTTTTGGGCAGGGCTCTCTTCACCTCTTGTATCGGTTATTGATTGCTTTATATGTTACTCTGTATGTCCAATGTATGGAACCCACTTATTGTACAGCGCTGCGGGATATGTTGGTGCTTTATAAATAAATGTTAATAAATTAGTATCTCCCTGGCCATGGCAACCCTCTGTACGGCTAGCCTTCATGGCAACACAGTTTTTGGCCAGCAAAGACTCCGATACCCACAATGCTTCTCTACATTGCAGAAAATGCAAGGCATTGTGGGATCTGGAGTCTTGGTTGGAGAACTAGATTCTGCTACATTGGTTTAAGAGTCAAGCAACGAAGTGCAGGGAACAGAAAGGGACTAGAGATGAGCGAATCTGTCTAAACTGGCAAAAAAATTGTGAAATTTTCTAAATGTGACTTTGTTGATACTCACTTGGCGTGACTGGGACTTTTTTGACCGACCTTTTTTGAAGGGTCTAAGAATTTTTCCTCGCTTTCCCAATTTTTGGCTCTACTAAAAATTGGGGTTTAGTCTGTTTTAGGCTCCTTCAGAACCATGAGCCTACTTAAGTATTACATGTCACCGGTTATAATTCGCTTGTGCCTTCAAGTTATTCCGGTACTCCTGACCCACAGGCAATTACCTATACAGTGGTTGCTCTCACAAGTAACTCTAATTCTCTCTTAGAACTGTCACTTTAAGAGGTTCCCTACCCATTAAAGGCAAACTATACCCCCAGAATGAATACTTACCCAACAGATAGTTTATATTATGTTAAGTGACCTATTAAAGAATCTCCCCAAACTGGAATATATATATCAGTAAATATTGCCCTTTTACATCCTTTCCCTTGAGCCGCCATTTAGTGATGGGCTGTGTGCTCCCTCAGAGATCAGCTGACAGGAAGTGATGCAGCTCTAACTGTAACAGGAAGTAGTGTGGGAGTAAAAGGCAGAACTCTGCCCATTCATTGGCTGATGGGGCCTAGCATGTATGTGTGCCTTGGCTTGTTTGTGTGCACTGTGACTCCTATGATCCCAGGGGGCGGCCCTTAATTCTTAAAATGGCAGTTTTCTATTTAGGATTACCCAATGGCACATACTACAAAAAAAAAGTATATTTTTATAAAAATGGTTTATTTAGATGAAGCAGGGTTTTACATAGGAGCTGTTTATACAATATATTTTTATAGAGACCTACATTGTTTGGGGGTATAGTTTCCCTTTAGTGGAGTTTTCTATCTTGTAGGCAGTAATGAATAATATATGGTGCCATTTTCGTTCTGGGCTAAAAATGATCAATACCTTTAAAAATGGCTTGTTTATTGGAACTCCTTATAGATCTTCTGGGTCCCTGTCTGTGTTTCAAATGAGGGGTGGGCGTGTCCTTACAGTCCCTGCCAGCACAGTAGGTGGAAAAGCTCATTTAGTTCTACGGGGGTTATTGGATCATTCAGGTGACATCATCTTACTCCCTATCCAGGTCAGAATGAACCTTTTCATAATGTGTGAACCCTGCTCCAGATGTGTGGGGCCTAACTTTTTCATAGTTAATGTACCCCCTACTGTAAATGATAAGGCACAAGGCTGCAGGTTGAGTTATACAGGGAACTCTGAGTATCACTCATGTATTATAAGGGATAATGTACCCCCTACTGTAAATGATAAGGATATTTGCAGTCACTGAGGGGTTCTGTGCCCATATAAAGGCACAAGGCTGCAGGCTGAGTTATACAGGGAACTCTGAGTATCACTCGTGTATTATAAGGGATAATGTACCCCCTACTGTAAATGATAAGGATATTAGCAGTCACTGAGGGGTTCTGTGCCCATATAAAGGCACAAGGCTGCAGGCTGAGTTATACAGGGAACTCTGAGTATCACTCATGTATTATAAGGGATAATGTACCCCCTACTGTAAATGATAAGGATATTAGCAGTCACTGAGGGGTTCTGTGCCCATATAAAGGCACAAGGCTGCAGGCTGAGTTATACAGGGAACTCTGAGTATCACTCATGTATTATAAGGGATAATGTACCCCCTACTGTAAATGATAAGGATATTAGCAGTCACTGATGGGTTCTGTGCCCATATAAAGGCACAAGGCTGCAGGCTGAGTTATACAGGGAACTCTGAGTATCACTCATGTATTATAAGGGATAATGTACCCCCTACTGTAAATGATAAGGATATTAGCAGTCACTGAGGGGTTCTGTGCCCATATAAAGGCACAAGGCTGCAGGCTGAGTTATACTGGGAACTCTGAGTATCACTCATGTATTATAAGGGATAATGTACCCCCTACTGTAAATGATAAGGATATTAGCAGTCACTGAGGGGTTCTGTGCCCCCCATATAAAGGCACAAGGCTGCAGGCTGAGTTATACAGGGAACTCTGAGTATCACTCATGTATTATAAGGGATAATGTACCCCCTACTGTAAATGATAAGGATATTAGCAGTCACTGAGGGGTTCTGTGCCCCCCATATAAAGGCACAAGGCTGCAGGCTGAGTTATACAGGGAACTCTGAGTATCACTCATGTATTATAAGGGATAATGTACCCCCTACTGTAAATGATAAGGATATTAGCAGTCACTGAGGGGTTCTGTGCCCATATAAAGGCACAAGGCTGCAGGCTGAGTTATACAGGGAACTCTGAGTATCACTCATATATATTTCTAGTGTATAGCTGTTTGGTCCCATCTGATCAGAGCCCTGTAGAAGGTGCATTGGATCAGGAACATCCATCCTGTCTCTAACTCACGGGGTTAAATTCCCAGATGTGGAATAACCACAAGCCAATTAGAATTTAAATTGTTGTGCAGCCGAGATCTAATTGACGTCTCTCCTTTTTATTTTTAGCGCTTGAATTAAACTGTATATCCATGCAGGCTATAATCATGTTTATTTAAGAAGCAATGCATTTCTCATTGAGAAAAAGGAAGAAAAAAAAAAACAGAGTCAAAAATACTAGACGGCAGCACTAAATTGGGAGAGTGGGCAGAGCAGCGTGCGTGTTTGTGGCCCTATTTGTGGGGGCTCATTCTAAAAAAAAAAAATCCTTATCCAGAAAGCTCTGATAGGCCACCTCCCATAGATTTCGTTATAATTCAAAGTTTTCGAAATGATTTCCTTTTTCTCTGTAATATTAAAACTGTGCCTTGTACTTGATCCCAACTAAGATATAATTACCCCTTATTGGGGGCAGAACAGCCCTATTGGGTTTATTTCATGGTTAAATGATTCCCTTTTCTCTGTAATAATAAAACAGTACCTGTACTTGATCCCAACTAAGATATAATTACCCCCCTTATTGGGGCAGAACAGCCCTATTGGGTTTATTTAATGGTTAAATGATTCCCTTTTCTCTGTAATAATAAAACAGTACCTGTACTTGATCCCAACTAAGATATAATTACCCCTTATTGGGGCAGAACAGCCCTATTGGGTTTATTTAATGGTTAAATGATTCCCTTTTCTCTGTAATAATAAAACAGTACCTGTAACTGATCCCAACTAAGATATAATTACCCCTTATTGGGGGCAGACTATTCTTTTGGGTTTTGGGTTGCTCAGTATTGGGCATTTTCTTTGAAAGGGTTTCATTAGTTTTTGGGGCATTTGTCTTACATTGTTTTTAATATCCACGGAGAGGCTGAGAGGAGTCAAGCAACCCTGTGCCATGAATTTATTTTTTATGTATCTTTGCCCCCCCGGGTGAAATCAAAGGATCATGGAAGAGAAGATTTTGCTGTATCTCCAAAATGTGCTTTCTGCCAACACGCGCATGAAATAATACACACAGAATAAACACTGGAAAGGGCCAGGAATCACGTATTAATTGAATCTGTCTTTTGGGAGTCTTGCCGATGCCAGAACATGGAAGGTCTACAGACAGAAGGCAACCTTGTGTAATAGAGTAAAGAATGTCTGTGTGTAGCTGCTGCTGCCTCCCACAAACAGGAAATACACTATTTTAGCTTATTCACGTTTCTCAGGGACCTACATCCAAGCTTCAGATCCGCAGGCACGAACATCTTAAAGAAATATATAAATGAACATTTCTAATATTTGAAAAGGGCAGCACATCCACTATTTTATGGGTGACAGCTGTAACCCCCTGAAGGGTTGGTATGTCCTCACATACCATAAATATGCAGGGTCTGACTGGCCCACCAGGCTATCAGGGAAAAACCTGGTCAGCACCGACCCTGTTGGGCCCTGCCACTTGGCCTCATCCTGTTCTACCCCCAGCCGCTCCTGCACTGCTTATTGCTGTGAAAAAATAAAGATGGTGATACAATCCAAAGAGGAACGTGTGGCCATTTTTATACTTTCACAGTAAGTAAGCAGCACAGGAGTGGGAGCAACGGTGGCTGGGGGTGGAGCTGGGACTGGTGGTGGGCCCTTGAGTTGGGTACCAGGTGGGCCCTTGAGTTGGGTACCAGGCGGACTCTTGAGTTGGGTACCAGGTGGGCTCTTGAGTTGGGTACCAGGTGGGCTCTTGAGTTGGGTACCAGGTGGGCTCTTGAGTTGGGTATCAGGTGGACCCTTGAGTTGGGTACCAGGTGGGCCCTTGAGTTGGGTACCAGGTGGGCCCTTGAGTTGGGTACCAGGTGGGCTCTTGAGTTTGGTACCAGGTGGGCCCTTGAGTTTGGTACCAGGTGGGCCCTTGAGTTGGGTACCAGGTGGGCCCTTGAGTTGGGTACCAGGTGGGCCCTTGAGTTGGGTACCAGGTGGGCCCTTGAGTTAGGTACCAGGTGGGCTCTTGAGTTGGGTACCAGGTGGGCTCTTGAGTTGGGTACCAGGTGGGCTCTTGAGTTGGGTACCAGGTGGGCCCTTGAGTTGGGTACCAGGTGGGCCCTTGAGTTGGGTACCAGGTGGGCCCTTGAGTTGGGTACCAGGTGGGCCCTTGAGTTGGGTACCAGGTGGGCTCTTGAGTTGGGTACCAGGTGGGCCCTTGAGTTGGGTACCAGGTGGGCCCTTGAGTTGGGTACCAGGTGGGCCCTTGAGTTGGGTACCAGGTGGGCCCTTGAGTTAGGTACCAGGTGGGCTCTTGAGTTGGGTACCACTTGGTAGCCCAGTTTGACTCTGCAGATATTACAAATGTAGCAGTCCAGAGGACAAGGTCATTGGTACATACTGAATCATTAACCAAAATATATATTGTCCAGTCAGAGAACATGATGATTGGGACATTAGAATGTTTAACCAAAGCAGTTTCTTCAACCATACACAGGGTATAGCGAGGGATACATATTGGAAAATGTGACCACAGATGTATCTTGCCCAGAAAGAGGGATGTTGAGGGGTAAATATAGTCTGAGTGAGCACAAAAGTAGTCTGTCCATACAAGTAGACGATATAGGACAGGGTCAAAATGGGTAACCACAGATCTACCCTTTCCAAACAGAGGACAAGGTCAGTAGTGCATAAAGAATGAGTAACTACAGGATCTTGCTCAGACAGAGGGCTAGATAATAGGCATCCACAGGATGGGGCCATACGGAGAACTTGCTCTACCCATGGGCAAGGTAAATGCTACATACAGAATAGGTAATCATAGAGATACTCTGTCTACAGGTAGGATGAGCTGTATATACATAAGAAGTAATCTCAGAGGGAAGAGTAAATCCATATCTACGTTTCCCAGAGGGAGAAAGAGTTCAAGGTGAGTGCTACATATCGAACAAGAGACTACAGATGTAGGCTGCCTAGAGAGAAAAGAATGTGAGTTACTGCAGATGTAGGGTATACAGAATAACAGGAAGAAGGATGGAGCTGGCCATTAGTTTGGCAAGTGGATTTGGGTCCGATTAGGCCACCCATGAGCTAAACCAATTTGGGCTGATATGATTGTTGGGCATAGGGTCAACCATTGGATCATCCTGTTGGGCCTACATAGATCAGATGATGACCAAATCAAGGTGCTGATGTGCTCCCTGTCCAACTCTATTTTCAAAGGTGCCCAACTGATATCTTTCCACTTTGCTCTTTCCCCCCCCCCCACCTATAATGATGCACATTATGGGAGGGAAGGGGGAGGCCTATGGGTCTTCCCCAGTTCACCCCTCATGAATACAGTGCTGCTAAATACAGGCAGTGCTGCATTCATGGGTTCAGCCTTAGTCTCCGATACAACTTGCAGAGACCTGCGGCAATTGGAAGGCAGGATACAAAATGTGAAAACATAATGTCCGGCACCCATTTTATGTGCATTGCACCCTGCCTTCCTCATTGTAAATGAACTCCATTGTATATAATAGAAAAAATAAAAGAAAACAGAAAACATATTTAAAAATATGGCAGGCAAACAAATGTAAGATATTGCTGACTGTTTACTATAAGCTGGGATAAGCACACAAAATATAAAATATGAAATTAACCCAAACATAACAAATCTCATTAAGACCCATGCCATTGCTGGTCTGTTTCCAGCCCTCAGGAGCCATCAGATCTGTATCCCCCCCATTGGCTGAGAGTAATTGCACATTAGAAGAATATACTTTTCTGACTAGTATTGCTTCTCGATCAATTAGTATATAAGCAGTGGTTACGGGGAGCGTCTGTCTGACAAGTCATTTGCCATCTCTCGGTATTCCCCAATGCATTCCATTGCCAGAAAGTATTTTGTTTTGTTTGTGTTGGCATTTTCATGCCAGTTGCCTGCGTAGCAATGTGCTTTACGTTTATGTGCCAATATTCAAAGCAAAATAAGATTACTAATCTATCAGTATCAGTTCAGCATTTCTGCACAGTGACTATTAGGGTGAAGACACACAGAGCTACTAGTAGCAGCTACTTGTCGTGGCTACTAAAACAGACAATGCTGATCATTTACTGATAATTGTCTCTACATGTGTTTTAGCAAAGGCAATTCTCAGTATTGTCTATGGCAGGGGATTTTCTGGAGTTTAGTAGCCATGACAAGTAGCTGCTACTAAGTAGCTCCATGTGTCTTCACCCATAGGGAGGCACAATGACTAGAAACTAAGAACGTGTGGCAAGATCCCTGATCATCAGTATCTGAAGGATCCAGGGTTTCTTTTACTATTTACATTTCTTCAGCATTGAGGAGCCTGGACAATATATAAAGATACATGAAAAAAATTGATAATTGATAAATGCACATTCCCTGGCCCCATGTCTTATTAGTAATTCATTCTTTGCGAAGGCATAAAGTTTATGACCATAAAGCCACCATACCCCCGTGAAGGTAAACCCCATATGGTAGTTCTAATGATACCCCCAGTCATACAGGGTCGGACTGGGCCCGTGCGACACTGGGAAAAAGATAGTGGGCCCTCGTGGGTCCTGCCGACCCAAAGCTTTGGTGCTCCACCTGCAGACCTCCCTCCCCTGATCAGTTAAATTTAAAGTATGTGTGCTTGGGTGGTCGGTCGGCAGGGCCATTGGGTCCCCCCCGCAGGGTCCCCCATCCTCATCTGAGCGCCCGTAACTTTAACGCATCGGGGTGGAACGGTCGGGCAGGGGGGGTGCCGGCAAGGGTCGCGTCTGGGCTGCCGGGGCCCACTAGAGCCGGGGCCCACCATGATTTTTCCCGGTTTCCCGGCGGCCCAGTCCAACCCTGGATATGTCTCATACCTTTTAGATTGTAACCCTTTTTCTTGACAGGGCCCTCTGTACCTCTTGTATCGTTTACTGGTTGTTTGTGCATGTAAATCTGTATGTTTAATGCATTGACCCATTAGGTTTATTGTATAAAACAGCCACACCAAATGTGTCCATTGTAATGTTTTCAGAAAGGAACCTTACCCATAGGGGACTGTTTGACCCAACTGAGGCCCAAAAATAGTCTCACTGCGTTGGCAGAATTTCATTTATCTGTCATGAAAGCAAGTAATTGGGTGAGGCATGTGAACTGGTCCAGGAAAAATGGCTGTCGGAGTCACCAAAGGTCCCTTCTTTTATCTACAAAGCAACCCTTCTTCTAATGTTTAACAGATTCCATTAATACAGCTGACAGCAAAATGATTGTTTAAACCATATGGTACAATCACTTAAAGCTCCTTGTAATTTGCAAATGAAAGATGGAACCTGCATGTCCCAGAACGGGACCCCTAGTGTGAATGGAGAACACTTGTAGCAAATTAATGAGACTTTTTTTTACCCATAGGCAGCAACAGTTTCTCATTGTACTAATAGCCCCTACATGTAATATGCAATATAAGAGTGTTGTGCTGTGTTTGCTATTGATCTAAACTCAGAGTAAAGATACATTTATTGACCAAGAAGAATAGACTAAGTCTTTGTCACATTGTCACCTACTAAGCCAATAAAGGTATCACTCATGTAACATCAGGGAAGCCACTACTGGTGACATATCTGCAATGGTGCTGATAGAAATGGGAACACGGAGTTGAACATTTTTATCAACTGAATAAATCATGTTACATTTATTGGACTTGATTGTCCACAAACTTGGAGGAACCAGAGGGACCTTGACGCGGTGCACAAATTGCGTTGAATTCAGCTGCAGTTCCCCAAAGTGATGGAGGATCAGAAAACCACTAAATACGATAAAGTACATATATATCAGAAGAATGAATTCCTTGGTTCCGTGGGGAGAACTATATTATGCTTGGGGTCTTTTGTCTATCAAAGCCAAGATGAGCAACCAGAGCCATCAACCAGTAGCTTAAAGGTTAAACTATAGTGCAGAATAAAACAGATACAAGCAACCTAATTTGGCCCAGATGCTGCTGATGCTGGAAGAGTAGTTGCACATCTAGACGTGCCTTATTGCTCTACAAACATGTATTTTATTGAGTTGGAGGCTACTAAGTGGCTGGCCTTTGTATTTCTATGTAGTTCCAGTTACATAGTTAAGTTGGGTCATACATAGACCCATACCAACCTATCTATACACTCACATACATAACTATATATACAAACATTAATACTAACTGTAGATATTAGTATCACAATAGCCTTGGATATTCTGCTTGTTCAAGAACTCATCCAGGCCCCTCTTATAGGTATTAACAGAATCTGCCATTACCCCATCACTAGGAAGGGCATTCCCCAACCTCACTGCCCTCACCGTGAGGAACCCCCTACCCAACATCCCCCGGCAGGGCATTCCCCAACCTCACTGCCCTCACCGTGAGGAACCCCCTACCCAACATCCCCCGGCAGGGCATTCCCCAACCCCCTCACTGCCCTCACCGTGAGGAACCCCAGGTCATTAATAAACAAGTTAAAAAGCAAAGCAACAAGGACTGACCCCTGCGGTACCCACTAACCACACTGGTCCAATTAGAAAACGTTTTGCCTGGAAACAATTTGTATTATGGTGTTCCCATTGTAATAATGTGATTTGGAACCATTAATGGTCACTTTTCTACTGGTACACATGGGCCTATTTCCAGCTCAATCCCAATAAGTGTCAATGGTCAGGCACTAAATCTTTCTCTTTGACCATTGAAGTCCATTCTGAGATTTAATATTAATTTTTTCTTCAGAAGTCGATTAGTAGGGATGGAAACAATCCCCCTAATAGATATAATGCTTAATGCCACCTATTTTCGGAGGAAAACGCAGCACAAACAGATGACGCACGTCAGAATAATGGCAGTTAGCAGCCAAATGGAGAAGACGAGATCGCAATCGCGCAATAAAGGGCAATTGTTTTTAAATAGGAAAAATGTGTGACTGGAGATTTTATTACAAAATAATTGTGTTTTGTACTGTTCCTAATTTTGTTCTCGTATTATTTGATGTTGAAGTCGCTGCCTCGGAACTTGCAACACAACATCCCGACCCTATAAATAGCTGGGAGTACACAAACGACTATTACTGAACTTTTAGTAAAAAGAGAAGCGTAGGTTAATTATAGCAATTTCCTCTGTAGTATTACCTTCCCCCGGAGGCACTCGCAGTTCACTGCCTTGATCTATAATATTTTGGAACATTATGTTAAGCCTGCGAGAGTCCCACTTATGAGTCTAGTACATATATCATTACAAAGTCTCCATTGTAAAGGGGGAGGCCCCAGATCGCCCACTAAGAATGACAAGGACACAGGAAATGTCTCTGTTAGCCAATAATGTAAAACACACAATGCATTCTGTAGTAAAAATAAGCAAATAAACATTTCTTATATGGGACAAACACATTGTTTTAACCCAGTGCGATACAGACATGGAAGGGACCCATTGTTTGTGGCTGAAGTATCATATACCCTTCAACATGTTGGGCTGGTTTAACTACTGGTGCCATCTTCTCGTGGGGGGGTATTTATTATAGTGTGTAAGGATCTGATTGGTTGTTATGGGGAACATCACCGGTGATGCTGGCTTATACACTATAATAAATATGCCCCTTATTGTCAACATCTTGCTGTCACCATCTATCTCTTGCTGTTACAATCTAGCCCTATTGATATCAGCCTATCATAATCTCGTCATCTTGTCCTACTGATACCATCTTGCCCTACTATCACCATTTTGTCCTACTATCACAATCTTGTCCTACTGATATCATCTTGTCCTACTATCACCATCTTGCCCTACTGATACCATCTTGTCCTACTATCACCATCTTGCCCTACTGATACCATCTTGCCCTACTGATATCATCTTGTCCTACTATCACCATCTTGCCCTACTGATACCATCTTGTCCTACTATCACCATCTTGCCCTACTGATACCATCTTGTCCTACTATCACCATCTTGTCCTACTGATATCATCTTGTCCTACTATCACCATCTTGCCCTACTGATACCATCTTGTCCTACTATCACCATCTTGCCCTACTGATACCATCTTGTCCTACTATCACCATCTTGTCCTACTGATATCATCTTGTCCTACTATCACCATCTTGCCCTACTGATACCATCTTGTCCTACTATCACCATCTTGCCCTACTGATACCATCTTGTCCTACTATCACCATCTTGCCCTACTGATATCATCTTGTCCTACTATCACATCTTGCCCTACTGATACCATCTTGTCCTACTATCACCATCTTGTCCTACTGATACCATCTTCTCCTACTATCACCATCTTATCTTCATCTTGCCCTACTAATACCAGCTTGTCCTACTGTTTCCATTCTGCCCTACTGGTGCCATCTAACCCTATTGTTGCCTTCTTCTCTTATAATTGTCATCTTTCCGTACAGTCACCATCATCTCCTAATCTAGCCCTGCTGATACAAACCTGTCATCCTGTCATCATCTTGCCCTAGTGATACCACCCCTTGTTCTACTGGTGCCATATTGCTCTATTGATACCATCTTGTCCTTTTGTTCTCATCATACTCTACTAAAACCATCTCCTCCTTCTAGTCCTGCTGTATCTAATATCCACTATTCCTCCTACTTGCAACTGCTACTTTATGTGCCATATTATATCAGCCCCAATGCAGTCACCTCCAATTTTGACCAGATAACTCTGCTTTTCACATATATAGCTAGCTAAAGCTATTCCAGTGATTAAAAGCAACTGGAACTAGAGTCTCTAAAATTCCACTTTATTCTAAAGGTGCCATACACGTTAAGATCCGCTCACTTGGCGAAGTCGCCAAGCGAGCGGATCTTCTCCCGAGATCCCCCACCTAGGGGTGGGCAATATTGGGTGCATTTAGGCTAATTCGGTCATTTAGCCCTGGGGCCAACCAATTGAATTGGAATGTCAGTAATAGGTGCAGTCAGTTTGGGGGCCGCATCAACGAGCCGATACGGTCCCTGATCCGACTAAATTTTTTAACCTGCCTGATCGATATCTGGCCGATTTCAGGCCAGATGTCAGATGGGCAGGCCCGTCGGTAGTGCCCCTACACGAGCCGATAAGCTGCTGAGTCGGTCTAAGGGACCGTTATCGGCAGCTACAATCGGCCCGTGTGTGGCCACCTTTAGCAGTCAACATCTTGGAAGCTGCAAGGCCACTGACTGGAAACAAGACCTTCCTCCTACTTAATTAGTTATCTTTGGGTGCAGGTCAATCAGTAGAGTGAACATGGGAACACACTTGGTAAATAATTTAAACAATTAAAGCCAATGAAATATGACCAAAGGGTCTTCCTTGCAAGACTAAATGGCGGCTAAACATGTAGTTAAAGCCCGTGTGTTGTTAATATAAGATTTAACAGTTTATATAATATATATGATAAATCAGTGGTCAGTGAATATGGATTGGATGAATACTCGGTTGGATATGGGGCTCAGTATAACAGAATTGCTTGAGTAAATATCAATCCCACTGAGAATCACAAGAAATGGCGGCTCCTTGCATTCAGTAACTGCTGGCCTTACCTGACCCGTATCCCGTCATCGTTTACATTTTGGATTTGTTTCCGCAATTATTGTGTTACCACAGTAAAATCATCACGGCGAGCCATTTAGTGTTAAACCACAGGAACTACTTGTAATTGGCACCAATTAGGGTTGTGTGCTTCCTATGGAGTAAACTCCTAATTGTACAACTTAATGAAAGGTGTGTTATAGGGGTTGGATCATTGGTAAGAGACGGGTCTCAGGTAGTCCCGGAATTAGTTTCTGTGTTACTTCCATGTGGTCTCCCTCTAGCCTTGGCCTTAATTTCACTGCATTTAAGGTACCACATTTAGATTGTAAATAGTAATGGGCAAATGTTTTGCCAGGAATAGATTTGTGGCGAATTTCCGCGTTTCGCCATTGGTGGATTGTTTCGCGAAACGGCTGAAAAAATTTGCCACGGAAAATTTCACTGCACGTCCAAAAATTGTCGTACGAGTCAAAATAATGTTGTCGTGGACAACAAAATAATAGCCGCGGGCAACTAAATAATAGCCGCATGACAACATAATAACCACGGGCGATGAAATAATAACCGCGGGCGACAAAATAATAGCTGCGGGCGACAAAATAATAGACGCAGGTGACAAAAGAATAGCCGCGCGACAAAAGAATAGCCGCCATTTCGCGAATCTGCCGCGAAACGGGACAGATTTGCTCATCACTAATTGGAAGCTCAGTTTCCTTTACTAAAGAAGGCCCTGCCAAGACTGAAGGTATTTAAAACTTACTGTAATTTGCTGACCTATTCAGGGCCGGATTTCTCTTTGGTGCGCCCCGAGGCCGCCCCTGTGGGAGTCCCCCATGCGCATGCGCGAACGCGCACCCCAGTGCGCATGCGCAAACGCGCTCCCGTTGCGCATGCGCAAGCGCGCCCCCAGTGCGCATGCGCAAAGCGCCAGCTCCCCATTGCGCATGCGCAAAGCGCCAGCGCATGCGCGAACGCTCTTTTTAACTCCCATACGGAGCAGTGGGGAGAGGTCCCGACTGCTCCGTATGGGAGCAAAATTAAAAAATGTTCTTGCGGCGGGGCGGCATGCCGCCCCTAAACTTCTGCCGCCCTAGGCCCGGGCCTTTGTGGCCTCTCCGCAAATCCGGGCCTGGACCTATTTCTTACAAGGACAGAATAGGCAAGGCCGACTTAAGACTTTTGTTGGCCCAAGCCTTCATATAGCACAGAGGATGATGTGCTGAATACAGGTATGGGATCCCTTATCTGGAAACCCGTTATGCAGAAAGTTCCAGATTACGGAAAGGCCATCTCCCATAGACTCCGTTATAAGAAAATAATTCTAATTTTTAAAAATTATTTCCTTTCTCTGTAATAATAAAACAGTACCTGTACTTGATCCCAACTAAGATATAATTACCCCTTATTGGGGGCAGAACAGCCCTATTGGGTTTATTTAATGGTTAAATGATTCCCTTTTCTCTGTAATAATAAAACAGTACCTGTACTTGATCCCAACTAAGATATAATTACCCCTTATTGGGGGCAGAACAGCCCTATTGGGTTTATTTAATGGTTAAATGATTCCCTTTCTCTGTAATAATAAAACAGTACCTGTACTTGATCCCAACTAAGATATAATTACCCCTTATTGGGGGCAGAACAGCCCTATTGGGTTTATTTCATGGTTAAATGATTCCCTTTTCTCTGTAATAATAAAACAGTACATGTACTTGATCCCAACTAAGATATAATTACCCCTTATTGGGGCAGAACAGCCCTATTGGGTTTATTTAATGGTTAAATGATTCCCTTTTCTCTGTAATAATAAAACAGTACCTGTACTTGATCCCAACTAAGATATAATTACCCCTTATTGGGGGCAGAACAGCCCTATTGGGTTTATTTAATGGTTAAATGATTCCCTTTTCTCTGTAATAATAAAACAGTGCCTGTACTTGATCCCAACTAAGATATAATTACCCCTTATTGGGGCAGAACAGCCCTATTGGGTTTATTTAATGGTTAAATGATTCCCTTTTCTCTGTAATAATAAAACAGTATCTGTACTTGATCCCAACTAAGATATAATTACCCCTTATTGGGGGCAGAACAGCCCTATTGGGTTTATTCAATATTTAAATGTTTTTTAACAGACTTAAGTTACGGAGATCCAAATTATGCAAAGATCCCTTATCCCCAGCATTCTGGATAACAGGTCCCATACCTGTATTGTATCTAACCCTCCAGCATATAGCAGTGCAGGTGATGGTACGGAAATGAGTTCTGTCTCCAAAATCCAACAAACTCTTTGTCTTGGTCTTTATAGGAAAATTCTACAATGTCAACATTAAGCAAAGAAGCCCATCCCTTACTCTCAGCTACAAAAGCCCCAGGGGGCAGCCATGGTCACATGTCCATTTTATTAAAACTTCCTTTAGGTATATATGTTATAGGCAGCTTGCATTACTATTTTCTTTGATTCTGAGGGGTTTATAAGATTCCTGAGTTCAGGATATTGGAATTCCAGAATAGAAGATTAACCATTTCCTTCATCTTGCATATCCTGTGTTACATTGGGCTGCAGTCACTCGTTCCATACTTTCCAGAAAGTTCATGAACAGACTTGAGCCTGCGGGCACCCATCTGGGGCTCAGCCATTCCGGCTATGTGCAGAATGTGGTCTATCACAGGATGGACAAAGGTCACGTTCAAGGCTTGAAGGACTCTGTCCATGTGAACTAAGATGAGCAGACCTCTTATTTACTAAAATTAAAATAATAATTATCCCAAGGATATAGACCAATCAGTGCTACTATGCAAGATCTTCAAATAATATGAAGGTATAAGTGGTCGGAACTCTTGGAAATTAACAAAATTGCCATAATAACCGTAGTTCTATGGGAAATGCACTAGAATGCTTCTTTTCTTGAATCTGTGGTGCCATGTACAGCTATGGTCTGCTATCCACACGCATGATAGATAGATAGATATATAGATAGACATATAGATAGATGATAGATAGATAGATAGATAGATAGATAGATAGATAGATAGACATATAGATAGATAGATAGATAGATAGATAGATGATAGATAGATACATAGATATAGATAGATAGATAGATGATAGATAGATGATAGATAGATGATAGATAGATGATAGATAGATAGATAGATAGATAGATAGATAGATAGATAGATAGATAGATAGATAGGGTAACACTTCTTTTGATCTCTGTCATAACGATTGGGAATAAGAAATCAATACGCCGGAGCGTATTAGATAGACATATAGATAGATAGATAGATAGATATATAGATAGATAGATAGATAGATAGATGATTAATAGATAGATAGGTAGATAGATGGATAGATAGATAGATGATAGATAGATAGATGATAGATAGATGATTAATAGATAGATAGATAGATAGATAGATAGATAGATAGATAGATAGATAGATAGATAGATGATAGGTAGGTAGATAGATGATTGATTGATTGATAGATAGATAGATAGATAGATAGATAGATAATAGGTAGATAGATGATTGATAGATAGATAGATAGATAGATAGAGATAGATAGATAGATAGATTAGATAGATAGATAGATAGATAGATAGATAGATGATAGATAGATGATAGATAGATAGATAGATAGATAGGGTAACACTTCTTTTGATCTCTGTCATAACGATTGGGAATAAGAAATCAATACGCCGGAGCGTATTAGATAGACATATAGATAGATAGATAGATAGATAGATAGATAGATAGATGATTAATAGATAGATAGGTAGATAGATGGATAGATAGATAGATGATAGATAGATAGATGATAGATAGATGATTAATAGATAGATAGATAGATAGATAGATAGATAGATAGATAGATAGATAGATAGATAGATGATAGGTAGGTAGATAGATGATTGATTGATTGATAGATAGATAGATAGATAGATAGATAGATAGATAATAGGTAGATAGATGATTGATAGATAGATAGATAGATAGATAGAGATAGATAGATAGATTAGATAGATAGATAGATAGATAGATGATAGATAGATAGATAGATAGATAGATGATAAATAGATAGATAGATGATTGATTGATAGATAGATAGATAGATAGATCGATATAGATAGATAGATAGATAGATAGATGATAAATAGATAGATAGATGATTGATAGATAGATAGATAGATAGATAGATAGATAGATAGATAGATAGATAGATCGATATAGATAGATAGATAGATAGATGATAAATAGATAGATAGATGATTGATAGATAGATCGATATAGATAGATAGATAGATAGATAGATAGATAGCTTCCACTACAATCGAGTGGAGAGAAACTCTCTATCCAGTGCTTCTTTCTATCCAATAAACCACCCAATGCCTCCACTAGCTACCTGTGCCTTAACAATTTCTCTATCTGTGGACTCTTTTAGGGTGCAGGACTACACCATAGACACCCTACACCAGGGATCCCCAACCTTTTATACCTGTGAGCCACATTAAAATGGAAAAAGTGTTGGGGAGCAACACACGCATGAAAAAAGTTCCTGGGGGTGCCAATGAGAGCTATGATTTGGTAGCCCCTATGTTGACTGGCAGCCTACAGAAGGCTCGGTTTGGCAAATACACTGGGTTTTTATGCAATCAAAGCTTGCCTCCTAACCAGAAATTCAAAAATAAGCACCTGCTTTGAGGCCACTGGGAGCAACATCCAAGGGGTAGGTGAGCAACATGTTGCCCCTGAGCCAATGGCTGGGGATCCCTGCCCTACACCCTTGGGTACTTTTGTTACAGCTCAACCATTGGATCTTTTATAGGTTGGCCTTCCTCTCTGAGCAAATCTTTGCTGCCCTACATACCAACCTGCCCTTTAAGGCTCTATGTGGGGGTGCTTGACCCTCAGCCCTTCCTCTAGGACCTACTTAAACAGGTCAGATAGACAGAAACCAACACTGGAAAGCAAATCAATAGTGTGTACCACAATGTCTATATATTCCCTGCAGAAAAAAACACAAGCTTAGAAAACCTAAGGCCTTCTAGATACTATTACTGAAAACGCCGAACTTGTTGATGGTCTATTTGCAGCCCCGAGGCACAGCTCCACGGCCATTTTTAGGCAGGCCTATCTGTTTGAAAAAGTTTGTGCCTTCGTTTTTAATAAATAGCAAATGGTAACCATAAGTGCAGTTGTGTCTGCGGAAGGTATAATTTGGAGGATATGGCCTGACCAGAGACAACTATAATCTCCATGAAAAAAAATGATAACTTTTCTAAACAAAGTGCATGTTGTCTGCTGAGGGCCGGGCTTCAAAGTCTCGCAGACTGAGCTGCGCTGAAAGGGGTCTTTACTGTTAAGCTGTTTTACTATATCCAGACAAGGAACATTCCACAGAGGGCTAGCACCTGGGCCTACATTCCGGAATATACATCGTTCTTTAGTGCGACTATGTACAGCAGGGATGTTCAGCTGTAGGGCCACCGGCTGGGACTCCAAAGGATATTTATTGCCCCCCAGTCTTCTGCTACTACAAGCAAAGCAGACGCCCTAAAGCAAAACAGGACTAGGGTTGCCTCCTGGCTGATATTGTACTGCCCTAGCCAGTCCCACGCCGGCCCTTTTGTGTCCTTTGTGTCATAACGCCCATTTTCTGTCATAACTCTGCCCCTACATGCCCCACCCTGGCCTCTCAAATACCCTGACCGATGTTAAGGTCCCCATACACGGGCCGCTTCTAGCTGCCGACTGATTCGGCAGCTAATCAGCCTGTTTAGGGGCACTACTGACGGGCCTGCCCGACCGATATCTGGCCTGAAATCGGGCAGATTTTGATCAGGCAGGTTAAAAAATCTAGTCGGATCGGGGACCACATCGGCTCGTTGATGCGGTCCCCGGACCGACTTTGCCTATACCTGTCGTTATAATTCAATTGTTTGGCCCCAGGGCCAAACGATCAAATTAGTCTGGATTCTCCTGATATCGCCCACCTGTAGGTGGGGGATATCGAGAGAAGATCTGCTCGCTCTTAAGGTGTATGGGCTTAAGGTGTATCTGATCTTAAGGTGTATGGGGACCTTTATTCCTAGTGAATGATAGCAACCCTAAACAAGACTGCTGTAGTTTTGGCAAAAACAAAATGGGGCAGATCCCCAAACAAGCAGAACCACCAACAACCTCAGCCAAATTGTGCTCCTTCAATGTTAGATTGTACTGGGGTCTATGCAGATCCATCAGGAGAAGACCATATCATTGCACCATTATGGTCCACGCCTGACAGGATTGTCTAACCTGGCTGTTAAATATATGGGTAATCTTCAGCCAGATATCAGTTGGTCAAGCTGTTATGGTCCTCATACACCTTCAGATCCGCTCGCTTGGCAATGTCGCCAAGCAAGCAGATCCTCTCCCGATATCCCCCACCTACGGGGGTCCCTGGGGCCAAATGATCGAATTATAACGATGGCTATAGGAAAAGTCTGTTCGGGGACCGCATCAATGAGGTGATGCGGTCCCCGATCCGACTAGATTTTTGAACCTGCCCGATCAATATCTGGCCGATTTCAGGCCAGATATCGGTCGGGCAGGCCCGTCGGTAGTGCCCATACACGCGCCGATTAGCTGCCGAATCAGTCTAAGAGACCCATATCGGCAGCTAGAATCGGCCCGTATATGGACCTTATTATTTATGGACCTTTAGAAAGGCCCCTTAAATAATAAGCTGCCAACTTTGCCTTGGGAGCCCCAGTCAGCAGCTATAACAGGCCTGTGTATGGACTTCTTAAGGTCAAACTAGAAGAACAAGGTCCATGGCAATAAAACCTGAGAAACCTTCATCAGTCTGTGGGTGACTGGGGGTGTATTTGGCATCTATGTATGTGCTATGCACTTGTGCAAACTCATCTACACGGGCAAAAACAAGGCATATTTGCCCCCAGGAGGTACCCGCAACCTTATACTGGTAGGAACACAAACTACACCTTAGAACATATAAAAACTCCCACAAGTAAAATAATCTGATTTGTTATAACTGCCAAAAGCCTTTCTTTATTAAAAACCCAAAACATTGCAGGGACAGAAAGCTTCATTCCCATCACCGCAATCCGTGAGCGTCTGACGTACAATCCATGTCATCCCCAGCCGGCAGGAAAGATGATCCTGATCCCCAGATCATAATATTATTATTAATTCTCTAATTTAGCCAGATTACAGAAGCATCAAGCCAAGTGGCTGAAAAGTGCCGTCTCTGTTTATTGTGGCTCGTCACTAAGAGAACATTTACAGTCCCTGCATGCTGGGTGGCCCCGGGGGGGGGTAGGCACGAGCGGGGCTTCTGGGCCGCATCACGTTACACTGAAGCAACTGTGCTTATTCAGGGGAAATTAGTGCTGCCAGTGTGCCCAGGCTAACAGGGTGACTGTTACCCCAATGTTTCTATATATCTGTAACCTTGTTATGGGCTAAGGGGGCCCAGCCTGAAGGCCAGTTAGGGGGGGATTTGGGGTGAGTGCTTATTTGTGTCCTGGGTACCCCTGGAACTATAGCGGGGTGACTGTTACCCCAATGTTTCTATATATCTGTAACCTTGTTATGGGCTAAGGGGGCCCAGCCTGAAGGCCAGTTAGGGGGAGATTTGGGGTTAGTGCTTATTTGTGCCCTGGGTACCCCTGGAACTATAGCAGGGTGACTGTTACCCCAATGTTTCTATATATCTGTAACCTTGTTATGGGCTAAGGGGGCCCAGCCTGAAGGCCAGTTAGGGGGGGATTTGGGGTGAGTGCTTATTTGTGCCCTGGGTACCCCTGGAACTATAGTGGGGTGAGTGTTACCCCAATGTTTCTATATATCTGTAACCTTGTTATGGGCTAAGGGGGCCCAGCCTGAAGGCCAGTTAGGGGGGGATTTGGGGTGAGTGCTTATTTGTGCTCTGGGTACCCCTGGAACTATAGCGGGGGGGACTGTTACCCCAATGTTTCTATATATCTGTAACCTTGTTATGGGCTAAGGGGGCCCAGCCTGAAGGCCAGTTAGGGGGGGATTTGGGGTGAGTGCTTATTTGTGCCCTGGGTACCCCTGGAACTATAGCGGGGTGACTGTTACCCCAATGTTTCTATATATCTGTAACCTTGTTATGGGCTAAGGGGGCCCAGCCTGAAGGCCAGTTAGGGGGGGATTTGGGGTGAGTGCTTATTTGTGCCCTGGGTACCCCTGGAACTATAGCGGGGTGACTGTTACCCCAATGTTTCTATATATCTGTAACCTTGTTATGGGCTAAGGGGGCCCAGCCTGAAGGCCAGTTAGGGGGGGATTTGGGGTGAGTGCTTATTTGTGCCCTGGGTACCCCTGGAACTCTAGCAGGGTGACTGTTACCCCAATGTTTCTATATATCTGTAACCTTGTTATGAGTTATAGAAGAAAGAGATGCCCCAGCTTCATGCCTCCAGCTTTTATTTCACTACAACTCCCATCAACCCTCAAGAATCTTCAGCTGCCTATGAATAGCAGGAACTGTAGTCCAATCACAGCAGGGGGGCCTCGGGAGCTGCACCCCTCAGTGGTTAAGTGGAGCGCTACCCGCAGGCCAAACAGTCTGGCATGTAACCACTAAACTGTGTGATTCTTGTCACAAGTCCAAGCAGGGAAATGCACACATTCAGTAAAATGACGTTTAAATACTTTCAGATGCATCACGGTCTCAGGATCTGATAATTGAGCCTATTTTACAATAAATTACATTCATTAAGGTCTGTATTTGTTCAGTAAGACGGCTGTTCCACCTAATGTCTAATAAAGCAAACAAACCATTGAGAAGCCAAATAACAGCCTTTCCCACATTCCGCTATTCCTGTTTTTGCGGTGTGAGCAAAGCTCCCTGGGTCGGACAATGTGAGTCCTGTCTGGCCGATAGCACAGCTGCTTTACAGGTGGAGGAGATACCGGGTCATGATTTTTATCAAGTAGTAACAGAACTACTATTCCCCGCTATAGCCATACGCTATTACTGAATGCTGGGAGTTGTAGTAAAACATTGGAACCATGTATCCTATTTGGTCGTCCAAGATGGAGGAGATTAAGCATGGAGGGCAAAATTAACTGTGTGCCCATTACCCTTATAATTCCTTCCCCATATAATCCAGACACGGATCAGGATTTAGTTTCCTACTGTTTGGATCCCTGAGGATAAGGGGTGCGGGAAAAGGCCAAACTTCTATGGCTGTAACACCCCAACACCATCCCCTTAATTATACTCTAATGGCTAAGAGCCATAGAGGTTTTAGAGCCATAGAGGTTTTAGAGCCATAGAGGTTTTAGAGATCTCTCCCCAGTTAAAGCCTCAGTGGGGTTTGCCTTGGCATGGGGGCTTGGCAGCTTTATGGTCATGATGGCCGCCATCAGAAACTTTGGGGCCCCGCACAAGTTATTTATATGGGGTCCCCCCATATACAAAAATATTGGCCACATCCCTTATGTGTGTAATAGCTGATCTTACTCATTGGTGAATTGTTTTGCGAAACTTCCGTTAAAATTCGCAGCAGAAAGATTCGTTGCACAGAAAATGTTTTCGTTGCGCATCAAAAGGTCGAAGTCACATCAAAAAAGGGCGCAGTCGCGTCAAAAAAGCGTTGGCGACAAAAAATAGATGCTATGACAAAAAATTGACACGGGCGACAAAAAAGATGCAGGCGGAAAAGAAAACCGTGCGACGAATGTGTTTCGCTAATTTTTCGCAGTTTCACAAATTTTCTTGCCGTTTTGCGAATTTTATGGCGAAGCGAAAGGGGACAGATTCGTTCATCACTAATAAAGAGTTCCATTGATTAATGTGCTAATAAGTCAGTCAGTTTATTGGGGGTCAGTGGGGTTTCCCCTAAGTTTAACCCCTTCCCACCTACCTGCCCCTGCTCTGTGCTGTCATTGATTTATATGGAAGTTACGTAAACTGCGTAAGTTTAGGGGCCCAATGATCTTGCTGTGGGGCCAAATAACTAGCCAGTAGTAATTAGTAAAAATAGTAAAAATAATTAATGTGTTAATAAGTCAGTATTGGTGGGGGGGGGTCAATGGAGTTTACATGTTTTTTGTTTGAAAATAATGTAAGTTTTTGCACAAGTTATGTAAATTGCGTAAGTGTAGGGGCCCAATGATGTTGCTGTGGGGCCCAATAACCAATCGATAGTAGTTAGTAAAAATGCATTGTCTTTTGCTTGATACGCAAGTTACTTAAGTTTCTAGGCAAGTTACGTAGCTTTCTAAGCAGTTTTTGCAGAAGTTACGTCAATTGTGTAAGTTTCGGAGCAAGTTACGTAAATTGCGTAACTTTTGCGAAGCGTCAATTCCCTTCTAAGAAAGAAGATTTCACGGGGCCCGGTACAGATGTACCCCCTCTACCCCCCTGATGGTCATACATATGTATTATTATCCTTTCTTTCTATAACACCATTGGTCCCTGCCCCAGCGGAGCTTACACTCTAAGGTCCTTACCACCTTCAAATGCACTTGGCTTAGTATTTTAGGAGCCAATTAACCTGCCTATATGGAAACTGCACCCCCAGAGGGAAGGACATACAAAGTACCTGCAGACCGTTCCCTGGCTGGAATCAAACCTGGGACCCCAACGCTGCCAAGCCAACCACAGCACTACTGTACTCCTCATTGCCTTATACCATATGGGAACCAGGAATGTTCATTGGTCAATAACCCTTTGTTTGTTTTAGTAGAGTCCATTTGTTTCAGTCTATGCCGTTGGCATTTTTGTGGTGCCCAAATGAGACATTGCCTACGCCAGGAAACGGTTAATTCACTAGATACAGACGGTATATAGGATACAACATTCTAACAACATGACATTTTAGCACAATTACCTTCTGGAAGTATTGAGTTTCATTAAAACAAAATAAAATGCTATGGGAAGTGAGTCACGCTGGCGCGGAACAGACGCCTCTTTGTGCAATGTACCCACCGTGCCAGTCTGGCCAGCATGCCATTAAAAGGAAATTAACACATAATACACGAGCTGCACATATACACACAGTTTGTTCTGTCTTGGTAACGAATCTCTAGAATTATTCACATAGAGGAAACCTTATTGTCCTCTACTGACAACGCACACACGTGTAAGGACTTTCCAAGGTGGCCAGGTTTGGCTCAGGCATCACGGTAGCCATGTTTTTTCTGTTGTGTTGTACTGGTGTTGTATAGGGATGTAGCAAACCTCAAAAAAAAAGTTTGCGAACCTGTTCGCGAACTTCCGCCGAAAATTGCGAATATTCGCGAACTTTGCGAACCCCATAGACTTCAATGAGAAGGCGAACTTTAAAACCTAGAAAAGCCATTTCTGCCCAGAAAACTGATTTTAAAGTTGTTTAAAGGGTGCCACGACCTGGGCAGTGGCATGCAGGAGGGGGATCAAGGGCAAAAACCTCAGAAAAATTGACACACGCCGTTTTTCGAAATGATCGGTAATTTTGCGACTTTTTCGTATTTTCCGGAGCTTTCGTAAAGTTATCGTAAGTTTTGCGACTTTTTCGGAGCTTTCGTACCGTTATCGTAAGTTTTGCGACTTTTTCGGATCTTTCGTAACGTTATCGTAAGTTTTGCGACTTTTTCGGAGCATTCGTACCGTTATCGTAAGTTTTGCGACTTTTTCGGAGCATTCGTACCGTTATCGTAAGTTTTGCGACTTTTTCGGAGCTTTCGTACCGTTATCGTAAGTTTTGCGACTTTTTCGGAGCTTTCGTAACGTTATCGTAAGTTTTGCGACTTTTTCGGAGCATTCGTACCGTTATCGTAAGTTTTGCGACTTTTTCGGAGCATTCGTACCGTTATCGTAAGTTTTGCGATTTTTTCGGTGCCGGCGAACCCAAATTGCGAACATCACGAAAAGTTCGCGAATTTGCGGACTTGCGAACACCCGATGTTCGCGCGAATTAGTTCGCCGGCGAACAGTTCGCTACATCTCTAGTGGTGTAGTGGGGGTGTAGTGGTGGTTTACTGGTGGTGTAGTAGTGGTGTACTTGTTGTGTAGCAGTGGTGTACTGGCGGTGTTGTAGTGTTGTACTGGTGGTGTAGTAGTGGTGTACTTGTGGTGTAGTGGTGGTGTACTGGGGGTGTACTAGGGGTGTACTAGTGGTGTGGTGGTGGTGTACTGGTGTTGTAGTAATGGTGTACTAGTGGTGTACTGGTGGTGTAGTAGTGGTGAACTGGTGTTGTACTGGTCGTGGTGTACTGGTGTTGTACTAGTGGTGTACTGGTGTTTTACTGGTGGGGTACTGGTGTTGTACTGGTGGTGTAGTGGTGGTGTACTGGCGTTGTACTGGCAGGGTACTGGTGTTGTACTGGTGGTGTAGTGGCAGTGTACTGGTGGTGTATTGGTGGTGTACTGGTGTTGTACTGGTGGTGTACTGGTGTTTTACTGGTGGGGTACTGGTGTTGTACTGGTGGTGTAGTGGCAGTGTACTGGCGTTGTACTGATGGTGTACTGGTGTTGTACTGGTGGTGTACTGGTGGTGTACTGGTGTTGTACTGGGGGTGTACTGGTGTTTTACTGGCAGGGTACTGGTGTTGTACTGGTGGTGTACTGGTGTTTTACTGGCAGGGTACTGGTGTTGTACTGGTGGTGTAGTGGCAGTGTACTGGTGGTGTAGTGGTGTTGTACTGGTGGTGTACAGGTTTTGTACTGGTGGGGTACTGGTGTTGTACCGGTGGTGTAGTGGCGGTGTACTGGCGTTGAACTGGCGGTGTACAGGTTTTGTACTGGCATTGTACTGGTGGTGTGGTGGTAGTGTACTGGAGTTAAACTGGTGGTGTACAGGTTTTGTAGTGGTGGGGTACTGGCATTGTACTGGTGGTGTACAGATTTTGTACTGGTGTTATACTGGTGGTGTACTGGTGTTGTACTGGTGGTGTAGTGGTGGTGTACTGGCAGTGTACTGGTGGTGTACTGGCGGTGTACTGGTGTTGTATTGGTGGTGTACTGGTGGTATACTGGTGTTGTACTAGCGGCGTACTGGTGTTTTACTTGTGGTGTACTGGTGTTGTATTAGTGGTGTACTGGCGTTTTACTGGTGGTGTACTGGTGTTGTAGTGGACATCTCACCTCAGACTTAGTGTCCTGGAATCATAAGGCTGAGACAAGAAGACAAGTGCTCCCAATTGTCCCCATACACAGTGCCCCCCATAGACAGTGTCCGCCATACACAGTGCCCCCCGAAGATGGTCTTCTTTGCCTTCTTCTTTGGCTTTGGTGGCTTCTTTGGGCCCTATTATAAGGTTGCGCCCCGTATGTACTGATGTCACACATACGCACAGGGAGCGACCAATCGGGTTGGATTATGGATGACAGGGCCTGTAATAGATTAAAGGTGAAGAGTGCCCGGACCTGGAACAACTGTCTCCCCTGTGCCCCCCTGTGCCCCCCTGGTGGCAACCCTCAGTTTGGGAAGCCCTTATTTAGATTGTCCCGTTGCGGATTAGTTACTATCATCGGCTGGAATGGGCTATAAAGGGTTTTATTCCCGACGGAGCTATGTATCAATATTGATACATCTGGTTATCACCATAGCGATGCTCAGCAGTCTAATCCCCTATATTAATGCGCACTCACAATAAAGTGACAGCCTGGCAAACATCATTCCTTTTGATCAGTCTCTTTCAAGCCAATGGCCATTGTGCGACTCCTGAAAGGGAAGACCCCCGAGTATTTCCTTTTCCAGGATGTCGGAGTCCAATTGAAATCACAACCCGCGCTCGGGGCCCTTTTCTGACTGCCAAAGGGAAAGAGAGACCTCACTTTGCTGCTTTTTGTTCCAATTCTCAGCGAGAGATCAAATGACGGCGGCTGCAAACGGAAATATCTCCTTTATTGAGGGTGCAGGACATGAGGGTTTTTTGTTTCCATTGTGTATCTTTTTTTTTTCCTGGGACGGCGGCCCCAGATAATCTATGAGACGGCCCGGGCTGGAAGCTAGAGAGGACAAAAGCCCCGAGACACAGGAGGAGAAAGGGAGAGTGTCGCGTCTTGCATGGCCAGCCGCTAACAAAAGCCAAGGGAACGTCTTCACTTCCTAAGCCATGAAAGGAGAATTCCCCCCGGGGACAGACTGGGCCCTTCAGCCATTCATGTTCTATCACTCATTGGCTGGCTGGGCATGATGGGAGATAAAGTTTGGCAATAGTGATGGGCGAAATGTTTTGCCAGGCATGGACTCGAGACAAATTTCCGCATTTCGCCATTGGCGGATTGTTCCGCAAAGCGGATGAAAAAATTTGTCGCCCGCAACAAAAGAATAGCCGTGCGACAAAAAAATAGCCGCGGGTGACAAAAGAATAGCCGTGTGACAAAAAAATAGCCGCGGGTGACAAAAGAATAGCCGTGCGACAAAAAAATAGCCGCGGGTGACAAAAGAATAGCCGTGTGACAAAAAAATAGCCGCGGGTGACAAAAGAATAGCCGTGCGACAAAAAAATAGCCGCGGGTGACAAAAGAATAGCCTTGCGACAAAAAAATAGCCATGGGTGACAAAAGAATAGCCTTGCGACAAAAAAATAGCCATGGGTGACAAAAGAATAGCCTTGCGACAATAAAATAGCCACGGGTGACAAAAGAATAGCCTTGCGACAAAAAAATAGCCACAGGTGACAAAAGAATAGCCTTGCGACAAAAAAATAGCCGCGGGTGACAAAAGAATAGCCTTGCGACAAAAAAATAGCCGCGGGTGACAAAAGAATAGCCGTGCGACAAAAAAATAGCCGCGGGTGACAAAAGAATAGCCGCGGGCAACAAAAGAATAGCCGCGGGCGACAAAAGAATAGCCTTGCGACAAAAAAATAGCCATGGGCAACAAATTTTGGGCGACATTTTTTTTTTTGACGTGCAACACTTTCGCCGTTTCGCGAATCTTTTGAAAGATTCGCAAATTTTTCGGCGAAGCGAAACGGGACAGATTCGCTCATCACTATTTGGCAACAGTTTCCCTTTGGACTGTCGGGTCCCCTTGGCCTATAATATACCAGCCATATAGAATCTAATGGTAAAGTTAAATAGTGATGAGCAGATTGTTTTGCCAGGTATGGATTTGCGGCAAAATTTCTCATTTCGCCATTGGCGAATTGTTTCACAAAACATCTGTAAAAACGGCACGAAAATTAGTGGCGTCAAAAAAGCCGCAGTCGCAGCAAAGTAGGCGCGCTGGTGGCACAATAATTGCGCACGTCATAAAAAAAACACAAGCATCAAAATTGTCACGTAGTTTCGCAAATTTCTTGCCGTTGTGTGCATTTTTTGTAGTTTTGTCAATTTTACAGTAACATTTTTGAGTTTCGTGAATTTCATACAATTCACGAAACTACAAAAAAATGCGCGCAACGGCAAAAAAGTTGCAAAACGGTGGAAAATTCATTGAGACTACGTGACAATTTTGATGCGTGTGATTTTTTTTTTACACGTGCAACATTTGTGACGCAAGCACGCCTACTTTGATGCGACTGCGCCTTTTTTGACGCGCCCACTAATCCCTCACCTGAGTGAATCTGTCCTATTTCGCCATAAAATTCACGAAACTGCTCAAAAAATCACGAAACATAGGAAAATTTGCGAAACGCACAAAATTACGTGTGCCAAAAAAAATTGTAACGTACGGCTGTTTATATTTTCTGCACTACTGGTTCTGACTCTTGAACCAATGTAGCAGCAGCCGGCTGAACCCCATCCGTTGCACAGAGAGGGATAAACAAATGCTGCTTCCAATGCTGCAATTAATGTATATTGGAAAGATGATTAGAATTCCACGTTCTTTCATTATACAAAGCTGTTTTGGGGTGGAATTTCCCCTTTAGGCAGCGATAAGCAGAATGGCATTCAGTATTCCTTTGTTCTTCCTGCCATCCAATAGAGTGGCAAGAGTGTTACCTGTGCAGGCTGCAGCACGTACACAAGTTGGGGGGGTGCAATTGGAGATGGAGCAAAAGAGTATGGGGGCAGGGTCAGACTGGGTCGCCGGGACACCGGGAAAAATCCAGGACCCTTTGCCGACGCTCCCCCTGCCCGACAGCTCCTCCCAGATGCGTTAAATTTATGCGCTCGGGGGAGGACATTGGGTGGGGGGCCCTGCGCGGGGGGTTAGGGGGGCCCCTGCGGGGGGGCGGGGGCTCCTGCAGGGCCCCTGGGGCGGGAGCCCCAGTGGGCACTTCACCCCTCAGTCCGACCCTGTATGGGGGTGTACTGGGCAAGCTGGGGGGGGGGGGGGCAGGAACGTGTTATGTTGTTCAGGCCAAACTGCAGGGAGGAGTCTGAGGGGGGAAAGTGCCCCCTTTTCAGGGCTTTTTCATATTCATATCCTGGTGTTACTGCCCCTTAAAGGGTGAAGACACACTGGGCTACTAGTAGCAGCTACTTGTCACGGCTACTTAACTCCAGAAAATCCCCTGCCATAGACAATACTGAGAATTGCCTCTGCTAAAACACACGTAGAGACAATTATCAGTAAACGATCAGCATTGTCTGTTTTAGTAGCCACGACAAGTAGCTGCTACTAGTAGCTCCGTGTGTCTTCACCCTAGTACCTGCGATGCTGTACCCCCCATATTCAGTGAGAGGATCCTGCACCGTGTAGTTCTTTATAAACCCCAATGTGCAGTGAGTAGGAAACCAGTGGCTCAGTTTGGCCGCTCCGGCCCGGGGCTTAGGCTGCCGTTTCATTCGTTTAAGCCTTTAATGAGATCTAAGTTGGGAGGCAGATAATGGATTGACTTTAGTATTATCCCTTATGTTAGATTAGGCTTCAAAGGGCCTGATTATCTGTTCAATAACTGCCGTCATTACAGCCTCACTGGCGACACTGTATGAATCAGTATAGATAAAACCTGTCGCTTTTCTGCTCCTCCAATGAAATATTAGCATTTGGCCCTCGTTGTTTCATTTAAGGGTGAAGACACACTGAGCTACTAGTAGCAGCTACTTTTCCATGACTACTAAACTCCAGAAATTCCCCTGCCATAGACAATACTGAGAATTGCCTCTGCTAAAACACACAGGCAATTATCAGTAAATGATCAGCATTGTCAATTTTAGTAGCCACGACAAGTAGCTGCTACTAGTAGCTCCGTGTGTCTTCACCCTAAAGGTTACATGACTTCTATCTGCCTAGCAACCAGCTAAAACACACACAAACATATATATATGTGCGTGTGTTTTAGGGCTCTGGCACACGGGGAGATGGCACCCTGTTCGCGGGCGACTAATCTCCCCGAGTTGCTATCAGTTGTCATCCCACTGGCGAAAATGTAAGTCACCGGTGGGATGGCACACACGGCAGCGCGATTTCAGCAAATCGACGAAAATGCCTCGCGAGGCAACTTCGACGATTTGCCGAAATCGCCTGCGTATTGTGTGCCATCCCACCGGTGACTTACATTTTCGCCAGTGGGATGACAACTGATAGCAACTCGGGGAGATTAGTCGCCCGCGAACAGGGAGATTTGTCGCGGGCGACTAATCTCCCCGTGTGCCAGAGCCCTAAGGGTAAAGACACACTGAGTTTCTAGTAGCAGCTACTTTTCCATGACTACTAAATGCCAGAAATTCCCTGCCATAGACAATACTGACAATTGCCTCCGCTAAAACACACGTAGAGACAATTATCAATAAATGATCAGCATTATCTATTTTAGTACGACAAGTAGCTGCTACTAGTAGCTCTGTGTGTCTTCACCCTAAAGGTTACATAACTCCTATCTGCCTAGCAACCAGCTAAAACACACATATATAGTTAGCAATATAAATGTTGGCCTAGTTAAAGATATAATAACCAATGCAGATTTTCATTAAAGGGGAAGTAAACCCTATTTTCAATTAGGGTAGTTCTCTGGCTACTTTCCCTAACAGACTGCTGAAAGGGAGTTCCCCCATACCAGGTCCTAAAATGTAGAGTTGCCCCGTGGGTCAACTCTGATAGGTAGCCCCCCCCCCCCATACAAGGTCCTAAAATGCAGAGTCGCCTCGTGGGTCACCATGTCTGGACGTCATATCCTTTCAAAGCTTCTCTGGAGCTCCGACCGCTATGGACCTCTGCCCAGGAACAAGCAAACTGGAAACCAGCAATGGAGGCTGGGAAAGGAAGTGATGCAACCGGCATGGTGGCCACCAATCATGCTGCACAGGGGTCCTCTTGTGTAGCATGAGGTTTAGTTACCCTTTAATAAATAAGATATTTCCACCGCTAATAAATTTAAGCTATAAAGTTCTTATATTGTAAAATCCCCAAGGTCCAAATACTGCCACGTGCAAAAAAGAAATCGGTTTGGAAATGTTTTATTTCAATTAGAAATACAGACGTACTAGACGTTAAAATCTACATAATATTTATATAGATATATTTATATATAAACAGGGAAGAGCGAGTCGGAATGTACAAGGCGGCCGGTTACAATAGAGAGGATCATGTACATTTTCTATACACAGATATTTACAGCTGTTCATCATTATTAACCAATTTACAACACAGTAATTTACTGTAATTAGGAATTAATAAGAAGTTCCTATAAAAAAGAAACAAGTTGTGCAGCTCTGGGCTCGGGGGGGGGAGGGACCAGAGCACTTCATGTAAACTGATACGCCCCCAAAGGCAGAGCGACCAATGTCCTTATTAGCGGCCAATGTCCTTATTAGCGGCCAATGTCCTTATTAGCTTAATTTAGAGAAGGTCCTTCAGGCTCTGCAGGCCTCACTTAGTGTCTCTGGCAAGTGTGAAGTCTCGAGGTCTTAGGGACGGTCGTAAACTCTCCCTTCTGTAACCGACAGGAGAGTCCGGCGCCGCAGTGGCAACGCTGGAAGATCTCCAGCCCGTGGGAGCCTTTCCTCCTGTGCTTGGTGCACACTTGGCCTTCCTCAAGCACCGGCTTGCAGATCTTCGACCAGAAGTGACGGGCGCAGCATAGACCTGGGGCGCAGTCGGTTGATCTGAGGCAGACGTCACCATCACGACCTGTTGGGCAGAAAAGAAAAAAATATTAGACATGATTATATGGATATTAATGGGCCACCATACCAAGATATATTGTATACTAGCCAATATAGGGAATAATGTACCCCCTACTATAAGTGATAAGGATATTAGAAGTCACTGAGGGGTTCTGTGCCCATATAAAGGCACAAGGCTGCAGGCTGAGTTATACAGGGAACTCTGAGTATCACTCATGTATTATAAGGGATAATGTACCCCCTACTGTAAATGATAAGGATATTAGCAGTCACTGAGGGGTTCTGTGCCCATATAAAGGCACAAGGCACAAGGCTGAATTATACAGGGAACTCTGAGTATCACTCATGTATTATAAGGGATAATGTACCCCCTACTGTAAATGATAAGGATATTAGCAGTCACTGAGGGGTTCTGTGCCCATATAAAGGCACAAGGCTGCAGGCTGAGTTATACAGGGAACTCTGAGTATCACTCATGTATTATAAGGGATAATGTACCCCCTACTGTAAATGATAAGGATATTAGCAGTCCCTGAGGGGTTCTGTGCCCCCCATATAAAGGCACAAGGCTGCAGGCTGAGTTATACAGGGAACTCTGAGTATCACTCATGTATTATAAGGGATAATGTACCCCATACTATAAATGATAAGGATATTAGCAGTCACTGAGGGGTTCTGTGCCCATATAAAGGCACAAGGCTAAGTGCTAACATTATAATGGTTTATAACAGGGGTGCATTTTTCTTTATAATACCAGTGACAACCCTACGCACAGAATTTATTGCATGGTCCCTAAATGCTTTCTATACTCATTGCTGACATTAAACCCACATATAATAACCACGTTCTACAGACCCAGCACTCTATAGCCGCGTATCAGCCAACAGGCTTACCTTTAAAGGGCTGCATTCCCGAAGGGGACGTGGTTAATTTTGAATGCGTATCCATTGTTGCGTGATCGGCGTTATAGTTTTCCAGAATGGTTTCCTCCAGGTATCCCTGCTGCTGGAAGCGCTCTTGATCTTGCTCCACGGGGACACATATTCCTAAAGGGGGGGGGAAAGATGAGTTTAGATGAGTGCAAGCCCCCCGCTCCGAGCCACCGAACCTCTTTCAATACCTATTCACATAATGCAATCACCTGCAGCCCCTTAAACGATGCAGGACAAGGAGACAGTGGGAATTAGTGATGCCCTAGTGAGCCCCATAGAGCGCCCAAACAATAGGCGACCTACATGCTCAGCAGGGCAGGCAAAGCTAACCTACAATTGCCCAGGCCGGGGGCCATTACCGATTGTAATGCTAATCGGAACCTCTGGGTTGTACTGGTTTTAAGAGAAAACCCTCATGTTGCCTGACATTGTCATCAATTAAGGGGGCAACGCCATGTAGACGTGAAATGGGGGGGGGCTTTTGATGTCAATTAGCGAGGCATTACTTTCAACGTCAGGGTAGATGGAGGCGGCGTACACCTCGCGGTTCTTTTCATGTCGCTTATAAACAAATGCCATTATGTAATGACGTGGGCTAATTGTGCTCAGGGAAAAAAAAAAAAGACTTTGATCAGAACTTGACAGCTGCTGGAGTGGCTTAAAGTCGGAATTTCACCTTGTACTTTAGCAGCAAGTACATCAAGACAGACTAATGACATGTGGGGGTTGTCAGTGTGGCAGACAATTAGGCAGATGAGCTTTGCTCCGGATCATTTAGTTACCCTTTAACTGCTAGTAAAGGTGTCTGTCACCCGTACAAATCGCATACGGTCATGAAAAGATTTGCAGTTGGTCTTATTTTTTTTTTTGCATTTTTGAAAAGTTTATTTTAGTTTATGTTACTATAGTAACAATAAACATCTAGGTGATCATTAAAAAGCTACTAAGGCAAAACTTCCCCTTGGGCACAGGATCACAGTATAAATTATAAAATGTCATTATGGGACAACGGAGTCTACTTAGTCCCAATGAATAACATTTTAATGTTCTGTAAATGGAGAAATAAATCCTTGGGATGGGATTTGAACCTATAAAATTACTTGTGCCATAGAAAGAAATATATCACGGAATCAAGTATTGAGACCATCATCCTACCCCCCCCCCCCCCACCCCAAAGGCCATGACAGTGGTAACAAAAGCCCCTTACCGTTGCTACAGTAGTTGCCGGTGCAGCACATTGCGTCCCTCAGGCAGCGCTTGCGGCGTTTCCGGCATGCCAAGCAGACCAGGGAGTTGCCATTTCTGGAACTGTGGCAGAACTCATCCAGGGCACAGTCGTCATCTTCTGTGCAACCGTAGAGCTGGGGGGGAAACAAGAGGAACAGGTACTTTAGGGTGGGGGGGTATCAGGATATGTATTGCTCCAGTGCAAACACAGGTGTGTATCCAAAATATGGCAATAAAGGGCAACTAAAGCCCTATGAGAGGTGGGGGAAATGAAGCTTTCAAAAAATAACAGTATACTGTGGGGAGATCACAGAATAATACAGGAAAATGACAGAATGTGTGACCAAAAAAAACAGGGGAATGACAGAATGATAAAGGGAAACAATCACAGAATGATACAGGGGAATGAAAGTATGGAAATCACAAACCAATACAGAGTATTTTAGGCAAACATGGAATGATAATGGGCAATGACAGATGAAAAACACAAGGAGAAGATTATACAGAATAGTATCAGGAGCAATCACAAAATTATAGAAGGAGATGACAGAATGCTGTAGGAAAAACCACAGAATGCTTTTCTGTCACTACACATGAGCCAATCAGCTGAGCTGACAGCCCTTGCATCACTAGAGCAGCCTTCCCCTTCTGGCTTGCACCCCAGCTAGCATGTAAGGGTTAAACACCAACTGTCAACTATATTCCTAACAGTCAGTTCCGACTGTCACCCTCACTGCTCAATACAGTTGTTTAACAAGGTAGAGATGGAACAGTAACACTATACTCTTTCATAGACAGAGATAGATAGATAGATGATAGATAGATGATAGATAGATGATAGATAGATAGATAGATAGATGATAGATAGATAGATAGATAGATAGATAGATAGATAGATAGATAGATAGATAGATAGATAGATAGATAGATAGATAGATAGATAGATAGATAGATAGATATGGATAGATGATAGATAGATAGATAGATATGGATAGATGATAGATAGATAGATAGATAGATAGATAGATAGATAGATAGATGATAGATAGATAGATAGATAGATAGATAGATAGATAGATAGATAGATAGATAGATAGATAGATATGGATAGATAGATAGATAGATAGATAGATAGATAGATGATAGATAGATAGATAGATAGATAGATAGATAGATAGATGATAGATAGATAGATAGATAGATAGATAGATAGATAGATATAGATAGATAATATAGTAAAGACAGTTAGACACAACCAGAGGCTCTGAAAAACATTGCGAAATGGAAAGGCTATACAATGTATCAAACTATTACGCATTTGACAACGTTTCGGGCGCATCATCTAAACTGTATGCAGAGCCCTACAGTATCTATACCCATAGGAATAAAAGTTGATTTCCCTGATGAGAAGAATAAGAATGACCCCCATCCTTCCAGCCCAACGTTTCGGACCCCCATCCTTGCAACCCAAGAGGCAAGAAGCATCTGACGCCGGACTTTACGCTTTATGGCCACTTACCGGGTAGGCATCCAAAGGTTGGTATTTGTTGGCAATATCATATAAGGAGTCCGGACTGACACTGACAGGGTAGTAGCCAATGGGTTGCCCAGCCGGGGCCGCTGGGACGTTCTTGATGGAGTTGGAGTTGGTCATCATGACAAAGCCAAGTGCCCCATCCAAGATAAACCCCCCCAAGGCAAAAAGAAGCATCAGGAACATCTCGTCCATTCCTCTGTCCCAGTAACCAATAACGGCAGGATAAGTCCTCCGGGGATAAGTCCCTTGGGTGCTGCTGAAGACTTGGGTGCTGCTGATGGCTAGGGTGCTTGGGTGCTGCTGAAGGCTTGGGTGCAGCGCCGGTTGTGACTGCTGCGCTCCGTGCTCAGTTCTGGAGAAGCCGCCGAGGCGCAGCGGTATTTATAGCGCAGGGTTTGTTTGCGCACACGCCCCTCCGCTCAGAACAACAAAAGCCAAGGAATTGGGATTTCAAAGCCCTGGGATTTATGACGCTCCGGCAAAGCTTAAATCACAGGGCAGACTGGCAGCCAGGGATTTCACAATAATTGTAATTATCAATTAATTCTTTTTTTTTTTCTTTTGCAAGATCACACAGGGCTTCCTGCAGAAGGGATTGCGCAAGCCATAAGGATAAATGAGGGAAAGCCTTCATATTTTATCCTATTATCGCATCAGCGGCGTAATCGTGATTTTATATGGTTACAGGTACTGGGGTGTGTAACTGGGATCGATCCCCTGTCCTGTGTTACACTGCTGGCCCTTATAGGCACTGGGGGTAAATGTGGCCCCTAGGATTAAATGAACTTTTTAAACTGCTTTGATTCACCTGATTTATTCAAAAGGGACTGGTATATAACAAGTTGCCCAAGGAATGGTCTGTAGCCATGTAGGGTGCTGAATACATGGGGCCCTCCCTGCAGATATTTGGCAGTACATGGTTATTGAATTTGACATTTTAGGTGGCCCAAATAGGTTGCGCTGCTGGGGGCCACACTGAGCTGCAGTTGTCAGTAGGAGGAGATAGGGTATAGTAGGAGTTGAGGGCAGGGTACCTACAAGAAGGCAATATATATGGTAGAGATAGGGCAATATGGTGGTAGTAGGGCAAGATGGTAGCCATAGGGCAATATGGTGGTAGAAGGGCAAGATGGTAGCCATAGGGCAATATGGTGGTAGAAGGGCAAGATGGTAGCCATAGGGCAATATGGTGGTAGTATGGCAAGATGGTAGCCATAGGGCAATATGGTGGTAGTATGGCAAGATGGTAGCCATAGGGCAATATTGTGGTAGTGGGGCAAGATGGCAGCAATAGGGCAATATGGTGCCAGTAGAGCAAGATGATAACTGTAGGACAAGATGGTAGTGATAGGGCAATATGGTGGTAGTAGGGCAAGATGGTAGTGATAGGGAAATATGGTGGTAGAAGGTCAAGATGGTAGTGATAGGGAAATATGGTGGTAGAAGGGCAAGATGGTAGTGATAGGGCAATATGGTGGTAGTATGGCAAGATGGCAGCAATAGGGCAATATGGTGGTAGTGGGGCAAGATGGCAGCAATAGGGCAATATGGTGCCAGTAGAGCAAGATGATAACTGTAGGACAAGATGGTAGTGATAGGGCAATATGGTGATAGTAGGGCAAGATGGTAGTGATAGGGGAATATGGTGGTAGAAGGGCAAGATGGTAGTGATAGGGCAATACGGTGGTAGTAGGGCAAGATGGTAGTGATAGGGCAATACGGTGGTAGTAGGGCAAGATGGTAGTGATAGGGCAATATGGTGGTAGTAGGGCAAGATGGTAGTGATAGGGCAATATGGTGGTAGTAGGGCAAGATGGTAGTGATAGGGCAATATGGTGGTAGTAGGGCAAGATGGTAGTGATAGGGAAATATGGTGGTAGTATGGCAAGATAGTAGTGATAGGGCAATATGGTGGTAGTAGGGCAAGATGGTAGTAATAGGGCAATATGGTGGTAGTAGGGCAAGATGGTAGTGATAGGGCAATATGGTGGTAGTATGGCAAGATAGTAGTGATAGGGCAATATGGTGCCAGTAGGACAAGATAATAGCTGTACGACAAGATGGTAGCAATAGGGCAATACGGTGGTAGCAGGGCAAGATGGTACTGATAGGGCAATATGGTGGTAGAAGGGCAAAATGACAAGATGACATGGCAAGATAGGAGCAGAATGATAAAATGGTGATAATAGGAGCTGCACTGGGGCAGAGACTGGTGTGAATGGTGTATAATCTCTATAAAGGAATAGAGCAGCACTATATATATGAAGAATAAAACAAGAGATGAAGTAAATGTACGGACACATAACAAATAAAAAAGGTGTCTGGGGCAGAAAAGGATTCGGGATCATCAAATATTGATTATATTAGCCAAGATCAATTAGTGGCTGCACTGAACAAAAGGTGTCGGGCTTCTGTGTCCCCCCCTTCTAACGGCCTCAGCCCAGACACAGGCACAATCAGATGGTGATAATGGGCCGCTGGTCATTAGCTCCTCGCATCTTGATTGGCTGCAGTGATAAATACTCAGTGCCCAAGTGATTACTGTGGCCGCCATCTTGCTTCCTCAGGTGCATTGATCACTCTGTGCATGTATGGGGGCATTGGTCAGGGGGAGACTTCATAGATAGATCAGTTGTTGTGCCAGGGGGTCTCAAATTGCCCCCTTTGGGGGGAAACAGTCACCTGTTGGGGGTGATGGAGACTTTAAAGATGAGCCCCCACATGGGCACTAATGACAATGGGCCTATGACTATTTTACATTTATCAATGCTGTTTTAGTATCAGTTTTCCCTGCAGAAACCTCTACCTTGAAATGGTTAATACCCCTTTTTAACATAACAAGTATTTGTGTATTGGGTGTGGGAGCCTATCCCATGATACCCAGTAACTCTGGGAAAATGTCTCTTAGCCCCATAATAATGAACCTCTGATTGCTGGCTGGGAATGCTGGGAATTGTAGTTCCCAACAAGGTCCTGTATTAATGAATTATATAGAAACTTTCATATATGAGAGCAAGGATTCAGGTGCTGCCTCTGTTTTATTACATGTCCGGTGGAAAATGTAAGCTCTGTGGGCCAGCAATTCAATGTAACTATACACCGTGGCAAAAAGGGTTCGAAATATATTTATATATAAGATTAAATTCAATAGAGTTCAGTTATAATGCAGTTAATTTAACCAGCATGCCTGCTTTTATGTAATGAAGGTCATGATAAATAAATAGTATATATATATTTATATATATATAAATACACAGTATATATATAGCCGTCAGTATATTCTAGGCAGAATACTTCCCTTCCCAGCGGCTCTTCATTTATAGCTGCCTTGGAATGTCATCAGTGTGACCCCTAGTGGTCGAATTAGTAATATGCCTGGACCATAACTAATACTTTGAAAGTACAGAGTGATGAAAAGTTCCAGTCATTAGTGAAGGAATGCCATTAACTCTTTAGTTGCCAGAAACCCTCAATTCCAGAAACAATTCCACAAGATTACAAGCACAAAAATGCAGTTTGATCTTTCAGTTCCAACGTACTATTACTGTATTAGGGGAGGGGTAATCATAGAGTGAAATCAAGAGCTTCAACTGTCTCATGTATTTGGGTGTTTTCATTTTTGTAGAAACATTGGGGTAACAGCCACCCTGCTATAGTTCCAGGGGTACCCAGGGCACAAATAAGCACTCACCCCAAATCCCCCCCTAACTGGCCTTCAGGCTGGGCCCCCTTAGCCCATAACAAGGTTACAGATATATAGAAACATTGGGGTAACAGTCACCCTGCTATAGTTCCAGGGGTACCCAGGGCACAAATAAGCACTCACCCCAAATCCTCCCCTAACTGGCCTTCAGGCTGGGCCCCCTTAGCCCATAACAAGGTTACAGATATATAGAAACATTGGGGTAACAGTCACCCTGCTATAGTTCCAGGGGTACCCAGGGCACAAATAAGCACTCACCCCAAATCCCCCCCTAACTGGCCTTCAGGCTGGGCCCCCTTAGCCCATAACAAGGTTACAGATATATGGAAACATTGGGGTAACAGTCACCCTGCTATAGTTCCAGGGGTACCCAGGGCACAAATAAGCACTCACCCCAAATCCCCCCTAACCGGCCTTCAGGCTGGGCCCCCTTAGCCCATAACAAGGTTACAGATATATAGAAACATTGGGGTAACAGTCACCCCGCTATAGTTCCAGGGGTACCCAGGGCACAAATAAGCACTCACCCCAAATCCCCCCTAACTGGCCTTCAGGCTGGGCCCCCTTAGCCCATAACAAGGTTACAGATATATAGAAACATTGGGGTAACACTCACCCCGCTATAGTTCCAGGGGTACCCAGGGCACAAATAAGCACTCACCCCAAATCCCCCCCTAACTGGCCTTCAGGCTGGGCCCCCTTAGCCCATAACAAGGTTACAGATATATAGAAACATTGGGGTAACAGTCACCCTGCTATAGTTCCAGGGGTACCCAGGGCAGATAATACTCTAATGCACATTATTAGGCCAATAGTGGGGGCAGTTTTGGTTTTAACAGGGGAATTTCCATTACCCTATTTATCCGGGGCAGGGAGATAGGGTCAGCACAGGGCAGATTCATAGTGAGAGAGTTCGAGGAGGAACGGCCTATTGCAATTAAAGGAAAATAAGGGCCACATAGCACAGAACGGTGTCTCCATTTAATGCGTACAGGACACAAACAAACACAGAGATGCTCCTATTTATCAGCGGCTGCTGCCGGGGTTATTATTATTCTGTGCAACAAGAAGACATGTATTTCCACACTTCAAAAAGCTGCCCTGCCGAATTTTTGGCATTCTCTGTCTATAACCTCAAATTTGAGTCATTAGCCAGGCACCGACGCTTCCCGATGTGAGGCCCAGATAAGCATTCATGTTTCCCTTATTAGTGCTCTCTCCCCGGCACAATAGCTGCGTGTCACCTACAAAGTGCGGCGTGGGTGCACACATCAAAGGGGGCCTCCCCAGCATTACTGGGCCCAAAACTATGCACCCTATGCACCCAATGCACCCTATGCAAACAAATAAGGGCTGGGGTCCGTGTGTCATATCCTTGGGCAGCGTTACATAAGAAAAAAATAATCATTTTAAAGGGGGACTCCACCCAAAACGATCAATCGAAAGCGATATCTATCCGCCTGGTCTCTGCATTGCTGGGTCTGACTACTGAAACAATGTAGCCGAAGCCGCTAATAAAAATACCTGGAGGAGAGCTGAGTTCTGCTACATTGGTTCAGTAGTCAGAGCCAGCAATGCAGAGAACAGAAAGGGATAAACGCAGTTACATTCTAAGTAATCAATGTATATTGGAAGGTTGCCGGAAAACATATGAAGGTATATTCTGTATATTAGTCTTTCCCATAGATAGGGTTGAATTGGGCCGGCCAGGTTAGGACTGGGGGGTGAAGGGCCCCCCACCCAACGTCCTCGCCCAAGCTCGTAAATTTAACGCGTCAGGGGAGGAGAGGTTGGGCAGAGTTAGCGCCGGCAAGGGTAAGGTCTGGGCTTTGGGGCATTTTTCCCGGTGTCCCAGCGGCCCAGTCCGACCCTGGGGCCGGCAGAAAAATCCCAGTGGGTCCCGGCGCTTTTGGGTCCCTCTGGCCCAGAACTGATCCCTGCTGGGTGCTCCGGGGCCTGCAAGTCCCCCTCTCCCGACGCACCTTAGTATGTGCTCTTGGGGAGAGGGTTGGGTGGGAGGTAGGTAGAGGCCCGGGGGTGTATGTGGGGGCCACAACAGGGGTCCTTGGGGGGGGTGCGGGGCCCCTGGGGCTGCAGCTCCCCAACTTGAGCAGGGGAAGATACAAAAGTGACAATCAATGCACAAAGCTCCATAGGCAAAATGGGCCCCAAGCTTATCATGAAACGATCATTTAAAAGTACAATTTGTCTATCAATGAAAAATGACCATTTCCAGCGATATCGTCAAATGGGGGTCACTGACGCCAACATAAAAAAAAACAAATGCCCGCTAAGGCTACAAGTTTACTGTCATTGCTACTTTTTATCACTGATTTTTATGTTAAAGCCCTCTCCTGTCTGTAATTCAGACCCTCATTTAAATCACTGCCTGGTTGCTAAGGTCATTTGGACCCTAGCAACCAAATAGCTGCTGAAATCCCAAACTGATGAGCTGCTGAATATAAAGCTAAATAACTCAAAACCCACAAATAATAAAAAATGAAAAACAGTTGCAAATTGGGGACCCCCAAAGGGTGCAATTAGGGGTGCAATTTGTATACTCAAGCACTTATGCCTGTTGCGTTGGTTAATGAGGGTATGAAGAAGGGACCCTGAAGAAGGTAAGTACCATGGGGTAATGGTTGGACACTTCTGTAGGAATAAGCTCCAAGAAGGGGATAGGTAGGCAAGATATAAATAACAGACTATGAGGGTGATGTAATAAAAGACGCTATGTTTGCCCAGGTGCAGTAACCTATAGCAACCAATCAGCAGGTAGCATTAAGGATGAAGACACACAGAGCTACTAGTAGCAGCTACTTGTTGTGGCTACTAAACAGACAATGCCGATCATTTACTGATAATTGTCTCTACGTGTGTTTTAGCAGAGGCAATTCTCAGTATTGTCTATGGCAGGGGATTTCTGGAGTTTAGTAGCTGTGAAAAAGTAGCTGCTACTAGTAGCTCTGTGTGTCTTCACTCTTATCAGAGGCTATTCTCAGTATTGTCTATGGCAGGGGATTTTCTGGAGTTTAGTAGCCTTGAAAAAGTAGCTGCTACTAGTAGCTCTGTGTGTCTTCAGCCTTACTGGTCACCACATTAAAAGCAAACATCTTATTGGTTGCTATGGGTTACCGCACCTGGGCAAACTTAGTGCCTTTTATTACATATGATGGTTTATTGGAGTCCTTTCTGGGTTTTTATTGCATTTAAAGAGATCATGGTTCCCCCCCTTGTCTTGTAGAGCCCTGATAAATGGCCCCGTGATCAGTAATGGGGCACTTTAGGCGGGTCCCTAGATATAGAGATTTTTGGCGAAATAACTCACCTTATAGGGGTTGTTTGGCTTTGAGTTAACCTTAATGTAGAGAGTGCTAATCTGAGACAATTTGCAATTGGTCTTTTTTTTTTAGGGATGCACCAAATCCAGAATTTGGTTCGGAATTCAAGCAAGATTTGGCCTTTTTTAGCAGGATTCAGATTCAGAAAATTTTTCACCACTTGCTTCACGCGCCCAGTTCTCTTTAACCCTTCCTTATCCTAATTTGCGTATGTAAATAAGGATTCAGTTTGGCATTCGAATGAATCTTTGGGGTTCGGCCATATCCTAAAATAGTGGCTTTGGTGCATCCCTAATTTTTTTTTTTTATTATTTATATGTGTGAGTTTTTTTTAATTATTTAATTTTTTGCTCAGCAGCTCTCCCGCTCTCCCATTTGGAATTTCAGCAACTATCTGGTTGCTAGGGTCTTGTTGACCTTAGCAACCAGGCAGTGGTTTAAATAAGAGACTGGAATATGCCTAGGAAAGGGGCTGAATGGAAGGATAAGTAATAATAATGTATGTATGTACGTCTTTATTTATAAAGTGCTACAGTAGAATACATTAATACAAACAGGGGGTTATTAAGATAATAATATATAAATAAAAAAGTATATTTAATACAAATAAATACAAGATACAGTTGCAATAAGTCAAAGACAGAAGAGGATGGAGGTCCCTGCCCCGTAGAGCTTACAATCTATATTGTAATAAGTTATAGTCAAATAGTCAAATACACAAGAGGATGGAGGTCCCTGCCCTGTAGAGCATACAATCTATATTATATAGATTATTATATATAGATAATAATAATTTTTTCGGTTGCCGGGGTCGGTGACCCCCCTATCTTAAAGCTGGAGGAAGTCAGAAGATGAAGGCAAGTATTAAAATGAAGACCAGTTGAAAAGTTGCTTAGAACTGGCCATTCTATACCCCTCGCACATGCCAACACTCAAACCCTACAGCTTCGGGCGCCCCGGCTGAGAATAAGCCCCACGGGCCTAAGGGTTTCAATCCCAATTGACTGAAGTGAAGAGAAGAGAGAAGGCGCTGCTCCCGCTGCCCCGGCCTTTGTTTTCTCAGCCCGCGCTGAGGCCTTTCAGCGGCTTTAAACCAAGCTTGTTTAAGGCTCCCTTTGATGAGCGCAGATCAAACAGCCCCGGGACCCCGGCTTTTAATCAGACATTAGCAAAGATGCCACTTTTTACAAATAGTCCGTTTGCTCGGCTTTTCTCAGTTGTCTTTTGGGCGCGCAGACATTGTGCTCAGCACATTCATCTAGTTAAGCGGTCGAGTAATCCCCCCCCCTACTTCTAAGGCTTCTGCCTCCCTAAATCCACTCAGCCTGTAATAGCCGCTATTTCCTTACAATGTCGTTTGCACGAGCAAACACACACGCTCCTAACTTCATTACTAACCGGCGAGGAAGAAAGGGGCATGAGTGTGGGGAAGCCGCGGCTTTGAAGCCAGAATGAATAGAGATGCTGATAGCGGAGGGAAGGAGATCACAAGCAGCTCGGCTTGAGTGACAGCTTAACCCCCTCTGATATAGAACTTTATAACTTCTATCCATGGGGGGAATAAACTGAGCACCCAGCCCTAACCGGACTACTTAAACGGCATGTCAACCCCAAAAATCATTTTTGTACCTAATAACTGGTTGTTACTTTTTAAACAATGTTGCAAAGGTCTGTCTCCTCCAGCGAGTCAGGTCTGTCAGGCTGCTGCCTTGTGTTACATTGTTTCATATGTCCCAGGGAATAGAAAAGAACAGGCAAACACTGCTTCTAATAGCAATTGTATATACAAATAAGTTGTTTAGAATTATGCTTTGCTATTATTTATAGACTGTAAGCTCTTTTGGGCAGGGCTCTCTTCACCTCTTGTATCGGTTATTGATTGCTTTATATGTTACTCTGTATGTCCAATGTATGTAACCCACTTATTGTACAGCGCTGCGGGATATGTTGGTGCTTTATAAATAAATGTTAATAATAATAATAATTAGGCAAAAAATTATATTTTGGGTTGACTTGTCCTTTAAACCAACTCTATGGAATTCAGCCCAGATGCCAGAAGAAAAAGCTAAAACAGCCTTAATTACATGGCCTTTAAACTAATCTATTGACTGCAATGGTGTTTTGTTGGAGTCATTATGTAAAGGGTGTTTGGGTTCCCATTGGAAGAAAAGAGTTGTAAAATAAATACCTATAATACTCGAGGCTCGTGAATAGCCGGTAACCTGTTCTTATAAACAGTGTTTAGTGACATAACCAGTAATAATCATGTCACGTTTGTCACATGGCTTATTGAAAGTTGTGTGTTATAAACAAAATAATAGGGGTACATTATCCGACTTCCCTGTATAACTCAGCCTGCAGCCTTGTGCCTTTATATGGGCACAGAACCCCTCAGTGACTGCTAATATCCTTATCATTTACAGTAGGGGGTACATTATCCCTTATAATACATGAGTGATACTCAGAGTTCCCTGTATAACTCAGCCTGCAGCCTTGTGCCTTTATATGGGGGGCACAGAACCCCTCAGTGACTGCTAATATCCTTATCATTTACAGTAGGGGGTACATTATCCCTTATAATACATGAGTGATACTCAGAGTTCCCTGTATAACTCAGCCTGCAGCCTTGTGCCTTTATATGGGCACAGAACCCCTCAGTGACTGCTAATATCCTTATCATTTACAGTAGGGGGTACATTATCCCTTATAATACATGAGTGATACTCAGAGTTCCCTGTATAACTCAGCCTGCAGCCTTGTGCCTTTATATGGGGGGCACAGAACCCCTCAGTGACTGCTAATATCCTTATCATTTACAGTAGGGGGTACATTATCCCTTATAATACATGAGTGATACTCAGAGTTCCCTGTATAACTCAGCCTGCAGCCTTGTGCCTTTATATGGGCACAGAACCCCTCAGTGACTGCTAATATCCTTATCATTTACAGTAGGGGGTACATTATCCCTTATAATACATGAGTGATACTCAGAGTTCCCTGTATAACTCAGCCTGCAGCCTTGTGCCTTTATATGGGTACAGAACCCCTCAGTGACTGCTAATATCCTTATCATTTACAGTAGGGGGTACATTATCCCTTATAATACATGAGTGATACTCAGAGTTCCCTGTATAACTCAGCCTGCAGCCTTGTGCCTTTATATGGGCACAGAACCCCTCAGTGACTGCTAATATCCTTATCATTTACAGTAGGGGGTACATTATCCCTTATAATACATGAGTGATACTCAGAGTTCCCTGTATAACTCCCGGTGCAGTTGCCTGTATACTGATGCAGAATGGTATATACAGCAGCTGACAGAGGGTTACCATTGACAGCCCAGTACTAAACCCATGTAGCATATCAGTGGATGTCCCTGCAGAGGAAGATGCGAGTAGCAGCTGCAGAGCAAACACATATGGAGCTGCACAGTAAATATGTTAAACACCTGATGTTTGCCAGCGACCTGCCCGAAATCAGACTCCCCTCGAGCCGTTGACTATGCAAAATGAGCTTTGCCCTTGTATTTTCACACCCTTATACTAAGTGAATTTAGGTACAAGGTGACGATGCATGATTAGCCGCCGAGTTACACAGGAGGGTATGATATGAGAATTAATCTTGCGTTACTTTCCATGTTCTAACGCCTAGTTCCTGGTCAAACCTGAACCCTTTTCATTACACGGAAACAGAGTTTCTTCTCCAGTATGGCTATAGGTTTGTGGGATCTATGTGGGATCCCCATGCTGTCTGTAAGCTGTGGGGAAGTCGTTACAATTTGTAACATCAGTGTTTTAGTCCCTCCTCCCCTGCCAGGATTTCAAATGATGCAGAAAGAGTAGAACTGTTTTGCCGCTGGATTTCAGCATATAAAATGGTATTTATTGCTACTGTTTGAAGGAACAGATTACAGGGATAGGGATATTAGGGGTTTCTGTGTTGGCTCAGAAGCTGGAGACACAGGGCTACTTAGTGACTACTTGTCACGGCTACTAAACGCCAGAAGATACCCTGCCATAGACAATACTGAGAATCGCCTCTGCTAAAACACATTTAGAGATAATTATCACCAGCATTGTCTATTTTAGCATTTTAGCGTGACAAGTAGCGGATACTAAGTAGCTCCGTGTGTCTTCACCCTAAGACCCAAGGATATCTAGATAAGACTGTCAATACATGGATTTTTTGGTCATTTGAGGCCTTAGGGAGACATAGCCTCCTCAGAGACCAGCCTCTATATAAACATAGAGTTGTCTATTGAGAAACCTTCTGTCAGCAGCCCCCCAAACAAAAATCCCCCCCTCCTTCCTTGACTGTCCTCATTTTCTGATTGTTATTAGCACTTACCAGTGATCCCCAACCAGTGGCTCAGGGCAACATGTTGCCCCCCAAACCCTTGGATGTTGCTCTCAGTGCCCCCAAACCAGGGAGTTATTTTTGAATTCCTGACTTGGGGACAAGTTTTGGTTGAATAAAAACAAGATTTCCTACCAAATAAAGCCCCTGTAAGCTGATTGGCTATTAGGGGCCTCTATGCACCCTATCACAGCCCTTATTTGGCTCCTCCATGAACTTTTATGGTGCTTGTGTTGCTCCCCAAATCTTTTTACATTTGACTGTGGCTCACGAGTAAGAAAGGTTGGGGATCCCTGCCTTATTGGGGTCTCTTGAGTAGGAAAATAAACTTTGCAATAAGCCTGTTGCCACCTACTAATATGTGTACAAAGCATCAAAGACTGGTGCTATTGGGTGTTTATATGCTAATCTGTTTGTTTATATTTTTAATGATTGTTGATTACATCCTCATTACAATTGTCTATTGTTTCATAAATACCTCATTGAATAAATGGCCAATTACTGCCTACGGCTCAGTGCTAGTACAGGTTGTGGAGCAACTTTCCACCAAGCTCATTATCCGTAGCCCTCTCCCTGATGCACTGTGTTGGGGGGGACTTCTACAGGAGCCTTTGGGCACCCATTTAGAATGTTCCCTTAAGACAGTGATCCGCAACCAGTGTCTTAGAAACAACATGTTGCTCCCCAACCCCTTGGATGTTGCTCCCAGTGGCTTCAACAGAGATCAGTGATCCCCAACCAGTGGCTCAGGGGCAACATGTTGCTCCCCAACCCCTTGGATGTTGCTCTCAGTGCCCCAAACCAGGGAGTTATTTTTGAATTCCCTACTTGGGGGCAAGTTTTGGTTGAATAAAAACAAGATTTCCTACCAAATAAAGCCCCCTGTAAGCTGATAGGGTGCATAGAGGCTGCCTAATAGCCAATCACAGCCCTTATTTGGCACCCCCATGAACTTTTATGGTGCTTGTGTTGCTCCCCAAGTCTTTTTACATTTGACTGTGGCTCACGAGTAAGAAAGGTTGGGGATCCCTGCCTTATTGGGGTCTCTTGAGTAGGAAAATAAACTTTGCAATAAGCCTGTTGCCACCTACTAATATGTGATACTTTTGACTGTGGCTCTGGAGTAAGAAAGGTTGAGGATCCCTTACTCCCTGAATTCCTGGCTTGGAGGCTGCATTAAAACCAGGGGTACTGCCAAACAGAGCCCCCTGTAGGCTGCCAGTCCACTTAGGGGCTACCAAATAGCCAATCACAGCCCTTATTTGGCACCCCCAGGAACTATTTTCATGCTTGTGTTGCTCTCCAAGTCTTTTTACTTTTGACTGTGGCTCACAAGTAAGAAAGGTTGGGGATCCCTGATGCAGATGGTTATTTTTGAATTCCTGGCTTGGAGGCTGCATTAAAACCAGGGGTACTGCCAAACAGAGCCCCCTGTATGCTGCCAGTCCACTTAGAGACTACCAAATAGCCAATCACAGCCCTTATTTGGCACCCCCAGGAACTATTTTCATGCTTGTGTTGCTCCCCAAGTCTTTTTACAATGGGTAAAACCGTTTGCCGTAAAACAATAAACAACAACGACCCTATTAGTAGAATGAGTTACAATCCCCTCTCCGTTTCCTACTGCAGCCCACGTTGGCTGATGCATTTAATTACATCTTTTTAAACCCCAGGATGTAGTCACCTCCTTCATTGTTTTTGGACTTTTTGTTATTCGACTACACCTGGGCAGATTAAGCCCTCGCCGTCATTAATTTTCTAATGGATCTCGGAGGTTGAAACAACAAATCAGCCTTTTGTATGGCCGGCGTTAATGCGATGTTAACTGAAGTTCTTAGAAGTTGCTTTGTCCGGAAGACTTCCCATCTTCGTGCCGCCCCATTCCCGGGTTTAAGCTTAGACACCGGCTGATTCTAAGCATCTGCTAATGGGATGTCAATCTTTTGATTCCGCTCATTCTTCTCTTGACTCGACTCCTTTTGAAACACGACCCAATCTCTGTGATTTTTGTATTTGAAGTCACACCTAAATCAGCCTCATCAATTTGTTTTCTTTACACTGAGTGGCTTGAAAGGTGGCGGTGGTTGGGTTGGGTTGGGGGGGGGGGTAGTAATGTTTTGATGAAATTAAGAGGATTGCATTGTGTTTAAAGTAGCTATTTCCCTTGAATGCACCTAAAACTGGATTAGAAACTTCGACTTTAGCACCTTGGCTGTATACTTTCCTCTTATATTCGCGCATCAAAGGCCACAGTCATTCTCAGTAGTTCTGTTATCTGATACAGGGGGGGGGGGGTGTATGGATTAAATCAGCTGACACTGTTAGGGGAGGGAATGGTTTACATGTATTTATTAGCTTTTAAAACACAATTAGAGAGAAGAAAATATATCCAGAGAAGCCAAGATAACAGGTCCCATATCTGTAGCAATAAGGGTTCAGGTTTTTCCTCTACAAATAGCGTTGGTCCATAATGATTGGCCACATAGAGAGAATTAATTTGTAGGGGGCGGGCAGAGTTAACGAATGGAATTTCTTACGTTCTTTTTTATAGGACAGATAAGAATCCATATGGGAATTCTGTTCATTAGGAAGATTAACTATTAGGCAAAGGACCCACGGAGCAGTTCAGTTGTCCACGATAGATCTCTGCTACCACGGGCGACTATTATTATTTATATATAGTGATGAGCAAATCTGTCCCATTTCGCTTTGCTGAAAAATTCGCGAATCTTTCAAAAGATTAGCGAAACGGCGGAAAATTCGCAAAACGGCGGAAATGTTGCACGTCAAAAAAAAATTGTCGCCCGTGGCTATTCTTTTGTCGCCCGTGGCTATTCTTTTGTCGCCTGCGGCTATTCTTTTGTCGCCCGTGGCTAATCTTTAGTCGCACGGCTATTCTTTTGTCGCCTGCGGCTTGTCTATTGTCGCCTGCAACTATTCTTTTGTCGCCCGTGGCTATTCTTTTGTCGCCCGTGGCTATTCTTTTGTCGCCCGCGGCTATTATTTCATCACCCGCAGCTATTATTTCGTTGCCTGCGGCTATTATTTTGTCGCCCGCGATGCGGGTGACAATTTTTGGACGTGCGGCGAATTTTTCCGCATGCAAATTTTTTCATCCGTTTCACGAAACAATTTGGCAATTGCGAAACGCGGAAATTCGCCGCGCATCCATGCCTGGCGAAACATTTCGCCCATCACTATTTATATAGTGCCATCAATTTACGCGGCGCTTTACAGAATAGAGGGATACAAATGGCAGAACAGTTAACATGTACATATAAACAGTTCACAAAAATGGTTTGCAGTTACATTTGGATGAGGATCGGAGACACTAGGGGGAGGACCCTGCTTGCAAGAGCTTACATTCTAAAAGGGAGGGCTGAGACATCAGGTCAGGGTAACTAGCAACATAAGGGTAGTTAATTGCTCAGAAATGGCTTTCCACCGGCAGCAATAGGAGTCAGCGGTGGAAAAGACTAAGCATCGCTTCAGTGTTCTGAAGCCGCGTGAAGTTTCCTCCTGTGAAGGGCTTTCCACCAGCGACTGCTATTGCTGCCGGTGGAAAGCCATTTTGGAGCAGTTAGTCGCCCTCGATAGCAGGTATCAATCGCGGACAACTGAACCGATATTAGTCTTATTTGATAGGTGCAAGTACTGGCATGTTATGGGGTACATATTTATACCCCACACTTACTTAGCACCTGTAAGAACCAAAGATAGAATTAATGGTGGAGGAGGTGCTAAGTTGTCAAGTTGTTCTCTGCTTCTATTGAAGTTGGGCAGATATGCAGTACAGGCATGGGATCCCTAATCCAACCTTTTATCCAGAAAGTTCTGAATTACGGAAAGGCCATCTTCCATAGACTCCATTATAAGCAAATAATTCTAATTTTTTTCTGTAATAATAAAACAGTACCTGTACTTGATCCCAACTAAGATATAATTACCCCTTATTGGGGGCAGAACAGCCCTATTGGGTTTATTTCATGGTTAAATGATTCCCTTTTCTCTGTAATAATAAAACAGTACCTGTACTTGATCCCAACTAAGATATAATTACCCCTTATTGGGGGCAGAACAGCCCTATTGGGTTTATTTAATGGTTAAATGATTCCATTTTCTCTGTAATAATAAAACAGTACCTGTACTTGATCCCAACTAAGATATAATTACCCCTTATTGGGGGCAGAACAGCCCTATTGGGTTTATTTAATGGTTAAATGATTCCCTTTTCTCTGTAATAATAAAACAGTACCTGTACTTGATCCCAACTAAGATATAATTACCCCTTATTGGGGGCAGAACAGCCCTATTGGGTTTATTTAATGGTTAAATGATTCCCTTTTCTCTGTAATAATAAAACAGTACCTGTACTTGATCCCAACTAAGATATAATTACCCCTTATTGGGGGCAGAACAGCCCTATTGGGTTTATTTAATGGTTAAATGATTCCCTTTTCTCTGTAATAATAAAACAGTACCTGTACTTGATCCCAACTAAGATATAATTACCCCTTATTGGGGGCAGAACAGCCCTATTGGGTTTATTTAATGGTTAAATGATTCCCTTTTCTCTGTAATAATAAAACAGTACCTGTACTTGATCCCAACTAAGATATAATTACCCCTTATTGGGGCAGAACAGCCCTATTGGGTTTATTTCATGGTTAAATGATTCCCTTTTCTCTGTAATAATAAAACAGTACCTGTACTTGATCCCAACTAAGATATAATTACCCCTTATTGGGGCAGAACAGCCCTATTGGGTTTATTTCATGGTTAAATGATTCCCTTTTCTCTGTAATAATAAAACAGTACCTGTACTTGATCCCAACTAAGATATAATTACCCCTTATTGGGGCAGAACAGCCCTATTGGGTTTATTTCATGGTTAAATGATCCCCTTTTCTCTGTAATAATAAAACAGTACCTGTACTGGATCCCAACTAAGATATAATTACCCCTTATTGGGGGCAGAACAGCCCTATTGGGTTTATTTAATGGTTAAATGATTCCCTTTTCTCTGTAATAATAAAACAGTACCTGTACTATATTGTTAATATTGATCTACAATATGATGAATAATATGGCGCATCTAATAAAGGAACCTGAATTTTTAAAAGAAAGGACCAAGGGCAGAAATTTGGGATGCATTGAATCCAGGATTTGCTTCGGGATTGGGTCAAGATTCAGCCTTTTTCGTCAGGATTTGGATTCGGGCCGGTATTCAGATCCCTAGTAGAAAGTGTTTGAATTACCAGCCCAGATGCCCTTCTATAAAATCAATGTAGTTTGTGCATCTTATACCCAGCCAATCATTGTGTGCGAAAATCAGGTGTTAAATCCTTGTGTTGCCCCCCTATAGGCTCAAGGGCAATTCTGTTTCAGTCCCTGTTGTTTATATAAATGACTCTCAGGGAGGTTTTACCCTGATCATTAGTTAAGTGAGGGCTCAGTATCTTTCTCTTGTATTTTCTTATCTTTGGAGCTTCAGATTGCGCTTTGGCTGTTGGAATTCCGAGGTTTGTGCTGGAAGGACATCTAGAGGTCACAATGTAAACTGCAGCCTAAAGACTGGTCCTGACTCTTACAGGGAGTTGCAGCTGGTTAAGCCCAATTTAGGTGTGAATCATCAAGATCCTAAGTACCAAGAGTAGGTCATCTTGTAATTAGCATTACAGGTTATTCTTCTCACTGCTACTATAGGCACAATCTCCCTACTATACCTGCTATCCCACAGCCCCAGTCCCTTCCCAGAGGCTATTATCCCCCCACTGCTACTATAGGCACCATCTCTCCCTACTATACCTGCTATCCCACAGCCCCAGTCCCTTCCCAGAGGCTATTATCCCACTGCTACTATAGGCACCATCTCTCCCTACTATACCTGCTATCCCACAGCCCCAGTCCCTTCCCAGAGGCTATTATTCCCCCACTGCTACTATAGGCACCATCTCTCCCTACTATACCTGCTATCCCACAGCCCCAGTCCCTTCCCAGAGGCTATTATCCCCCCACTGCTACTATAGGCACCATCTCTCCCTACTATACCTGCTATCCCACAGCCCCAGTCCCTTCCCAGAGGCTATTATTCCCCCACTGCTACTATAGGCACCATCTCTCCCTACTATACCTGCTATCCCACAGCCCCAGTCCCTTCCCAGAGGCTATTATCCCCCCACTGCTACTATAGGCACCATCTCTCCCTACTATACCTGCTATCCCACAGCCCCAGTCCCTTCCCAGAGGCTATTATCCCCCACTGCTACTATAGGCACCATCTCTCCCTACTATACCTGCTATCCCACAGCCACAGTCCCTTCCCAGAGGCTATTATCCCCCCACTGCTACTATAGGCACCATCTCTCCCTACTATACCTGCTATCCCACAGCCCCAGTCCCTTCCCAGAGGCTATTATCCCCCACTGCTACTATAGGCACCATCTCTCCCTACTATACCTGCTATCCCACAGCCCCAGTCCCTTCCCAGAGGCTATTATCCCCCCACTGCTACTATAGGCACCATCTCTCCCTACTATACCTGCTATCCCACAGCCCCAGTCCCTTCCCAGAGGCTATTATCCCCCCACTGCTACTATAGGCACCATCTCGCCCTACTATACCTGCTATCCCACAGCCCCAGTCCCTTCCCAGAGGCTATTATCCCCCCACTGCTACTATAGGCACCCTCTCTCCCTACTATACCTGCTATCCCACAGCCCCAGTCCCTTCCCAGAGGCTATTATCCCCCCACTGCTACTATAGGCACCATCTCTCCCTACTATACCTGCTATCCCACAGCCCCAGTCCCTTCCCAGAGGCTATTATCCCCCCACTGCTACTATAGGCACCATCTCTCCCTACTATACCTGCTATCCCACAGCCCCATTCCCTTCCCAGAGGCTATTATCCCACTGCTACTATAGGCACCATCTCTCCCTACTATACCTGCTATCCCACAGCCCCATTCCCTTCCCAGAGGCTATTATCCCACTGCTACTATAGGCACCATCTCTCCCTACTATACCTGCTATCCCACAGCCCCAGTCCCTTCCCAGAGGCTATTATCCCCCCACTGCTACTATAGGCACCATCTCTCCCTACTATACCTGCTATCCCACAGCCCCAGTCCCTTCCCAGAGGCTATTATCCCCCCACTGCTACTATAGGCACCCTCTCTCCCTACTATACCTGCTATCCCACAGCCCCAGTCCCTTCCCAGAGGCTATTATCCCCCCACTGCTACTATAGGCACCATCTCTCCCTACTATACCTGCTATCCCACAGCCCCAGTCCCTTCCCAGAGGCTATTATCCCCCCACTGCTACTATAGGCACCATCTCTCCCTACTATACCTGCTATCCCACAGCCCCAGTCCCTTCCCAGAGGCTATTATCCCCCCACTGCTACTATAGGCACCATCTCTCCCTACTATACCTGCTATCTCACAGCCACAGTCCCTTCCCAGAGGCTATTATCCCCCCACTGCTACTATAGGCACCATCTCTCCCTACTATACCTGCTATCCCACAGCCCCAGTCCCTTCCCAGAGGCTATTATCTGATGAGAAGATCAGAACAGTTGCCCCCACTTGGAATTTTGTACCAGTATTAGATGAGATCTGTAACTGGTAAGCGGCTTCCATCCAAAAAATAATAAGAGAACCTTTTCAAAAGTAATTCCTTTATTTCAACTCTATAAAGTGTACAACAGGCACTCGGCAATACAGCTGCAGGTAAAATACAGAGCAAATCAAAAGCAATCTGTCATGTGAAGAAAAAATATTCTACATCAAAAGAGTGCAACTGGTCACTGACCATTTGAGGACGAACGTGTTCAGACAAACTGGAGTACAGCTTAGAGAAGACCCTGGGGAATATGCCCCTAAATATACAAAAGAACTGACCATTTAAAAACAGCAGAAAATTTTACAGTAGGCAACACCCGATGGAACCTTCTTGCATGAAAGGCTCTAATACAACGACATGTACTCAGGGGCCTATTTACTAATGTGTAATTTAGTTTTCACTTCTCAAATTATTTCCAACTGATGCTACATTATTAAAAAATCATACCATTTACTGTAATTGTTTCTAACTCAAGAAAATGCAAACATTATTTGGGCCCAAATGTCATTTTTCAAATTTCTCAATAGATTTTTCTTTGTTACCCCTTGTGTGTAATGGTTTATGCCACCCCAATGTGGGTGAACATTTTTATGTAAAAATAAAAAAAATGAGAAAAAAAGAACAAAAAAAAAAACATTAATGAATCACAGAAAATATAAAAATTAATTTTGCTAAAAAAAATTTGAAAAACAAAATATATTTGTAAATCAAGGAGAAATAGTAAAAGTCCTGCTCAAAAATAAACTTTTTTTAATTTAAGATGGATTAGAGAATCACAGAAAAAAAGAACTTGCTCAAAATCAAATTGAAAAATGTATAAGTAAATCAAAGAAAAAAATGAAAAATGGTTTTGTTCAAAAACAAGAAGAAAAAATTGAAAAAATAAAAATGCCTATGTAAATAATGAGAAAAAAGTTAAAGCTTGCTAAATAAAAAAAAAAATGTATTAGTGTAGTTTTGAACAACAACAAAAACAAATAATTTTAAAATATATTAGTAAATCACAGAAAAAAATGAAGGAAAGGTTTTGTTCAAAAAGAAAAAAAATTGAAAAATGAAAGATGGTTTTGTTTAAAAATAAAAAAATTGAAAAAAAAAAGAATAAAAATGCCTGTATAAATAATGAGTAAACAAATTAAAGATTGCTAAATAAAAAATGTTTTCTTAGTTTTGTTTAACAAAAAAACAAAAATTTTTTTAAATATATTAGTAAATCACAGAAAAAATGAAGGAAAGGTTTTGTTCAAAAAGAAAAAAATTTAAAATGTATTAGTAAATCACAGAAAAAAATGAAAAATTGTTTTGTTCAAAAATAAAAAGAAAAATTGACAAAATAAAAATAAAAATGCCTGTGTAAATAATGAGAAAAAAAATTAAAGCTTGCTAAATAAAAAATGTTTTCTTAGTGTAGTTTTGGTCAACAACAAAAACAAAAAAATTTAAAAATATATTGGTAAATCACAGAAAAAATGAAAAATGGTTTTGTTCAAAAATAAAAAGAAAAATTGACAAAATAAAAATAAAAATGCCTGTGTAAATAATGAGAAAAAAAATTAAAGCTTGCTAAATAAAAAATGTTTTCTTAGTGTAGTTTTGGTCAACAACAAAAACAAAAAAATTTAAAAATATATTGGTAAATCACAGAAAAAATGAAGGGAAAGTTTTGTTAAAAAAATTTGAAAAAATAAAAATGCCTGTGTTAATAATGGGGAAAAAATGAAAGGTTGCTAAATAAAAAAATGTTTTCTTAGTGTAGTTTTGTTCAAAAACAAAAAATGTAAAAATATATTAGTAAATCACAGAAAAAATGAAGGGAAGGTTTTGTTAAAAAAATGTAAAAAAAAATGTCTGCGTAAATAATGGGAAAAAATAAAAACTTAAATAAATAAAAATGTTTTCTTGGTGTAGTTTTGTTCAACAACAAAAACAAAAATTGAAAAAAACAAAAAAATATTGGTGTAAACAATGGAAAAGAATAGAAATAAAAGCTTACTAAATAAAAAATAAATTCTTCGTTTAATGAAGAAATTAAACATTTCCCCAATTTACAAATTTCGACTGTTAATAAATAGGCCCCTTACAGTCTCAGTGTTACTGACCATTAGTTACAAAATAAGAATACGTTACAGTACTGCTTTCTACATGTATCGAGAGCTTGTGTCAAAAATGGTTTTGCATATACAAGAACTCCTATTTAGCAGTAACCCTGCTTTGCTAAGGGCCGGCCGAGGGCAATTTCATAGTCTGAGACTACAGGGACACTCACTTGGGGGGTTATTCATATATTAATAATATACAGTATAATAACCACCCACTCTCATACCAAACAAAATCTGTCTGTGAATACAGGAAAAACATGCTTTATTTTGGGGTTCCCTTGAGAAACCCCCCGTTTTACTCTGTTTAATCTTTGGAGCCTACACTAAATAGCAATAACATTTGTAGGGCAGGGCAGAGAGGGCAGAATATTTTGCAGAAGTACAAAACCATGGTCGTCCTACCAAATTATTAAGGACATTTTTGAGATATTTTTGAGAATTTTTGAGATATTTTCTGTAACTATTTCAGAAAAACAAACAGCTACACCAGATAAGATCAGTCCAGGTTTCTGGCGTCGCCCCAAAAGTTTGTTCTGTTTATTGCTATGGTGATTATTTTAGGGACACATTTTTTAATTTTTTTACTGTTGTTAAGTGATGGGCGAAATGTTTCGGCAGGTATGGATTTGCTGCAAATTTCCGCTTTTCGCCATTGGCAGATTGTCTCGCAAAAGGATGAAAAAATTCGCCACGTGTCCAAAAATTGTTGCGGGCGTCAAAAGAATTGTCGTGCGTCAAAATAAATAGTTGCGGCGTCAAAAGAATAGTTGCAGCATCAAAATAAATAGTCGAGGCGTCAAAATAAATAGTCGAGGCATCAAAGTAAATAGTCACGCGTCAAAAGAATAGTCGCAGGCGTCAAAATAAATAGTCACGGCATCAAAATAAATAGTCGTGGCATCAAAATAAATAGTCACGCGTCAAAAGAATAGTCACAGGCGTCAAAATAACTAGTCGCAGGCATCAAAATAAATAGTCACGCGTCAAAGGAATAGTGGGGGCGTCAAAATAAATAGTCGCTGCATCAAAATAAATAGTCAAAAGAATAGTCGCAGGCGTCAAAATAAATAGTCACGGCATCAAAATAAATAGTCGTGGCATCAAAATAAATAGTCACGCGTCAAAAGAATAGTGGGGGCGTCAAAATAAATAGTCACGGCATCAAAATAAATAGTCGCAGCATCAAAATAAATAGTCACGGCATCAAAAAAAATAGTCACGGCATCAAAATAAATAGTTGTGGCATCAAAATAAATAGTCGCGCGTCAAAGGAATAGTGGGGGCGTCAAAATAAATAGTCGCGGCATCAAAGAATAGTCACGGCGTCAAAATAAAATTTGCACATCAAGAATAGTCGCAGGCGTCAAATTTTTTTTTTACGCATGACATTTTCGCCGTTTCTCGAATCTTTTGAAAGATTCTCAAATTTTTTGCTTTTGATTCTACAACTTTGTAGCAATTGCAGTTTTTCCAAATAAATTTAATGGACCTGCTTGGTCCTCACTCAGGGAGGCCTTGTTATCATCAAAATCTCAAATCTGGGAATTTTAAATTTTTTTTGAATTTGAATAAACTCAAAATTTTACCAAATTCAAATGCTTATTTATGAAAAAATTTGAATATAAAAAACTTGATTGAATTAAACTGTGAAACAAAAGTCAAACGCAGTCAATGATGTTCTATCTATCATTTTCAATGGGTCTTCAAACTCTCAAAAACCTTTGAGAGACTTGAATAACTCATACATGTTGCTTTGGACAACTCCCATTGACTCTACATGAACGTCAGACTTTTAGATGCTGAAGTTTTACATTTGAGTTTTCTAAATGATTGGGCTTAATAAATATTGAACCACAATTCAAATTTGGGAATTTTTGAACAAAAAAATATTGAATTGCAGAAAAAATTCGGGGGAGGGGGGTGCAAAATTAGATCATTTTCAACATATATTCCTGTTGAGAATAAGTATGGCCCATAATTTCAGATATCTGTGATCAAGAACTTTCAGGAAAGTTCTTTGGTTCTTTAGGCTACCCAAGGAAGCGAATGTCTCTAGGCAACAGGGCACTCTTTTCTCGAGACACATGATATATAGGAGTGCAGGAAACTTCTTGAGAGATATTTGAAAGTTGGAGAACTCTTTACTCAAGGCACTGGGATAAAATTCAGAAACATCGAGAAGCCATTTTTTTTCTATTGATTTTGCCTTATTTTGTTCTTCTTACCATAGTCTCCTGAAAAAAATTTGAATTTATATTTTTTTAGAAATAAAAATATCATAAAAATCCACACAAGTGGATCTTAACCCAATTTGCCCATGAACAGGCTGGGCCAAATCATAATGATGTAATCATTTAGCCCCCAGGGTTACAGCAACCTGTCAAGAGAGGACTATATCCTCGCAGTCCTCGTCTGATGGGATTTTTAAACCTGACCGACTAATTTTGCTAATTTTTTGGTTGGGCGGGCCTTTGGAAGAGACCCATTCATGGCCCAATAAGCTGCTAACTTGGTTTGGGAGACAGAAGCTTTTATCAGGCATGTATGGCCAGCTTTAGACTCTTATAGTAGTTGGTACACCTTGCAAAGACCATAGGTGACCACTTAAAAGAGGACATAAGTCCTGCTGGATATTTGCTGGATATTGGTGGGCACTTTATAGAACACATGAGGTGGGTAGGATATAATAGACAAGAGTTGGGCAATTTATCCGGGTATTTATAGCAGAAAGTTGGTGGACACTTTATAGAACACATGAGGTGGGTAGGATATAATTGAAAAGAGTTGGGCAATTTATCCGGGTATTTATAGCAGAAAGTTGGTGGAGACTTTATAGAACACATGAGGTGGGTAGGATATAATAGACAAGAGTTGGGCAATTTATCCGGGTATTTATAGCAGAAAGTTGATGGGCACTTTATAGAACACATGAGGTGGGTAGGATATAATAGACAAGAGTTGGGCAATTTATCAGGGTATTTATAGCAGAAAGTTGGTGGAGACTTTATAGAACACATGAGGTGGCTAGGATATAATTGAAAAGAGTTGGGCATTTTATCAGGGTATTTATAGCAGAAAGTTGGTGGGCACTTTATAGAACACATGAGGTGGGTAGGATATAATAGACAAGAGTTGGGCAATTTATCTGGGTATTTATAGCAGAAAGTTGGTGGGCACTTTATAGAACACATGAGGAGGCTAGGATATAATAGACAAGAGTTGGGCAATTTATCTGGGTATTTTATAGCGGAAAGTTGGTGGACACTTTATAGACGACATGAAGCTATAGAGGGCAGGTGGGCAGTTTTTATCAGACAGGAATTGGGCATTATATAGAAGACATAAGATGGGCAGTTTATAGAAGACAGGAATTGAGTACTTGACAGGGTGTGGGCAGGTTATAAGCAGTCAGGAGGCAGGCTGGCAAATGGACCACTGGGAAATCATTGATGAATCCTGAAGGTTCACTGGAATAGGCTAGAAGTTAAGTGACACATCCAACCTATTATGTGAGACCCCCTCTGCACTGCCAAACCATAACCACTGGTACAAACTGGTACCTCAGCCTTTGTCCAGGGTAATTGTGAGTGAAATCATTGCCCAGGGTCAGAAATTGTAGCTTGGAAAATGTAGGCCAACCTTGTTGCAAATACTACAAGGTTCATATAATGGTAGTAAAACCCAAGCCAGTGTTACCTAACCTTGGAGACAAGGAGAAAGGCTGAGGCCCCACGTAAAAGAACATTAAAAAATAAGTGGTAGCCAAGCTACCGGGCTTTGTTTTACTACAACGTCTAGCATCCTTTCAACTGTTGGAAGAATAGTTGTGGTTCAGTGTCATTTTGAGGGCCCCTGATTGGCTATCCATGGTGTTAACTAAATATATTCTTTACCATAGATGCCCTTCCTTGGAAATATGGGCCCTCCCTGCCCTCGTCTTGGCCCCACCTACTTCCTTAATTGCTATTATATGCCGGCTGACGTGCCCAGTGGCCCCAATGTAATATCATAATAGTGCACCTTAGCAAAACAGTAATACCTGTGTACAGACTGATAGTATGTCATATGTTATTAGACCCGCACGTACATTTATACATTTCACAGAAATGATGCTGCATCCCATTAACAGATTACACAGCTCCAATACAGTCGACAGAAAGAAAAAGACAACATTGCAAGTTCTGTATTTCATCAATATATATATATATATATATAATAAAGGCTTATAAATTTTCAGCAGAAATAACTGTAAAACGCAGCAAGCTAAGAAAGTACAACATTTCTTGAGGTGTTTTTGTCTTTGTCATGCAGCATAACACCAACATTTTTTTTTTTTTATATTCTCAAGGATGCTATGACGTTAAGGCACTTGTAACCATGCCGGAAAAGTTATATCGAGATGGAAAAAGAAATCCATGGAGCGGATGAAGGATGAGGGTACTCTGGATGCCATTCACGATTACAGACGTCATTCAAGGCTACTTTTACCTAATAGAAACACTATTTGTACAAAGAAGAAAAGGATGAAATAGTCCCCAAATTACCACTGTGCAAAATATCAACACAAGATATATTTACAGAATTACTGTATTTGTTTGTGGTCCTGTCGGAAAGCTGGATATTAGAAAGGAAATGCAAACGGGTGATGAAGTATACTCTGGAACCTCTGATAAAGTATACTCTGGTACCTCAGATAAAGTATACTCTGGAACCTCTGATAAAGTATACTCTGGTACCTCTGATAAAGTATACTCTGGTACCTCTGATAAAGTATACTCTGGTACCTCTGATAAAGTATACTCTGGTACCTCTGATAAAGTATACTCTGGTACCTCTGATAAAGTATACTCTGGTACCTCTGATAAAGTATACTCTAGTACCTCTGATAAAGTATACTCTAGTACCTCTGATAAAGTATACTCTGGTACCTCTGATAAAGTATACTCTAGTACCTCTGATAAAGTATACTCTGGTACCTCACATAAAGTATACTCTAGTACCTCTGATAAAGTATACTCTGGTACCTCTGATAAAGTATACTCTGGTACCTCTGATAAAGTATACTCAGGTACCTCTGATAAAGTATACTCAGGTACCTCTGATAAAGTATACTCAGGTACCTTTGATAAAGTATACTCTGGTACCTCTGATAAAGTATACTCAGGTACCTCTGATAAAGTATACTCAGGTACCTCTGATAAAGTATACTCAGGTACCTCTGATAAAGTATACTCAGGTACCTTTGATAAAGTATACTCTGGTACCTCTGATAAAGTATACTCTGGTACCTCTGATAAAGTATACTCTGGTACCTCTGATAAAGTATACTCAGGTACCTCTGATAAAGTATACTCAGGTACCTCTGATAAAGTATACTCAGGTACCTCTGATAAAATATACTCAGGTACCTTTGATAAAGTATACTCTGGTACCTCTGATAAAGTATACTCTGGTACCTCTGATAAAGTATACTCTGGTACCTTGAAGATTCTAACATGGCACGACTATTAGAAGTTGGTGAACTGAAGGTACAAAACAGTTTAAGAAGTCACGAGAACGCCCACCAAATCCCAGCACTCATAGGCATCTAGCACAACAGTACGACTGTGATCAAAGTCTGTTGGGCCAAGCCAGGGGGACCAAAACCCATTGGTATCCAACCCAAGCCCACTGTTTGAGCTTTAAAAATGCCACCAAACTCTAGTGGTTGTCTAATCTGTTTCAGGCTAAGGCTCACAGTGTGTATCAAGCTTGCCAGATCCCCCTGAAGCACTAATTGAACCCAGTTTGACCATGTTGGAAGTAGTTGACGTTTGCCACCACTGCAGTCTTTTCCTAGTGAACTGTTCAACTGACAGTTGCACTAAGACTGAATATGACTGGTGGTGCAATCGGTCCATATGAGTCTGATCACAGTCTGTAGTGCAAAGGAGGCCTGGGGATGTTGGAGATGTTGGGGATGTTGGAGATGTTGGGGATGTTTGGGATGTTGGAGATGTTGGGGATGTTGAAGATGTTGGAGATGTTGGGAATGTTGCAGATGTTGGGGATGTTGGAGATGTTGGGAATGTTGCAGATGTTGGAGATGTTTGAGATGTTGGGGATGTTGGGGATGTTGGAGATGTTGGAGATGTTGGGGATGTTGGAGATTTTGGAGATGTTGGGGATGTTGGAGATGTTGGGGATGTTGGGGGGGTTCATAACAGTACGAAGGCTGCAAGTTCGATATCCATGGTCTTGGATGCTGATTTGTGGTTCTGTTTAAAAAAGCATAATTTAATTTGATCTAGAACAGTAGCAAGTTCCCTGTCAATCGTGCAAATGGGTGTCGGTGATTTTGTGTAGGGAGATTTAAGGCTTCAGAAAGGCCAAGACCCAACAATCACCTTGGATATCTGCTTGGATAAAAGAATTGGCAGCCAGAAAGCAAGACTAAAAACCCTTCAACGAAGGAAAAACACCCTCTATAGAGACTGGTTATATCACAGCTTTACCATAGGATCGTTCCGCTACAGTGCATGTGTGTGTTTTAAAGTGGTTCTTTGCATTTTTCCTTTTTTCACAGTATTTTGATTTTTTTGTTGTTGTTGGCACGACAAAGCTGACCCAAAGCTGCAATAGAAGGACACACAAAGACTGGAGTGCGTACTTGCCCTTTTTAAATACAAATACATTGAAAGAAAAGCTCTTATAAAATACAGTTAAATCCTGTTTCACGTGACAACTTCACTGTCATTTTACATTTTCAAAATGATAAAGGGAATCAGAGATAATACCATGCAGTCTGTGCTCCTCATATCTAGGTCTGTCAGGTCTCGACTGACTCAGTTGGACTAAGAGACACATTTAGTTAGAAACATGGGTATGTATGAAGAGGGTCTTTAAGGTCCAAGAGGAACCAAAATGTAGAGACATGTTTGTTTCCAATGAGTTTATACCTTCATATCTTAACATACAAGAAGGCCACACGTTGCGCAACCTTTGTATGCATCAGCAGACACCTTATGCCCAAAGTTTCCCAAAGCTGGCTATTGGCTCTCCCAGCCAGGAAATGCCTGATTTCAAAATAAAGATGGAAGCAATACGTAGCTGGGGCAGAGTAGAGAGATACAGTGCCCCATCAAAGAGGGTAAAGGTCCACTTGCTTGTAAGCTACTATGGAGGTGTTACGCACAGTTCATGATTGGTTTGTTTGTGAATAAGATCTTCTTGATCATTAACTGTCTGGGCTCAACCTTCTTCGTGTCCTCCTATAACCTTCCCTTTGGGTTAGAATTCCCTTACTAGAACTTCATAGGATGCTCACCAGTTGGACAAGCAAGATGCCCATAACTGAGCAGACATTGGGTGGCATTTCTGACCTTCTTCATCAAATCTACACTGACTAAATTATAGCAACTCTTGATTTCAACTTGGGCCTGGCAGCCAAGGACCACACTGGTGCAAGTTCCACAGCATTTTACCCGCCCCTATTTAATTGTCCCAAAGGACTTTTTTTTTATCCTGGTTCAGGTCACAGAATAGGTGACCAAATCAGGTAGAAATCCATATGGTCAACTGCGTGAATCTGAGATATATAGCCAATTTAGCCATATTTGGCAGGTGAAAAAATAAGAAATGGGATCTGTTATCCAATAACCTGTTACCCAGAAAGCTCTGAATTATGGGAAGGTTATCTCCCATAGACTCCATTTTAATCAAATAATTCAACATTTTAAAACATATGTCTTTTTTCTCTGTAATAATAAAACAGTACCTGTACTTGATCCCAACTAAGATATAATTACCCCTTATTGGGGGCAGAACAGCCCTATTGGGTTTATTTCATGGTTAAATGATTCCCTTTTCTCTGTAATAATAAAACAGTACCTGTACTTGATCCCAACTAAGATATAATTACCCCTTATTGGGGGCAGAACAGCCCTATTGGGTTTATTTCATGGTTAAATGATTCCCTTTTCTCTGTAATAATAAAACAGTACCTGTACTTGATCCCAACTAAGATATAATTACCCCTTATTGGGGGCAGAACAGCCCTATTGGGTTTATTTAATGGTTAAATGATTCCCTTTTCTCTGTAATAATAAAACAGTACCTGTACTTGATCCCAACTAAGATATAATTACCCCTTATTGGGGGCAGAACAGCCCTATTGGGTTTATTTAATGGTTAAGTGATTCCCTTTTCTCTGTAATAATAAAACAGTACCTGTACTTGATCCCAACTAAGATATAATTACCCCTTATTGGGGGCAGAACAGCCCTATTGGGTTTATTTCATGGTTAAATGATTCCCTTTTCTCTGTAATAATAAAACAGTACCTGTACTTGATCCCAACTAAGATATAATTACCCCTTATTGGGGGCAGAACAGCCCTATTGGGTTTATTTAATGGTTAAATGATTCCCTTTTCTCTGTAATAATAAAACAGTACCTGTACTTGATCCCAACTAAGATATAATTACCCCTTATTGGGGGCAGAACAGCCCTATTGGGTTTATTTAATTTTTTTATTTAATTTCCAAATTACGGAAAGATTATTTATCCAGAAAACCCCAGGTCCCAAGTATTCTGGATAATAGATACCATACCTCTATTTTCTCTCTATCAGCCTAGCTGTGTGGCCCGAGGCCAAACTGGTAGACCAAAGGGACTTCAAACATTATTTTTGGTAGTAGCATATGGAAATTTCTGTTGGACAAGAGCCTGGGTGTACTTTAAGCATCTAAAGTCCAATAGGTGGCCATACACGGGCTGATTTTATCTGCTTGATATCACCCACCCGTAGGTGGGCATATCGGGAGAAGATCTGCTCACTTGACGACTTTGCCAAAGGAGTGGATCTTACAGTATATGGCCACCTTTAGCCAACAACATTGGTAGCCAAGCCTCCAGTCAGGGAAACCATAACTCCCTATAACCTCACTATAAGAAGCAGTCTAATCACTTAAATCAACTTTTTGTATATAGAGTGACCTATTCTAGGCAATTTTTCAATGGTCAGGGTCAATGACCCTAACAACCAACAAACACATGGACACTAAGGGTTTTGTTATTGTTATTCTTAATATGTATTGCTTATCTTTCTCTCCAAACCCTTTCGTAGTCATGTTCCATTCTGACTACTGCATGGTTGCTAGGGTACTTAGCAACTAGGTACTAAGCCTTATCAACTAGGCAGCATTTCTCTTCTCTGGGGTATAAATATATTTATTGCTACATAATGTGGCTAAAGTATGATGATAGGACTCTACAACATGATTGTAACATAACACAAGTAGCCATTTTTGCCATAGCAACAGCATTGTCAACTGCTATTGTTCTAAGTATAATTTTACCCTGCTATAGGTTGTGGGAGTATCATGGGAAAGGGTTAAGCAGAATTTATATTCTTCCGTGACACGTGACTTAAGTCCCGCCCAAGGCTGATACTTTACAGCTATTGGTGTCTGTCATGGTATTTGTCCGCCCCATAGGGGCTAGATCTCATATCTACAGTAAATTTCTCCCAAAGATTGTATAAAATATATGGAAAACTCCTTACACTACCCTAGGAATCCTTTCAGGGAAGACATGCTTGTGTTTAAACTAGTGCTGAAATATAAGGCATTATTTAAGCAAATTGACAAGAATGCATGGAATATTACATGTAGGAAATGGCATGGGAGGAATGGAATGGCAACATACAGTATTACATGTGGCTGAACTGATGCCTATGCAATGATCTAGCCCAGTGATCCCCAACCAGTGGCTCAGGGGCAACATGTTGCTCCCCAACCCCTTGGGTGTTGCTCTCAGTGCCCCCAAACCAGGGAGTTATTTTTGAATCCTTGACTTGGGGGCAAGTTTTGGTTGAATATAAACCAGGTGTATGGGCAAACAGAGCCTTCTGTAGGCTACCAGTCCATATAGGGGGCTACCAAATAGCCAATCACAGCCCTTATTTGGCACCCCCTATAACCTTTTCCATGCTTGTGGTGCTCACCAACTCTTTTTACAATTCAATGCGGCCCATGTGTAAAAAAAGTCAGGGACCCCTGATGTAGCCCTTTGGCTGTTTGTTTGTTCAACAACTAAAAGGCTAAGTAAAGCCAAATCTCAGAGTGAATACTTTGTTTATTTTTCGTGATATTAGCAGTTTTACATTGCTAACATCATGATTTTCAACAGCCCTGAGCTGTCCAGCTCCTCTGCACAGTTCCCTTGCTTCTCATCAGTTCATTTAGACTTTTAAGTGGCACTGTACAGAAAAGCATCTGAAGATACCTCCTACATCAGTCCCTGAAGCGCCACTGTTCAGAAAAGCATCTGGAGATACCTCCTACATCATTCCCTGAAGTGCCACTGTTCAGAAAAGCATCTGGAGATACCTCCTACATCAGTCCCTGAAGCGCCACTGTTCAGAAAAGCATCTAGAGATACCTCCTACATCAGTCCCTGAAGCGCCACTGTTCAGAAAAGCATCTGGAGATACCCCCTACATCAGTGCCTTAAGGGCCACTGTTCACAATCATATACTAGAGAACTAGAGAGAATAAAAAGTGACTATAACTTGCAAAAGTGCTGAGAAGATGGTGTTGAAAGTTTGGGTCCTACACAAGGGCTATTGTTCTGCCAAGTGATGTGTAACTGGCAGTCAGTATCTATGTATGGATGTCTTCTAAAAGCAACCATGTTAGGTGTTGTTTCTCCATACACAGGCCTGTGTGATCAGTCACTCAAGAGACTCACTGGTGTCACACAGTTGGTTCCTAGTTACATTGACACAAGGAGATCATTACATGGGTCACCAGTTTCATTCCGTGAAAAATGATTCAGCGGTTCAATGAATGGTTCAATGGTTGAAACCTCTTTACCAAGGCCCACTAAGCTCCTGCTTTGCCATGCCATGATATTGTGCTGTCTCCTGCTCATTCTATTCTTCTTTTTCTGATGTTTCATTGCTCATCTGGTTTAACATATAGCTAAATTGCCCTTTATATAGGCTCATAGAAAGGGTCAGATAGCAATATTCACCTGGAGAGTGAAAGGGAAACTTGTATCAGTTTATAGTTTGAAATCAATGTTGGTGAGGCCTTGGGAGGTCCACCCTTGACTCCTTCATGCATTCATACCTCAATGGATAATAAAACATGCCATCAACCACAACAGTGGAATAATTGCATCACATTACAATGCATTAATGTTCTTTCCTAAGGTAGAACATCCTTTGTGCTCCCTACATTTAATGAATGGAGTCTTCAAATCCTTCCTAGTCATTATCCAGTCCAATTCAATATCTGAAAGAATGACCAGGTATATGAAAGAACAACCAAAGGTATGAAAGTACAACCAAGTTTATGACAGAATGACCAATTGCATGAAAGAATGACCAATTGTATGAAAGAAAGACCAATTGTATGAAAGAATGACCAAGTCCATGAAAGATTGACTGAGTAGGACAATGAATGAATCCATACCCCCTCCCCCCCCCATGATAGATGTCAACAGCAAAGGCAGCAGTTGTGCTTTTATTAATATAATTTAAAAAAAAAAACAAATCTGACAAATGAAAAAGGTTAACATTCAGTTTTATAATGAAAACAAATGAAAAAAAAAAAGTACAGAATGTAGAACTGGATTGACGTGAACGCAATGATCAAATGGGTTATGTGGTCCTTAAGATGGATGAGAGTCAACGAAAGTCCTTTGCTTTATATCTGGGAGTAGAATGAAGCATTTGATGCTTAATCACATGAATTCAAAATGAAAAGAATAGAGTAAATATCCATACTATATATTTTTGTGGTTTTTTTTAATGCTGGGCAACTGGGCTAAAGCTTTGATAAATATCCTCCTGTATCGTCTCTGACCCGCAGTTATAGTCCCAGTTTGCTCCTCTCTAAAGATTATCAAATGTCTGATTGTACCTTGAGCTACAGTATTGTAATAAATTATCAACCGTCCTTAACAGATAACACTATCTTCATATTATATACAGGTTTGATTTCAGGCTTTTTGTTCAGAAGCTTAAGCTGGCCACACACCCAATGATTCGGCCATTCAAGATTGGGCAATTTGGTTGTTTAGATGTTTAATAAACCACGCCTACATGAACACAAAGGGTCAGGGAAGAGTCCATTATTTTCAATGATCTTGAATAAACTCTTAAGGTGCCCATACATGTGAAGATTCGCTCGCTTGGCGAGGTCGCCAAGCGAGCGGATCTTCATCCAATATCCCCACCTACGGGTGGGCGATATCGGAGAACATGTAGGCTAATTCGATCGTTTAGCCCTGGGGCCAAACGATCGAATTATAATGGCGCCAATAGGGCAGTTGGTTCAGGTAAGGCATCAACGAGCCGATGCGGTCCCCGATCCGACTGAATCTTTTAACCTGCCCGATCGATATCTGGCCAATTTCAGACCAGATATCGATCGGGTATGGCCTTTGTTTCTGCCCCTACACGGGCCGATGTATGGGGACCTTTACTTATACATGGGTCAAAGAGGCTAACCACAAGGTACGTCAGGGTAGAACCAGTAAAGGTAGTCGAATCAAAATGAACGATCATTTGGATTCCATTGGTTAAACTCACATACACACAATGGTCTCATCAGTGGTTAGATCTCAAGGGAAACAGGCCAAAAACAGTGATAAGTTGAATTCCATTGGTTCAGTCCACTCAACATACACACACAATGATTTGATCAGCATGTAGATCACAAGAGAAGCAGTGATCAGTTGGATTTTCATTATTTCAACCCACCTATAGAGTAGAGATGGGGATAATCTGGATTTTCATGGTTCAACCCATTTTACACACTCAAAAACACACACACACATACAGATATGACCCATGGACAGAGCCAACACCAAGTCAATGATCAGCTGGACTGCTATGGTTCTGACCCATAACCCGGTGACCTGGACACGAAAATGGACAATAAGAAAAAATTGTAACCCAGTTCACCAAATTTGATATTTTTGGCCGATTTCTGTCTAATTACTTTCTCCCAAACAAAAATGTTCATGGAATAGGTCGACAAAGTGATTAAACAGAGCCAGAGCATGGACAGAGCCAACACCAAGTCAATGATCAGCTGGACTGCTATTGGTTCTGACCCATAACCCAGTGACCTGGACACGAAAATGGACAAAAAAGAAAAAATTGTAACCCAGTTCACCAAATTTGATATTTTTGGTCGACCTCTGGTCTGATTACTTTCTCCCAAACAAATAGGAATAGGTCGACCTAGTGATGGTATTTTGGAACAATGCCATCTTTGTGTATGTGGCCAGCATAAAAAATGATAAAAAGCTTTTTTTTGTTATACTATTATTACTTTTGAAGAGGATTTGCTTCAGGACCACCATGTCAGTTCTTATATTAAGGTCAAACGTAAAACATGTTAAAGAGCATTATTGTCATTTAAGCAATAAGTCCTAATGCCACTGTAATTACTGGAGCAGCATCAATCAAGGCATCATGGTGACCCCCGAGCACTGATCTTCCCCCACCGAATCCCGTTTTTGTTTGTTTTTTTTGCTCTTCTTCTTCTTGGCAGCCGTGTCTCAGGAAAGCTGTCTTCAGCAAGGCAGAAGCAGGTAAGAAAAATGTACTAGAAGTCTATGTCCCATCCCGAATTGTCATCAGGAGGTGGATCTTCATTGTCCTCGGGAAAGCTGTCGAAATTGCTTGTGTCTGTTGGGGATGCAACCTGGCAAATAAAAAAAGAATACTTTTTTCTCAGTTATCTTCACATTAAAGCTAGCAGCTAAAGGGGAAGCAAAGCACTGTTTTAGTTTTGTGTAGGTGAAAACAGCCATGTCCCCTAGCTGCCTGTCACCATTGGAGATGCATTGGACAAGTGTAGACCATTATCCAGAAATGCCAAAGCAAATCATCTTTAAACAATGGTCTGTCTATCACCACCCAGTCCCATAATCCCATTTGCTACGGGAAACGGTGACAGGCAGATGGGGTGTTTTGACAGCCACCAGTTTATATCGTATGAAATGAGGTTTGTATGATATTTGGTGCGTGTATGGCAACTGGTGAGGCGACCAATATCTCAGTAGGCTGCGGATATCAGTTGACTTGCGATCAGCCAGGTTAAAAGATTTTGATTGGGCACCATTGAAGGCGCCTTAGCAAAACCTGCCTTCAGGGCTGAATCGGCAGAAGGAGGTAGAAATCCTATTGTTTTTACCTCCATATCTGATTATTCATCCCTGACCGTCAGTGGAGGTTTGGAACGACCTTTTGTGCGACCATCGATCATCGAAAATCGCCATGTGTGTGGCCAGCTTATGTGTGCCCATCCCTCTTCAGGAAGACAATCAGAATAAGAGGGTTTTTTAAATAAATTTATACCCTTTGTGTTAAATTCACATCACCCCAAATGTGACCAGTAATGTCTCTCCTAGTCACCCCCTATGCTTTGCCTGGAATACCCTACCGTAATAGCCAATTTCTCAATCACATAGATTTAAAGAGAACTCAAAAGGTTACTCATATTTAGAGACAAATTTATGAAATCACTTATCAATAGTGATGAGCAAATCTTTTCGCCAGGCATGGATTCTCTGCAAATTTCCACATTTCGCCATTGGCGAATTGTTTCGTGAAACTTCTGCGAAAATTAGCCACGGACAAATTTTGTGTAAAAAAAAGTAACAGTCGTATCAAATTGGGCGTGGTCGCGTCAAAATGGATACGTCTGTGTCAAAATGGCCGTGGTTGCAGTAAAATAGGAACGGTCGGGTCAAATTGGTCACAGTCGAGTCAACATGGACGTGGCCACGTCAAAATAGACACAGCTGTGGCAAAATAGGCATGGTCACAGCAAAATGGGCGTGGTCACAGCAAAATAGGTGTGGCCACAGCAAATTGGGCGTGGTCACAGCAAACTAGGCATAAAAAAAGCTGTGCGCGACAAAAAAGACAGGTGCAACAAACACATTTTGCAAATTTTTCCCCGTTTCGAGACAGATTCGTTCATCACTATCTATCAAAACATATCGTAGAAAAGAGTCCTGTAGGAATAGTATCGACAGGAACACAGTATTGTTAAGAGCAAAATACAGGCTACAAAGAGCTAATCTGAAGGAAAACTACTTACACTTGGTATAATAGGAGGTGTCAATGTGCCTTTCCTTAAACCTTCCCAGTTAAAGCCTTCAAACCATCTGAAACAACGAAAATGCATTTGTTAAACTCTTACGACAAAATTTCCATCTCTAAATAACTGTTGTTATAATATTAATGTACAACTGCGGCAAAATAGATAAACATAGTAACGGCAAAGAGAAAAAAAAAAGCAATTGAGAATTCATGTATACAAAGAGAATAAACTGAATAAACAAAGGGGCAAATCGATAAAAATCACGATTAATTCGACTGAAAATACAACTATTGTCCAATCCATGTTCTCTGAACTCAAATATTTCCAGATTTATTAATTGAGATTTATCATTTTCAAGAAAGCTTGAAAATTCTAGTGAAAACCGAATTCAAGTTTTTTGAAAATGAATTGAACATTGCGGAATTTGTTGGAGGTTTATAAATAAATGTTAATAATAATAATAATAACGTTAATGTGAGAATGTGATGTTCCTGGTGACTAAGTTTCCTTTTCTTACATAGAATATGATCAAATTTTTCTGAATTTTTTCTTTGTTTTCTCAAAAAAAAAAATTTGGAAAAAATTTGCGATCACAGAAATTACTTTTATTTTCTAAAAGCAATTGAATTTCGAATCGAATTTAAAAATGGATCAGTTGGCCTCCCCATATATATATACGACCTGTTCTGGACACTTCTACTAGTCGGCTACTTCTATTCACTTGTCAGTTATTAGTAATAAAATCCAGGTGACATAATTATGGCTTTTATGGATATTTTAACTCTTGGGAAGGAAATCTGGTATTTCTGCTGAAATTTTTGTTTTTATGGAATACCCTGTAGCAGTGATCCCCAACCAGTGGCTCCGGGGCAACATGTTGCTCCCCAACCCCTTGGGTGTTGCTCTCAGTGCCCCCAAACCAGGGAGTTATTTTTGAATTCCTGACTTGGGGGCAAGTTTTGAATACATAAGAACCAGTTACAGTGCCAGACAGAGCCTCCCGTAGGCTGCCAATCCACATAGGGGTTACCTAATAGCCAATCACAGCCCTTATTTGTTCCCAAACTCCTTTTACATTTGAATGTGGCTCACAGGTAAAAGAATCTGGGGACCCCTGCCCTATAGGCTAAAGCTAAACTGGTTTCAAAAATATTATTTTTTATCTGCAGCTCAATATGCTACAAATAGGTAGGGATGCACCAAATCCAGGATTTGGTTCAAAATTCGTGCAAGAATCCACGCTCCTGGCTAGTGATGAGCGAATTTTTTCACCAGGTATGGATTCACAGCAAGTTCCGTATTTCACCATTGGAGAATTGTTTTGCAAAACTTCTGTGAAAATTCGCTGCAGAAAAATTTGTTGCACGGAATTCTTTTTGTCACGCGGGCAACAAAAAAAATCACGCGACAAATGCATTTCGTGATTTTTTCTCCGGACAGATTCGCTCATCACTACTCCTGGCTGAACCCAAAAATCCTAAAAATCATGTGACTTTTTCTCATGTAAACACGGAGGTAAAACATTTAACCCTTACACAACCTAATTTGCAGATGCTAATTAGGATTTGGTTCAGTATTCGGACGAATCTTTGATGAAGGATTCAGGGTTCGGCCGAATCCAAAAAAAGTGGATTTGGTTCATCCCTACAAGTCGGGTTTGATTTTATTCTGAATTCACAATGATCCAAAAGATCATTCTAGATTTTTTTCTATACCAACCCGCCATTCTCCCCACTTATAAGCTTCGTCCTATAGAAAAACAGAACCTTCAGCAGATATACAAAGGGGCTGATTTACTAATCCACAAATCCGAATGAGAAAAATTCGGATTGGAAAACGAACGTTTTGCGACTTTTTTTGTATTTTTTGGCGATTTTTTTGGCGATTTTTTCGTCGCCGTTACGACTTTTTCATAAATTGTCGCGACTTTTTCGTAACCGTTACGACTTACGCAAATTGTTGCGACTTTTTCATAGCCATTACAAATTTCGTGAATTGTCGCGACTTTTTCATAGCCATTATGAATTTTGGGAATTGTCGCGACTTTTTCATAGCCATTATGACTTTCGGGAATTGTCGCGACTTTTTCATAGCCATTATGGCTTTCGGGAATTGTCGCGACTTTTGCATAGCCATTACGACTTTCGCGAATCGTCGCGACTTTTTTGTATTGAGCGCTCGAAAAATTTGTGAAAAAGTCGCAAAATACCAATTATTACGAAAAAAATGCATTCGGACGCTTTTTCAGACGTTCGTGGATTAGTAAATGTGCCCCAAGGTGTAACAACGACAACGACAGCAGTTCCATAGCGCTTTGTGGCTGAAATCGGATCCATTTTTGAACAGAGATCCAATACAAGCAACTAAACAACTCTGCCCAGTTTTAGAAATATAGAACTTTTATAAAAAAAAAAAAGTAAGAATTTTATATAATATGCATTAAAAAAAAACTACTTTGCGGAATTTTTATGCTCATTTTTCAGTCACATGAGCATTAATCCAACCGCAGGGAATATAATAATGTCCAAATGAAACAAATAAACCACAAGCGGAAGGATTTTCGACCATATCAGATCCACCAGCCCGAGCCACTAATTGCCTGGAATATGTTCTAAAAGGTCTTCTAAAGAAAACGCATTGTTCTGGGAAAACAAATTTCTGTTTCTGTGGCTCGGTTTTGAAGGTCATTCAAATTCCGAGAGACTTTTTTATCGTGAATTAAATTCAGAATATACAAGCTTCAAAGATAAGCCTGGTTTTCCCACCATCTTCTCTCTGCTTACATCATTTTATGGCTCGTTCTAGTTAAAATAACATTTCGGCTGTGTTCTCTTGGGGTCACTCGTGAATCAGATGTTTGAATGTGAACGTCTATGCCCCGGAGATCTTTAACCTGCTCAGCTCTTTAGCTTTTGTTGGTTTACAAGTTCTATTATTCGCTGACTGCTAAAGGAACTGGAAACCCATGCATTACTCAATAGTGAAAGAGTCTTAGCCAACTAGAATATAGGGGTCATTTAATATGGCCCCAGACAGAAGCACAAAAATCTGATACAAGAATCAGATCATAGCATTGGGCAGCACGAGGAAGCCCAGGCAGTAAGTACTAGGCCCTGTTGTGTCCTATAACTCCCTAACTTGTCTGTCTGACTGATGCACAAGTTAAGGGATGAGTAGAGGGTGTCTAGGAGCAGAAATAGGGTGCGATTTTGACCCGGACAACCCTGTTTTGAAAGCGTTATCAGGATCAAGACCTCCTGCCTCGTTTCCCAGATTAGGAAAACTGGGCAGGACTCACTGACATTGTCATAGCCCCGCCCCCGTGATGTCTCTTCCCTGCCCAGCAATGTTACGGCTCCGCCTCTTCTCCGCCCCCATGATGTCACGCCGCCCCATGCTCAGCGAAGAAAGCCAGCAGAGGTGCCATCCCTAAGTGGAAAGTGAGACATGGTGGACTGCACCCTAAATCAAAATGCCATTCTATTTATTGGGACCCACTCTGCCTATGGAACACTATAGCAAATATTACAAGGGAATCTTGACTTCCTAGGTCTCATATTGACTGCCTCTGTTAATAAATTATTAGTAGACAGAAAGAACGCTATTCAGAAACCTCTCACCCACATGTAAGAATGGAAACGAGCACAGAAGGCAAACACTGATTATACACGTTATATTGTCATTTCTATTCTAAAGGAACTGGAAACCCATGCATTACTCAATAGTGAAAGAGTACGACTTAGCCAACTAGAATATAGGGGTCATTTAATATGTACCCAGAGAGAAGCGCAAAAGCACTAAAATCTGATCATAGCATTGGGCAGCCCGGGCAGTAAGTACAAGACCCTGTTGTGCCCTATAGCTCCCTAGCTTGTCTGTCTGACTGATGTACAAGTTAAGGGATGAGTAGGGGGTGCCTAGGAGCAGAAATAGGGTCCAATTTTGACCCAGACAACCCAGTTTTGGAAGTGTTATCAGGGTCAAAACCTCCTGCCCAGATTAGAAAAAGCGGGCAGGACTTATTGACATTGTCATAGCCCCGCCCCCGTGATATCTAGTCCCTGCCCAGCGATGTCATGGCCCTGCCTCTTCTCCACCCCCATGATGTCGCCCCCTGCTCAGCGAAGAAAGCCAGCATAGGTGGCAACACTAAGTGGAAAGTGAAACATGGTGGACTGCACCCTCAATCTATTTATTGGGAGCCACTCTGCCTATGGAAACTATAGCAAATATTACAAGGAAATCTTGACTTCCTGGGTCTCATATTGACTAATCACTTAGGGAAAACTAATCACTTAGGGAAAACTGAATCGTTCATTACTTTGTCTGTTGTAATGTACATTTAGTCCTAAATTATAGGGCAATTCAGCCTGATAGCACCGTGGCTATATATAGTGTATATAAATATGTTTATACTTACTTGTGCTTTTGAATATCTTTCACTCCATTTTTCAAGTTTCCTAACCTTTCTGATGGATTGTCCCTGGCAGAAAGAGAAGATGTACAGTATATATCATGTCATTAGCTTACATTGAAGTCATTAAAAGGCACTTTAAGAGTAAAAAAAAAAAGTATTTTTGTCCCATTACACAGTTTTAAATAGGATCATTATCTTAGCAACGACTGTTTCTCTTCCAGCCATTATGAATTATAGCCCCCATCCATCTCACTATTATTTCAGGCACAATGCCAGAGATACATCAATAACCTTTATGTTCAGCTTCAAAGCAAGAGAGCCCATCTGTACAAAGAGCACTGGAGTCATTATTATGTGCATAAAGATTTTTCAAGGTTTGTAAATTAAATATGAAGCTGACCATCTTTAACCCTACAATACTGTGTGGTAATAGACTCTCAGTGCAATATGGCCAACCGATATGGTACAAGATGCCTAACCACCACCCTATGGCCAACTGATATGGTACAAGATACCCTATGTCCAACCTATATGGTACAAGATGCCTAACCACCTCCCTTTGTCCAACTGATACGGTACAAGATACCCTATGTCCAACCGATATAATACAAGATGCCTAATCACCACCCTATGGCCAACCGATATGCCATAAGATACCCAACCACCACCCTATGTCCAACCGATATGGTACAAGATACCAAACCAACACCCTATGTCCAACCGATATGGTACAAGATACCCAACCACCACCCTATGCCCAACCGATATGGTACAAGATATCCTATGTCCAATCGATATGGTACAAGATGACCAACCACCACCCTATGGCCAACTGATATGATAAAAGATGCTCAACCACCACCCTATGTATGTGCAAATCCCCCCCATGATCAACATTGTATTGGAGAAAATCACCACAACATGCAGTCCTGTCAACAAATGAACTCCGCAGGTAAAAACAAGAAGAAATTGGCCCAAGTGATATCCTTTAGATAGTTAACCAATTATTTTATGTGGTCTTCTGCTGAGATACCTAAGTTTGAGTCCTTCTTGGACATCAACATGCAAACTTACTCCACAAAATATCCCAATTAGTTGACTTCCCCAAGAATTTAATCCCAAGTTACCTTGCCTATCATTAGCCCAAGTAATACCTATTGGTCACAACAAATACTATATCTACCAAAACAGATACTGAAGACATTTTTAGAAGGCAAGCAATTGTCCTACCTGCATAGTTTTTTTATTAAATTAGCAGCATTTTTGGTAATCTTCTTTGGAAATTCAATCATGTCGATGCCTCTCAATATGATATTGTACGTCTTCATAGGATCTGGACCTGAGAAAGGCGGGCTGTGCAAAGCAATTGAGAGCATTAGGGTAATGTCACAACAAGGTGGGTGCCATCTTCTATGGGAAAACCAAATGCAAGACACCACCAGCAGCTGCTTCTCATTTTAGCATATGGGAACACCATGTTACTTTCAAATTCTCTTGTACTTACTCCCATGTGTCATCAACCTCATATGTATCTTCAGCTGCTAAAATTCCATACACTGTAGTTCAAAGTTACTGCTAGTGGTTCAAGGGTTTTAATCGCCCCCTGAGGATCAAATCCTAGTAGCTTCTCCAGTTCATGAAGGTATCATTGGTCATTTATGACCTGGAAGGTAAGGTCCAAAGTACTAAAGAAAGGGTGCAATCACGTTTTTGCACTTGGCCCTATGTCTTCCACCCAAGATAAATCACATTAGTCGAATGAATACTGTGCTGCCGGATATTAGCACTGCTGTATTCACGAAGGATGGAGGGAGGCACTAAGGCTTTCCCTCTTCCACCCTCTACCTGGTCGTGCTAACCTGAGATTTTCTAATCTGCTCTCTGCACATTTTTCACCCCTTAGTGCACTTGCACTACTGTCCTGAGTCATAGGGGCACATTTACTAATCCACGAACGTCCGAAAAGTGTCCAAATGCGTTTTTTTTTCGTAATGATCAGTATTTTGCGACTTTTTCGAGCGCTCAATACGAAAAAGTTGCAACAATTCCCGAAAGTCGTAATGGCTATGAAAAAGTTGCGACAATTCACGAAAGTCATAATGGCTATGAAAAAGTCGCGACAATTCACGAAATTTGTAATGGCTATGAAAAAGTCGCGACAATTCGCGCAAGTCGTAACGGCTACGAAAAAGTTGCAAAAAATACGAAAAAGTCGCAAAATGTTCGTTTTCCAATCCGAATTTTTCCCATTCGGATTCGGATTCGGATTCGTGGATTAGTAAATCAGCCCCATAGAAATGACCCCTATTCTGTTTTGAATTTTTTTAAAATATTTTTTAACACTGACAAAACTAGTGATGAGCCAATTTTTTTGCCAGGCATGGAGTCGCAGCAAAATTCCGCATTTCGCCATTGGCGAATAGTTTCGCGAAACTTCCATGAAAATTCGCTGCGGAAAAAATTGTTGCGTGGAAATTTTTTTGCCACACGTCAAATCGGGCACAGTCGTGTCAAATAAAACAAAAAAAACGCGGGCAACAAAAATATACATGGGCGACAAAAATTAGACGCAGGCAACAAAAAAGACGCAGGCAACAAAAAAATGCGCGATAAATGCGTTTTGCAATTTTTTTGCCGTATCGCAAATTTTCTTGCTGTTTCGCAAATTTTATGGCGAAGCAAAATGGGACAGATTCGCTCATCACTAGTCAAAACAATAGGGTATTTTACAAAGACCCTGGGGGCACAAGAGCATGTCTCTTAGTGCTGATTTAGGGAATGGTTCTAACTGCAAGGTTTCCTGCTGTGAAATCTCATGAATACAACTCTACTAAACCCAGGTGGCACTGTATTCACGAGGGGGACCACAGTCACTGAAACAGAGAGCAGTGGTAATTGACATAAACTGGAAGGCAGGGTGTAAAATGCAAAAACACGGTTGAATACACCCCTTGCCTTCCATGTTGGTGAACCCCTAAAATAAATGATTCAACATGGGTGAAAATTAGTGATGAGTGAATCTGTCCCGTTTCACTTCAACATAAAATTTGCGATAAGGCAAGAAAATTTTCGAAACGGTGAAAAATCCGCAAAAACGAATTTGTCGCGTTTTTTTTGTCCCCTGCATCTTTTTTGTCGCCCAATTTGACACGACCGCACCCTTTTTTTTACGCGACCGGTGTGGTCGCGTAAAAAAAAAGGGTGCGGTCGTGTCAAATTGGGCACGGTAGCGTCAAAAAAGTGCGGGCGACAGAAAATAGATGCGGGCAACAGAAATTAGACGTGGGCGACAAAATTTCGCCATTGGCGAATTGTTTCGCAAAAAATTGTTGCACAGAATTTTTTGTTGCGCGTCAAATTGGGTGTCAATTTGACGCGCAACCAAAAATTCTGTGCAACAATTTTTTGCGAAACAAGCTTTGCGAAACAATTCGCCAATGGCGAATTGTGGAAATTTGCTGCGAATCCATGCCTGGCAAAAACATTTGCTCATCACTAGTGAAAATGGTGAATGGAAATGTATGCCCCTATATAAATAAAAGCAACCGGTTAGTGTCACAGGGAGTAAGTTCCACTATATCGGCACAGAATTTTTTTAGACTGGAAAGTTATAATGCACTAGTAAATAAATGTGCCTTGTCCCCCCCCCCCTCTTTTGGGAACAATGTAATATAATGAGCATTTTGCACATAACTGAAATACTACAAATATTCTTTGAACTGTTTCAAGGTCAACACTATCAGCCCCTGAATAGTTCCAAAAATAAAGCTCCTAATGCTGAATGCCAAGTATCTCTGCAGCCCACGTGATAATCAAAGTGACAAAGGCAGAAATCGTCAATGGCTTTTCCTTCTATTTATATCCCCACTTTCAGCTTCAATGCTCATACCTGCCAGTCAGAAGCTCATACATTAAGATTCCCAGTGACCAGTAGTCGGCTGAAATGTCGTGACCTTTGTTCAGGATGATCTCCGGCGCTACATACTCTGGGGTTCCACAAAAAGTCCATGTTTTCTTACCAAATCCTATTTTCTTTGCAAAGCCAAAATCAACCTAGAATGAGAAGAAGGAGATCAAAGAGTAAGAATCGAAATATTGATGGAGCGTTATCCTCGTCCCTGGAGCAATAATCCTTCCCAATGTCACCTTCAGGATCGTTTAGGTGCCGAGGTTACTGAGAACCAAAGAAGTATATATTTATGGTCCAAAAATTAATTCTTATTACCTGATCATTCATTAGTACCGATGTCTAGGTGCTTCAGCTACCTGATTTAGATTTTTGAGTTCCATTGTATGTTCTTCATGTAAAAAAATGTATATACAGGTATGGGACCTGTTATCTTTCTGTAATTTGGATCTCCAAACCTTAAGTCTACTAAAACATCCTTCAAATATCAATTAAACCCAATAGGATTGTTTTACCTCCCATAGGGATTCATTATATCTTAGTTGGGATCAAGTACAGGTACTGTTTTATTATTACAGAGAAAAGGGAATCATTTAACCATGAAATAAACCCAATAGGGCTGTTCTGCCCCAATAAGGGGTAATTATATCTTAGTTGGGATCAAGTACAGGTACTGTTTTATTATTACAGAGAAAAGGGAATCATTTAACCATGAAATAAACCCAATAGGACTGTTCTGCCCCCAATAAGGGGTAATTATATCTTAGTTGGGATCAAGTACAGGTACTGTTTTATTATTACAGAGAAAAGGGAATCATTTAACCATTAAATAAACCCAATAGGGCTGTTCTGCCCCCAATAAGGGGTAATTATATCTTAGTTGGGATCAAGTACAGGTACTGTTTTATTATTACAGAGAAAAGGGAATCATTTAACCATGAAATAAACCCAATAGGGCTGTTCTGCCCCCAATAAGGGGTAATTATATCTTCGGATATATATTCGGAACTTTCTGGATCACTGGTTTCCAGATAACAGATCTCAAACCTGTATTATTATTTCTTTATATCTGCAGTTTAATTGAACTATATTTGTTCTGTGGCTGTTACCGTCCCAATGGAGGTTGAGATACAGGTCAGACATTCATGGCTCACTCAAGTATGTCAGCTTCACAGTGAATCTAATTTTAAAGTGGAGTTCAATTCTAATGAGCCTTCAGTCCCAGTGCTGAGGAGGCAAAGATATGTTATGGCTGTCTCCCTTTGCCCCACACGCCACTGACACAATCGTTATAATTCCCATGGCTGCCGAGTTCTCATTAAGAGAGCCGTGACTTGCAGAAACGAATGGGTTATAGAGAAGATAGCATTTCTATAATGAAGCAGGACACCTATCAACGTACTTAGCTAGTGACTAACTGAACTGTAGAAAGGCAGTAGACCACAACCCTTTCTTGGTTCTGGAACCGTTGATGAGATAAAATAGGGAGCACTGAAGGACAATGGGCATCCATTTGTATTGAGGGCAGGTCAGTCTTTTGATCTGAAATTTGTTTTGGAGCAGCTAAAAAAATAACTTTGGCTTTACATCCTCCATCGTTGGAGAAGACCTTCAGGACATCAAAAAGTAGTGCCCTAGACATGTTGAAGGCAACCAGTACAAATAAATGAAGCAGGACACCTATCAAGCTAGTGACTAACTGAACTGTAGAAAGGCAGTAGACCACAACCCTTTCTTGGTTCTGGAACCGTTGATGAGATAAAATAGGGAGCACTGAAGGACAATGGGCATCCATTTGTATTGAGGGCAGGTCAGTCTTTTGATCTGAAATTTGTTTTGGAGCAGCTAAAAAAATAACCTTGGCTTTACATCCTCCATCGTTGGAGAAGACCTTCAGGACATCAAAAGTATAATAATATATATGCCTTCATGATCACATCTTTTTACATATATCAAATGCAGATATGAATGACTTTAAAGATGTTCAGATGATGATCCACAACAAGTATTTTGTTCCTTTGGAAGTAGAAGCAAAGTGCTGAACCATCAGAAGTTTAAAGCACTTCCCATCTAAGTAAAGAGGAGATACAGGAGGTGCTATGAAGTGCTTATCTGTTAAGGCCCCCATACACGGCATCGCCAAGCGAGCGGATCTGCCCGTGTATGGCCAGCTTTAGTTGAAATGGAACAAGTGGCCAATTATAGCTGCCGAAATTGGTCCTTTAGAACGACTCGACTACTTATCTGCCTGTGTATGGGCACCAACGATGAGCCTATCTGAATGACATGTGGCCTGAAATTGGCCAGATCTGGGTTGGGCAGGTTTCATTTTTACATCAGCTCAGGGACCACATCGCCTCATTGATATGTTCCCCAATCCAACGGTGTCTATGCCCACCATTTTAATTTGACTGTTTGGCCCTAGGGCCAAAGGATCAATTAGCCCGATATCACTCACCCATAGGTAGGCATATCGGGAGAAAACTAATTTTCACCAAAACCACAAATTTCTAGTCATTTATCAAAAGATCCTAATTGAAAAGCATGAATGAAAAAAGATGCAGAAAAAACTCAAAAACACAACTATTTTTGACACTTGAGGGCTCTGGCACACGGGGAGATTAGTCGCCCACGACAAATCTCCCTTGTCACGGGCGACTAATCTCCCCGAACTACCATCCCACCGGCGAACATGTAAGTCGCCGGTGGGATGGTACACGCTGCGCAGGCGATTTCGGCAAATCGTCGAAGTTGCCTCGCGAGGCTTTTTCGGCGATTTCCCGAAATCGCGCCGCCGCATGTGCTATCCCACCGGTGACTTACATGTTCGCCGGTGGGATGGCAGGTGATGGCAACTCGGGGAGATTAGTCGCCCGTGAACAGGGAGTTTTGTCGCGGGCGACTAATCTCCCCGTGTGCCAGAGCCCTGAACAAACGCAAGCGTAAAAAAAAAACCTGAAAAACTCTAAAACCACAAAGCAAAGAAAGTGGGTTGTAAAAAGGACACCTGTCATTGACTTCTACATGATTTTTACAGATTTTAGATGGCAGAATTTTTTCTTTTGGATTTGTCACGGTTTTGTTGCGTAATAAATGCCGAAGAAATCACATTTTTTTTTAAAAGAAAAAACATAATACAAAATTGCACAAAAAAACTGAATCATCAGAAAAATTCTAAAATTCAGCAGATTTTTTTGCTGGTTCGATGCTCTTCTATAAGAATTAGCAAATTCCACTTAGACAAGGGGAAAATATGAATGTTAGTAGCCAATGACAATAAAACAACGGCAACAAAAAATTCCGTCCCCTCACCAGCTTTGCGTAGCCTCGATGGTCCAGGATGAGATTTTCTGGCTTGAGGTCTCTGTAGATAATCCCTTTGGAATGCAGATAAGCAAACGCTTCCACTACACACGCCGTGTAAAACCTTGTTGTTGAATCATCGAATGAACCTCTGTAACAAACACAATCAGAATGGGGGGGAGAGAGATGCGCAATGAAACAAAAAGTTGCGTAACAAATAAAGATAATACATATACATTGAAATCACAATAACAATGTTAATAAATGGGTCTTCATTCAACGGAAATAACGTTGAATGGCCTTAGTGCAGCAGTTTGTTGCCTAAGGTATAACAGAGCGTAATAATATGATGACAACAATGAGAAATAGCTTCTTCCTTTTATTGGGGGACAAGCAATGAGTGTGAATGATTTCTTCCAAAGAGACAATATAATCGTATGCGGTAAATACATTTCTATTTAGGTAATTCTGACTATATATTTTGCTGTGTTCCTAAGACTATTCCTTCTGTATTGATGCTTATTGATTCATAAGGGTGTATTCATGATTGTAAAAAGGATATAGACCAGGGGTGGCCAGACTTTTTTCATCGGCGATCGACCGATAACCGGGGATAAGGGAGTGCGGCGTGAATGCATACGTACACATTCACACAGCACTTCTGCATCCCTGGCTTCATCGCGGTCCACCAGAAATCCACGGGGGATGGACTGGTGGAACGCGATCAACGTCTTGGCCACCCCTGATATAGACTCTTAAGGTGCCCATACACGTTAAGATTCGCTCGCTTGGCGAGATCTTCACCCGATCTTCACCCGATATCCCCACCTACGGGTGGGCGATATCGGGGAGCATGTAGGCTAATTCGATTGTTTGGCCCTGGGGCCAAACAATCGAATTATATTGGCGGCAATGGGGCAGTCGGTTTGGGGACCGCATCACGAGCTGATGCGGTCCCCGATCTGACTAGATTTTCTAACCTGCCCGATCGAGATCTGGCCGATTTCAGGCCAGATATCGGTCAGGCAGGCCCATCGGGAGTGCCCATACACGGGCAATTAGCTGCCGAATCAGTCTAAGGGACCCATATCGGCAGTTAGAATCGGCCCGTGTATGGGGACCTTTAGAGGCTTATTTATCAGTTTTTCAAATTTGTGAATATTAGAGCATTTTTTTTTTCAATTTGAAAAAAACTCAAAATTGACCCAACTCGAATGTTTGCCTATTTATTAATAAATCAAATATAAAAAAACTCGTTCGGGTTAAACCATGAAAAAAAAAAAAATCAAATTCATATTCTTCTTGCCATTTTCGAAAAAAACTTTCAAAAAATATTCGAAATACAAATTCAAGAAAACTTGAAAAAGTCATACATTTTGCCCAGGACACGCTTTTAGATGCCAAAGTTTTACATTCGAGATTTAGAAATTGTTAGCATTTCAAAAGTAGTGAAAATTTGAGTAGTGATGAGCGAATCTGTCCCGTTTTGCTTTGCCGAAAAATTCACAAAAAGTAGAAAATGTTGAACAGAAAAAAAAATTGTTGTGCGCGTCGAAAAAAATGACGCACACGATTTATTTTTTGGACCCGTGTAACAATTTTTCCGCATCGCGGACACAATTTTTTTGACACGGGTGACAATTTTTTTACTGGTGTGACAATTTTTTATACGCAACAATTTTTTTTTGTTGCTTGTTTCGTGAAAAAATTTCAAACATTTCAGTTTTGAAAACTATGATTCGAAAAAAATTCCAATCACTAAAAATTTTGCATTCGAAGATTGATAAATCAGCCCCTAAGTGAACCTTATAGCAGCAACACCGCTGGTGGTCATTAATAGACAGCAACATTGCCTCTGGTGGTCATTAATATGTAGTGCAGTTGTCTACAGTTAATTAACTATAATTCCCAAGAAACAAAATAGCTGTTTCCCCCCAAAAATAATGTTTTCTAAACACCCCAAAAATATATGCTCAAATATTTTTTTTATCTATTTTTTAACCCATATTTATAAATTATGTCTCTTTTCCCCTCAAATTTCATATTAAGAAATAATTCCTTTTTATGTTATGTAGAAATTAAAAATCTCTATGTTGACACCTAGGGGGAGATTTACTAATCCAGGAACGGTACGAAGGCGTCCGAATGCGGTTTTTCGTAATGATCGGTATTTTTGCGACTTTTTCAGCGCCGTTGCGACTTCTTCGTATGTCCGCGATTTTTTCGTCGCCGTCGCAACTTTTTCGTATATTTTTTTTCGTTGCCGTCGCGAAAAAATCGGATTGGTTTTTCCGCCATTTACTATCGCTCAATACGAAAAAATTGCGGCCGGTGACGGGATTCGGATTCGTGGATTAGTAAATCTGCCCCCTATAGTACAAAACGAAACTTTTTGGGGTAGGTGAAATCAGAACCCTCGAAAATTCAATGATCAAATTAAGTGAATTACACGGTGTTTTTGTTTTCAACACGATTAACAATGAAAATAGAACTAAAATTGTCACAAATGAGTTTTCAAGCAAAATGGAAACAATTTCATTAATTATTATGGGATAACCAGTATGTACAACAGTTATTGCTTCAATATCAATAATAAAATTAATAATAGCTTTAGATTTGGTCAGTGACGTACCTTATATTATAATAAAAATGCAATATAATTGTGTTCAATATGTGCCCAAAAAATAAAAAACGTGCCTATTCTAATGGAGGATATGGGGAGGCAGATATATAAATTTTTAATATTGTGATTAAATTTGAGCAATTTTTTTCCATATTGCTGTCATATTTATAAATATTTAATAAATCACATCTTAAATTTGGACAAATTCAAAAAATTAAATGTTGATTGTTATAAATACACCTCCTATTGACTAATACAGAATCTCCTCAGGTTTTTGCTGAAAAATTTTTCATTATTTAGGATTTTTTTGAAAAAAAATTGAGATCTTTCCACCATGATTTTTCTCAAATCACAGTTTAACGACAATCTCAAATTTGAATAAATAGGCTCCTAAGTGCCTATGCGAATCTTCAGATGCTCAAGATCAGGGATCCCCAACCTTTTAAACTTGCGAGCCACACTCAGATGTAAAAAGTATTGGGGACACATAAGCATGAAAAAAGTTCTTTGTGGGTGCCAAATGTGATTGGCTGTTTGATAGCCCCATGTGGCCTGAAGAAGGTGCTTCTTGGAGTAAAACTGTGTCTCTGGGCTTCCAAAACTTGTCTCCAAGCCAGAAATGTAAAAATGGCCACCTACTTTGTGGCCACTGAGAGCAACATCAAAAGGATTGGTGGGCAACATGTATCCCCTGAGCCACTGGTTGGGGGTTACTGCCCACATTTTCCTATACAGGTGGGTACAAATCCCATCTCCAGCACATCTAAAGGGGTAGGATGTGGAATTTAATGTCCCACGCACCCTGCACTTCTGCACAGTTAGTTGTGCGTTAAACTCCTTTTCTTAAGGGGTCAACTATAGCTCCTCACACTTCTGTATAGTTGCACTTTGGCTTCCAACCTTCCATTCCGAAACGAGTGCTGCTGAACCCATAGACACAAGGGAACCCTGGCGTTACCTGTACCAGGACATCCTGACCAAGCGGTAGCTCCAGGGTTCCCTTTGCGCCCAGTGTCAATAGGTGCAACACAAGAATTGGGTGCAGACAGGGTCGGACTGGGGGGTGAAGGGCCCACCGGGGCTTCCGCCCCAGGGGCCCTGCAGGTGCACCCGCCGGCCGTGTCCCCTAATTCCCTCCTCCCCCCCCTTGCAGGCACCCCCCTGACCCCCCTTGCATGGCCCCTTACCCGACGTCCTCCCCCGAACGCAGGTAAGGGTCCGGTCTGGGCCGCCGGGGCCCACCGGGATTTTTCCCGGGGGCCTGGCGGCCCAGTCTGACACTGGGTGCATACATCACTCACCCCGTGGCCTTCTGAGCAACTGGGTCCTATTCACAACAAAATGTGCATGTAGTTGCATTAATTTTGCCGAATTGGATACAATTGGCTCAGGTACAATGCAATTGGGTCAAGAGCATCGGCACTTTGCGACAGCAATGGCACTGGAATTCTGGTGGAAAAGGGGGCATTGTAGGAAATAAATTCTGCGATTGCTCTTGAAAGGTAAACATAAACCCATGATACATTTGCCTTTTTTAATTAAAAATACATGTAGAACACAATTCCTATTCCTTGAGCTCACATTGAACACCTATTGCCCCCTGGGGTAGCAAACAGCTCGGAGCTAAGCTTTGCCTGCGTACATACTGGCGGTAAGACACAACCATGGCAAACGGAGCAGGATTATGTTCATACTTATACACGGTCTGAGTAATTCCTGGTGTTGCTTTGCTGTTGCCAAAGGATAGTCATTTTTTGAAGGGAGGGAAGGGTGGGAAGAGCAGAATGCAGAGAAGAATAAAACATGTAAAAACTACAGGACCATCTTGAAGAAAACGTTAAAGGATCAAAGACAAACATTGGCACAAAGAGTTCTACCTGAGTACGTATAAGAGGAGCGCAATGTTCACAAAGCAACTGAACATAACAGCTAGCTTTCTTTTAGTTTTCATGCTAGTTTTTAAGATATTAGCAGTTTTATTATCAAGAATTTGTAACGGAAGCCCCTCTGCTGTCTAGCTGGACACAGAACGCCAACTAAATGTGATAGGACCATTCCAATAACTTTTCTTCCAATAACTTAGATTTCTTATCTGTCTGTGTATAGGGAACCCGACAGGCCTACTCAACCAATATCTGGCCTAAAATTGGGCAGATGTCAATCAGGCGGGTTTGATTTTGCCATCAGATCGGGGACTGCAACAACTCATTGATGTGGTCTTCAATCTGATAGGCCCTGTTCCCATTGTGGTTCCCTTGGGCAAAACAATCAAATTATTCCGATATTACCCACCTTAGGTGGACATATTGGTGGCAAGATCCACTCATTTGACAACCTCACCAAACGAGGGGATCTAATAGTTTATGGCCACCTTTAGACATCTGCTGGCCATAAGGGATGTTCCTTTTACAAGTCCATGATAATAGCCGGGTAAAACCCATGACAAGCCAAACGAAAATGATGTAAATTGTGTTTATTGTCAATATATGTTCCTGTATTTACCATTCATAGTATGTTTTCCTGAATGAAAAGAAATGTTACTAAGTTGGAGGACTTTCCCGTAGACTTGTGATTATTTCCAACTGATTTGGATTATATTTCACGGTTTTTGGCCCATAAGGTCAAAGAAGTTAGATTAAATCCCCTCCTTGGGGAGGTCGCCAAATAAGTAGATCTTCTCCCAATATCCCCACCTACGGGTGGGCGATATTGGGCAAATTTAGGCTAATCTGATCGTTTGGCCCTGGGGCTAAATGCTTGAATTATAACAATGGCAATGCGTGCAGTCGTTTCGGGAACCTCATTGGCTCCGATTCGACTACATTTTTTAACCTGCCCAATCCATATCTGCCCAATTTCAGGCTAGATATCGGTCAGGCATGGCCGTCGTTGCTGCCCCTACACGGGCCGATAAGCTGCTGAATCGGTCTAAAGGCCCCCATACACGGGCTGATAGTAGCTGCCGATATGGGTCCCTTGGACCGACTCGGCAGCTTATCTGCCCGTGTAGGGGCAGAAACGAGCGGCTGGCCGACCGATATGTGGCCTGAAATTGGCCAGATGTCGATCGGCCAGGTTAGAAAATCCAGTCGGATCGGGGCTCGTTAATGCGGTCCCCGAACCGACTGCCCCATAGCCGCAAAAGTAATCCGATCGTTTGGCCCCAGGGCCAAACGATCGGATTATTTTTTTTTAAGGCACTTGCTACCCGATATCGCCCACCCGTAGGTGGGGATATTGGGTGAAGATCCGCTCGCTTGGCGACATCGTCAAGCGAGTGGATCTGCCCGTGTTTGGCCAGCTTAAGGGACTAAGGGGCGTGTATGGCCACCTTAAGAACCAGTTTTCATGGATTTAAGTGAACGTCTACTTTGAATTCTAGAGAGGAATGAAAACTGTGAGCTAAATCGGAGTTACTAAATACTCTTCCCATTAGAACATCAGCTGTCATTTCCCTCCAACAAAGACGTCGGAGGAAGATTGTTAGAAGACAAAGGGAAATAAAAGCAATGAAATCCAATGAGCGTACACACTATGAGTGGTTTTGTTACAGTCGCTTTATCATGTTAACAGAGGAAAACACTGATGTTAGTTTTACTAATTAGATTAGGCGTTTAGATTAATTGAGTCGAGCAGCAGTCACGTATTCTTTGAAGTGAGTCAGGCTGTAGAGCATACGCTAAATTATTCAACGCTACATTTTATTATCCATTTTAAAGTTACCAAGCTAACTCGCCAGATGCAATGATAGGAAACAACACCGCGTTTTCCTTGTATCGTCTAGTGGTGCCTTTATAGGTATGTAATCAAAGGGCAAATTGGACAATGGGGAAAATACTCCAATGGCAGCCAATTAAGTGCTGGATTTCTGAGTGATCGCGGACAAGGATTATATCAAATGAAGCACAAATGAGACATCTGTACCCTTTGCGGGTTGACAGCTCCTGAGAAAAGACAAACGTCTTCCACCAATTTAGCGTTGACAGTCAAATCCTTAAATCATTAGTAAGTTACACCGTTTAAGATTAGGCAGACACGACAAACGACATATGGAATTTATTCTCAGTTCAGAAGGCACTGAGGGTGGTGTCATGTTCTACTTGTGTGTAGTCACTTATAACATATGACACATTCTAATCAAATGATGGGTTGGGGTAAGGGGCAATGATTAGCAGTTCCTTATACACCATATGGTCAAAAGTATGTGAACACCCTTTCTAAGTAGTGGAATTGACTATCTGAGCCAAAGCCAGAATTACAGACACAGTTACAATGATGTTCTAAACAATTCTGTGACTCCAACTTTGTGGGTTCAGTTTGGGGGAGGCCCTTTCCAATGTTCTTAGCACAATATTGCTCCCATTCATAAATTAAGGTTCATACAGAATGGGTTTGCTGAGATAGGAGTGGAAAAATTTGCTTGACCTCAACCCAACGGAACCCCTTTGAGATGAAGAGGAACCCCAATTGTGAGCCAGGCTTGATCCCCAACTTCAGTGCCCACTCTTCACTAATGTTCTTGTGGCTGAATAGAAGCAAATGCCACCAACCTTGTTTCAACATCTAGTGGGAAACTTCCCAAAGGAGTAGAGGTTGTTATAGCAGAAGAAAATGGAGGAGCAACTTCATACTTATCCCTTTGGGCAACCTATGAGATGTTGGACAGGGAGGAGTCCACATATTTTTGGCTGTGTAGTATATCTAAGTGTGTTTGCTAGAGAAGTCACTCCAGGTAGACCTATGATCCCATAGGTAGCGGCCCTCAATAACATACAGTAGTAGTATGTCTGTCGCTTGCATTATACACAGAAAAAAAGAGAATTATTCCTACCTGTCCCTGAGAATCGTCCATAGTTCTCCACCAAGGCAAGCTTCCATCAACATATATAAATACTTGCTGTCTTTAAATGTCCTGTATAACCTGGTATTTGAGAAAAAGAGATGTAAAGGTGAACAGAAACTCCTGGTTTTCCAGTGTGGCTTCCAGCCACTAATACTTAACTCCTTGATGAACATTAATACTTACCCATAATGCCCCTGAGCATGAATTTCAGATATTGAAGCAAATTTTAGCTATATGTAGTTGAGATTCAGTGTCAATGCATCACTTCCTATCCCTTCAGTTTGTAAATACTAAGACTAGTACATAACTAAAGGCATTTTCGGACTTTGTGTTAAGGTGGCCATACACAGGCAGATTTCAGGCACCAATTTGGGTCCTTCAGACTGATTCAGCGGTTTATCTGCCCATGTATGGGTACCTTAAAACAAGATCAGAAAATGCCTTCAGACCAACCTGACCGGTACTTGGCCTAATATTGGCCAGATCTCATTCGAGCAGGTTTGATCTCCCCATCGGATCGGGGACTGCATGATGTGGTCCTTGGTTCAATTACCAGTTAATTCGATCGCTTGGCCCTAGGGTCAACCGAACGAAGTAGCCCCGCGAATCACAACATGTATGGCCACCTTAAGACTTGGGCACCAGGACTAATACCCCCCTTAACCAGGCCTGTTTTTAACTAGCTTCAGTGCCACACGGAACTTACCTAACAATAAAGTCTGAGTGTGCGCTTTGCATGATCTGTTTTTCTGACCGAATGTGCTCTTGCTGCCTTGTGTCCACTATGTGTCTCTTCTTCAGGATCTTCATTGCAAATGTTTTGCACTCATCACTTTTCAACTGGACCTGGAGGATCAAACAAAAACACATTAATGCAATGTAGAGTGGTACAGTATCAAACCTCTTAACATACCCCTCTGAGATCCTTAGGGTACACTCTTGTTACACCCAGGTCATATTCAGCTACTCCCTCGATGTCAACCTTCAGCCTGGACCAACATTCCAGTAAAACCCTTGTACTTTTCTGGGGATAACTGGCCACTAAATACATCATCACTTCAGTCTGTAGTCTTCTACTCTGGTCTGCTGGCCAAATGACTGGTGGTCACTAACCACAAACTACACACCAGGCCTTTGCCGTCATCGCCAAACCATAGTCTCCATTATCTTAGATCAGACTATATCATCCAGAACACACTCTGCTCAAAATATCAGGACATGTCAAGCTCAAGCTGACCAAAATAATGATATAATCGAGCCAACTTAACCAAAAATGGTAATAGTGTGTGCGTTACCGGATATACAGTTGTATTGTGGCTTTGGCCTGTGTAGAGGTTGGATTCCTGTATGTTATGGATACATATTTCTACCTGCCACATAACTCTTACGTATCCAATGCCCTGAATACCCAATACACATTGGCTTCGGTCTATCTCCTTTGATGCTGTACTGGAAGAGCTAGTGGCCCCTGCACTCCCCGGCCTTTCAACAGTTGCAGGGTCTCCTGTCATCTGAGCAGGGAATAGCCTACAGGAACATGGATACCAGTGTGGAGTACACTGCCTGTCATCTTGGAACTCTATAAATATCCCGTGGATGACTTGGAATATCCCTGTTACACAGAGTAGGGGATACTTAATCCCTTATATCACTGCTTAGTTACACATCATCAATGTATCACATAGTGCCACAGTGCACAAAAACGCAATAAGAACTTCAGGTAAACAAACTGAGTCCAAGAAACAGCAACAATGTCCCCAGTTTACTAGGAAGAATACATTCCCCATCCACACCAACAATTTTTATTTCTTTTATGGGGGCTTCTGCCACCTTTTGTTGAGCGTCAATGATTCCATGTTTCTAACTTCAAGTACTACATATTTATTTAGTTATTTCTTCTTTGTATCAGTCAGATGTAAATAGCATCCTGGTTTATATTACAGGTATGGGACCTGTTATCCAGAATGCTCGGGAACTGGGGTTTTCCGGATAAGGGGTCTTTCTGTAATTTGGATCTCCATACCTTAAGTCTACTAAAAAATCATTTAAACATGAAATAAACCCAATAGGACTGTTCTGCCCCCAATAAGGGGTAATTATATCTTAGTTGGGATCAAGTACAGGTACTGTTTTATTATTACAGAGAAAAGGGAATCATTTAACCATGAAATAAACCCAATAGGGCTGTTCTGCCCCCAATAAGGGGTAATTATATCTTAGTTGGGATCAAGTACAGGTACTGTTTTATTATTACAGAGAAAAGGGAATCATTTAACCATGAAATAAACCCAATAGGGCTGTTCTGCCCCCAATAAGGGGTAATTATATCTTAGTTGGGATCAAGTACAGGTACTGTTTTATTATTACAGAGAAAAGGGAATCATTTAACCATGAAATAAACCCAATAGGGCTGTTCTGCCCCCAATAAGGGGTAATTATATCTTAGTTGGGATCAAGTACAGGTACTGTTTTATTATTACAGAGAAAAGGGAATCATTTAACCATTAAATAAACCCAATAGGGCTGTTCTGCCCCCAATAAGGGGTAATTATATCTTAGTTGGGATCAAGTACAGGTACTGTTTTATTATTACAGAGAAAAGGGAATCATTTAACCATTAAATAAACCCAATAGGACTGTTCTGCCCCCAATAAGGGGTAATTATATCTTAGTTGGGATCAAGTACAGGTACTGTTTTATTATTACAGAGAAAAGGGAATCATTTAACCATTAAATAAACCCAATAGGGCTGTTCTGCCCCAATAAGGGGTAATTATATCTTAGTTGGGATCAAGTACAGGTACTGTTATATTATTACAGAGAAAAGGAAATCATTTAACCATTAAATAAACCCAATAGGGCTGTTCTGCCCCAATAAGGGGTAATTATATCTTAGTTGGGATCAAGTACAGGTACTGTTTTATTATTACAGAGAAAAGGGAATCATTTAACCATTAAATAAACCCAATAGGGCTGTTCTGCCCCCAATAAGGGGTAATTATATCTTAGTTGGGATCAAGTACAGGTACTGTTATATTATTACAGAGAAAAGGGAATCATTTAACCATGAAATAAACCCAATAGGGCTGTTCTGCCCTAATAAGGGGTAATTATATCTTAGTTGGGATCAAGTACAGGTACTGTTTTATTATTACAGGGAAAAGGGAATCATTTTTAAAAATGTCTATTATTTGCTTATAATGGAGTCTATGGGAGATGGCCTATCAGTATTTAGGAGCTTTCTGGATAACGGGTTTCCGGATACCTGTATTGGGCCCCTGACTGCCATTTCAACTGACTTTCCATTGTCTTGGGCTAAATGGCCTCAAACGTCCAACCTAACATGTCTAACGGACTTATAATCACACACTTGTCTCTGCTGATTCTCAAGGATAAAATCCAGTTTCTTTCCATCCAGGAACCAGAATAGGGAATAAACGAGGGCTAAAATAATAGCTACTTGGGTATCGTCACACTTAGGCAAAGTTTAATTGGGAATGCATGAACCAAGAACGAAGTAAAGCAGCCTACATATTCATTTTAAAATGAGAGCCAGGCAAGCCACTGGGCTAGGGTATCTCCTTTTAACTCATAAAGCCTTTGGCATTTCCTTAGCATGACTGCATGTCTGGGCAACTTGACAAATTAAGGATAACCTTTGAGCAGACGAGTAAATCAACCCTAATCGGCCTCTCAGCCCCAGGCAGTATTTTAACCATTGCAGAACAAAAAACCTGGTAGAACAAAGTGGAATCAAAGACCTCTCGTCAATCATGGTGGGTTTTATCTGTAGGGTGGAGAGGTTACACCTGTAGTGGACCCCATCATAAATCAATATCACTGGTAAGGAGACAATGAGGACTTCCTTGGGTAGGTATTATCCATACTCAGAGTAAAATCTCAGTTTCTGAATTGGGGAGCAGTGACCCTGTAGATAAGTAAAGGCCTTCAAACAATTCTGCCCTAATGCTATAGAATTTCAACGCAACTTGGCCCAACTCAACGTCTGACCAGTGTAGATGCAGAAGGCCATCTTTGGCAAGAACTTCTATCAGGGCTGGTGAATCAGAGAGGATTCCTTTTTGTTTACATGTGTTGGGATCTCCTGAGCTGGGACTATTAATGCAAAGTATGTGAGCACTAAGCAAATGCCTAAGGACGCTGAGGATTTCCCTTGAGTCATGGGTATAAATGGAAAGCCGGGTCATCTTAGATTTCATTCTTCACGTCTTGATCTCAGAACTGCCTGGGACAAGATATTTCTGGTGTGGGGAGGCTATTTCTAGCAAAGGGTGCCCTTGTGAGCGGAGCACAGCCATGCCAAGTAAAACTATTAGACAGGCATGTGCTTTCGTATCTTTCTTCCAGCGATGATAAAAAGGGTAGCAGATAATTTACTTTTCAGTAACTGTAGCAGAGATGTCCAGCAGGCAGTCGTTAGCAATTACCAGCTAAAACCTGCCAACATAAACTGACAATTTTGACATATTAGGCCCCTCCTCTGGTCCACCCTTCTGATTCAACCAAAACCCAGACCGCTTGGTGCAAACCTTGCATCTCTTGGGGTCCATGAAAAAAGGGACTACAGCACATACTCATAGCTTATACCAATTAGAAACACTGTCCCACCTCAAAGGTTAAGGCCACTATGGCACCATTTTGCTGAGTACCCTTAGTATCCTCAGTGTGCCCCCAATATGTACCTTGCTTTATTTGCCATTGCCAGTGGACTTTCCCACCACAACCTTACCTATGTGACTATTGTTTTCTCATCCTGTTTGCACTGGCCATAGACAGGGTCGGACTGGGCCGCCGGGACACTGGGAAAAATCCCGGTGGGCCCCGGCCCTAGTGGGCCCCATCGGCCCAGTCCGACCTTTGCCGGTGCTCCCCCTACTGACTCTTCCTCCCCTGACGTGTTCAATTTATACGTGCCCGGGGAGGACGTCAGGCGGGGGCCCTGCGGGGGGGGGGGGGTTAGGGGATGCGGCTGGGGCACCTGCAGGGCCCCTGGGGCGGGAGCCCCGGTGGGCCCTGCACCCCCCAGTCCGACCCTGGCCATAGATTTTAATGTAGAGGTAGAACCCTATAACTGGCCAGCCTCACCCCCAGATAAACAGAATTTGGTTGACCTTGAGTAACTACTACAGCAGAGCTTCCAAATTAGTCTCCCATTTATGCCAAGGGGTCTATACTCTTTCTCCAAGAGACTGCCTTTGGAGCAGAGGTTTACAAAATGAGAGGGTTATAGCCCGGCCAGACCTAAAAAGTCCATGAGACTGTTCTAGTCCGACCCAGTCTTCTAATTAGACACTTGTAACTCAGGTATGCACCATGTTTGGATAGATTTAAGTGTCGTTGACAATAATTTCCTAGGGCAGAATGGATTCACAAACCTTTTAAACTTCCAATTTATTCTGGAGCCTCCCACTTAGGCCAAAAGGATCCATGCCCTTGCCCCAAGAGACTGCCTTTAGAGCAGAGGTGTACAAAATTTGAGGGGTTCCCCCCTCTAGGGGAGGTAGGGGGTCTAAGAAAAGTCAATGGGGAAACCAGAAGGTAAATTGTGTTAGGGTTTGGAGAGATCAGAATAAAATAACTGAGTCAAAATAAAACCAGTACTTTATAGCATTGTAGCCTAGAACATTGCCAGACCTCAAGAAGTCCATGCCCCATGTTTGGACCTTTAGGTGTCACTGACTATCATTTTCAGCTTTGGGAGCCGCTGTTCCCAGAATATGGAGGAGCCAAGTTTAACATGCAGTTCCAAGGTAAGAACATGATGGGTTCCGTGCTGTGACTAAAGGGATAGGCTGGCTAATATGTGGTCCAGAGTTCTAGTTTATAAATAGTTGGGAACTTCATGGAACTGCTTCCAAGCAGAGGCTATTTAGTAAGGGAATTAACAGGGTGATGCATGACATGCTTTGTACCCAGATACCTTCCTAGGTGTCTCCTTCTCTCCTCCCAGAGCCAGTATATTTGCACAACCACCACCCCGTAGTCTTAAAGGGGTAGAAGATAAAAGGCAATTATCTCTAATAATAATAATTAGACTGGTCGCCCCCCTGTTCTGCTTTAGTACATGACACTTGTATCCCAACTGGTTACAGTGATTATATTCTTTTCTAACCACCTATTACCCTGGAGACAGTAACTGTTTATAGCCCTCGGTATTAGGGGCTAGAGTTCCAAGCGTTCTCCCGGGGCATAGAATAACCGGTGCCCAGCTTCATTAATCCAGTTGGAATTCACACGGTATTAAGGCAAATGGCTGCCCCGCTGCCAGCTCATTGTCACATTGCAGAACAAAACAGCTGAGATGTCGGAATCCCTCTCTGAAGCTCCAGATCAAGGCCTTCAGAGCCAGAAGAGCAGAAGCTCGGGTTGGCCAGCTGGCCCAGTTAGCTACTGGTACACTAGAAAGGGTGCAGCCCAAAGTATGTATTACCCAGAATTCTCAGCACCCCTGCCAGGTAGTTAGAGATTCTCAGGTCAAACAAAACAGCAAAATTGATCCCCAAAGCCCTTAAAAAAAAATGAGCAGGGATGCGCCAAATCCATCATTTTCGGATGCCGAATACTGAATAACAAAGGGTATCATACTAAATGGTAACTCAAAGGTGGCCAACCCCCGTGTAAAGGTGGCCAACCCCTGTGTAAAGGTGGCCAACCCCTGTGTAAAGGTGGCCAACCCCTGTGTAAAGTTGGCAAACCCCTGTGTAAAGGTGGCCAACCCCTGTGTAAAGGTGGCCAACCCCTGTGTAAAGTTGGCAAACCCCTGTGTAAAGGTGGCCAACCCCTGTGTAAAGGTGGCCAACCCCTGTGTAAAGGTGGCCAACCCCTGTGTAAAGTTGGCAAACCCCTGTGTAAAGGTGGCCAACCCGTGTAAAGGTGGCCAACCCCTGTGTAAAGGTGGCCAGCCCCTGTGTAAAGGTGGCTAACCCCTGTGTAAAGGTGGTCAACCCCTGTGTAAAGGTGGCCAACCCCTGTGTAAAGGTGGCTAACCCCTGTGTAAAGGTGGCCAACCCCTGTGTAAAGGTGGCCAACCCCTGTGTAAAGGTGGCCAACCCCTGTGTAAAGGTGGCTAACCCCTGTGTAAAGGTGGCCAACCCCTGTGTAAAGGTGGCCAACCCCTGTATAAAGCTGGCCAACCCCTGTGTAAAGGTGGCCAACCCCTGTGTAAAGGTGGCCAACCCCTGTGTAAAGGTGGCCAACCCCTGTGTAAAGGTGGCCCCTGTAAGCTGGCCAACCCCTGTGTAAAGGTGGCCAACCCCTGTGTAAAGGTGGCCAACCCCTGTGTAAAGCTGGCCAACCCCTGTGTAAAGGTGGCCAACCCCTGTGTAAAGGTGGCCAACCCCTGTGTAAAGGTGGCCAACCCCTGTGTAAAGCTGGCCAACCCCTGTGTAAAGGTGGCTAACCCCTGTGTAAAGGTGGCTAACCCCTGTGTAAAGGTGGTCAACCCCTGTGTAAAGGTGGCCAACCCCTGTGTAAAGGTGGCCAACCCCTGTATAAAGCTGGCCAACCCCTGTGTAAAGGTGGCCAACCCCTGTGTAAAGGTGGCCAACCCCTGTGTAAAGGTGGCCAACCCCTGTGTAAAGGTGGCCAACCCCTGTGTAAAGGTGGCCAACCCCTGTGTAAAGCTGGCCAACCCCTGTGTAAAGGTGGCCAACCCCTGTGTAAAGGTGGCCAACCCCTGTGTAAAGCTGGCCAACCCCTGTGTAAAGGTGGCCAACCCCTGTGTAAAGGTGGCCAACCCCTGTGTAAAGCTGGCCAACCCCTGTGTAAAGGTGGCCATACACGGTAAGATCCGCTCGTTTAGTGAGGAGATCTTCTTGCGTTATGCCCATACTGGGATAATTCAATAATTTGGTTATCGAATTAAAACGAGGTATAGACGGCACCGATTCAGGAACCGCATCAATGAGCCGATATGGTCCCCGATCCAAAGGAAAAATCAAACCTGCAAATTTCAGGCCAGATGTTGGTCGGGGAGGCCCGTCGGTGGTGCCCTTACATGGGCACATAAACTGCTGGATTGGTCTAAAGGACAGATACCAGCCCGTGTATGGTCACCTTTATTCCAACTAATCACCCCATGTGCCGTTGCCCTTAGGGCTCATTTATGATCTTGAGGTGCATAAACCTACCAACATGGACTCAAACCATCATGTTTTTATCCCCTCAGTGCGCCATTTATTCTCAGGTTTCCAGTGTCGTATGAGGGCCGCCCTAGTCCCTGGGCCTCAGCCCGATTGGTGCCAACTCTGGCCATTACATGCTCAGTTGCGCCTGACACAATTGTGCACAACAGGCCGACTGAGTGCATTTCCTTAGTGGGGGTGGCGCTATGCCTGGGACACCAATGGCTTCCCAAACACCAATGCAATTTATCAGAGGAGGCTCAACAGGTGACTTGGCGCTGCCCACATGCGTGTGTATGGACCCAACAACCTTTTATCAAATACATTAGTGCATTTTGCAACTATTTGGCTCATTTAAACGAGCCCTAAACATGTCCATCCAAACACAGTTCACAAAGGTTCTTGCACCAACACACACTCCTCTACTTGCACCCTGCAACGTTGGCCACGTCCCCAAGTCAAGTGGAAGGTTTAGACTGCACGGGCGCAGGGGGCGTTATTTCCAGGGTTCTTTGCCCCAAATGAGTCCCGCATTCATGCCCTTTCTGGGCATAGGAAATGGCGCAATAAGTTTGCCCAGGAGCAGTAACCCGCAGCAACTAGTGATGGGCAAAATGTTTCCCCAGGCATGGATTCGCGGCAAATTTCCGCCTTTCACCATTGGCGGATTGTTTTGCGAAATGGACGAAAAAATTCACTGCGGAAAAATTTGCCACGTGTCCAAAAATTGTCGCGGGCATCAAAAGAATAGTTGCGCGTTAAAAGAATAGTCACGGGCGCCAATTTTTCGCAAATTTTTCGCTGCTTCGTGAATCTTTTGAAAGATTCACAAATTTTTCGGAGAAGCGAAACGGGACAGATTCGCTCATCACTAGCAGCAACCAATCAGCAGGTAGCATTTACTGGTCACCTGTTTGAAAGCAAATATCTTGTTGGTTGCTATGAGTTATTGCTCCTGGGCAAAGTTAATGGGGGTCATTTATAAACATTGGGCAAATTTGCTCCTGGGCAACATCCCATGGCAACCAATCAGAAGTCTGCTTTTATTGCTATACCTGCAACTGGGTGGAAAAATGCAATCACTGATTGGTTGCTATTAGCGATGAGCGAATCTGTCCCGGTTTGCTTTGCTGAGAAATTTAGCGGTGAATTTTTGCGCCTGTTTGAAACAATCTGCCAATGGTGAAACGTGGAAATTTTGCTCATCACTGGTTGCTATGGGTTACTGCCCATGTGCAAATGAGCCCCAGTGCCTTATATTACATATGGGGGACTGGAAGAGAAATCTAACGCTCACTTACCAGCTCAACCCTTCCGAAGCCTCCGACGCCGAGCGTGTCGATGATGTTGAAATCTGCCAGCTTGAGGTTGCCGAAGAACGCCGCCTCCGCCTCATATCTGTGTTTTTTAATAAAGAACAGAGCAAACCTTTTTAGAGTGCAAGCTCTTGGGTGCCGTGGAATCGAATCGGACCTCCTCCCCATTGTTTCCATGTACAAAATATACAAAAGTAAAAACCATATAAAAACAAGTTTTTGTTTGTATTGTCGGTTTGGTCCAGGCCGCGGCGGCGATATCCCATCGGATTTCTGCTATTCCCCCGGATTTCAGTCTTTTCTGTATGCAATGAGGCCCAACCAATAGAAATGGCTCTGGTGCTGTTTCCAGGAATAATAAAGTGTTACATGGCTGCAGATTGGGTTACCCTCCTGGGGAGACCCTACTCCCACATTATCCTTAGCGCTGAGCCGACACCAGTGATTGGAGAAATAAATCCCAGGACAGGGGGGTCTCGTGGGACCGGGAAGCTGCTCACATCTCCCTCTGTCTATGGGAACTGTCTATTGGAACTGTCTCACACTGTCTCACACTGTCTCCCTATCCCAGGCTCCATGCCATTGGCTAGTGGCACTCAGGGAACGGCTCAGCCTGGCACTGACAGAGGGTCCCAGTGTAAGGGAATATTAAGCCTGAAATACCCAGATGAGCCCCACTGATATTTTTAGTATGGCAGCAGCAGCGGTGACTTGGCTCCTCCCCCAGGGAGACATGTGGCACGCCGGCACTATACATTTGCCTTAAAAGACCTGAATGTATTATCTGCAATTACCCCCCAGCCCCTCCCAGCTATACATTATGGGACATATGGACTCAGGATCATGTGAACTGTCAACAGGGCTGGAATGGGAATGTATAGTATGGAATGGGATAGAATGTATAGTATGGAATGGGATAGAATGTATAGCATGGCAGGAATGGGAGGCATCAGCTGGCACCTTCCCTTTAACAACCCCAGGCTGTGCCCCTCCAGCTGCCCCTGCACTACAACTCCCAGCATCCTCTGGCATCCAAAACTGCAGGCTGAATCCCAATAGATAGATAGACAGACAGACAAGGTGCCCGTCAGTGTACCCCAAGGTGCCCGTCAGTTTCCCCCAAGGTGCCCGTCAGTTTCCCCCAAGGTGCCCATCGGTTTCCCCCAAGGTGCCCATCGGTTTCCCCCCAAGGTGCCCGTCAGTGTACCCCAAGGTGCCCGTCAGTTTCCCCCAAGGTGCCCATCAGTTTCCCCAAGGTGCCCGTCAGTTTCCCCCAAGGTGCCCGTCAGTTCCCCCAAGGTGCCCGTCAGTTTCCCCCAAGGTGCCCGTCAGTTTCCCCCAAAGTGCCCGTCAGTTTCCCCCAAGGTGCCCGTCAGTTTCCCCCAAAGTGCCCGTCAGTTTCCCCCAAGGTGCCCGTCAGTGTACCCCAAGCTGCCCGTCAGTTTCCTCCAAGGTGCCCATCAGTTTCCCCCAAGGTGCCCGTCAGTTTCCCCCAAGGTGCCCGTCAGTTTCCCCCAAGGTGCCCATCGGTTTCCCACCAAGGTGCCCGTCAGTGTACCCCAAGGTGCCCGTCAGTTTCCTCCAAGGTGCCCATCAGTTTCCCCAAGGTGCCCGTCAGTTTTCCCCAAGGTGCCCGTCAGTTTTCCCCAAGGTGCCCGTCAGTTTCCCCCAAGGTGCCCGTCAGTTTCCCCCAAGGTGCCCGTCAGTTTCCCCCAAGGTGCCCCTCAGTTTTCCCCAAGGTGCCCGTCAGTTTCCCCCAAGGTGCCCGTCAGTTTCCCCCAAGGTGCCCGTCAGTTTTCCCCAAGGTGCCCGTCAGTTTTCCCCAAGGTGCCCGTCAGTTTCCCCCAAGGTGCCCGTCAGTTTCCCCCAAGGTGCCCGTCAGTTTCCCCCAAGGTGCCCGTCAGTTTCCCCCAAGGTGCCCGTCAGTTTCCCCCAAGGTGCCCCTCAGTTTTCCCCAAGGTGCCCGTCAATTTCCCCCAAGGTGCCCGTCAGTTTCCCCCAAGGTGCCCGTCAGTTTTCCCCAAGGTGCCCATCAGTGTACCCCAAGGTGCCCGTCAGTTTCCCCCAAGGTGCCCGTCAGTTTCCCCCAAGGTGCCCGTCAGTTTCCCCCAAGGTGCCCATCAGTTTCCCCCAAGGTGCCCGTCAGTGTACCCCAAGGTGCCCGTCAGTTTCCCCCAAGGTGCCCGTCAGTTTCCCCCAAGGTGCCCGTCAGTTTCCCCCCAAGGTGCCCGTCAGTTTCCCCCAAGGTGCCCGTCAGTTTCCCCCAAGGTGCCCATCAGGGTGTGGACTGATATATGAATAGGAGAGGAATTGAACAGCAAATGTCCTCTCTGCCCTTCCCTACTTGCCACTTTGTATTAACCCTTTACTTGATGGTTGCCCCTTTTATTCCTTTATTAACATGTAACCTGAAGCCACGTCCCAGCACGACACCGACTCACAACATTTTATCCCCGTGGATAATGAATATTCTTTGCTCTGTTCATCTGCCACAAACCTCCGCAGGCAGCACAAAGCATATGCCGGCAGTGTGGGAGGCGCACAAACCCAATCCCAGCTTCCCGGCCGTGCATCTGTCCCTGCAGTATTTTTAGCATGGAACAGAGGAGCAGTAACCTAAGGTAACCCGAGTGACTTTTATACATCTAAATACTGGATTGTTTGATTAATAACAAAGGAAAATAACATATATATTCAGCTTTAAACTCTGCAGGGAGGTGTATTCTCTCATTTGACCACAAGAGGGCAGTAGAACACTATACAGTGTATTCTATCAGTATAGCAGTGATTTAATATTATCAGTAGGTTTGGGATCAGTAAGTTCTGTATGGGGCCCCCATGGTCCTACTAAAATCAGATTATAGTAATAAGGGCCCCCCTGTCTGATTAAAACAAGGGCCCCCAGTTGCTGTGTAAAAGGCACCAGGGTTTTATCTAACCCTGTTAGTTAAGTTGCTGAAAACATGAAAGAATGTGCTGCCCCCAGCAGGTAAAATGTAGTACTGCAAGTGTCAGAGTGAGCTAGGTAAGGCATTATGCGGCTATGTGATTGGATGAACCCTTGTAGCTGTCCCTGAATTCCCAATACAATCCAGCAGAGAATGCTGGGAGTTGTAGTTCAGCAACAACCGGAAGGTTACAGTATTTTAAATCATTCTTTTCAAATTTGACCTAATAATATAGAATCCCATCTCGCCCTGAAGCTCAAGAGCTTGCGCTTACATTGCGCAACCCGGGGAATTCTTAACTGTTACATCTTTATTTCTGTTGTCATGTACACGGACGTTTCCATAGAAACAGGGAGAAAAAAAAGCAGGAATGGTGTAATCCGGTGGCGTCTCTCCACGTGTGAAATGTGAGGAACGAACCCGCGGATAAAATGCAAATGGAATGGGGAATTTATTAGAGGGGGCAGTTTGATGTTTCTTTTGCCCCATGATGTCAATTGCTCCCAGTTACAATCACTATAGAGGCTGCTGCAGTTTGGCTTCTAATGGTGAGTTCTGGCGGATACTGCCCCCTTCAGGTGTGTGTATATACAGAAATATACTGTGTATATAATAATTTGACTCTCCAAGCTTCTAGGCTTGTCTTCCATTCCCCTGTACTAAGCACAATTCAGCAGGAACAGCCCCCTAAGTTTGCTCATACCCTGTACAGAGAGATACCATAAAACTATGGCACACTGGGATTCCCCTGTACTAAGCACAATTCAGCAGGAACAGCCCCTACGTTTGCCCATAGACTGTACAGAGAGATACCATAAAACTATGGCACATAGGGATTCCCCTGTACTAAGCACAATTCAGCAGGAACAGCCCCTACGTTTGCCCATAGCCTGTAGGAACGGCTACTTGCTTTGTGAACATTTGTCGGGGAGAGATAAAATAAGTTAAGGTTCCAGAGTTCTGATGGGCAGATAACCATAAATCCCATAGTTACACAGAGCTCTGCCCCTCCCTCCCCCCCGGCCGCTTCCCCAGCTGTCCAAACTGTCAGTGTGTCAGGCAGTTGCGCACCTGAGAGGTTTCCCTTCTGCTTGTGGAATTTGGGAATAGTTTCATGCAGTTTATTTGTCACTTTCCTGTCTGAGCAAAGAGCTCGGTGCGCAGAGTCCGTGGGCTGGGAGGGGCCCCAGAGACTGAGCCGCAGGAGGGCTGAGCCCCAGGGGCAAATCTGATGGAAGAAACTTCTGCACAAAGAAAAAAGCCTTTTACCTGTCGGGCATCTCCCTCCCTCCCTGCCTGGGCGCCAGAACCATTTGCTGGGGGGGCACAAAGCTACACACTGTTATTATTTCAGCTAAGGGGGGGGGGGTTCATATAACAACCCCAGTCTGGTTATTATGCACTGCCTGCTTTTATTCTGGAAAAAATGGTTTCTGTGGAGCTGAAATGATAAAACTTACAATTAACTCCCATTAACTGTGCTGATACCCCCCGTTCTACTAACTGATACCCCCCGTTCTACTGACTGATACCCCCCGTTCTACTGACTGATACCCCCTGTTGTACTGACTGATACCCCCTGTTGTACTGACTGATACCCCCGTTCTACTGACTGATACCCCCTGTTGTACTGACTGATACCCCCTGTTCTACTGACTGATACCCCCTGTTGTACTGACTGATACCCCCCGTTCTACTAACTGATACCCCCCGTTCTACTGACTGATACCCCCTGTTGTACTGACTGATACCCCCTGTTGTACTGACTGATACCCCCGTTCTACTGACTGATACCCCCTGTTGTACTGACTGATACCCCCTGTTCTACTGACTGATACCCCCTGTTCTACTGACTGATACCCCCTGTTCTACTGACTGATACCCCCGTTCTACTGACTGATACCCCCCGTTCTACTGACTGATACCCCCTGTTCTACTGACTGATACCCCCCGTTCTACTGACTGATACCCCCTGTTCTACTGACTGATACCCCCCCGTTTCTACTGACTGATACCCCCCCGTTCTACTGACTGAAACCCCCCGTTCTACTGACTGATACCCCCCCGTTCTACTGACTGATACCCCCCCGTTCTACTGACTGATACCCCCCCGTTCTACTGACTGATACCCCCTGTTGTACTGACTGATACCCCCCGTTCTACTGACTGATACCCCCCGTTCTACTGACTGATACCCCCTGTTCTACTGACTGATACCCCCTGTTGTACTGACTGATACCCCCTGTTCTACTGACTGATACCCCCCGTTCTACTGACTGATACCCCCCGTTCTACTGACTGATACCCCCTGTTCTACTGACTGATACCCCCCGTTCTACTGACTGATAACCCCCCGTTCTACTGACTGATACCCCCTGTTGTACTGGCTGATACCCCCTGTTGTACTGACTGATACCCCCTGTTCTACTGACTGATACCCCCCGTTCTACTGACTGATACCCCCTGTTGTACTGACTGATACCCCCTGTTCTACTGACTGATACCCCCCGTTCTACTGACTGATACCCCCCGTTCTACTGACTGATACCCCCTGTTCTACTGACTGATACCCCCTGTTATACTGACTGATACCCCCCGTTCTACTGACTGATACCCCCTGTTCTACTGACTGATACCCCCCCGTTCTACTGACTGATACCCCCCCGTTCTACTGACTGAAACCCCCCGTTCTACTGACTGATACCCCCCCGTTCTACTGACTGATACCCCCCCGTTCTACTGACTGATACCCCCCCGTTCTACTGACTGATACCCCCTGTTGTACTGACTGATACCCCCCGTTCTACTGACTGATACCCCCCCGTTCTACTGACTGATACCCCCTGTTCTACTGACTGATACCCCCTGTTGTACTGACTGATACCCCCTGTTCTACTGACTGATACCCCCCGTTCTACTGACTGATACCCCCTGTTCTACTGACTGATACCCCCTGTTTCTACTGACTGATACCCCCCCGTTCTACTGACTGATACCCCCCGTTCTACTGACTGATACCCCCTGTTGTACTGGCTGATACCCCCTGTTGTACTGACTGATACCCCCTGTTCTACTGACTGATACCCCCCCGTTCTACTGACTGATACCCCCTGTTGTACTGACTGATACCCCCTGTTCTACTGACTGATACCCCCCGTTCTACTGACTGATACCCCCCGTTCTACTGACTGATACCCCCTGTTCTACTGACTGATACCCCCTGTTATACTGACTGATACCCCCCGTTCTACTGACTGATACCCCCTGTTCTACTGACTGATACCCCCTGTTGTACTGGCTGATACCCCCTGTTGTACTGACTGATACCCCCTGTTCTACTGACTGATACCTCCCGTTCTACTGACTGATACCCCCTGTTCTACTGACTGATACCCCCTGTTATACTGACTGATACCCCCCGTTCTACTGACTGATACCCCCCGTTCTACTGACTGATACCCCCTGTTGTACTGGCTGATACCCCCTGTTGTACTGACTGATACCCCCCGTTCTACTGACTGATACCCCCCGTTCTACTGACTGATACCCCTGTTCTACTGACTGATACCCCCTGTTGTACTGACTGATACCCCCCGTTCTACTGACTGATACCCCCCGTTCTACTGACTGATACCCCCCGTTCTACTGACTGATACCCCCCGTTCTACTGACTGATACCCCCTGTTCTACTGACTGATACCCCCTGTTGTACTGGCTGATACCCCCTGTTGTACTGACTGATACCCCCTGTTCTACTGACTGATACCTCCCGTTCTACTGACTGATACCCCCTGTTCTACTGACTGATACCCCCTGTTATACTGACTGATACCCCCCGTTCTACTGACTGATACCCCCTGTTCTACTGACTGATACCCCCTGTTGTACTGGCTGATACCCCCTGTTGTACTGACTGATACCCCCCGTTCTACTGACTGATACCCCCCGTTCTACTGACTGATACCCCCTGTTCTACTGACTGATACCCCCTGTTGTACTGACTGATACCCCCCGTTCTACTGACTGATACCCCCCGTTCTACTGACTGATACCCCCCGTTCTACTGACTGATACCCCCCGTTCTACTGACTGATACCCCCCGTTCTACTGACTGATACCCCCTGTTCTACTGACTGATACCCCCCGTTCTACTGACTGATACCCCCCGTTCTACTGACTGATACCCCCCGTTCTACTGACTGATACCCCCTGTTGTACTGGCTGATACCCCCTGTTGTACTGACTGATACCCCCGTTCTACTGACTGATACCCCCCGTTCTACTGACTGATACCCCCTGTTCTACTGACTGATACCCCCTGTTGTACTGACTGATACCCCCTGTTCTACTGACTGATACCCCCCGTTCTACTGACTGATACCCCCTGTTCTACTGACTGATACCCCCTGTTCTACTGACTGATACCCCCCGTTCTACTGACTGATACCCCCCGTTCTACTGACTGATACCCCCTGTTGTACTGGCTGATACCCCCTGTTGTACTGACTGATACCCCCTGTTCTACTGACTGATACCCCCCGTTCTACTGACTGATACCCCCTGTTCTACTGACTGATACCCCCTGTTGTACTGACTGATACCCCCTGTTCTACTGACTGATACCCCCCGTTCTACTGACTGATACCCCCTGTTCTACTGACTGATACCCCCTGTTCTACTGACTGATACCCCCCGTTCTACTGACTGATACCCCCCGTTCTACTGACTGATACCCCCTGTTGTACTGGCTGATACCCCCTGTTGTACTGACTGATACCCCCTGTTCTACTGACTGATACCCCCCGTTCTACTGACTGATACCCCCTGTTCTACTGACTGATACCCCCTGTTGTACTGACTGATACCCCCTGTTGTACTGACTGATACCCCTGTTCTACTGACTGATACCCCCCGTTCTACTGACTGATACCCCCCGTTCTACTGACTGATACCCCCTGTTCTACTGGCTGATACCCCCATTCTACTGACTGATACCCCATGTTCTACTGACCGATACCCCCTGTTCTACTGACTGATACCCCCTGTTCTACTGACTGATACCCCCTGTTGTACTGACCGATACCCCCTGTTCTACTGACCGATACCCCCTGTTCTACTGACTGATACCCCCCGTTCTACTGACTGATACCCCCTGTTCTACTGACTGATACCCCCTGTTCTACTGACTGATACCCCCTGTTCTACTGACTGATACCCCCTGTTGTACTGACCGATACCCCATGTTCTACTGACCGATACCCCCTGTTCTACTGACTGATACCCCCTGTTCTACTGACTGATACCCCCTGTTGTACTGACCGATACCCCCTGTTCTACTGACCGATACCCCCCGTTCTACTGACTGATACCCCCCGTTCTACTGACTGATACCCCCTGTTCTACTGACTGATACCCCCTGTTCTACTGACTGATACCCCCTGTTGTACTGGCTGATACCCCCATTTTTGCCACTTTGCATAGTGTAACAGGACAGATTGGCTCCTCCCTATACCGCTCTTATAGTCCCCCCCCCCCCTGTGCCTCGGAGATTGGGGAGCCATAAGCCGCGGCGCAGACACTTATCAGTAGCGTTGGGGTTCCCATTGTTGGGAGCTGCTACATAGCAGTTATTAGCTCAGTTCCAATCATAACACCCTGCCTCTCCCCATAATGAATCAATAATCCCGCTTCCGTCTGTACTTTAATTTGAACATCAGTAAAACTCCCTTCCCACTCAGGTATCGAGCCCCTCCTCCCCCTACGCGCAGATCAATGCAGTGCCTGCTCGCTACTCAGGGTTTCTCCCACAAACTGCCTCACTTAAAAAAATGCTGCCAAATCAGTGGATTCTGACACTGTAATTACTGCAACTCTTTCTGATCTATTTTTAATTATCATTTTTTTTTTCCCGAGCACTGATAAACCTACAGGTCCCTCTTTCTATAATTACAGCGAAGCGCTCTGAGCGGCGAGGAACATATGAAAAGAGTTTGTTCAGAATTAGATGTAACACTTTAAAAGAAGATATAAAGTTGTCAGCTCCCGTAGCCAAAGCAAACCTGGTATCTCTCTGTACAGGCTATGGGCAAACTTAGGGGGCTGTTCCTGCTGAATTGTGCTTAGTACAGGGGAATCCCTATGTGCCATAGTTTTATGGTATCTCTCTGTACAGGCTATGGGCAAACTTAGGGGGCTGTTCCTGCTGAATTGTGCTTAGTACAGGGGAATCCCTATGTGCCATAGTTTTATGGTATCTCTCTGTACAGGCTATGAGCAAACTTAGGGGGCTGTTCCTGCTGAATTGTGCTTAGTACAGGGGAATCCCTATGTGCCATAGTTTTATGGTATCTCTCTGTACAGGCTATGAGCAAACTTAGGGGGCTGTTCCTGCTGAATTGTGCTTAGTACAGGGGAATCCCTATGTGCCATAGTTTTATGGTATCTCTCTGTACAGGCTATGAGCAAACTTAGGGGGCTGTTCCTGCTGAATTGTGCTTAGTACAGGGGAATCCCTATGTGCCATAGTTTTATGGTATCTCTCTGTACAGGCTATGAGCAAACTTAGGGGGCTGTTCCTGCTGAATTGTGCTTAGTACAGGGGAATCCCTATGTGCCATAGTTTTATGGTATCTCTCTGTACAGGCTATGAGCAAACTTAGGGGGCTGTTCCTGCTGAATTGTGCTTAGTACAGGGGAATCCCTATGTGCCATAGTTTTATAGTTTTTATAAAGTGTAAAAGACCCTTGAAGTCTTACACAAGGCTGAATTTGCAAGCTAACACCTTAAGATTTCAATCACTACATACATGATAAATAGAAATGTTTTATTGGCAGGGAATTGGTTGGGCCATTGGCCGGAGCATGTAAGGGGTTACCCGTGCCCTACAGAGGGGCTTTGTTTAGCTTTCTCACCCCTCAGGTCTTCTAAACAATCCTATATTTATACCCCAGTTCGTTTGTTAGCCATAAGTACTGAGTTTCTGTGCTTTTCCCAATTAACAAAGGGACCAATCACTCCCTCAGTCCCTGTCAGTTCTTGTAGAGGAGCCTGAAACCATTAATGTCACGTTGGATTCCCGCCGCTGACAAACAGCCCTGATTCTAAGCAGGAGAAATAAAAATCATTTTCCGATACTCACTTTGCTTTCGCCTCGGCATCTTCATACGCCTTGTTAGAAACGTCATCCAGGCCCCCAATCAGATGCTTGAAAGAGCTGCCAGAAACAAAGGACACAGAATCAGTTCCATCCTACAGTAGTGGGGCCCATACGGCCATTGAGTTGTTTTTATCTATTACTCTTAGGGGGTGCTGGGTGCTACAGGGAAAGCAGTTCTATGTTATTTATGCACCTTGGCCCAACATTACCCCATTACTCTTTGGTCATCGTCTTGTCCTACTGTCACCATCTCACCCAACTTACACCATTTTGTCACCATGATATACTACTGTTGTCATTGTGTCCTACAGTCACAGATATCTTCCACTGGTGCTATCATGTCCTACTGTCACCATCTCACCCAACTTACACCATTTTGTCACCATGATATACTACTGTTGTCATTGTGTCCTACAGTCACAGATATCTTCCACTGGTGCTATCATGTCCTACTGTCACCATCTCACCCAACTTACACCATTTTGTCACCATGAAGTATTACTGTTGTCATTGTGTCCTACAGTCACAGACATCTTCCACTGGTGCCATCATGTTCTACTGTCACCATCTCACCCAACTTACACCATTTGGTGCAACTGTCACCATGATATAATACTGTTGTCATTGTGTCTTACAGTCACAGATATCTTCCACTGGTTCCATCATGTCCTACTCTCACCATCTCACCCAACTTACAACATTTGGTCCAACTGTCACCATGATAAACTAATGTCATTGTGTCCTACAGTCACAGACATCTTCCACTGGTGCCATCATGTCCTACTCTTATCATGGAATGTGTGTGCAAGTGACTTTTTAGTTCAAGTTTATCCTTGGATAGAACGTTTGGTCAGGGCCCTTCCAACTCTTTACATTATTGAGTATATTTATCCTCTTCATAGTTTACTAGAGTGAAATTCCGCCACCTTCCATTCATTTTTATGGGATTTTTTAAAAAATGTATTCATCAATGAGCGAAAGTTCCCTTTTTAATAAATATTCGTTTAATAATACAATAGAAATTAATAGAGAGTGGAGGAATATCAGTCTAGAGGACTGTGACAAGCCACTGTCTTCACTCTTTGATAAATATATCTCTATATTATATGTATTCCCCATTCGTCAACAGTTCCAGAAATATATAGGCAAATAAGTGTTCTCATCATATCTCATTGGCATTTGCCCATCATGGTTGGGCCTCCACAAGTATCTAGGAGGCCAGACATTCTCAACAAAGCTCTTCCTGATTGGTCTTCAGGATTCTAAACGAATATTGCACCCAGTGCCTTTCCAGATATCTGCTAGGTAAAAGAAGCCTTTACACTGGGCCCCATATGGCCAATGCAATCTTATGTTCTGAATAACGTACCAAAGCACAAAGGACACCTGGAGATCTTCAAGAGAAAGAGCTGGTCTAGAGGATAAATTCCCTAGAAACGATACCAATACAGAAGCTAATCTGTCCATAGCAGCTAATTAGATGTTTCATATTATACCTTGGTTTAATGAAGACTATTAGTTTAAGTTGTGTGACCCTGACATGTAGTTTATCTGCTGCCTTATGGGGGCATAAACTGCTATAAATGTAAAACATCTGGTTGGATGTTCCTTATCTATCTTTTCTCCTGTAGAATCTTCAAATGCCACAAAATCGGCTTTGTTCTACAAAACCATCTTCATGTACTGCTACTTAGATGGCAGTCAGTGCTACACACAGGGATAAGTATAGATCCATATTAATGAATGTGCCAAACACCTGCTCCAAGAGGCTACAAGTGAAAAGCTGCAATAATAAACAAACAGAACAACCAGAGGCTGAAGATGAAAGAATGCCCTGGTAGATTTGCTCCCTGCTGAGAAGCCAGAGATCATCTCTTTCCGATCTGTATTAGATGACATGAGAGGCATTGGCAAGAGCGTGTCAATTTCAGCAGGTAAATAAATGGGTTTCAGCAAGGCCTTCTGAACGGAAATGGAAGTGAGAATTCCAGAGCATGGGAGTGTGACTTAGAAATGAGGTTCCTAAAGGGAGAAAGCAAGGGATGGTAGAACAAGAGAATGGAGGGACAGTGGGAGATGTATGGGAATGGAATAGGGCTGACTTATTAGGGGGGGGCAAAAGGTCTGCTCATAAGGAACCTGCCACCCCCATCATTAGATCTTGCCAATGACAACTGGAACTCTTTGAGCTCTTGGGATTCAGTAGGGGCAGCTCATGGGTGGGATAGAGGCATGAAGCAAGTAGGAAATGACAAAGCATAAAGAGATGCTAGGCTATAAGGACTTCCCTTGCACCTATAAGAGTTGCACTTACTCTGTACTTGATGCCCTGTTAAAAACTGGTCTGCACCAGGACCAATGCTAAATGCATTATTGAAAAACTATTAGTAATTGGAATGTGTTACCAACCAACCAACAATGCTGGCTTGTTTTCGGGCTAAAACTATTAAATGTTCTACTCGGACCCTGTTTGGAAGATACAGATTCCCATTGGACACCTTGGAAAAATGTTTTGGGTGATCACATGAGCTTGTACATGGAGCCACTTTGTGAGAAGGTTGTATGGGTCCCTCAAAGTGATCTAGTTAGACTCTAAAGTCTAGTTAGTCTGTAAAACATCTGGAACTGTTCTCTAAATTGGTCAAAATAGTCACAAATTAGAGTTGGCACCCATCTAGTTTTGCCCCAGACAACCTGGGTTTCACAAGGGCTATCGGGATCAAAACTGCCTGCAGGATTTTCTAAGATTGATGTGGCAATTGGCCAATGGCTAATCACCATGTCACCACCCCCACGATGCTACTGCCTGGCTTTCAGCAGGGGGAAAGGTGGCAACTACCACAAATCCAAATTCCAAGAGTAGCCAACGCTATAGGGCTCATAACAAATGGCTAGGCACAAATGCAGGAGTGCCAAGGGCCACAAGATCATAGCCCTTCTATCTCCAGGCACTCGGAGATAATATTTTCAATTGTTGACTAAGAAAGAACTGCAATAAAACTGCAATAAAACTGTTCAAAGGGTATCGATCCCGGCACTTTGTTATAGAAACCAATATTGTTTGTGTGTATCTCCACCTCCACTTCATAGAGACAATGTAAACCAATCATTATATCTGCTATCCGCTCCCCGACAGCAACCTAGAAATTAATTAGGGCCATTATTTAGAAATATCTAATAAAAAAAGAGCCGAGGCGGATTTCAGTGCTCTGGGGTTGTGCGGCGGCGTAGCACAGAATCAATAGTGAGTTTGTTAAAAGGTTATTTACTGGTTTATAAGTTCAGCTAAGCTCTGCGGGGTTCCATGGTGGTCGATAGTAGAAACAAATTCAAGTGAGTTATATTCTGCTTTCTTTCCACGGAAAAGAATTTTATTTACATGGAAACATCTGCGCTTTTTGCTGCCTGACCTGACCCAGTCAGCTTCCTCTGGGGAGATTGTCAGCTGTTGGGACATTAAGGAAACATTAAGTCCAATAGGGTGAATGCCAGCCATAATAGGTTGCCATGGCCTGCTCGTGCCTTTTATTGGAATTTGCAGTCAATCGATTGCTGCCTTGTCTAATCCTCCTTATCAAGCCAATCAGGCACGGATTGGCAAGCTGTAGATTCTGGCAAATGCCAAAGGGGCTGCAATTTATTGGGCCAAGAGTCATATTAAATCTGAAGTGTTAATGTTTCTATTTTGCCCTACTCCCTTCATCTAGCCTTATAGATATTAACTTACCCTAGAACAGCAATAAAGTGTTACTGTTCCCATCTTACCCTACTGCCTTCACCTTGTCTTATTGCTATTATGGTACCCTATTACTGCTATAAAGTGTTACTGCTGTCATCCTACACTACTGCCACTTTCCTTTCCAAGTGCCACCATGGTGTCCTACTGGCCGCAGGTTCAACATCACTGGTATTACTGCCATCTTGCCAACTGCTGTCTACTGTGTTCATCTTACCCTACTGCCTCCACCTTGAACTACTGCCATCATCTTACTTTGTTGCTCTCATCTTAGCCTATTACTGCTGTCATTGGCATCTTGCCTGCTGCCTCACCTTGCCCATCTACTGCCATCTTACCATACTACTGCTATAAACTTTTACTGTTGCCATCTTGGCCCTTGGTCATCCCCCTTATTGCTATCATTGTACCCTTCCCTGTTACTGCTGCGATCTTGCCCTACTGCCCTCATCGTGTCTTGTTACTATCATTGTGCTCTACTACTATAAAGGGTTACTGCTGCCATCTTGCCCTACTGCCATCATCTTGCAATACTGCTGTTGTCTTACCCTACTGCCACAGTCTTTCCAACTTTCAGCAACTTGCCCTGTTGTCATTTTACTCTACTCCTGATATAAACTGTTACTGGTGCCATTTTGCCCTACTCCTAATATAAACTGCTACTGGTGCCATTTTGCCCTACTGCCATCACCTTGCCCTACTGTTGTTGACTTACACTACTACAACAGTCTTTCCATGTTTCATCAACTTACCCTGTTGTTGTCATTTTACCCTACTGTTCCTGTTGCCATCTTGCCCTACTGCCATCATCTTGCCCTTCTGCTGTTGCCTTACCCTACAGCCACAGTCTTTCCAACTTTCATCATCTTGCCCTGTTGTCATTTTACCCTACTCCTGATATAAACTGTTACTGTTGCCATTTTGCCCTACTGCCATCACCTTGCCCTACTGCTGTTGCCTTACCCTACTGTTACTGTTGCCATCTTGTCCTTCTGCCATCATCTTGTGCTACTGTCACCATCATGCTCTTCTCCCACCTACTATTCCCAACTTATACCTTCAACCTTCAGCCCTGTGTCTCCCCACTATGTGCCCAACCCAAGGCAGTTACCCCTAAGGGACCCTGCAAGGAGAAGCTTCAGATTCATCGCTACAGATTCCAGATTTTCAACCTTTCCCAATCCTGCCAAGAGCTAAGAAAAATGGCCCCCAATGATCTCACACTTGATATAAAGGATTCCATTATTGTGTGTAGCAAAGCCAACTTTGGAAGGTCATTCAATCTGTTCTTTGTGTCCGTATAATTCTTTCTCAAATGACAGGACCTGTCATGAAAAAGAGAACTCAGATGGTCCGGCAGTTGAGAAAATAGTCCAATAACTTCTGTTGATTTTTTTCCTTTGTTGCAAAGAGCAATTTTTTTCCTTTCTTAAATCATGTTCCCCTGACACGAGCTGAGATTGCCTGTCCAGCCATAAACTCGCCTCTGACACCGGCCCACAAAACTAAATATTCTGATGCCATTTTGGAAAAGTGATGAAAGTGACCTTGTTTGTTTGAAATTTATCAAAAATATGGGTTAAAATAAGGCAGTGTGGAGTTTATTCTCATTCTCATCTTGTTCTTATCTCACATAGGGAGATTAATGTGCCATTTTAGCCGAAAACCGAATATCTGGAGCGAGGATATACTACTACGGGCATAATTATACAGCAGTGATACACCTACTCTATCCCTACATTAACCTGCCCTATCCCTACATTAACCTGCCCTATCCCTACATTAACCTGCCCTATCCCTACATTAACCTACTCTATCCCTACATTAACCTGCCTTATCCCTACATTAACCTGCCCTATCCCTACATTAACCTACTCTATCCCTACATTAACCTGCCCTATCCCTACATTAACCTGCCCTATCCCTACATTAACCTGCCTATCCCTACATTAACCTGCCTTATCCCTACATTAACCTGCCCTATCCCTACATTAACCTGCCCTATCCCTACATTAACCTGCCCTATCCCTACATTAACCTGCCCTATCCCTACATTAACCTGCCCTATCCCTACATTAACCTGCCCTATCCCTACATTAACCTACCTACCCTACATTAACCTGCCTATCCCTACATTAACCTACCCTATCCCTACATTAACCTGCCTATCCCTACATTAACCTGCCCTATCCCTACATTAACCTGCCCTATCCCTACATTAACCTGCCCTATCCCTACATTAACCTGCCCTATCCCTACATCCCTACATTAACCTGCCCTATCCCTACATTAACCTGCCCTATCCCTACATTAACCTGCCCTATCCCTACATTAACCTACTCTATCCCTACATTAACCTGCCCTATCCCTACATTAACCTGCCTTATCCCTACATTAACCTGCCCTATCCCTACATTAACCTGCCCTATCCCTACATTAACCTGCCCTATCCCTACATTAACCTACCCTATCCCTACATTAACCTACCCTATCCCTACATTAACCTACCCTATCCCTACATTAACCTGCCCTATCCCTACATTAACCTGCCCATCCCTACATTAACCTGCCTACCCTACATTAACCTACCCTATCCCTACATTAACCTGCCCCTATCCCTACATTAACCTGCCCTATCCCTACATTAACCTGCCTTATCCCTACATTAACCTGCCCTACCTATCCCTACATTAACCTGCCCTATCCCTACATTAACCTGCCTTATCCCTACATTAACCTGCCCTATCCCTACATTAACCTGCCCTATCCCTACATTAACCTACCCTATCCCTACATTAACCTGCCTTATCCCTACATTAACCTGCCCTATCCCTACATTAACCTACTGTACCCTATCCCTACATTAACCTGCCCTATCCCTAGATTGGTAAGTATAGGTTGTGTGTGCTGGGTTTATTTGGATGGGTTGAACTTGATGGACTTTCAACCCTATGTAACTATTTAACTATATGTAACTATGTACCGAGACACAACTCAACCCACTGTGCTAACATGGGTGGGACAGGGTGGGCACAAGCTTATAAAAAGAAGTCGGCAAGAATTAGACAGATCTAAGCCGGACGAATGAGGTGGCAGGGCATTACCCATCAGCAACGGCATTGGACAGAATTGTGCCAGCTGCCTGTGCCATTGGGTGATTCATTGATTGGTTCGACCCACAGGTAAACCTGAAGGTCCCATGGGTTTGAGGTAAGCCTGTGCATCACCTTGGCCAGAACTAGGGGTGCAGTAGTTCAACCATTGTGGGGTGCACATTTGAAAATTTATTTTTTGGGGCTTATACATTTATAAAAATGTTTGTTTCAACGAGTTTTAATGAAGGACACCCACTGCAAGCCCCTCCTGATCTCACTGGTTTCCTTGCATCACTGCCTTAAAGGACACATAAACCCCCACAAAAAAATTGTAATCAATAGCCTCTTTAAATACCTGCCACTCCGGTTGTTTAAAGGTTAATAGTAAGGCTGCAGCATCCCTTTTTTCTTTTCCTCCTCCTTTAACCCTCTCGGCCCCCTCCCTCAGGAATTTACTTTGGCTGTTGGCTACCGAGCATGCTCAGTTCTTCTCAACTCAGATTGCTAAACACGCCCTCCAGTCTAACAGCCAATGAAGAAAAGGCATTGCTGGTTTCCATAGAAACTCTTATCTCCTAACCTCTCCAAGCTCAGCTCAACCATCATAGTGCTCAATCAAAGCAGAACTTTTTTTCAAAGTAAGTTCTGCCTGTGTAAGCCTGCATTCTTGATTACATTTTCTATGAATAAGGGTCTTTGTGCAATAGTACTTTACCCAGCTCTTAGGAAGCAGACCATTCAGCTACAGGGGGGCCAGCATTGTAAATGATCTTATAGGTCCATAATTAATAAGAAATTTCTATATATATTGGTAAAAGAAGTCAACATCTGACAGTTTTGGGAGGAGCCCCTAAAATAAATTGCCTGTGGGGCCCAGTAATACCTATTTACACCCCTGCGTACTGCTGTTTAGTTGTTCTATGTTAGCAATGGTGGGGGGGAAAAGCTTCCTGCTCCAGAAACAAAGACCATAGAGGCAGCTGGGATTCTCATTGGAACATTCATGCGCATTTTAATGGAGCTGCTGGCCCTGAAGAGCTTGAGATATCGATATGGCTATTAAGAATACAGCCCTGATGTTGGTCCCAGGCTGTTTTAACTAGGGATGCACCTGTACTTGATCCCAACTAAGATATAATTACCCCTTATTGGGGGCAGAACAGCCCTATTGGGTTTATTTCATGGTTAAATAATTCCCTTTTCTCTGTAATAATAAAACAGTACCTGTACTTGATCCCAACTAAGATATAATTACCCCTTATTGGGGCAGAACAGCCCTATTGGGTTTATTTAATGGTTAAATGATTCCCTTTTCTCTGTAATAATAAAACAGTACCTGTACTTGATCCCAACTAAGATATAATTACCCCTTATTGGGGGCAGAACAGCCCTATTGAGTTTATTTAATGGTTAAATTATTCCCTTTTCTCTGTAATAATAAAACAGTACCTGTACTTGATCCCAACTAAGATATAATTACCCCTTATTGGGGCAGAACAGCCCTATTGGGTTTATTTCATGGTTAAATGATTCCCTTTTCTCTGTAACAATAAAACAGTACCTGTACTTGATCCCAACTAAGATATAATTACCCCTTATTGGGGCAGAACAGCCCTATTGGGTTTATTTAATGGTTAAATGATTCCCTTTTCTCTGTAATAATAAAACAGTACCTGTACTTGATCCCAACTAAGATATAATTACCCCTTATTGGATGCAAAACAATCCTATTGGGTTTAATTAATGTTTTGTTGATTTTTTAATAGACAATGCATGGAGATCCAAATTATGGAAAGACCCCTTATCCGAGCATTCTGGATAATGGGTCCTATACCTGTATACCTTACGGACATGGGCTGCCTACTAAACGCCACATTCCCTAAAGGCTAATAAAACATCCGCACATTTTCACATATTTGCTAGTAAGACAAACCCACGGCGCTTCCTTCTCAGCCGAGCTCTCACTTGTGCATATTCCCCATTAATATAATATATTGTGCATGCCGGGGCCGACAATAAAGCAGGATGTTTGGCCAATTAGGTGCACAATTCCCTGGGCCGAGCGCTTGGGAGATTTGTCAAGGTTTAATCAAGGCTCTTCCCCAAACTTTCCGCTGAATGTAATTGGAATAAGTCGCCTTCATTTTCATTCCTACACTTGTTTGGGCAAAAAGGGAAATATACTGAAATCTCCCCCCCCCCGCAAGCCGTTATATCCGTGCCCCACCGCTGACTCTACTGTATGCAATGTACTTACTCTCTGTCAATAACAAGGCAAGTCACGGCCTCGGCGGCAATCACATTCGCTGTCCTGACGTCTTCCCTGAAATGAAAAAAGAAATCCATTAATATGTATTGTAAGCTGGAAGGTATCAAGACTTTTCTTTAATATGTGATTGGGTACTGCCCAGTGTAACCTGGCTTGACTGGAACATATTAATATATCATACAACCTTGTATCCCGGGCCACATAACAAAGGAACTGATACAGGGAATTCTGAGAATCACTCATGTATTATAAGGGATAATGTACCCCCTACTGTAAATGATAAGGATATTAGCAGTCACTGAGGGGTTCTGTGCCCATATAAAGGCACAAGGCTGCAGGCTGAGTTATACAGGGAACTCTGAGTATCACTCATGTATTATACGGGATAATGTACCCCCGTACTGTAAATGATAAGGATATTAGAAGTCACTGAGGGGTTCTGTGCCCATATAAAGGCACAAGGCTGCAGGCTGAGTTATACAGGGAACTCTGAGTATCACTCATGTATTATACGGGATAATGTACCCCCGTACTGTAAATGATAAGGATATTAGAAGTCACTGAGGGGTTCTGTGCCCATATAAAGGCACAAGGCTGCAGGCTGAGTTATACAGGGAACTCTGAGTATCACTCATGTATTATAAGGGATAATGTACCCCCTACTGTAAATGATAAGGATATTAGCAGTCACTGAGGGGTTCTGTGCCCATATAAAGGCACAAGGCTGCAGGATAAGTTATAAGGGTCAGGGAATATCTCTCTATTATTAGGGTACATTCTACTGATGGGTACAGCCCATGTGTATTTCCCTCTACAGCAGATCAAGACATTCTAGCCAACTGACATTCTGCAATTTACATTCCAATCAGTGCATTTTATCTTCCACGCTGCTAACTACTGAAATCATCTGCATTCTGCTTTAAAGTGCAATCTTTTACTTATGTAAATGCAGTTTTAATTACAGCTTATTCAGAAAACACCATTAGCGGAATTCTGCTAGTTTGCACACAGTGTTTAATTGTTACTTGTCTGCGTTACGTACCCCCCCCCCCCAACACTGCGGCATTGCACCCACCCCCAACAGCCAAGTGAGGCCCATAATGTAACCTCTGTCTGTCTGTCTGTCTGTCTGTCTGGGGGCCAAGTACAAGTGACAATATTATTGAGACACAGTTTAAATTAAAAGCCAAGGTTATCCCTCGTGAAAAGTTCGATCCTTATATACTAGCCTGGGGGGGGATGACTGGTTACTGTAGTTTTAAGATGGCCGACTGGAAGATCAACAATGGGTGTCACTCATGGCTGGCTACTTTGAGACTCAAATAAAATGTAACAGTAGTCGCCTGTCCCTCAGCCTGCCTTCTCCCAATCCCACAATCCCCTGCTGCACACGTGATGCCAATAAGGAAACGAACATCCCAGTGCAATGCATTGTGGGTTATGTAGTTCCTGCATGCTGTCTGTAAGCTGTGGTAAAGTTGTTACAATTGGTAACATCAATGTTTTAGTCCCTCCTCCCCTGCCAGGATTTCAAATGCAAAACTGTTTTGGTAAATGGTATTTATTCCTACTGTTTGAAGAAACAGATTACAGTGATAGGTATATTAGGGGGCTCTTGTTTCAGAAGCCGGAGTTCCCATGTTCCCTTGGTGGTTAGTATTTGTTTTCACATAGGAAGGATGATTTGTAGGGAACAAAATGTTCCAGCCAATTAGGAGCCATGAAAAATCGATTAGATTCAATTACATGCTTTGCATCTTTCGAGAATTGTGGGGGCAATTCGGAAAAATTCAAAATATACTATGGTTCCAAATCCTGCATTGGGATAAGGACATATAGGACATATTGAACACCCCTTGGGTAAGTCACACACATACTGTAGGTAGGCAAGTCTATATTCCAAGGAGCAAGGATCATGGCACAATAGGGAGAGGCGGGATTCTGTGATCCAGTGAAAACATCAGAAAACATCAGAAACAGAATCTTCTTTCTGTATAGAAAGACTTAGAAAGATCCATGTCCTTTCTTGAAATCGTCTTGTCATCCTGTATTCACTAATGTAACTGCCTGCGGCAATGCCCGGCGCAGCCTCTCTATCTGCCAGTCCCAAGGAGCTGCCACTCACAGCCGAGAGCACGACGGGTTTCTCCGCTAATTCAGAGAACTGCTACAAAACGTTGAGCGGCTCGGCGCCGGGAGTCACCGTGACATTTCAGAAATGTCAGCCCCACGTAGCGGAACCTGGCTGGACCACATTTTGTCCCTCTTGGTCACTAGCGGTGTGCGCGGCGGTGCTATCTCGTTAAATCAGAAGACTAACAACAAAAGAGGCAAATGTTTTTGAATCAATAATGACTACAAAGTGGTAGTTCTATAACACACTGTTCACATTGCAAATAATTCACTCTCCCATTGAAAATGTTATTTTTGAACCAATAAATGTATTCTTTTAGCTGTAATATTGGTGTGTAGGCGCCATCTCAGTGCATTGTGCCTGAGTCTGAGCTTTCAGAAGGAGCCAGCGCTACACATTAGAACTGCTTTCAGCTAACCTATTGTTTCTCCTACTCCCATGTAAGTGGAGGAGTCCCAAGCCGGACTTGGATTTTTTACTATTGAGTGCTAGTCTGATATCTACCACTAGGTGGGAACATTTTTAACAAAGCAACTGTCAGGGAGCTGCTGTCTACTAAAGACAAACCTTATATTTTCCCCACTGCTACTATAGGCACCATCTCTCCCTACTATACCTGCTATCCCACAGCCCCAGTCCCTTCCCAGAGGCTATTATCCCCCCACTGCTACTATAGGCACCATCTCTCCCTACTATACCTGCTATCCCACAGCCCCAGTCCCTTCCCAGAGGCTATTATCCTCCCCACTGCTACTATAGGCACCATCTCTCCCTACTATACCTGCTATCCCACAGCCCCAGTCCCTTCCCAGAGGCTATTATCCCCCCACTGCTACTATAGGCACCATCTCTCCCTACTATACCTGCTATCCCACAGCCCCAGTCCCTTCCCAGAGGCTATTATCCCCCCACTGCTACTATAGGCACCATCTTTCCCTACTATACCTGCTATCCCACAGCCCCAGTCCCTTCCCAGAGGCTATTATCCCCCCACTGCTACTATAGGCACCATCTCTCCCTACTATACCTGCTATCCCACAGCCCCAGTCCCTTCCCAGAGGCTATTATGCCACTGCTACTATAGGCACAATCTCTCCCTACTATACCTGCTATCCCACAGCCCCAGTCCCTTCCCAGAGCCTATTATCCCCCCCACTGCTACTATAAGCACCATCTCTCCCTACTATACCTGATATCCCACAGCCACAGTCCCTTCCCAGAGGCTATTATCCCCCCACTGCTACTATAGGCACCATCTCTCCCTACTATACCTGCTATCCCACAGCCCCAGTCCCTTCCCAGAGGCTATTATCCCCCCACTGCTACTATAAGCACCATCTCTCCCTACTATACCTGATATCCCACAGCCACAGTCCCTTCCCAGAGGCTATTATCCCACTGCTACTATAGGCACCATCTCTCCCTACTATACCTGCTATCCCACAGCCCCAGTCCCTTCCCAGAGGCTATTATCCCCCCACTGCTACTATAGGCACCATCTCTCCCTACTATACCTGCTATCCCACAGCCCCAGTCCCTTCCCAGAGGCTATTATCCCCCCACTGCTACTATAGGCACCATCTCTCCCTACTATACCTGCTATCCCACAGCCCCAGTCCCTTCCCAGAGGCTATTATCCCCCCACTGCTACTATAGGCACCATCTCTCCCTACTATACCTGCTATCCCACAGCCCCAGTCCCTTCCCAGAGGCTATTATCCCCCCACTGCTACTATAGGCACCATCTCTCCCTACTATACCTGCTATCCCACAGCCCCAGTCCCTTCCCAGAGGCTATTATCCCCCCACTGCTACTATAGGCACCATCTCTCCCTACTATACCTGCTATCCCACAGCCCCAGTCCCTTCCCAGAGGCTATTATCCCCCCACTGCTACTATAGGCACCATCTCTCCCTACTATACCTGCTATCCCACAGCCCCAGTCCCTTCCCAGAGGCTATTATCCCCCCACTGCTACTATAGGCACCATCTCTCCCTACTATACCTGCTATCCCACAGCCCCAGTCCCTTCCCAGAGGCTATTATCCCCCCACTGCTACTATAGGCACCATCTCTCCCTACTATACCTGCTATCCCACAGCCCCAGTCCCTTCCCAGAGGCTATTATCCCACTGCTACTATAGGCACCATCTCTCCCTACTATACCTGCTATCCCACAGCCCCAGTCCCTTCCCAGAGCCTATTATCCCCCCCCACTGCTACTATAGGCACCATCTCTCCCTACTATACCTGATATCCCACAGCCACAGTCCCTTCCCAGAGGCTATTATCCCACTGCTACTATAGGCATCATCTCTCCCTACTATACCTGCTATCCCACAGCCCCAGTCCCTTCCCAGAGGCTATTATCCCCCCCACTGCTACTATAGGCACCATCTCTCCCTACTTTACCTGCTATCCCACAGCCCCAGTCCCTTCCCAGAGGCTATTATCCCCCCACTGCTACTATAGGCACCATCTCTCCCTACTTTACCTGCTATCCCACAGCCCCAGTCCCTTCCCAGAGGCTATTATCCCCCCACTGCTACTATAGGCACCATCTCTCCCTACTATACCTGCTATCCCACAGCCCCAGTCCCTTCCCAGAGGCTATTATCCTCCCCACTGCTACTATAGGCACCATCTCTCCCTACTATACCTGCTATCCCACAGCCCCAGTCCCTTCCCAGAGGCTATTATCCCCCCACTGCTACTATAGGCACCATCTCTCCCTACTATACCTGCTATCCCACAGCCCCAGTCCCTTCCCAGAGGCTATTATCCCCCCACTGCTACTATAGGCACCATCTCTCCCTACTATACCTGCTATCCCACAGCCCCAGTCCCTTCCCAGAGGCTATTATCCCACTGCTACTATAGGCACAATCTCTCCCTACTATACCTGCTATCCCACAGCCCCAGTCCCTTCCCAGAGCCTATTATCCCCCCACTGCTACTATAAGCACCATCTCTCCCTACTATACCTGATATCCCACAGCCACAGTCCCTTCCCAGAGGCTATTATCCCCCCACTGCTACTATAGGCACCATCTCTCCCTACTATACCTGCTATCCCACAGCCCCAGTCCCTTCCCAGAGGCTATTATCCCCCCACTGCTACTATAAGCACCATCTCTCCCTACTATACCTGATATCCCACAGCCACAGTCCCTTCCCAGAGGCTATTATCCCACTGCTACTATAGGCACCATCTCTCCCTACTATACCTGCTATCCCACAGCCCCAGTCCCTTCCCAGAGGCTATTATCCCCCCACTGCTACTATAGGCACCATCTCTCCCTACTATACCTGCTATCCCACAGCCACAGTCCCTTCCCAGAGGCTATTATCCCCCCACTGCTACTATAGGCACCATCTCTCCCTACTATACCTGCTATCCCACAGCCCCAGTCCCTTCCCAGAGGCTATTATCCCACTGCTACTATAGGCACCATCTCTCCCTACTATACCTGCTATCCCACAGCCCCAGTCCCTTCCCAGAGGCTATTATCCCCCCACTGCTACTATAGGCACCATCTCTCCCTACTATACCTGCTATCCCACAGCCCCAGTCCCTTCCCAGAGGCTATTACCCCCCCACTGCTACTATAGGCACCATCTCTCCCTACTATACCTGCTATCCCACAGCCACACCCCCTTCCCAGAGGCCATTTGCTCATTGCTGTTGCTACTGAGTGGAGGTGCTGTGAGTGCTCTGTGGAGTTGTGACTTTCTCCCAGGCCCGGCTGGGTCTGGGGGTTAGTTTTGTGGGTACTTTTTCTCTGTTTTTTACTGTTTTTCCCTACTCAATGGGGAAGAAGGCGAAACCATTTAGCCGGGTAGTTGAGACCCGTTTGAGAAGCAGCAAGAAGGCCACTGAGTCCAACATCATGGTGACAGTGGAGCGCACTGCAGAGGGCAATGTTTCCTGCTCTGTTAAAGGAAAGGAAAAGAAAGGCAAAAGCTGTTCCCAAAGCGGCATGGAGAGTGACTCTGAGGACCTGGGCGCCGGTGTTGGAGTAACTGCAGGGAGCTGCGGAGCTACAACAGAGGCGGACCAGGAGGTGAGAGGAGAGTCTGATGGCTGTAAAATGGCTGCTGGCAGTGAGGGGCATGGAAGCCATATGGCAATGGTGGTTGCAGAAAGTGTTCTGACCAACCAGGAAATGGCTGCTGCCAATGGGGAACATGGAAGCTGTGTGGCCCTGGAGGTTGCAGAAAGCGCTCTGAGTGACCAGGAAATGGCTGCTGCCTGTGAGGTGCATGGAAACCGTGTGGCCCTGGAGAGTGAGCAGGTAATGGCTGCCGGCCCCCTGGGGAAGGCTGGGGAAGGGCACAAAGGTACTGAGACTGTTATACAGTATGACACCATTATTAATGCCTTGAAAGAGCTGCGGTGTTTGGAGGAAAAACAAAGTAAGTTAAACAGAGACATTGACAGACTGATAAAGAGTGAGGATTCGCTGAAAGGAGAGAGGAGAGCTCGATTTATCAGAGAGGTGACTTTCCTCAATAAGGAACTAGAAGAGACTGAGATCTACATTAAAGACATTCTGGCTGTTATAGAGCCATGGAGGGCGCTGTATGACAACAAGCAGAGGTTTGAGCAGATGAAAGAAGGCAATGTGACTACTGAGAGACTGCTTAAAGTCGCTGAACTGCTCAAAGAGACTGAGGTTTCAAAAACTGTTGCAGAATGTAGCGTTGCTACTGATACTGTGCATAGTAACGGTCTTTCCAATACTGATGGTGTGTGTGCAGCTGCCGTGAGTGGGATGAGGGCTGAGGTGCAGGTGATTGCAGGTAATGCAATGTGTGTGAGTGAGGGGGGAGGGGCAGTGAGTGCTGGGGCAGCTGAGGTGCAAGCGGCTGAGAGTGGTGCAGCTGAGGTGCAGGTGATTGCAGGTAATGCAATGTGTGTGAGTGAGGGGGGTGGGGCAGTGAGTGCTGGGGCAGCTGAGGTGCAAGCGGCTGAGAGTGGTGCAGCTGAGGTGCAGGTGATTGCAGGTAATGCAATGTGTGTGAGTGAGGGGGGAGGGGCAGTGAGTGCTGGGGCAGCTGAGATGCAAGCGGCTGAGAGTGGTGCAGCTGAGGTGCAGGTGATTGCAGGTAATGCAACGTGTGTGACTGAGGGGGGAGGGGAAGGAAAAAATGTTGTTTATTCTGCTGGGGAAAGCAATGTGCATGGGGGGACTGAGAGTGTTGCTGGGGCTGCGGGGGGCAGTGTTTGGGAGGGAAGGAGATTCTTTGCACGTGAGCAGGATGAGGAGTTTGATGATGAGTTTGATAAGAGGAAGAATGTGGTGAAAATTAAGTGGGAGAAAGAGAGGGAGGATTTCCCGGGGCCCAGGTTTGTGGGCAGAAACATCATTAAGCAGTTGCTGGGTTTTACCCCACAGGACGTTTATGCCTTGCTGAGTGTCACAGACACTGAGTTTGATTTAAGCTATAAGTTATCCCAAGGGTTAGAGGAGTTCTGGAGGCGGTACCATCTGAGTAAGGAGGCCAAGGAGTGGGAGGGGTTTAGGGTAATACCGGTGTCCAAACCCGAAACCAAACTGGTTACCATTATCATGAAGAGAGAGACAGTGCATGAGCAGGACATCCTCATATGGCTCCGGCGCCAGTGCACTGTCCTATCCCCCCTGGAGCCGGTGTTTGATGAGGAGGGATTCTGGGTAGGGGGGTATAAAGTCCAAGTAAAACTGCATGTGGATCAGAATGTTCAGAAACATCTCCCAAATTCTTTTTTCATTGGGAAAGCAAGGGGTGTCTGTTTCTATGTGGGCCAGCCCAGGCTATGCTATAAATGTGGGTCCAACAGGCATTATGCTGTAAAGTGTAACATACAGAAATGTGCTTTGTGTGGGGAGACTGGGCACCCAAGCAAGGAGTGTGTAAAGGCCATAAAGTGTAACCTGTGTATGCAATCCGGCCATGCTTATAGGGCCTGCCCCGACGCCTGGCGCAACATTAGGAAGGCTTGTCCCAATCTGGAAAAAGTAATGAGTACCCCAATGCCAGGGGAGAACTTGCCCCAGACTGAGGGAAGGGGGGAGGAGAGGGCAGGTGGGGCAAAAGAGACAGACAGGGGGCACCCAACAGAGGTGAGAGGGAAGGAGAGAGAGAACAAACAGGCAGCGGTACAGGCAGCCCAAGAGGAGGGAGGTGGAGGGGATGGTTGGATAGTGGTGGGCAGCAAATCTAATAAAGCTAAGGAGGCTCAGTGCCCAGGTGTAATTACCCTCCCAACTGAAAATAGGTTTGTTTTGCCAGGAGGGAAGTCATGGGGGGATTTAGCAGAGGAACAGGTAGAGTTGGAGAGAATGGAGGAGGGGGAGGAGGAGAGGGAGAAAAGGAAAAGTCTCTCATCTGATATCATCTCTAGCAGGAAGAAGAGCAAGAGGGAAGGGGCTTTTCAGTCTCAGGGGGCAGAAAAGGAGTCACTGGAGGAAGGGGAGTTGGGGGAACAAGATGTGATGGAGAGTCAGGGGGCAGGTGTGCGGGTACAGGTTAAACGGTCTGCTGGGAAATGTTTGGACAATTTTTAAAAAAAGAAACATAAAGATGCCTCTTGATATGTGTTTTATAATGATCTGTAAAAAATAAGATGCTTTGGAGGGAGGTACGTTTTGTTTTTTGATGTGATATTGATTTATATGTTTGTTTTTTTGTTTTTTTTGCTTGATTGAAATGTAATTATTGTTTAATTGTATTTGTTTAATATATTTTAATAAAATTCTCTCCCTACTATACCTGCTATCCCACAGCCCCAGTCCCTTCCCAGAGGCTATTATCCCCCCACTGCTACTATAGGCACCATCTCTCCCTACTATACCTGCTATCCCACAGCCCCAGTCCCTTCCCAGAGGCTATTATCCCCCCACTGCTACTATAGGCACCATCTCTCCCTACTTTACCTGCTATCCCACAGCCCCAGTCCCTTCCCAGAGGCTATTATCCCCCCACTGCTACTATAGGCACCATCTCTCCCTACTATACCTGCTATCCCACAGCCCCAGTCCCTTCCCAGAGGCTATTATCCCCCCACTGCTACTATAGGCACCATCTCTCCCTACTATACCTGCTATCCCACAGCCCCAGTCCCTTCCCAGAGGCTATTATCCCCCCACTGCTACTATAGGCACCATCTCTCCCTACTTTACCTGCTATCCCACAGCCCCAGTCCCTTCCCAGAGGCTATTATCCCCCCACTGCTACTATAGGCACCATCTCTCCCTACTATACCTGCTATCCCACAGCCCCAGTCCCTTCCCAGAGGCTATTATCCTCCCCACTGCTACTATAGGCACCATCTCTCCCTACTATACCTGCTATCCCACAGCCCCAGTCCCTTCCCAGAGGCTATTATCCCCCCACTGCTACTATAGGCACCATCTCTCCCTACTATACCTGCTATCCCACCATGGGCGTCCGCAGAAAATTTTCCAAGGGGGGGCAAGTAAGCTAGTATCATCCTGCAACAGACAAATATATATATATATATATATTTATATATATATAAATATATATTTTTTTTTTGCAGGATGATACTAGGGGAGGCTAAAGATGGCCCATACACAGACTGACCTACAGCTAATGTGACACTTAGTGGATTCGCTGCTGGCGTAAAAAGTTAACCTCCCAACTACCTCTTGCCGTTCCCACTGACTCCCAGGGATACTGTACAAAAGTGCGGGGGGGGCTTTTTTGTTTTTACCCTAAAATGTTTAGTATGTTAAAGTATTTATACGCGCATTTCTGTGAGGGGATCTGCAAACATTTGTGTTTGTGATCAGGGCTAGTTCGCATTCAAATTCACTTTTATTTTTAATGGTTTTTCAGTTATTTAGCTTTTTGTTCAGCAGCTCTCCATTTGGTATTTCAGCAGCTATCTGGTTGCTAGGGTCTTATTTACCCTAGCAACCAGGTAGTGGTTTAAACAAGAGATGGGAATATGAATAGTTAAGGGGCCTACTTGGAAAAATAAGTAATACAAAATTATAATAATAATAAAATTGTAGCCTCACAGAGCAATATTTTTGGCCCCCATTTGAAATCTGTATAGAGGCAGAACAGAGGCCTGTGTATAGTACCTGGGTATAGTGCCTGTGTATAGTACCTGGGTATAGTACCTGTGTATAGTGCCTGTGTATAGTACCTGGGTATAGTACCTGTTTATAGTGCCTGTGTATAGTACCTGGGTATAGTACCTGGGTATAGTACCTGGGTATAGTACCTGTTTATAGTGCCTGCGTATAGTGCCTGGGTATAGTACCTGGGTATAGTACCTGGGTATAGTACCTGGGTATAGTACCTGGGTATAGTGCCTGTGTATAGTGCCTGGGTATAGTACCTGCGTATAGTACCTGCGTATAGTGCCTGGGTATAGTGCCTGGGTATAGTGCCTGGGTATAGTGCCTGGGTATAGTGCCTGGGTATAGTGCCTGGGTATAGTGCCTGTGTATAGTACCTGTGTATAGTGCCTGTGTATAGTACCTGTGTATAGTACCTGTGTATAGTGCCTGTGTATAGTACCTGTGTATAGTGCCTGTGGGATGAAATCTGCAGCAAAAGTTGAGAGTTGGTTCTCAGGTAAAGTTACAGCTGCAGATTCTTCTTTTCAGTCTTCATTTGTTTCCAGTTTGCAAAATCTCCCGATCCCTGTGTGCATCTGTGCTCTGATTGGTCAATTTTACTGTCTGTCAAGGAAGCTGTGCTCTGATTGGAGAATCCACAAGAAGAAAGATCCAATCGGAGCACAGCAAAAACGGGCTTGAGGAGACAGTGCAGAAAGTAAGGTTTTTTTTGCTACTTTTCCAGGGGGGGGCAAGTGCCCCCTCTTGCCCCCTTCTGTGGACGCCCATGTATCCCACAGCCCCAGTCCCTTCCCAGAGGCTATTATCCCCCCACTGCTACTATAGGCACCATCTCTCCCTACTATACCTGCTATCCCACAGCCCCAGTCCCTTCCCAGAGGCTATTATCCCCCCACTGCTACTATAGGCACCATCTCTCCCTACTATACCTGCTATCCCACAGCCCCAGTCCCTTCCCAGAGGCTATTATCCCCCCACTGCTACTATAGGCACCATCTCTCCCTACTATACCTGCTATCCCACAGCCCCAGTTCCTTCCCAGAGGCTATTATCCCCCCACTGCTACTATAGGCACCATCTCTCCCTACTATACCTGCTATCCCACAGCCCCAGTCCCTTCCCAGAGGCTATTATCCCCCCACTGCTACTATAGGCACCATCTCTCCCTACTATACCTGCTATCCCACAGCCCCAGTCCCTTCCCAGAGGCTATTATCCCACTGCTACTATAGGCACCATCTCTCCCTACTATACCTGCTATCCCACAGCCCCAGTCCCTTCCCAGAGCCTATTATCCCCCCCACTGCTACTATAGGCACCATCTCTCCCTACTATACCTGCTATCCCACAGCCCCAGTCCCTTCCCAGAGGCTATTATCCCCCCACTGCTACTATAGGCACCATCTCTCCCTACTATACCTGCTATCCCACAGCCCCAGTCCCTTCCCAGAGGCTATTATCCCACTGCTACTATAGGCACCATCTCTCCCTACTATACCTGCTATCCCACAGCCACAGTCCCTTCCCAGAGGCTATTATCCCACTGCTACTATAGGCACCATCTCTCCCTACTATACCTGCTATCCCACAGCCCCAGTCCCTTCCCAGAGGCTATTATCCCCCCCACTGCTACTATAGGCACCATCTCTCCCTACTATACCTGCTATCCCACAGCCCCAGTCCCTTCCCAGAGGCTATTATCCCACTGCTACTATAGGCACCATCTCTCCCTACTTTACCTGCTATCCCACAGCCCCAGTCCCTTCCCAGAGGCTATTATCCCCCCACTGCTACTATAGGCACCATCTCTCCCTACTTTACCTGCTATCCCACAGCCCCAGTCCCTTCCCAGAGGCTATTATCCCCCCACTGCTACTATAGGCACCATCTCTCCCTACTATACCTGCTATCCCACAGCCCCAGTCCCTTCCCAGAGGCTATTATCCCCCCCACTGCTACTATAGGCGCCATCTCTCCCTACTATACCTGCTATCCCACAGCCCCAGTCCCTTCCCAGAGGCTATTATCCCCCACTGCTACTATAGGCGCCATCTCTCCCTACTATACCTGCTATCCCACAGCCCCAGTCCCTTCCCAGAGGCTATTATCCCCCCACTGCTACTATAGGCACCATCTCTCCCTACTATACCTGCTATCCCACAGCCCCAGTCCCTTCCCAGAGGCTATTATCCCACTGCTACTATAGGCACCATCTCTCCCTACTATACCTGCTATCCCACAGCCCCAGTCCCTTCCCAGAGGCTATTATCCCCCCCACTGCTACTATAGGCACCATCTCTCCCTACTATACCTGCTATCCCACAGCCCCAGTCCCTTCCCAGAGGCTATTATCCCCCCACTGCTACTATAGGCACCATCTCTCCCTACTATACCTGCTATGCCACAGCCCCAGTCCCTTCCCAGAGGCTATTATTCCCCAACTGCTACTATAGGTAGCATCTCTGTTATTACTATACATTAGGGTGAGACGGAGCATCCAACATCTGGGAGGAGACTATTAACATAGCAGGTATAGTGACGTTTTACTATTGCACTATAACTTTCAAATCCGAAAGCTGTTTCACAGTACAAGATCTGTAGCTGAGAATATAAATCTTACTATAGCCATTGTGTTTTTTTCTTGTCCAATGGATCCCTGTATTTGTAAATAAAAATCCATCCCATACACAGTTTAGACAGATCCAAAAGTGGGGCTGTAAATTTCCACTACTCCGCTAGCCAATAACAAGTAGAAATATCCAGGTCACCGATGTAAAGAATGCCCTTTGCTATTATTAACATTGTGTGAACTAGTAACTTACTTTCTCTATGGCTTGTAGTTTGCCCGTGAGTAACCTTTAGTTAATGTTAGTCTCTTAGAAATAAATATATAGAGAGACGGTAGGATAATTCCTTATTCCCTTCTGTGCTCCCTTTACCTTTAGCAAAGCAACTCCAACCCCTGAGCTATGAACCTCTCTAACCGTTCAGAAGCTTTAGAGAGAAGAAGACTTTGTTGGAGAGGTAAACGTTCAAAGTGCTAAATATTGGCATGTTTTTTACATATATGCATTTTTTTAGAGTTCCGGAATATACATTGCAATTCAACTGCTGAATATTGGGAAAAAAATCTCCCAATAGAAGCATCAGTGCTTTGAAGGATCCCTTTTATTGAGCTTCCCCAAGTCAAGAATGGAAGCCAAGGTCTTCAGTCCCTTTCTGCTTCCAATACTGACCCAACAGATTTCAGCACCTTCTCGGATCCCACCAAACCACCACCAAAATGTCTCTGAATACACCGACATAGATGTCCTTTGGAAGGTTAATTACCTAGGGTCAATCACCATTGGCCCCATATCTAAGCATGGTGGGTAGTAGCAGACACTAGCATTCCCTACATTAAAAAAATACATTTTCTACTAATATTCTATTACTACATAAGAGTATTTCCATCATTTAATCTCAATAAAAGCAGAGATAGAAGGTTTGGATAGAACAAAAATACAATTGTTTAGAACTAACTCTGTTTGTTCATCTTGTTCATCATCATCGTCGTCTTCATCACTGCTCCGGTGCTGGCGGTTGCCTTTATCCCTCCACCCCGAATAAAAGTATTTATCGTCATCCTCATCGCTCCACCCTGAGTTATAATGTTCATGCTCCTCTTCATCGCTCCCCCCTGAGTAATGGAGCTGGCTGCAAGAACAGTCCGAGTCATAGTCTCTGTGATTCATGGTTTGTGGATGTGAGTGGCCTTTGCACGTATGTCTCTTGCTCCGTACAGCTTCAGCACTCTAACCTATAACCGAGATCCCCCCGGCTTTTCCAGCTGCATTCTCAGCAAGTCACAGATGTCCAACAAACAAACCCTCCGCGTCTTCTCTTTCACTAGGGCCAAGCAGTCACCCAGAAGAGAGAGCTCATATAAAATAAAGAGAGCAGCCCTTACATCACCGATAGTCTCTTCTTGGATGTGATATGAGATGCTTCGCACTTGGCTGTCATGCTAAACAAAACCTCCATGGTGCCAAACAAACACTAAAAATACACCTGTTGTCTTGCATCTATGGACTGGCACGGAGAGCTCTACACTTACGGGACTGCATGTTCAGCTATTTCAGGTGATGCTCTAAAGCTCATTTATCTAACGTACATAACTAATTATAAATCTCGGATACTGAGGTGGAGGAAACAAAATTAACCTCAGCTGGGGGCAGCAAAACTCCCCACTAGGGGCAGATCAGTATAGTGGCAAGACAGGACCCTGCACTATATACATGGTTTGTGTGATATAGAGCCTAGAGTGTTAGTTCAGGCATCTTAAGGTGGCCATACATGGGCTCCTTCAGACTGAATCAGCAGCTTATCTGCCCATGTATGGGCACCCCCGACGGACCCACCCAACCGATATCTGGCCTAAAATTGGCCAGATCTTAATCAAGCAGGTTTGATTTTCCTGCCTGTTTGGGGACAGCATATTGATGCGGTCCTCGGCCTAACAGCCCATAAACCCGCCATTTTAATTTAAACCTTTAGCCCTAGGACAGGGGTGGGCAAATTATGGCCTGCTGGCCTTTTTAATCCGGCCCGCCGACACAGGCCCCTTAAAAGAAATATGAGCTCTGATTGGTTGCGCAACAGATACAGATGTCGGAGGTTGCCGCAGGGAGCTGCAGGGAGCCCAGGTCCCTGGGAGGGTGATGGAGGATGCCGGGAAGGATGCTGGGGGGAGGATGCTGGGAAGGATGCTGGGGGGAGCTGGAGGATGCTGGGGGTGGAGCTGGAGGATGCTGAAGGAGGAACTGCAGGATGCAGGGGAGTGGAGCTGGAGGATGTTGGGGAGGATGCTGGGGTGGGGAGCTGCAGGATGCTGGGGGGGAGCTGCAGGATGCTGGGGGGAACTGAGAGGCCCTTGATTTCTGATGGCAGCCCTGGGCGTAACGCTGGCCTGGCCCGGCTGTAAGTTAATGTGGCTCCTGAGCCAAAAAGTTTGCCCACCCCTGCCCTAGGGACTACATAGCTGATTCCCAGATATGTTATTTTGGCCCCACAGGAGTGCCAACTTGGCCAGAGGTGTCCACCGATATTTGCAGAAACTCTTCCTTGGATGGTTACTATCACAGCCGTCATTACCCCTCACAGCTTGAGGACCCATTTTTAGATCCCACTAAGAATCCTTCCTTCCTGTGGGCCCAGGTGTTAGTGGGCCCTCCTGCTCACCCAACCATTTCCCTTGTATGCCTCCACCATGGCCATTACTAATTCTATAAGAGAAGAAACAGAAGAAATGGAGGAAAGGATAGATAATAGTATGTAAAAAGAAGTAACTAAGAAATTAAAGAATTTAGCGGTCTGGAGAGTGGGACTAAGGTCTAAGGTTTTCTGGTGGACCCTTAGCACCCCAGTCCGACACTGGGAGAAGATATGTTGGATAAGACACGTTTTGCAAGGGCACTGACTTTACCAATCCTTAGCATATGAAGCCCAGTACCTTATTAACTAGGAATAATAAAAACCACGGGAAATATATTTCTGCGACATCTTTCCTGTCGAATCAAAGAATAACCCTTGTTTTTCATGCCATTCTTTTTTCCTTTTCACGTTGTGACTGATGAAAACAATGGCAGCCGACGTGACAGCGGATGAATGGGAGAAGAGGCAGAATGAGAGGAGACAATATAAGCAGCAGATGGATAGCCGCCGAGGATGCTTACAGTCCAGCAGCAGGTGATTAAAGAGCAAGCTGTGCGGCACAGCCAAGCAGAAAATGACGGATGGATCTCATAAGGAATGCAGGGTGGCGCGGCACTTGAGCTAAGACTTTCACAGACACTTATCAACCTGAAATAAACAGCGAGCTTCTTCCAATAAAACATTCCCATCGGTATCACCTTGCTGGGCTCTGCAGGTGCAAAATAATAATTGTTTTAGTTGGGTTCTAGGGTTTATTCAATCTAGGTTCTTTCCACTTTGATTAACTCGGGCATTATTCCACAAGGTGGTGGCCAGACTGGAGCTAAAGACTTTAATGTATCAGATACATTAAAAAGCACTGAAAAATATAGGAAGGGGGTTGTTTAAAAATCCCTTCTGTACCACAGTTGCTGGCCAATAGAACACTGTTACACCCAACCATCTTACCTGGGCCCTCACTCACTGTTCAACTGTAGCTCTCAACACAAACTATACGTAGATAGGGCAGCAAAGGTTCTTAATCTAAAAAAATGGATTATTCTCAACATAAACTATATGTATATAGGGATCCCAAGATTTGGGCCCTTATACTGGGTTTTCCCTTTTGACAGGCAAACTAGAGGGTGGTCTTGTGGGATATGGACACCTAAGGGTGGTCCTGATTGCATGTGCCCTTTTCAGGTCAAAGGAGAGTTTCCTCTGTAATTCAGCAGTGACCACTAGGTGGCGGTGTGCTGTAATATAAAAGAGGATGACTCACAAGTTTGAGGTCTTTGGTCCTGGGACCACTCCTCTGTCAGAGGTTAGCTACAGGATTTAGTTAGATAGTTCGGATAGATCTATTATAGTCTAACTATAACAGGGTATCTAGTGAGGGCAGTCTGAAGCTCCTCCGAGGAGATTATTGAGGTCATTACCTCCCGGCATTACTGGCCGTAGTTCAGCTAGTGGCTAGCTCAGGTGGTAGCTAGGGCAAATAAAGGGAGATTTCCTAAGCTAGAGGATCTTCTGGCGTGAGTACCGGGGAGATTTCCTAAGAGAGAGGGTCTACTGGGGGGAGTACCGGGAAGGGTCCTAAGCGAGAGGATCTCCTAAGGGAAGTAAAGGGAGATCCTGCATATGATATTACTTGATAATGTTTGATGCAATAAAGAAGTTTATTTGGTTAATCAGCAACTTCCAGTCTCCTGATCAATTCCTCTATGAGTGGATCCTCAACTGGCTGGTAAGCACCCACCCCTAAGAGAGGGGAGTAAGGTCCCGGGAGTTGCAGGGAGTCCGCCTAGGGAGGCCTGCACAGATTAACCCGGAGAAGTTTCCCAGGGAGGGATATATACAGGCAGTCCTATACTGACCTGGGGTGGAGGCACGCCAATTAACAGTGTACCTGCTCTTCCAATAAGCAGAGGCACAGGACTCCTGTCACGCCTCACGCAAGTAAATGCAGTAGCAGAAAAGGGCTACATTTAGATAGGGCACCAAAGGTTCCTAATTAATAAAAAAATGGTTTATTAAACCCACAGCCACTGTCACAGTCAATGAGGCAATTTGAAAGTGTAATGGTATAGCAAGAAGAAGAAGTCCCTTCCCTACCTCTAGAAGTCCCTTCCATCTGTAGCCCCTACAGTTAGATGGGTGATGCCAAAAGAGTTCTTTTGATAAGGTGACACTGTCTGTATCTCAAATGCTTCCCCTACCATTTCCCTCATTAACAGGTCCCTGCTCTCTGACTTCTCTAAGGTTGTGGGTCAACTTAGGGCTCAAAGCTTGATGCTGGGGTCTTATGCTTATCCCAAGTAATAGGAGGAGACCAAAGAGACCCTACCATTTCCCTGATTAACAGGTCCCTGCTCTCTGACTTCTCTAAGGTTGTGGGTCAACTTAGGGCTCAAAGCTTGATGCTGGGGTCTTATGCTTATCCCAAGTAATAGGAGGAGACCAAAGAGACCCTACCATTTCCCTCATTAACAGGTCCCTGCTCTCTGACTTCTCTAAGTTTGAGGGTCAACTTAGGGCTCAAAGCTTGATACTGGGGTCTTATGCTTAACCCTAGTAGTAGGAGGAGACCAAAGAGGATGAGTGGTTCTTCCCATTATATACAGTGAGCAGCAAAGGAGAGTAACCCTTCTCATCCCCTATAGTATTGTCCAAGAACAAAGTCTGATCTGCACTGCAGGCAACAAGTACAACTACATCTTCCCCCATAGTCATGTAGTCCAGCTGTACCATGCATTGTCATTAAGGGCTATTAGAGAAGGTTGAGAATAGGTAGACACCAACTTACAGAGTAACCCATGCCAATGGGTAACAGTTACCCAATAATTAAGCACAGCCCTTTTGCCCCCCGCCTCCCAGATATGATATAAAGAAACATAAGAATGTAAATAGTAGAATATTCTCCACCACCAAGGAAAGCCAAGCCGTGTTTACTGCAGCCGCGTTATTAAGTGCTTCTAACTGTAGCACTTAGTTATTCAATTAAGGTTGTCCAAATTGCCATTAAGAAACTGTAATTCAACTTACAAGTCCAATTTACTGAGGTAGAAGAAACCCCTTGATTGGAGCTTTTCTTTTTTTAATCTTGGCTTCTACTTTTGTGAGCCCAATTTAATTAGAGCCAAGAGCGCTAACTGTAAAACAAGCAATCAGCCCATCTGTTATTTAATATTGCTAAGCAGAATTAACAATAAATTCATTGTTTTTAAATAACCCGGTAATTAGGCTTTTGTTTTCATTAACAGCAAACTGCAACCATTTTAGTTTTGTGCGCTGGTCAGTGCAGCCATTATTCTGTGTATAGTGGGCTACGCTTGGGATACTGGTACTGGTATGGGATCCGTTATCCTGAAACCCATTATCCAGAAAGTTCTGAATTATGGGTAGGTCATCTCCCATAAAGTCCATTTTAATTAATAATTCAAAATTGATAAAATTGTTTCCCTTTTTTCTTTAATAATAAAACAGTACCTGTACTTGATCCCAACTAAGATATAATTACCCCTTATTGGGGGCAGAACAGCCCTATTGGGTTTATTTAATGGTTAAATGATTCCCTTTTCTCTGTAATAATAAAACTGTACCTGTACTTGATCCCAACTAAGATATAATTACCCCTTATTGGGGCAGAACAGCCCTATTGGGTTTATTTAATGGTTAAATGATTCCCTTTTCTCTGTAATAATAAAACAGTACCTGTACTTGATCCCAACTAAGATATAATTACCCCTTATTGGGGGCAGAACAGCCCTATTGGGTTTATTTAATGGTTAAATGATTCCCTTTTCTCTGTAATAATAAAACAGTACCTGTACTTGATCCCAACTAAGATATAATTACCCCTTATTGGGGGCAGAACAGCCCTATTGGGTTTATTTAATGGTTAAATGATTCCCTTTTCTCTGTAATAATAAAACAGTACCTGTACTTGATCCCAACTAAGATATAATTACCCCTTATTGGGGGCAGAACAGCCCTATTGGGTTTATTTAATGGTTAAATGATTCCCTTTTCTCTGTAATAATAAAACAGTACCTGTACTTGATCCCAACTAAGATATAATTACCCCCTATTAGGGGCAGAACAGCCCTATTGGGTTTATTTAATGGTTAAATGATTCCCTTTTCTCTGTAATAATAAAACAGTACCTGTACTTGATCCCAACTAAGATATAATTACCCCTTATTGGGGGCAGAACAGCCCTATTGGGTTTATTTAATGGTTAAATGATTCCCTTTTCTCTGTAATAATAAAACAGTACCTGTACTTGATCCCAACTAAGATATAATTACCCCTTATTGGGGGCAGAACAGCCCTATTGGGTTTATTTAATGGTTAAATGATTCCCTTTTCTCTGTAATAATAAAACAGTACCTGTACTTGATCCTAACTAATATATAATTACCCCTTATTGGGGGCAGAACAGCCCTATTGGGTTTATTTAATGGTTAAATGATTCCCTTTTCTCTGTAATAATAAAACAGTACCTGTACTTGATCCCAACTAAGATATAATTACCCCTTATTGGGGCGGAACAGCCCTATTGGGTTTATTTAATGGTTAAATGATTCCCTTTTCTCTGTAATAATAAAACAGTACCTGTACTTGATCCCAACTAAGATATAATTACCCCTTATTGGGGGCAGAACAGCCCTATTGGGTTTATTTAATGGTTAAATGATTCCCTTTTCTCTGTAATAATAAAACAGTACCTGTACTTGATCCCAACTAAGATATAATTACCCCTTATTGGGGGCAGAACAGCCCTATTGGGTTTATTTAATGGTTAAATGATTCCCTTTTCTCTGTAATAATAAAACAGTACCTGTACTTGATCCCAACTAAGATATAATTACCCCTTATTGGGGGAAGAACAGCCCTATTAGGTTTATTTAATGGTTAAATGTAAAGGTTGGATCCTGGACCAGTAGAAAATGCTCCTTTAGAGAGATAACTGTCAGTCTGATGAAAAAGTCTAAGTTTGACAGATGCCTAAATGCATAATGCTAATAGTAATGTTTGGGGATGGGGAATAATGGTCTAGAGCTGTTTCCATGGTTCGGGTCCAATGTTCTTTCCTATTTCAGCACAATTAGGTCCCCATGCACAAAGCTGGATCTGCATAGGATGGGTTTGCTGAGATGGAAGGAGAAGAGCTTAACTGATCTGCACAAACCCCTGAGCTTAACCCAACTGAAACCCTGTGGGATGAACTGGAACCATGATGATGAACCAAGCCTGATCCCCAACATCAGTGCCCAACCTCACTAATGCTCTTGTGGCTGAATGGCAGCAAATCCCACCAACAATGTTCCATCATCTAGTAGGAACCTTCCCAGAAGAACAGGGGCTTTTATAGCAGCAAAGGGAGGTGCTATCTCATATAAATCCCCTTTGATTTGGGAATGAGATTTTGGACAGGCAGTGGTCCAGATATTTTTAACCATATAGAGTATGCTTTGATATACTTTATTTAGTATACTTGAATGTTCGAGTATAGAACGGATGACCACCACTGGAAACAATAACAGAAGACCAGAAAAGGTGATGAGCTGAATAGCTGTATACTCAGCAAAGTAATATAGCAAAATAATGTATATAAAAGCGCTATAACCATGGGGACAGCCAGGCCCAAGGAGGCTAAGGAACATTGCCTTCTAAAGAGCACATATATTATAACTCTACAATGGCTTTCGCTCAGTGTGCAATTGACTATATTTTACACTCTATATATACCCCACGTATACATTTTATTTCTAGGAATTGATTTGAAGTCCCAAGGGGATCAGCATTCACCATGGAAGCTAAACTCTCTTCATGGTGCACGAGCATATGAGAATAAGGAGAGTTCCGCTCCGCAATTAAAGGTTTCACTAGATTAATGTCATGGTCAGGAATGGAGAATTAGCCGGAGTGACTAAGGAGCAGGCAGAGGCTATGAGGCGGTAATTTTAGGAGCGGCACTTGGAATAGAAAGAAGCAGAGCTAGCTGGGAATGCATTCAGAGGGTCGGGATAGGAATATTAATCTTCTGCTCAAGGTCAAAGCAATGGAAACGTGATACGCGGTATGGCCAAAACTGAAATCATATCCGGCAGAGATGTCCTTTATTCCTACACGTGACTGGAGAAGAGCCTGTTTCTACCTGACCCCGCTTTCCCTGTCCCCTGAACCCTACATTCTCCTTGCCCTGATGCTTACTATCACCTCCACATGAACCGACTTCCCAGGGTATCACAGGGCAGTGCTATCATCGCCAATGTCATTCATTTTAGCCAGACAGAGCAGGTATAGAGGTGCCAACCATATCTGCACTATACATTCTACTCAACCAGGCAAAATCAATTATAGAGGTGTACATTCTACTCAACCAGGCAAAGAAGTTATACAGGTGCCAACCACATCTGCACTGTACATTCTACTCAACCAGGCAAATCATTTATAAAGGTGCCAACCACATCTGCACTTTATATTCTACTCAACCAGGCAAATCATTTATAGAGGTGCCAACCGCATCTGTACTGTATATTCTACTCAACCAGGCAAATCATTTATAAAGGTGCCAACCACATCTGCACTATACATTCTACTCAACCAGGTAAATCATTTATAGAGGTGCCAACCGCATCTGTACTGTATATTCTACTCAACCAGGCAAATCATTTATAGAGGTGCCAACCGCATCTGTACTGTACATTCTACTCAACCAGGTAAATCATTTATAGAGGTGCCAACCGCATCTGTACTGTACATTCTACTCAACCAGGTAAATCATTTATAGAGGTGCCAACCACATCTGCACTGTACATTCTACTCAACCAGGTAAATCATTTATAGAGGTGCCAACCACATCTGCACTGTACATTCTACTCAACCAGGTAAATCATTTATAGAGGTGCCAACCGCATCTGTACTGTACATTCTACTCAACCAGGCAAATCAGTTATAGAGGTGCCAACCACATCTGCACTGTACATTCTACTCAACCAGGCAAATCAGTTATAGAGGTGCCAACCATATCTGCACTGTACATTCTACTCAACCAGGCAAATCAATTATAGAGGTGCCAACCACATCTGTACTGTACATTCTACTCAACCAGGCAAATCAGTTATAGAGGTGCCAACCACATCTGCACTGTACATTCTACTCAACCAGGCAAATCATTTATAGAGGTGCCAACCACATCTGCACTGTACATTCCACTCAACCAGGCAAATCAGTTATAGAGGTGCCAACCACATCTGCACTGTACATTCTACTCAACCAGGCAAATCAGTTATAGAGGTGCCAACCATATCTGCACTGTACATTCTACTCAACCAGGCAAATCAATTATAGAGGTGCCAACCACATCTGTACTGTACATTCTACTCAACCAGGCAAATCAGTTATAGAGGTGCCAACCACATCTGCACTGTACATTCTACTCAACCAGGCAAATCATTTATAGAGGTGCCAACCACATCTGCACTGTACATTCCACTCAACCAGGCAAATCAGTTATAGAGGTGCCAACCACATCTGCACTGTACATTCTACTCAACCAGGCAAATCAGTTATAGAGGTGCCAACCACATCTGCACTGTACATTCTACTCAACCAGGCAAATCAGTTATAGAGGTGCCAACCACATCTGCACTATACATTCTACTCAACCAGGCAAATCAGTTATAGAGGTGCCAACCACATCTGCACTATACATTCTACTCAACCAGGCAAATCAGTTATAGAGGTGCCAACCACATCTGCACTGTACATTCTACTCAACCAGGCAAATCAGTTATAGAGGTGCCAACCACATCTGCACTATACATTCTACTCAACCAGGCAAATCAGTTATAGAGGTGCCAACCACATCTGCACTATACATTCTACTCAACCAGGCAAATCAGTTATAGAGGTGCCAACCACATCTGCACTGTACATTCTACTCAACCAGGCAAATCCGTTATAGAGGTGCCAACCACATCCTTTGGCCATCAGGGTGAATAGTGGATCTGCCAGTTGTGTATTTTTGCTCCTCTGATCCCAGACACAATGTAGATATAAGGTTACATGGTTTCTCCTCTTATAGAACTAATCCCGGCAACGCAGACAGAGTAACTGATCGGCCACATGCTTTCCATTCTTCCTGTATCTGACACTCACAGAAGATCCCATCCAGCTCAACTCGGTGGGGCTTCCAGGTACTCGCCCATCCCACCTACAATCTTTTCCGAGAAACGGCTTGTTTTTAGCAACCGTAGGCACGGATATCACAACAACCATAAAATCTCTATCCAGGCAAATTGCTTGCTGGGGATTTGGGAAATGTTATTGGAAGATTTACAGCCCTGCAAAGTGCGGCGATTAGAATTTATAGGAAATCTAAACCCCCGAGAATGAATATAACCGACAGATACTTTATTTCATATTGAGAGGCCTATTAAAGAATCTTACCAAACTGGAATATTTATGTCTGTGAATATATCCCTTTATTTATATCTTTTACCTTTAGCCACCATTTTGTGATGATCTTTGAGATCAGAGATCACGTGACAGGAAATAATGCAGCTCTAACTGTAACAGGAAGTAGTGTGGGAGTAACAGGCAGAACTCTGCCCATTCATTGGCTGATGGGGCCTAGCATGTATGTGTGCCTTGGCTTGTTTGTGTGCCCTGTGAATCCTATGATTCTTATAATGGCAGTTTCCTATTTAGGATTACCCAATGGCACATACTACTGAAAAAGTATATTTTTATAAAAATGGTTTATTTAGATGAAGCAGGGTTTTACATATGAGCTGTTGTGTGTGATCTAATTATATAGAGACCTACAGTGTGTCTACAATGGAATAATTTTCCTTTAAACAAATGTGTTTTCTCATCTGGACCCTCAGCACAGCCTGGGAATCAGTACAGGTATCGGAACCCTTATCCGGAAACCCATTATCCAGAAAGTTCAGCATTACAGAAAGGCCACCTCCCATAGACTCTTTTAATCAAATAATTCACATTTTTAAAAATGATTCCCTTTTTCTCTCTAATTATAAAACAGAACCTTGTACTTGATCCCAACTAAGATATAATTACCCCTTATTGGGGGCAGAACAGCCCTATTGGGTTTATTTAATGGTTAAATGATTCCCTTTTCTCTGTAATAATAAAACAGTACCTGTACTTGATCCCAACTAAGATATAATTACCCCTTATTGGCGGCAGAACAGCCCTATTGGGTTTATTTAATGGTTAAATGATTCCCTTTTCTCTGTAATAATAAAAGAGTACCTGTACTTGATCCCAACTAAGATATAATTACCCCTTATTGGGGCAGAACAGCCCTATTGGGTTTATTTAATGGTTAAATGATTCCCTTTTCTCTGTAATAATAAAAGAGTACCTGTACTTGATCCCAACTAAGATATAATTACCCCTTATTGGGGCAGAACAGCCCTATTGGGTTTATTTAATGGTTAAATGATTCCCTTTTCTCTGTAATAATAAAACAGTACCTGTACTTGATCCCAACTAAGATATAATTACCCCTTATTGGAGGCAGAACAGCCCTATTGGGTTTAATTACTGTTTAAATAATTTTATTAGCAGACTTAAGGCAGGAGATCCGAATTACGGAAAGATCCCTTATTCGGAAAACCCCAGGCCCCGAGAATTCTAGATAAAAGGTCCCATACCTGTACCTGAGTTTTAATGTTACACTGAACTGATTCTAATTAAGACACATTTGTTGTTTAAATAAAGAGTAATCACCATTATTTTTCCATTCAGAGGAGGCAGCACCCAGATCACAGGGGAGATCACATGGATATAACGTGGCTGTTTGAAATGTTCTTTATAGGGTTTAGTTCCCCTTTAACTACAAGCTTTCACTTCAAAACCCCTGTTAGAGAATTGCAGCTATATATGTGAGTCTTATACTTAATAGAATACACATCTCTCAGTGACAAGCCCCAGACAAAACGATATATCCATCAGGCGCTAAATAGCAATAGATTATCATCCAATAGGGCCATTCTAATACCCTTGTTAGATCCCGTACTTTCCCCCTCCGGAAGCCAATAAATCACTGCATTTCTCTCCCATGTAAGTTTCCCTTCAGAAAGTGGCAGAGAAGCCAACCTTGATATTTAATAATAATCCGGCAACAATTACAGATCTTATAAAAGTCATAAGAAAGGACAAGTAGACATTTTATGGCTCATTCTGGTTTAAATCACCACTCGGCGAGTAAAGGGCGGAAACGCACACTCAAGGACAAACTTATTTGACGCCACTGATTGTTCAGCTGCCAGTTTTTTATTGAAAAAAACAATAGTAATGATGGGTTAATTGCTTGTCAATTGCTGCATTTTGGATGCACACGCGGTGATTGCCCTTAATTTGTATTTTGCAAAACAGTTTGAAGTATTTTAACCCAAATCAAATAATTGTTCGGCTCAGCGGGATATTCAGTTATAGTCTGGGTCAGGGATATCAGACACCCAGAAACTCCTCAGTAACTACACTGGGCCCTGCAGAGAAGGGTGTGGGAAAGCTGAAATTAGCAGCAAAAACTTCATCAAGTGAATGACAAGCAGAGCAGCAGCACCTATAGTAGCAGTAGGGGTAATAGAAAAGCAGCACATATAGTAGCAGTAGGGGTAATAGAGAAGCAGCACCTATAGTAGCAGTAGGGGTAATAGAAAAGCAGCACATATAGTAGCAGTAGGGGTAATAGAGAAGCAGCACCCATAGTAGCAGTAGGGGTAATAGAAAAGCAGCACCTATAGTAGCAGTAGGGGTAATAGAGAAGCAGCACCTATAGTAGCAGTAGGGGTAATAGAAAAGCAGCACATATAGTAGCAGGAGGAGTAATAGAGCAGCAGCGCCTATAGTAGCAGTAGGGGTAATAGAGAAGCAGCACCTATAGTAGCAGTAGGGGTAATAGAAAAGCAGCACCTATAGTAGCAGTAGGGGTAATAGAGAAGCAGCACCTATAGTAGCAGTAGGGGTAATAGAAAAGCAGCACCTATAGTAGCAGTAGGAGTAATAGAGCAGCAGCACCTATAGTAGCAGTAGGGGTAATAGAGAAGCAGCACCTATAGTAGCAGTAGGGGTAATAGAGAAGCAGCACCTATAGTAGCAGTAGGGGTAATAGAAAAGCAGCACCTATAGTAATAGTAGTGGGAATAATAGAGAAGCAGCACCTATAGTAGCAGTAGGGGTAATAGAGAAGCAGCACCTATAGTAGCAGTAGGAGTAATAGAGAAGCAGCACCTATAGTAGCAGTAGGGGTAATAGAGAAGCAGCACCTATAGTAGCAGTAGGGGTAATAGAAAAGCAGCACCTATAGTAGCAGTAGGGGTAATAGAAAAGCAGCACCTATAGTAATAGTAGTGGGAATAATAGAGAAGCAGCACCTATAGTAGCAGTAGGAGTAATAGAGAAGCAGCACCTATAGTAGCAGTAGGGGTAATAGAGAAGCAGCACCTATAGTAGCAGTAGGGGTAATAGAAAAGCAGCACCTATAGTAGCAGTAGTGGGAATAATAGAGAAGCAGCACCTATAGTAGCAGTAGGGGTAATAGAGAAGCAGCACCTATAGTAGCAGTAGGGGTAATAGAGAAGCAGCACCTATAGTAGCAGTAGGAGTAATAGAGAAGCAGCACCTATAGTAGCAGTAGGGGTAATAGAGAAGCAGCACCTATAGTAGCAGTAGGAGTAATAGAGAAGCAGCACCTATAGTAACAGTAGTGGGAATAATAGAGAAGCAGTACCTATAGTAGCAGTAGGGGTAATAGAGAAGCAGCACCTATAGTAACAGTAGTGGGAATAATAGAGAAGCAGCACCTATAGTAGCAGTAGGAGTAATAGAGAAGCAGCACCTATAGTAACAGTAGTGGGAATAATAGAGAAGCAGCACCTATAGTAGCAGTAGGGGTAATAGAGAAGCAGCACCTATAGTAACAGTAGTGGGAATAATAGAGAAGCAGCACCTATAGTAGCAGTAGGAGTAATAGAGAAGCAGCACCTATAGTAGCAGTAGGGGTAATAGAGAAGCAGCACCTATAGTAGCAGTAGGAGTAATAGAGAAGCAGCACCTATAGTAGCAGTAGGGGTAATAGAGAAGCAGCACCTATAGTAGCAGTAGGGGTAATAGAGAAGCAGTACCTATAGTAGCAGTAGGGGTAATAGAGAAGCAGTACCTATAGTAGCAGTAGGGGTAATAGAGAAGCAGTACCTATAGTAGCAGTAGGGGTAATAGAGAAGCAGCACCTATAGTAGCAGTAGGGGTAATAGAGAAGCAGTACCTATAGTAGCAGTAGGGGTAATAGAGAAGCAGCACCTATAGTAGCAGTAGGAGTAATAGAGAAGCAGCACCTATAGTAACAGTAGTGGGAATAATAGAGAAGCAGCACCTATAGTAGCAGTAGGGGTAATAGAGAAGCAGTACCTATAGTAGCAGTAGGGGTAATAGAAAAGCAGCACCTATAGTAGCAGTAGGGGTAATAGAGAAGCAGCAGGGGTAACTCCTGTACAAATGTATGATACCTACAGGGCAGAACTGATAATATTATGAAAACGACATGATGGTTAATGTAAATGAGAGAAGTGCTCGGAGCTATTTAATATTAAGCCGTTTGGGTAATATATCCCCTTTAAATACTGATTAGTTCCCATAACTCCATGGTTTGTGTCCCTCTAGCCGCCGTGCAATGCAGCCGAGCAGGATCCAGCCGTAATTATTGGTACATTCCCTGCTAAATGCCATACATCGCCCCCGCGTGTTGCTATTGATCCGTCTCCTTCTAACAACCACGCGGCTGCTGAACCCAAACTTCCCCCCGAATTACTGGAGTGCGGGGCTTAATAAATAGCGCTTATTTCATCCACACGTTGTTAAACAGACGCGCCGCCATTTGAATTGCAAAGTGCTTATTTGGCATTCAGCGCAGGGTACAGGTGCCTCATAAGTCAGCGTGGGACTGTCAGTCAGCGCCGAGAGCTCTCACTGCCGAGCTGCGCCCATCCACTCCGGCCCCAACGTGATGGCACTTACATAACTCACACACGGGCAGGAATATCTCTATTTGCAACTAAAAACTATGCGACTAAAGGGGAACTTAGTAACATAGTAAGTCAGGTTGAAAAAAGACACACGTCCATCACGTTCAACCGTAATGCCTATATATAACCTGCCTAACTGCCAGTTGATCCAGAGGAAGGCAAAAACCCCATCTGAAGCCTTAAACTTTTTGAACAATAAACATAATTTCAAGCAACTTTTCAATATACATCTATTAAAAATATGCAGCCTTTCCATGATGTTTAATGTAATAATCTGGTTTGGAACAGTTCCCTAAGCCCCACCCCTGTTCCCTGAGCTGCACCCCCTGTTCCCTAAGCCCCACCCCCGTTCCCTAAGCCCCCCCCCCCCCCCGTTCCCCTGCTTATCTGGCTGACTACAGTACTTTGTGACTCAAATAAAATGTAACAGTAGTCGCTTGCCCTCAGCCTGCCTCCTCCCAATCCCACAATCCCCTGCTGCACACGTGATGTCAGTAAGGAAAAGAACATCGCAGTGCAATGCATTGTGGGTATGTAGTTCCTGCATGCTGTCTGTAAGCTGTGGGGAAGTTGTTACAATTTGTAACATCAGTGTTTTAGTCCCTCCTCCCCTGCCAGGATTTCTAATGATGCAGAAAGAGAAGAACTGTTTTGCAGCTGGAATTCACCATATAAAATGGGATTTATTCCTACTGTTTGAAGGAACAGATTACAGGGATAGGGATATTAGGGGTTTCTGTGCTGTGTGGGGCTCGTTAACACATTTTGCTTAAAAAGCCGGAGTTCCCCTTAAATGAAGGACTAAATTATTTAGGTTACTTGCATAAGGGAACATACAGTAGTAGGGTTGGCACTAGTGATGAGCGAATAAAATTCGCGAAACAACAAGAAAATTCACGAAACAGTGAAAAATCTGTGTAACGCATTTGACGCACAACTTTTTTTGTCGGGCCATGTCTTATTTTTGTCACCACGTCTTTTTTGGCACGACTGCACCCGATTTAGACACGACTGCACCCGATTTAGACACGACTGCGCCCGATTTAGACAAGACTGCGCCCGATTTAGACCCGACTGCGCCCGATTTAGACACAACTGCGCCCGATTTAGACAAGACTGCGCCCGATTTAGACACGACTGCGCCCGATTTAGACCCGACTGCGCCCGATTTAGACCCGACTGCGCCCGATTTAGACACAACTGCGCCCGATTTAGACACGACTGCGCCCGATTTAGACACGACTGCGCCCGATTTAGACACGACTGCGCCCGATTTAGACACGACTGCGCCCGATTTAGACAAGACTGCGCCCGATTTAGACACGACTGCGCCCGATTTAGACACGACTGCACCCGATTTAGACACAACTGCACCCGATTTAGACACAACTGAGCCTGATTTAGACACAACTGTGCCCGATTTAGACACGACTGCACCCGATTTAGACACAACTGAGCCTGATTTAGACCCGACTGCGCCCGATTTAGACACAACTGCGCCCGATTTAGACACAACTGAGCCTGATTTAGACACGACTGCATCCGATCTTGAAGTGACCGTGCCCAATTTTGCCTGATTTTGACATGTCTGCGCCCGATTTTGACGCTGCCGCACCAAATTATGACGCGCCCGCACCCATTTTTAACACGACTGCGCCCATTTTTTAAGCGCCCACGACTTTTTTGGACATGCAATGAATTTTTTTGCGGCAAATTTTCATCTGAAGTTTCGTGAAACAACTCGCCAATGGCAAAATGCGGAAATTCTCTGCGAATCCATGCCTGGCGACAAAATTCGCTCATCACTAGTTGCCGCCTTTTCCTGGTTATAAATCCAGGTGTGCATGATGTCGGTGCTGTGTCATGACAGCATTGGGGGAGGAGTTATTGACCCTGACAGCCCCTTGAAAAACCAGGCCGTCCCCTCGATAATAAGTTCTCCTGGCGACCATGAAAACTCAGCAAAGGGTAAGTAAACCTTTAAAATAAGTGATTGTAAAATTGATGAGCAATTTACATTCACTATTGTTTTCAAGATTTGAATATATTTAGGGGAATTTGTAGATTGTAAGCTCTTTTGGGCAGGGCCCTCTTCACCTGATTGCTTTATATATTACTCTGTATGTCCAATGTATGAAACCCACTTATTGTACAGCGCTGCGGAATATGTTGGCGCTTTTAATAATAAATGTTAATAATTTGTACTTTTAATAGGAATTAATTTTGTTACAACAGCGCCACCTGCTGGTCAGTTTCCAGCCAAGATCCAGTCAAGGAAATTATCAGGAGAAAGAAAGAGGGCTGGGCTGATGTTTCTCTGCTTGGGAAAAACATTAGAAACCTCATATAACTTCTCTCAAGTCTTTCCTAACCAGAGAAACATCAGCCCCGCCCCCTTTCTTTCTCCTGACAATTTCCTCGACTGGATCACGGTCGGAAAGCACCTTGGTAAATCAAGTATTTCTATGTAAATAAAGTATATTTATCTGCAAGCTACACAAGCCCAACTGTATGACCTCATGTAGAAAAGCTGGGCGTAGTTTCCCTTTAAGGCAGAAGATGACCTTAGCACATGAGCATTAGCGCGGCTGAATGGCGTATACCCATGGGAGCGCGGGTAGCAAATAGCATCAGGGCAAGGCGATTCTGTGGTTCCAGGGCAGCACTGAGCCAATATTTGTACTCTGAAGGCTTCATTGTCTATTCACTCCATAACCCATGCTAGACGTACTATACCCGGCGCTGGGGAACTTCTGAACCAATATTTGCATTCTAAAGGCCACACTATCAATAACATCTATTCAAGAACCCTAACCATGTCGAAATAACTAAATACCATGTAGAACTCACATGGAACAAACCTATTCTGTATTTGTGTTGCATGAGTGAATGGACTTGTCCGACTTCTCTAACTCCCATAAACCCCTTCAGGTCCAACTGAGACTTTATGAAGCCAATTTGCCCCAAGGTATTGCAGTTTGTATAGAGCAAAAAAATTAGATTTCTTTCTCTTCTTTTCTTTCTCTTTCTTTCTTTCTTTCTCTGTCTCTGCCCATGCCTTTTCCTTCCTTCCTCCCTTTTCCTTTTTCCCTCCCTCCCTTTTCCTTACCCTCTTTTTCTCTCTTCCTTCATTCCCCTCTTTCTTTCTCTCTCTCTCCCTTCATTCCTTCCTTCATTCCCTTCATTCCTTCCTTCATTCCCTTCCTTCCTTCCTTCCCTCCTTCCTTCCTTCCTTCCTTCCCTCCCTCCTTCCTTCCTTCCTTCCTTCCTTCCTTCCTTCCTTCCCTCCCTCCTTCCCCTATTTCTCTCTCTCTCTCTCTTCCTTCCTTCCCCTATTTTCGTTCCTTCCTTCCCCTATTTCTCTCTCTCCCCCTTCCTTCCTCCCTCTCTCTCTTTCTCTCCCTTCCTTCCTTCCTTCCCTCCTTCCTTCCTTCCTTCCTTCCCTCCCTCCTTCCCCTATTTCTCTCTCTCTTCCTTCCCCTCTTTTCCTTCCTTCCTTCCCCTATTTCTCTCTCTCCCCCTTCCTTCCTTCCTCCCTCTCTCTCTCTCTCTCCCTTCCTTCCTTCCCTCCTTCCTTCCTTCCTTCCTTCCCTCCTTCCTTCCCCTATTTCTCTCTCTCCCCCTTCCTTCCTTCCTTCCTTCCTTCCTCTATTTCTCTCTCTCTTCCTTCCTTCCTTCCTTCCTTCCTTCCCCTATATCTCTCTCTCTTTCTTCCTTCCTTCCTTCCTTCCTTCCTCCCTCTCTCTCTCTCTCTCTCTCTCTCTCTCCCTTCCTTTCTCCCTTTCTCTCTCTCTCTCTCTCTCTCTCTCTCTCTTTTTTTCTCTTTCTATAATTGAGCTCCTTTCCCCATTACCGTGTAAGGCTTTATATGTACTTCCGAGTGAGCTGCATTCATTTCCAACAACCTAACAGGCAATTTAATGCATCAGAGCAAGTGGTGTATATGTACCACAAGGGAAAACTACAAAGAAAGCAACTTCTTGAACCCATTTAGGTTTATGGCAGCAAACTCAGTGAGCAACGTATATGGATGATCTAATTTAGCCCGCAGGGAGCACGGCGTTATAAGGAAAGCTTTAAAGGGCCAGTAACACTAAAAAAAATAACATAATTCAGAATACATAAGGGCTATTTCTATCCAGTACACATTGTTTTTTTTGCAGAAGTCCTAGTATTTATTATCATTTACATGAATGGACCTCCTATCTGGAAACCCTTTATCTGGAAGCTTGGAAAAAAGGGCACCCCCTAGGCCCATCAGCTGCTTTTCCAGAGGGTATATAAACACAAGTACAGTGAGCAAAGTGTGTATTTCAGAGTTGTGATTTGCCCAATCGCATCTAATACATCAGAAATTAGTGACAGTATTGGTTCATTAATCAAGCTTACATTGCAACCTAAATGTCCATATAGGGGACTGCATCACATCCGACATTAGAACGGAATTAGAGAGTGACTCTTTGGCCACAGGTTCCTTGCGCCTTTTCTTGCGGTTTGCAGTTTGGCGGGGAACCTGGATGGTCAGTTTTTTTTCCACTTTTTAACTATGGTGTACCAAAGGGTTGACAGACCAAAGCAACATAGAGTAAAGGCCCCTTGGACCGACTCGGCAGCTTATCTGCCCGTGTAGGGGCAGAAACGAGCTGGCTGGCCTGAAATTGGCCAGATATCGATCGACCAGGTTAGAAAATCCAGTCGGATCGGGGACCGCATCGGCTCGTTGATGCGGCCCCCGAACCGACTGGCCCATTGCCGCCTACATAATCCGGTCGTTTGGCCCCAGGGCCAAACAATCGGATTATTTTTTTTTTTTAACTTCAAGCTCCCCGATATCGCCCAAGCGAGCGGATCTTACCGTGTATGGGGACCTTAAAATATCTGTGACTCCATGGATTCTTTCACCCATTCCAATGCCTTTCTGTCCTTTACTAACCCTCTCTAAGCCTCCAGCATTTCTCTAAAGGTGGCCATTCATGGTGCAAACCATTCGTTTGGCAAGGTCACCAAACAAGCAGATCATCTCCCAATATGCCCTCCTACAGTGGGTGATTTCCAGCTAGTTCAATCATTTTGCATTAATGAGCCAATGCGACCAGATATCGGTCCATCAGGGGTGCCATACACGGGCAGATAAGGTGCCGGAATCGTTCTGAAGGATGCAAAATCTGCCCATGTATGGCCACCTTTAGCCAGACCCAAGTCAAACATCGATTTTACATCTTTCAGGCTGCCTTGTAAAATCCAATAAAATGTAAATTGTAGAAAGATAAAATTGAGATTTCACCGTGGTGGAACTTCATCAAGGTTTGACTGTAACACATCTACAAAGCCCCTGTGCACCCCTAGTGGTCATATTTGAAATCAGAGCTGCTTTGTATTCATACAGGGGGGCACCCATAGTCTCCTGTGTTTCTGACTCGGCATTACTGACACAGATCAAATATTCCCTATACATATAAAAAAAAGGCCAAATGCTCAAGGTTTATGGAGCATCGACTCGGCAGCCATCAGATACGAGTCATGAAAACACTTAATGAGCAGCCAAAAGACACGCGACGCGCTGAAAATAAAGGTGAAAATTAGCATGCGACAGGTGAATGCAGATTGTTATGAGGATGTCTGTGGCTCTGCCTCATTACAGAGTGAACTCAAGCAAATAAATAGAAATAAAGGCCGGGAAATGATCAGCTGTCTGCGAAATAATCCACGTCAGTGGTCAGACAATGGTACGTCTGGAATTCAGGGTTTCCCATCCCAGTTGGGAAAAAACAAAGGTGCCAAAATGAGCCCCAAATCTATTTTCATGTTCCCCAGCAATATTTCCATGGATATAAGGGATACGGATCAGAGACAATGATGTAAAGATGTAATTAGTGGTGTAAGTGGGAGGTAATAAAAGCTGTTTTCTCTTAGGGATTCCTATGATGAAATGATAAACAGCAGCCGATCTTGTTTAGGAATAAACTCACTGTATTCTCCTGATGGTAGATTGTAAGCTCTTTTGGGCAGGGCTCTCTTCCCCTCTTGTATCGGTTATTGATTGCTTTATATGTTACTCTGTATGTCCAATGTATGGAACCCACTTATTGTACAGCGCTGCGGGATATGTTGGCGCTTTATAAATAAATGTTAATAATAATAATAATAATAATAATAATGGTAAAACACAATCTCTACATTTTATTAGATATTAACAAATTCGTGCAAAATGCACAATCCAGCTTTAACAGACAGGAGAATGAGACAATTCCAATCAAATCTCCCAGACAGATGGGGTGTAAACATGGATGTGATTTGCTTAATCAAAATGTACGAGCAGACACGGGATTCCAGCTTCTGTTAAGCCGGAGCATTAGCGGCAGAAGGCGCCCCCAGGCAAATCATATCATAATACCAGATAGGAACGAGAGCTGGAATCTAGCTTTATTATGCCAATATATCTAACAATGAATCAATATCATTTTACACAGGAAACCTGCGTTTGCTAAGAGCAGTTTCAGATGGCCAACTGCCCCAAGTCAGGCTCGTGTATCACCTTAAGACCAAAGAATGATTCTCAAACAGGGGCCAGAGTAGTGGGTAAGGGGTTCAGTTTAAGATTAGGGCAGAATTTGCCTATCCTACTTAATACTGGAAGCCTAATTTTCTGGCCTAGAACTATGGCTGTGTAGGGACCCATAGGGTTAAACATTCCCCTATGGCTTTAAACCCTACCTCTTCCTGATTTACACTGTTACAGTTTATCTTTATACCTTATTGGTTTATTTGGTTGACCACACCCCTTGCACTCCAATATAGTGTTTAGCAAGGAGGAGTGGCTTCCTCTTTGGCTGCCTCTGTGTCTCAGGAACAGGTCACTGAGCCTGGGATCAGAATAGGCCCCAGTAAAGCCTTATTGCCCCAGAGTTAACATTCACTCTGGTGAAGATGGAGACAGGGACCCCGTGAATGAGGACTATCTAGAATTGCAGAAACCCTTAAGAGCACTCTCTAGGAGAGTGAGATAGAGAGAACTAGCAAGAGCAGTTCAGGCTCCAACCAGGAGGTTAGCTGGAAGAATCCCTTCCATACAGACAATGTTGCCTCAGCTTAGGGCCACGGTTAAGACGCAGGATACAGGTCAGTATAAATCCCTGATCCATAGTCGGCTGTAGGACCCATCCAAGCTAAAGGTATTCAACCTGAGGAGCAACTATCCAGACTGCCCTCCATAGTGGTGCCGTGCTGACAGGTGCTTTACCCTGCCCAGTTTCCCAAAGAGGTGGGATAAACCGGTGGCATCCTCTCTTGCTATCCCCAGAGGGTTTCTGCTATATCTGTGCCTTTGTGAGTATAACCCTGCATTGCTATTTGTCTCTGACAATAAATAATTTCTATTGTTAAACTGCAAGAACCTTCTGGCGTCCATCTTTACTGCACACAGCTACAGCGGATTGTAGTTGCACTACACCCCTAGCTCCACAGGTTACTTCCATCTAGCAAAGGCCCTTCCTGAAAGATTGACTCGCATGTGCCCTATGCTCTATACCTATACTAGCCTGGGTTGGACCATTTTACAGCCAAATAGGGGTTACAGCTGGAACAGCAAACACTAAGCCAAGGTCTTCTTTATTGTCATTGGTAATTAGGGATGTCCAACTTGTGGCTCTTCCAGTTGTTCTGGAATTAGACTGGACATCTTTGATGTGTCTATTGGGCATATTACACAATACACAATAGGCACTTGGGGTCCAGGGCAAGTGACCTACCTGCTCTACTGTAAAGCTAGTTCTGAATAACACAATGATGCCTTGAGGGGGGCATTAGGGTCTTTATGACAGCTAGAAATAAAACATCAGAAGAAAAAACCCATCTGAAGGCTTTTTAATATGTAACTGCTCCATTTTTTTTCTGTAACTGAATGTGATCACGAAGAAGGCATAAGAGGTCATTTTAATCATACAAAAGTGGTTTTTATGTAATAAATAACTGACACAAATGTGTTTTGCTTCTCCTTGCAAAACACATGATACACATAGGAGCTAACAGAACGATGAAAGAAAAGAGAAAGAGAGCAAGTGAGTAAAAAAGAAAAGAGAAATAAGTATCATTGATGGGTACCCAAAGCCCAAAACTTCATGACAGAGGCGTTGACCTCCTGAAGAGATTTTGGGGAGGTTTTTGACAAAGGAGTCAGAGTAGTGGGTAAGGGGTTCAGTTAGTGTAAAATTTGGGCAGAATTTGCCTCTTTGCCTAACCTCGTTAATACTGGAAGCCATATTGTGGTGGTATGTGGGGTGAACACTAATTTTCTGGCCTAGAACTATGGCTGGAACAGCAAACACTAAGCCAAGGTCTTCTTTATTGTCATAGGCAATTAGGGATGTCCAACTTGTGGTTCTTCCAGTTGTTCTGGAATTAGACTGGACATCTGTGATGTGTCTATTGGGCATATTACATGTTTTACTATTGGTCCCCTTAAGCACTTGAGGTCCAGGGCAAGTGACCTACCTGCTCTACTGTAAAGCTAGTTCTGAATAACACAATGATGCCTTGAGGGGGGCATTATAACAGCTAGAAATAAAACGTCAGAAGAAAAAACCCATCTGAAGGCTTTTTAATATGTAACTGCTCCATTTTTTTTATGCTGTAACTGAATGTGATCATGAAGAAGGCATAAGAGGTCATTTTAATCATACAAAAGTGGTTCTCACGTAATAAATAACTGTAATATGACACAAATATGTTCTGCTTCTCCTTGCAAAAAACCTGCTACACATAGGAGCTAACAGAATGATGAAAGAAGAGAGAAAGAGAGCAAGTGAGTGAAAAGGAAAAGAGAAATAAGTATAATTGATGGGTACCCAAAGCCCAAAACTTCATAACACAGGAGTTGACCTCCAAAATTTGGGCAGAATTTGCCTATTCGCCTATCCTAGTTAATACTGGAAGTCATATTGTTGTGGTATGTGGGGTGAACACTAATTTTCTGGCCTAGAACTATGGCTGGAACAGCAAACACTAAGCCAAGGTCTTCTTTATTGTCATAGGCAATTAGGGACGTCCAACTTGTGGTTCTTCCAGTTGTTCTGGAATTAGACTGGACATCTGTGATGTGTCTATTGGGCATATTACACATTACACATGTTTTACTATTGGTCCCCTTAGGTACTTGAGGTCCAGGGCAAGTGACCTACCTGCTCTACTGTAAAGCTAGTTCTGAATAACACTATAGTGCCTTGAGGGGGGCATTATGACAGCTAGAAATAAAAAGTCAGAAGAAAAAACCCATCTGAAGGCTTTTTAATATGTAACTGCTCCATTTTTTTTATGCTGTAACTGAATGTGATCATGAAGAAGGCATAAGAGGTCATTTTAATCATACAAAAGTAGTTCTCACGTAATAAATAACTGTAATATGACACAAATATGTTCTGCTTCTCCTTGCAAAAAACCTGCTACACATAGGAGCTAACAGAATGATGAAAGAAGAGAGAAAGAGAGCAAGTGAAGCCATATTGTTGTGGTATATGGGGTGAACACTAATTTTCTGGCCTAGAACTATGGCTGGAACAGCAAACACTAAGCCAAGGTCTTCTTTATTGTCATAGGCAATTAGGGATGTCCAACTTGAGGCTCTTCCAGTTGTTCTGGAATAAGACTGGATGTGTCTATTGGGCATATTACACATTACACATGTTTTACTATTTGTCCCCTTAGGCACTTGGGGTCCAGGGAAAGTGACCTACCTGCTCTACTGTAAAGCTAGTTCTGAATAACACAATGATGCCTTAAGGGGGGCATTAGGGTCTCCATGACAGCTAGAAATAAAACGTCAGAAGAAAAAACCCATCTGAAGGCTTTTTAATATGTAACTGGTCCAGTTTTTCCATACTCACTTAATGTGATCCTGAAGAAGGCATAAGAGGTCATTTTAATCATACAAAAGTGGTTTTCATGTAATAAATAACTGTAATAAGACACAAATATGTTCAGCTTTTCATTGCAAAACACCTGCTACACATAGGAGCTAACGGAATGATGAAAGAAGAGAGAAAGAGAGCAAGTGAGTGAAAAGGAAAAGAGAAATAAGTATAATTGATGGGTACCCAAAGCCCAAAACTTCATAACAGAGACATTGACCTCCTGAAGAGATTTTGGGGAGGTTTTTGACACTGCCCAGGTCTGAACTCTGCCCCACCCAGTAGAAGACAGAAGCTGAGAATTAGAGAAGAAAAGAACACAAGAGAAAATGATGAAAGAAGGGACAATAGTGAAAGTGAACACAATAAAAGAGACAATATTCTAGCGAGTGGCCTCAGTGTTCCCTCCTGTCTATTAACGAATAAAGTTACTAAACCTAATAAACATCCGAGGGAAAGATTAACGTTCAGCAATCACTTTCTGCTTTTAAAAAGAAAACCACAGTTAACCACAATATAATCCGACTGCCAACTTTGCATATTTGATTATTCATTCACGGAGCCCTTTAATTGCTCTGCGCAGGAAAGGAAGTCATTATTCCCTATAATCATGTAAAATCATCTGCATAATCATTTCCACGACAAGCCAACCAACCCAAATTACCAACAAATGTCTATTGTGTCGCTCTTTTTCCCCCCTTTTTTTGTTTTCCGCTCTTGGCACACTTTCTGCTTCCATTTATTGGGAGCCAAGTCATTTAAAAAAAAGAATAAAGGTCTCACCGAGTTTCTTAAATTTAGACAAAACTACTAACAAATGATCCAATATAAAAGCCATTTAGTTGTTAAGCCGGACTCGCTCTAAGCTGTTTGCAGTAATAACCTTCTCTTGGTTTATTTTATGATTAACTGGCTAAATGGTGGTGTCGAGCCAGAGGCGTACACTGGCTGAAAAAGTGAGCTGGGATTCACTAATTCGGTTTCTAGCAGACAAAGCAAATGAGAGAACAATTTTCCAAGGCTGTAGGTTTTACATATAGAGCAGTGATCCCCAACCAGTTCCTCAGGAGCAACATGGTGCTCACCAACCCCTTTGAGCTCCTCGTGGCCTCAAAGCAGACCTGGAGACAAGTTTTGGATGCATTAAGACCAATGTACTGCCAAACAGAGCCTCCTATAGCCTGCCAGACCACAATGGCTACTAAATAACCAATCACAGCCCTGTTTGGGCACCCTCTAGGAACCTTTTTCACGCTTGAGTTGCTCCTCAACTTTTTTCATATTTAAATGTTGCTCACATGTAAAAAAAAAGTTTGGGGACCCTGATATAGAGGGTTAAATAAATCTGAAGAACATAGAGGAAACCTATTCAAGCATGAGGAGAAAACATTTTGCAGATAATATTTTGGTTTGAATCAAACCAAGGACCCCGGCACTACAAGGTTAACTACTGCACCATCGTTCTTCCCATAAATCTAGTCTAATATGAATGGAGCCAGCTCACTCTACTCCATGGATATCAATAAGCAGCTTACTTGGACATGTTGGATATCTACCAGGGGTGGGCAAACTATGGCCTGCGGGCCACATCCGGCCACCTGGGCTTTTTAATCCGGCCTGCGGACATGGGCACCTTAAAAGAAATATGGGCCCTGATTGGTTGCACCCCATGAGTGCGCGTGATGTCAGTTTGCATGGGGCTCAACCATATAAAAGGATGCCGGGGGACAGAAGTCGGGGGATGCCACAGGGACAGAAGCAGCCGCAGGGAGTCGCAGGTCCCTGGGGGGGTGATGGAGGATGCTGGAAAGGACGCTGGGGGGATGATGCTGGGAAGACGGTGGGGGGAGGATGCTGGGAAGACGCTGAGGGGAGGATGCTGGGAAGATGCTGAGGGGAGGATGCTGGGAAGGATGCTTGGGCGAGCTGGGGAATGGAGCTGGAGGATGCTGGGGAAGGAGCTGGAGGATGCTGGGAGGGGAGCTGCAAGAAGCTGGGGAGTGGAGCTGGAGGATGTTGGGGAGGATGCTGGGGAGTGGAGCTGGAGGATGTTGGGGAGGATGCTGGGGTGGGGAGCTGGAGGATGCTGGGGAGTGGAGCTGGAGGATGCTGGGGGGGAGCTGAAAGGCCCATGATTTCTGCTGGCAGCCCTGTGTGTAATGCTGGCCCGGCCCGGCTGTAAGTCAATGTGGCCCCTGAGCCAAAAAGTTTGCCCACCCCTGGTATATACCATTATGGGAAAGGCACACCATGGGAATATAGCATATTGCTAATAGAAATATGTGGTTAATTTACTCTGTTAGTAACAACTTAAAGTGTTGCTATTGGCACGTGGCAATGCCTTCTTGAAGTAAGGGGCCAAACAAAATGCTCTAGTAGACCCCTCCGGTGACACCCACTGCAGGACACTATTATCTAATCTGCTTGAGAGAAAGGCAAGGCAGGGGGAAAGTTGGACTTCATCAGTGGAGAGAATTAGGTATATGGTCTAGGATGGTGTTGCATGGGCAAGCCTGAAGCTCAAGGGTCACCTTCTAGAGCAATGGTTCTCAACCTTCCTTTAATACAGTTCCTCATGTTGTGGTGACCCCCAACCATAAAACTATTCCTAAGACCATCGGAAATATGTGTTTTTTGATGGTCTAAGGCGACCCCTGTGAAAGGGTCGTTCCACCCCCAAAGGGGTCCCGACCCACAGGTTGAGAACCGCTGTTCTAGAGGGTCACAGTCTAGACTCTGTCCACAGCCCTCCCTGCCCAGTCCTCTGGCATTCCTCCTCTGGCTGGTTGCTATCTTTCATATATATACTTGAGAGGGCAGTAGACCAGTTAGTACTTATTAATTGCCGTGGGTTGCTAGACTGATCTTGCTATCCTACCCCCCCCCATTATCCGTAGATCCTACAGATTGCATGTGGTGGGATAGGGAGGGCATAGATATAAAACCAACCATGTTCCATTTGTTTATAAACAAAATACCTAGAAAGTCTCCTGATTTTGTGTCCAATAACAGCAAGTAAATCCCATACTCAAGGCAACATCTATTCCATTAAATTTCCGACATTACCCGCACCTTTGCAGAAAAAGGCTGTTGAATAATGTTTTCCCGTAAGAGATCTATCGATTCATTCAAACAGCGATGGAAATGGCAAATAACTCAAACGCGCCGGGAATATAAAAAACGACAGAACTCACAATGCGATACAAACAAATTCCAGCAATTGAAAGGAAACTAACTGGCAGCAATGATAGGGCTAATTTGTATGAGAGAAAGAATGTGCCGTGGTTCCCTTCACAAAAGATATCAGGGGAACGGAAAGTCGCCTTTAGACGAGAGGCTAAATAAATCTTTGATCGGAGAATAATGGCGGCTTGTAACAATACCCAGTACTCTTCACCCTGTTGCCACCGGAGTCCATTGTACTTTCCAAGGATAAATAAGGAGTCAGAAACATACGGAGGCCTCGGTGCTCTGCATTCTACTCCTAGTAACATGTGTTAGGCTAAAGGAGGCCAACACCAGCAGACATTGGTGTTATTCACGGGGCACCTGGTTGGCTAATTCCCAAACTGGCAGATCACACAGATAACCAATTAGCATCTGTCTGTTTACTTAGCCATCTGAAAATGACATGGAGCTGCTGACCAACAGCATCATTTGAACTGAAGAAGACACTCGGATGACTGGTGAAACGTTTTCAAGAAAGTCCAGTTGTTTTAGACTTAATTCTACTAGATACTGAATATCATGGCCTGGATGAATGAGAACCTTCATAGACAACAGCATCATTTGTTTATCTGTGCAATAATCCATAGAACCTACTCTGAGATTTGCCTGCAATATACTGATGAAAGCTAATTGCTGATTGGTTCTTATGGGTTACTGCTCAGCGGCAAATCCCCCTAGTGTTGGTATGTAAGACCAGAAGAGACACCTAGGGGCTGATTTACTAATCCACGAATCCGAATCCTGAATGGGAAAAATGATTTTTTCCATCGCCGTCGCGACTTTTTCGTGAATTGTCGCGACTTTTTCGTATTGAGCGCTAGTAAACGGCGGGCAAACCTTTCCGAATTTTTTGCGACGGCTACGAAAAAATCGCGACAATTCGTGCAAGTCGTAACGGCTACGAAAAAGTCGCGACAATTTACGAAAAAGTCGCGACGGTGACGAAAAAAAACGCAAAGTACCGATCATTACAAAAAAAAATGCATTCGGACGCTTTCGATCCGTTCGTGAATTAGTAAATCGGCCCCCTAGAGATCATACTATCATTTATAGAGAATGACTAGAATCTGGGGGTATCATATGCAGTATGGCTGAAAGTGGCCAAACCAGTCCCTATGCAATCAATCTCGTGACTATTTTAACAAAATCAAACATCCAAAGGACTTAAATGGAAACTCAAAATGTGTTAAAGAGCCCCAATCAACCCAGAAATCCCTAATATACCCTAATATCACTATAAACTATCCCTTCAAAAAGTATGAATAAATAAAATCCAGCTGCAAAACAGTTTTTCTACATCATTTGAAATCCAGGCAGGGGAGGAGGGACTAAAACACAGATGTTACAAATTGTAATAACATCTCCGCAGCTTACAGACAGCATGAAGGAACTACATATCCCACAATGCATTGCAGTTTGATGTTCCTTCCTTAATGATATCACGTATGCAGGGAATTGTGGGATTGGTAGGCTGAGGACATTCGACTACTAGAGTTGCCACATTTCCTGGCAGGGGGTGGGTGGTAACATCACAGGGGGCTGGGTAGGGTTGGACAGTGATATCACAGGGGCGGGGGCAGACAGGTGACATCATGGCTATGACATGGTGATTGGCTGATCGGTGTGTAAATCTCCAAACCAGGGTATGTGGGTCAAAACTGGACAGGTGGCAACCCTATTGACTACTGTTACATTTCTCAGTCAGTCAGATCAGAAGGAGAACATGGGGCCAGGCAATTGTACTTTCTGCAATGGAAAAGGCCACCTCAGGGCGGCAAGGGTCCCTGGAATGCCCCAGTGAGAAATCATAAACAAATTAAACTCAACATCTGTATTATATAAACCTTAGAGAAAGATAGGACTCACCCCTGCAGAGCCTTCTCACCAAACCAGTCACCCTTCCCTAAAGTGCGAAGAAATATTGGATCCTCACCAGGAGAATCTTCTCGGGTGACATTTACCTACGAGGAAAAATGAATAGAGTTCATATAAATGTGTTAATGCCAATACAAAATACATTAGTCTGGATTTACTACCAAGGAAGAGAATATAACATTGCTCATAGGGTGACCAGTAAATCAGATACCCCAATATTGAAGATATGCCGTGTCCTACCCATACAGCTACATTCAGATATATAGCTATGTGCTAAGCCTTGGATTATTCAGAACTTTTCTTCTGATTTCTCAGAAGTTAACACGACCTCTACATGAAAATTTTAAGCCCTTTTTTCTTGGCCTTCTAGACCGTTCTTTGATGGTTCTTTGATGAAGCTTAGCTAGCTTCACTTCTATGGAGACCCCAAAGGAGAACCCCTGGTTTTTAAAAGAAATAAACACCACAACAAAGCGCTCTATGCCTGATAGGGTCAGTGATGGACGACAAACAGAAAAAATATGAGACTAGTTCGTTGGGTTGTCACATTTTACTGTCTATAATACTGGCCTTTGTGTTAAGGGGTGGGCTCTGATGGCTTTTTGGGGGTGGGGCCATGATGTAAGGGTGGGGAAATGGGTGGGGGAAAGATGGATGTGGCCAGGAAATGGGCAGGGTTATAGGTAAAACAGAGGGTGAGCTGTGGTCAGGGTCGGACTGGGGAAAATACCCGGTGGGCCCCGACACTAGTGGGCCCCAAAGCTAGTGGGCCCCGGGGGGCGGAGACCCAACCCTTGTCAGCGCTCCCCCAACTGTCCATTCCTCCCAGACGCAAACAACTTTTGCTTGCTTAGGGGAGGACTTTGGGTGGGGGATAAGGGAGGTTCTGCCGGGGGGAGGTGTTGTTAGGGGGGGGCACAACCAGGTGGGGGCACCTGCAGGGCCCCTGGGGGGCAGCCCCGGTGGGCCCTGCATCCCCCAGTCCGACTCTACCTGTGGTTATAAAGGGTGATCAGCAGTGGAGAGCATCAGGCAAGGGAAGGGTTTATAAGGCAAGTACATTGCTGGTAAATTTTTATCACCAATTCCGGTCCTAGCTAGTAATTTGCCAGTAACGCTAGTCAAACACCAGCCAGATGGCAACAATACTAGTTTGTAAATTAATATTTTAATCAGTTATCTTTCTGTTTAGATCCTCTCATATTCATTGTGAAATCTGTCTTTCAAACCAGTACTTGGTTACTAGGGTGACTGGGGCCATAGATATACAAGTTACAAGTATTCAAGGGCAAAGAATAACCGGTAGCCAAACTACACTTCTAAATACCCATGTATTTTCCCCTTCGCCCAAGGTAGTTGTTCTTTTAATTGAAACACTAAAGGGAAAACACAATCGGCACGGCATTCCCCAAGTACGTTATTATCATTTTTATATTGTGAAACTTACCTTCCCTTTGCTGATGATGAAGAAAGTGTCCCCTCGAGCCCCTTGCCTGATTATGTAGTCTCCGCTCTCATAGTGAGTCTGTAAAGAGAAAAAAAAAGAGAAAAAAGTAGAATAAAGAAAGCTGGAACGATCTCATTATCATGGTTTGACTGGCAGCCTGGCATCTCTGGCAGGAAACCTTGGGGATGCGCTACATCTGAACCGCTGCACTCTATCTAGGCTTGGCACGCGCCACGGGATACACAAATTCATCAGCCGACTGAGCTTAGGCAGGGTAAATACCATAAAACTCCCCACAACGCAAAGTCTAAGGGCCCACGGCAAAGATCTGTTCCGGCTGCAATTTACTGCACAACTTCTGAATTCTAAAGACAAAGTATAGACATTAGTGTGAAGCTCTCCTTCAGGGTGGGAAAGGGAGTAAATAAAAAGCTAAATTCGGAGACAATTTTTCTTTAACCCGTTGGTAGACAGATGTAGAAATGCAACTCTTGTAGTAATTAGTTTGGGTTCTAGGGTTATCGATGGAGAACATTTTTGGTTTGAAGGAGGGCTACCAACAGGGCCCTATGTAATATGGCAGTTTCTGGGTGGAAGTCCAACCCACTGTAGGACACTGGTGGGTAAATCCAGAGGCAGAGCTGATAGGGAAGGAGATACCCCTCTGCTGTGCCTGAGTACTGGCAAGTATAGTGTAGGCCAGTGATCCCCTATCTAGGCTTGGCACGCGCCACGGGATACACAAATTCATCAGCCGACTGAGCATAGGCAGGATAAATACCATAAAACTCTCCACAATGCAAAGTCTAAGGGCCCACGGCAAAGATCTGTTCCGGCTGCAATTTACTGCACAACTTCTGAATTCTAAAGACAAAGTATAGACATTAGTGCGAAGCTCTCCTTCAGGGTGGGAAAGGGAGTAAATAAAAGCTAAATTCGGAGAGGATTTTTCTTTAACCCGTTGGTAGACAGATGTAGAAATGCACCTCTTGTAGTAATTAGTTTGGGTTCTAGGGTTATCGATGGAGAACATTTTTGGTTTGAAGGAGGGCTACCAACAGGGCCCTGTATAATATGTATATATATGTATATAAGTCCAACCCACTGTAGGTAAATCCAGAGGCAGAGCTGAAGGGGAAGGAGATACCCCTCTGCTATGGCAGGTATAGTGTAGGCCGGTGATCCCCAACCAGTGACTCAGGGGAAACATGTTGCCACCAAGCCCCTTGGATGTTGCTCCCATTGGCCTCAAAGTAGGTGCTGATTTTTTAATTTCTTGATGAAATAAAGACCAAGTCTGCTGCCCAACAGAGCCTCCTACAAGCTGCCAGTCCACAGAAGGACTACCAAAAAGCTAATCACAGACCTGTGGCTCACTGGTAAAAAAAAAAGTTTGGGGACCCCTGGTGTAGATGCTGGCTGCCAATAGTAGGATTTTCATTGGTAGACTAATATTTTTGATACTAACATGGTGGACAGTTGACTTTTGAACTGATAAACTTGGGCACAACTAAATAGGTCAAGTGTTATGCCTTTGACCCCCATGAACCCCACACTGAAGTCATGTAAACCCCCAAACAAAAAGGGGACCCTCTGTTTGAATCAGTAGAAGGCCCATGAGTAACTTATTGCCTTCCACTGGTAGTTGAACTATAGTAGATTATATTGGATGTGCGAGCTCCTACAGTAGCACAAAAGTAACACCATAGGAGGGCAACTCACGGCCTTATAGAACCCTATCAGCCCCAACTTGATCCAGTGAGGAGCAAGGGACTGGAAGTACTGGAGGGGCGATGGTTGGGGAATCCATGGACTATTAGCGGGGTTGTTCACATTTGAATTAATTTTTAGTATGATGTAGAGAGCAGTGTTGGACTGGGCCGCTGGGGCACCGGGAAAAACCTGGTGGGCTCCGGCGGCCCATAGCCGATCCCCCCCAGGGCGCTCCCGCAATCTGCCGTCTCCCTCCCCAGACGCGCCACAGGTAAGTTTCTTTTAGGAGCGCTCGGGGCAGGAGGTCGGAGAGTGTTGGGGGCCATTGGGGGGTGCAGGGGCCCCTGAGGCAGAAGCCCCGGTGGGCCCGGCACCCTCCAGTCCGACCCTGGTAGAGAGTAATATTCTGAGACAATTTGCAATTTTTATTGTTTATTATTTGGGGGTTTTGAGTTATTTAGCTTTTTGTTTAGCAGCTCTCCAGTTTGGAATTTCAGCAGCAAACTGGTTGCTAGAGTCCAATTTAACCTAGCAACCAGGCAGTGGATTGAAAGAGAGACAGGAATATAAACAAAGCAGGGCCTAAATAGGAAGATACGTAACAGAAAGTATTCATAACAATACAACTGTAGCCTCACAGAGCAATAGTTTTTGGCTGCCTGGGTCAGTGACCCCCATTTGAAAGCTGGAAAGAGGCAGAAGAGAAAGGCAAATGACTCAAAACTATAACAAATAAAAATTGAAGACTGCATTAACCTTTTCCCTGCCACAGACACCCGCAGTCCTTTCCAGCACATTAACTACTCAGCTTTCAATAGGTCAAACCCTTCATAAAATCCATAGACCGTGGTGCATGGGGCTTAATCTGCTAATTTCCCATTAATGGCCTCATTTTACGGTTATCGCTGCTATTGAGCGCATGTTTTTGCTGGTTGACACAATTGATCTGTTTACTCCGTTCCGAGAAGCCTAAGCTCGGCTGTGACTGCACTTGACGATAAATAGAATGATAAACAGAAAAGTAAATATAAATATATATATATACATATATATATACCTTTTTTCTACATGTTCAATCTGCAACAGAACTGTATGATTGCACATTTAACCATTAAATAAACCCAATAGGGCTGTTCTGCCCCCAATAAGGGGTAATTATATCTTAGTTGGGATCAAGTACAGGTACTGTTTTATTATTACAGAGAAAAGGGAATCATTTAACCATGAAATAAACCCAATAGGGCTGTTCTGCCCCCAATAAGGGGTAATTAAATCTTAGTTGGGATCAAGTACAGGTACTGTTTTATTATTACAGAGAAAAGGGAATCATTTAACCATTAAATAAACCCAATAGGGCTGTTCTGCCCCAATAAGGGGTAATTATATCTTAGTTGGGATCAAGTACAGGTACTGTTTTATTATTACAGAGAAAAGGGAATCATTTAACCATGAAATAAACCCAATAGGGCTGTTCTGCCCCCAATAAGGGGTAATTATATCTTAGTTGGGATCAAGTACAGGTACTGTTTTATTATTACAGAGAAAAGGGAATCATTTAACCATGAAATAAACCCAATAGGGCTGTTCTGCCCCCAATAAGGGGTAATTATATCTTAGTTGGGATCAAGTACAGGTACTGTTTTATTATTACATATTTATATAAATAAATACATATATATATATATATATATATATATATATATATAAAAGAATGTTCTCTGCAAACATGAAGCTTTAATCTCTACTGCATATTTAAGGCAATTTATATATATAATATAAATCAAAGCAATTGCCGGCCCTCACTGTGTATATAATACTGTATATAATGTATATAATACCAGATGTAAAAATATATATATGTACCATTATCTGAGAAACGACTTAGAGAGAGACTTGGAGAGGGAATTTACAAGCAGAATGATATAAATGAAGTTTATAGTTTATAGATCTCTGTGCTCCAAGGAAATTCTGAGCACTTTTCTCCCCTTCCACAACCAAATCAGAGAAAGAAAAGTGATTTTGTGGCAGAATTTATGCTGATATCTCCCGGGCAAATGCTGAAATAAGCACAGTAAGTAGATGTGGGGTGGAATCCATAAGAGCGGCTGCCAGCCACGGGCACTGCCACGGGATCAGGGCACCCGCTGGGCATGGACTAGGAACCTTATAGTTTTATTTGCTTTATATGCGCGGCACAGAGGGGCTTCATTCTCTGTATTCTGGAATACAAACATAATACTCTGCGCTCTGCCTTCTGTGCTCAGTAGAGCGTCATAAATATACAGAGTTCTATGTTGGAGATAAAGGATTTCACATTTCATCTAAGAATTGTCAGGGCAGCGTTACAGTGATAGTTCAACTTCACAAAAAGTATTAGAGCTCATTTATTAAAAGGAGGGCAGGGTGCTAACTGCCATAGGTGGTGCCCTTAGGCACAGGTAATTATGTTCCAAAGAGTGTGCAAAAACCTGCACCTTGCCTACACAGCACTCATTGGATTGTCCCTTTTGGTGCCGTCCCCACAGCTGGACGGTAAGCTAATTTTAAAAAGGTTTGTTCATCTGTCTGAGAGATACCTTAAAACTATGGCAGCATAGGGATTCCCCTGTACTAAGCACAATTCAGCAGGAACAGCCCCCTAAGTTTGCTCATAGCCTGTACAGAGAGATACCATAAAACTATGGCACATAGGGATTCCCCTGTACTAAGCACAATTCAGCAGGAACAGCCCCCTAAATTTGCTCATAGCCTGTACAGAGAGATACCATAAAACTATGGCACATAGGGATTCCCCTGTACTAAGCACAATTCAGCAGGAACAGCCCCCTAAGTTTGCTCATAGCCTGTACAGAGAGATACCCAGGCCCGGATTTGTAGGGAGGGCCCAAAGGCCCAGGCCTAGGGCGGCACAAATTGGGGGGGGCGGCATGCCGCCCTGCCGCACCAAAACATTAAAGTTTTTTTCGCATATGGAGCAATGGGAACCTCTCCCCCACTGCTCCGTATGCGATTGTAAAGACCGGCGCATGCGCGATCATGAGAGGGGGTGCATGCGCGGGGGGAGAGGGGGTGCGCACACGCCATTCACGCATGCGTGCGGGGGGGGGGGGGCGGCGGGTGACGGGCGGCCTTGGGGCTCCTGTGTTACAAATCCGGCCCTGGAGATACCATAAAACTATGGCAGCATAGGGATTCCCCTGTACTAAGCACAATTCAGCAGGAACAGCCCCCTAAGTTTGCCCATAGCCTGTACAGAGAGATACCATAAAACTATGGCAGCATAGGGATTCCCCTGTACTAAACACAATTCAGCAGGAACAGCCCCCTAAGTTTGTTCATAGCCTGTACAGAGAGATACCATAAAACTATGGCAGCATAGGGATTCCCCTGTACTAAGCACAATTCAGCAGGAACAGCCCCCTAAGTTTGCTCATAGCCTGTACAGAGAGATACCATAAAACTATGGCAGCATAGGGATTCCCCTGTACTAAGCACAATTCAGCAGGAACAGCCCCCTAAGTTTGCTCATAGCCTGTACAGAGAGATACCATAAAACTATGGCAGCATAGGGATTCCCCTGTACTAAGCACAATTCAGCAGGAACAGCCCCCTAAGTTTGCTCATAGCCTGTACAGAGAGATACCATAAAACTATGGCACATAGGGATTCCCCTGTACTAAGCACAATTCAGCAGGAACAGCCCTCTAAGTTTGTTCATAGCCTGTACAGAGAGAGATAAAGGAAACACTAAAGAAACCTCTAATGAGCAATGTAATCCCTTTCCTTAAGGCAATGGGAACACAAGGAGAGTAAATGAAAGCTCTTTCTGACCTGAACTTATTATTATATAATATATTTGATGAAATTTGCTCTGTAACAGACACTTCCATGTCGGATAATTCCAGAAAGCAATAAACCCCCTGACTGCACCTTCCCTGAGCGCTTCACCTCCTGAGGGACGGAGGCCTCCCATAAACATGTCACTCTATTAGATGTGCGGCGCGTACGAGAAATAACATTTATTCGCTCAGATCTGGGGAACGCAGGAAGGTTTGGCCATTCAATCTCATTCCCTCGCTCCCAATAAACATCGGGCCCAAACATATTTATTTTCCTGACGTTTGCACGGCCGGTCACACAAGTTAAACGCAAGTTTGGGGTTTGGTCGCCGTCCAAGCAAAACACCAGCAGAGCCAAGTACAAATTGCAAAGCAGAGAACAAATAGCTGTGATACTGTATCTTAAATATTTTCCTCTTTCACATCTTTCATCCGGATGAGTCGGCTGGAAGCAATGTGGGCAAGTTGTTAATGTTCTGTCTCGACTTCCCCCCCCCCCCCAAACAAATTTCAAGTTCGTGTTTTGGAACAATTTGCCTTTGCCACAATTTACACAAAAAAATATGAACCCAAAAATGAAGCTGCCCCTAGGTGTCAGTGTTGAGCAGTTTCATACCAGTCCCCATGTGGGAGAGCCATAGAGGGGTCATTTACCAAATGATTTGCCCACTTTGAGAATGAGTATATAAATTAAATCTTGAGTGGAAAGGAATAGGTTAATAGAGTTGCCAGCTTTTTTTGTCACTAATAACGGCCTTCGGGTTGGGGGGCTGGGACATGACAGCATTTGGGGCGGGACTATGTGTAAGGCAGTGAACCCCAACCAGTGGCTCGGGGGCAACATGTTGCTCCCCAACCCCTTGGATGTTGCTCCCAGTGGGCCTAAACCAGGTAATTATTTTTAAAATTCCTGACTTGGGGGCAAGTTTTGGTTAATGAAAACAAGATTTCCTACCAAATAAAGCCCCTGTAAGCTGATAGGGTGCATAGAGGCCCCTAATAGCCAATCACAGCCCTTACTTGGCTCCTCCATGAACTTTTATGGTGCTTGTGTTGCTCCCCAAGTCTTTTTATGTTTGACTGTGGCTCATGAGTAAGAAAGGTTGGGGATCCCTGGTGTAAGGGTTGGGGAAATGGGCAGGGAAAATGGGTGGACTGGGTGGGGTTATAGGTGGTCCCATGGTTAAAGGGTGATCCGCATCAGAGAGGCTCAGGGAAAGGAGGAATTTATAGGCCATTACGGATTTATTGGTAAATTTATCAGTAAATTAGTAGTACAGGTATGGGATCTCTTATCCGGAAACCCATTATCCAGAAAGCTCCGAATTACAGAAAGCCTGTCTCCCATAGACCATTTTAATCAAATAATTCAGAATTTTATAACTGATTTCCTTTGTAGTAATAAAACAGTACCTTGTAATTGATCCAACTAAGATATAATTACCCCTTATTGGGGGCAGAACAGTCCTATTGGGTTTATTTCATGGTTAAATGATTCCCTTTTCTCTGTAATAATAAAACAGTACCTGTACTTGATCCCAACCAAGATATAATTACCCCTTATTGGGGGCAGAACAGTCCTATTGGGTTTATTTCATGGTTAAATGATTCCCTTTTCTCTGTAATAATAAAACAGTACCTGTACTTGATCCCAAATAAGATATAATTACCCCTTATTGGGGCAGAACAGCCCTATTGGGTTTATTTCATGGTTAAATGATTCCCTTTTCTCTGTAATAATAAAACAGTACCTGTACTTGATCCCAAATAAGATATAATTACCCCTTATTGGGGCAGAACAGCCCTATTGGGTTTATTTAATGGTTAAATGATTCCCTTTTCTCTGTAATAATAAAACAGTACCTGTACTTGATCCAAACTAAGATATAATTACCCCTTATTGGGGGCAGAACGGAAAAGACCCCTTATCCGGAATACCCTTGGTCCCGAGCATTCTACACAACGGGTCCTATACCTGTACTGGTGATTTACCAGATAATCAAATACCAGACAGGAGGAAATCCTAGGTCCTAGTACCCTCCTGCCCCCTGTCTGTCCTGTTCAGACGCACAAGCACAGGCTGCAGAGCACATCGCTGTTGGCTAAAGGTAGATATATATTTAATAGGGTCACTAGCTCAGACCCAGGACGCAACTTTTATAGTACTAGGGGCAAAACAGCGCTCGCCATAGTGCTCATCCTAAAAGAACTTGGCTCCAGGGGTCTCGCTATGCTTTTCATCTAGTGCCGGATTTAAATGGCAGAGTATGGTGCCAGAGGTCCCCATAAGCCAGGGGGTAAGTGCAAGGCTCTGTCTGAATAATACACAAGTTAGGGGGCAGATAGTGGGGTGGGCATGGGGATGCCTCCATACTCCCCTTATGAATTCAGCAAAGCCAAACACATGTAGCATTGTATTAAATGGAGAAAACACTGGTCTCTCCGCCCCGTTTTGCCATAATACATAATAATACATTTTGCCATAATACAGGGAGACCTAGCACTATCTGGTTTGGGTGTTCTTAATGGCAAACAAGCTAGGGATATACCAGGGATCACCTATTTGCTTCCTGACCCCTGTCCCTCCCAAACGCACATTTAATGGGGGCAAATACATTGCATTTTGAGCTTTTTCACTTTTTTTGCACCCCATTTCTGTACCAATCCACACACTGTGATTAACCAAGGCAAGCATTCAGTTGTTCACCTTTGAGTTAACGTTTAATATGATGTAGAGAGTAATATTCTGAGACAATTTGCAATTGGTCTTCATTTTCTATTACTTGTAGTTTTTAAATTATTTTCGTTTTTGTTCAGCAGCTCTGCAGTTTGGCGTTCCAGCAGCTTATTGGTTGCTAGGATCTAAATTACCTTGGCAACCAGGGAGTGGTTTGAATGAAAGACTGATATATGAATAGGAGAGGACTTGAATAGAAAAATAAGTAATACAAAGTAACAATAACGATAACATTGTAGCCTCACAGGGCAATAGTTGTTTTGGCTGCCGGGGTCAGTGACCCCCTATTTGAAAGCTGCAAAGAGTTAGTTATTCAAAAACTATAAATAATGAAGACCAATTGAAAAGTTGCTTAGAATGGGTCATTCTAATCCCATATGAGAGCTGTCTGCGTAGATATCATATTATGAACTTCCCATAAACCCCTCTCAGCATCTGGAACACACAGCAGCCCCTTTGAACCGTGAGTTCCCCGGGCGACAGTTAAGCTTTGTAATAAGCGGCGCTTTAGCGCCAGATGTCCCGCTGAGTCAGTAAGTGAGGTGAGTTTCCTCCCTAAAATATTTGTCTTTGCCCCGGCCGGGTCTCCAGTTTGTGTCTCGTTAATCTCATAAGAACATAAGGATTGCATTCACAGCAGAGGATCTAAAGGGATAGAAATGCCTGCCGTTCTGGGCTCGCCAGGTATTAGGTAACGGAGCCCAGACCCAAAATATACACCAGAACCTTCAGCTGGAGGAAAATATTATTTTAGCTGTGAATCATATTTTCAAAGGCAATTCTATCATATTTACAGTATATATATCTACTATATACTATATATATATATATGTTTTATTAATTTGTTTTTTCAATATTATATAAACGTATTTGGTTTTTATTTTCTATTATATTATATAAACTTGAGCTTTTTGCAGTATACATCAGTTAAAAAATATGCAGCCTTTTCATGATTTCTAATGTAATAATCTGGTTTGGAACAGTTCCGTAAGCCCCACCCCCTGTTCCCTAAGCCCCACCCCCTGTTCCCCTGCTGATCTGGCTGGCTACTTTGTGACTCAAATAAAATAAACAGTAGTCGCCTGTCCTCAGCCTGCCTTCAGCCTGCCTCCTCCCAATCCCACAATCCTCTGCACACAAAAATGTTAACATCAGTGTTTTAGTCCCTCCTCCCCTGCCAGAATTTCAAAGAGAAGAACAGTTTTGCAGTTTTCAGCATATAAAAATGGTATTTATTCCTACTTTTTGAAGGAACAGATTACAGCGATAGGTATATTAGGGGTTTCTGTGTTGCGTGGGGCTCTTTTTGGTTTTGGTTCAGAAGCCCCTTTGATTCAGCAATGCAACCTGTGCAGAACCCCCCGCTTCCATTCTACTTTATTTCCCTCATTTACTCAAGCGCTTCCTATAATTGGTGCAGATACAAAATAAAAAGGATATCATATTTGATTTGATCCTCTGAGTCCAATCAAGCATTGCTAATAAAGGAGCTGCTCCTCTATACAGTATTTTGCTATAGAAGTGCAGCCATAGCACCGATATCCCTCCTCCCCTAATTAAGGATACAGATGCCGGGGCTACAGCGAGAGACAGTGCAAAGTTGGATCCATAAAAGGAGCCGTCATTTAATGATAACATTTATATTTAACTGGGGTGTCGCGGGAAGGCGGGGGGGGGCAGATCTGTTTGAAGTTACCGACTCAGGATGTCTCCATCCTCCGATGATGGATGATCAAAAGGCAGAGACGGATAAATATTGCAAAGCTCAAATTATGGGGAATGTATCTGCGTGACTCCTGTGACTCAGCTACAGAGGGACGATTGCAGAGCAACTAGGGAATTGGTACAGCAGCCCTGTAACAGTAATGGCCAATTATTATCCAGCCCTGTACAGAAATTATCTATCTTTCCCATCAGCCCCTGCCCCAGTGGAGCTTACAATTTAAGCAGGGCCCAATCAAAATGGCACTGATGGAAGTGACGTCATGATGTGCCATGGCCACGGTCAGATTGGGCGGTGGGACACTTATAAAAAACCCTTGTAGGCTCCACTGACCCAGATCCGATCTATGGCCGGTGCTCCTATGATTGCACCTAGTTACTGTATATACTCAAGTATAAGCCTAGTTTTTCAGAACCCAAAATGTGCTGAAAAAGTCACCCTCGGCTTATACTCGAGTTGGGTGCCATGGGTCCCTCCAAACTAGCACCCTCTGTCCTTTGTGTGCAAATTAGGCCACCCGCAACCAGACCCTCCAGTTCCCTGGTCCGCTCCCAAATTCATCTTCACCTACCATCCTCACCTGTCCCATTCTGCACTAGACATTGCAATTTATATTCTATATAATCTATATATATAGTTTTGAAGGATTTTAACTCTTTGTGTTTTAGCTTGGTTGCTGTGTGAGCTAAGGGGTAGTACTCTTAAGGTATCATTGTTGATACCATGAAGTTTTTGTTTGTTCTCCACTTACAGAGCTAGTTTACTGTTTTTCTTTGAAATAAATATTTAAAAACCTATGCCCCACTGATGCCTTATTTAATGTAGTTTTATTGGTATTTATTTTGATTGAAACTTAGCAGTAGCTGCTGCATTTCCCACCCTAGGCTTATACTCGAGTCAATAAGTTTTTCCAGTTTTCTTAGGTAAAATTAGGTACCTCGGCTTATATTCGGATCGGCTTATACTCGAGTATATACAGTAAGTATTCGATATGCACGCTCACAGGGAGGGGCAGGGGTATGTGTGGGCAGTGGGGGCTCCCCCCCCCCCCCCCCGGCACTGGCCCTCAAGAGTGAATATGGTATCAGGAGAAGTGAAGAGCGAATTTTTGGCAGGCGTGGAATCTGGCAATGGCAAAACAGCTGCAAAAATTTGCTAATTTTTTCTCCCTTCCGCAAATTTATCGGCACAGCGAAAAGGGACAGATTCGCTCATCGCTAATCAGGAGCCAATGAACCTGCCAGCATGTATTTGGAATGTGAGAGGAAAATGGAGAACCCTGAGGGAACCCAACCACGGGGGGGTAGGTATAGAAACTCCTTGGAGATACTTCCCTGGCTTGAATGGAATGAATCACCCTATGGTCCAAGATTTTAAAGGCAAACTCCCCATATGTCCCCATAAGAGCAATCACAGTGTTTCTAGCAACTGCACCACCGTTGCATAACCAGTAGATGGCGCTGTTCTCAGCCAATATCCACAAATGTTTCTTCCCCATTCCCCAGGATATGCAATATTATGTGTTATTTCCCAGCAGAGCACAAGGGTCAAGCTGCAATATGTAAACATGTGCCCTGACCTTCAGGTGCGCAGAGGATGATAAGAAAATATATTAAAAGCCCCCTCAGTTCTCTGCGCGATACAGAAACCGGCAGTATGAACTGTGTGAACTCCATCACCTGATGATAGCACCAGTGTGTAAAGATGTCAGCTCCCAGCGCAGCGCTGCTACTGACATAGCGGAGCTCTCAGAATGGAAATAAAGCCTATCATCGGCCATATAGAAATCTCCCAGCAATTGTAGCACTCTGAACCCCCGGCACAGAGGTGGCAGTTAGAAGCCTTTCAGGGCTGTAATAGGAATGTGCAAGGGATATCTGAGCTAGGGAAGAAATAGCTTTGTATAAGGAACGCACAGGAGAAACCGTTTAGGGCTCCAAAGTGCTGTATTTAATTGTGCAGTGTTTGACACGGCGACTCGCATAAAGTAGCGTTATTCTTAGTGGTACCAATGTGCCATTTTGACACAGAGCAGCAGAATTAATATCCCATCATCAGTGCAACTGGATCCATTTCACTTTGAAGTTCACGCAATTGGCACTGTATTTATTTTGTTATGTGTTCTGGGGTATTATACATGGAATTGGCACTATTTATCCTGCTGTGTGTTCTGGGGTATTATACATGGAATTGGCACTGTATTTATCCTGCTGTGTGTTCTGGGGTATTATACATGGAATTGGCACTGTATTTATCCTGCTGTGGGTTCTGGGGTATTATACATGGAATTGGCACTGTATTTATCCTGCTGTGGGTTCTGGGGTATTATACATGGAATTGGCACTGTATTTATCCTGCTGTGTGTTCTGGGGTATTATACATGGAATTGGCACTGTATTTATCCTGCTGTGGGTTCTGGAGTATTATACATGGAATTGGCACTATATTTATCCTGCTGTGTGTTCTGGGGTATTATACATGGAATTGGCACTGTATTTATCCTGCTGTGGGTTCTGGGGTATTATACATGGAATTGGCACTGTATTTATCCTGCTGTGGGTTCTGGGGTATTATACATGGAATTGGCACTGTATTTATCCTGCTGTGGGTTCTGGGGTATTATACATGGAATTGGCACTGTATTTATCCTGCTGTGTGTTCTGGGGCATTATACATGGAATTGGCACTGTATTTAGCCCGCTGTGGGTTCTGGGGTATTATACATGGACTTGGCACTGTATTTATCCTGCTGTGGGTTCTGGGGTATTATACATGGAATTGGCACTGTATTTATCCTGCTGTGGGTTCTGGGGTATTATACATGGAATTGGCACTGTATTTATCCTGCTGTGGGTTCTGGGGTATTATACATGGAATTGGCACTGTATTTATCCTGCTGTGGGTTCTGGGGTATTATACATGGAATTGGCACTGTATTTATCCTGCTGTGGGTTCTGGGGTATTATACATGGAATTGGCACTGTATTTATCCTGCTGTGGGTTCTGGGGTATTATACATGGAATTGGCACTGTATTTATCCTGCTGTGGGTTCTGGGGTATTATACATGGAATTGGCACTGTATTTATCCTGCTGTGTGTTCTGGGGTATTATACATGGAATTGGCACTGTATTTATCCTGCTGTGTGTTCTGGGGTATTATACATGGAACTGACACTATAGTCATACTGCTATCATGTGTTTTGGGGCATTAGATTATATATGAAACTGACCCAATCATCATCCCCAGGTTATGTTCCATAGGCAGGCCTGAAACAATATAAAATCTGATTCTACATATACAAACACTTGCCACTGGCAGGTAGAAGCCCATTGCACTCAGGCTATGGCCAGTACAATACTAATTGATGTCTTAATATACAGTCATTGTTACAGATAATAATAGTGTCTCTAACTTTGGATTTTCATCCATGGAATCTCTGCCTTTGTTTTATATAACCCTGGGGCCCATGTGCAGCTGGTTTATTAATTATACATTAGTCATCCTCATAAACACAGATAATTAGCCCTGAGTGTGTCACATACACACAGACAGAGACACACACAGACACATACATACACACAGACACACGCACACACACAGACACATACACACAGACACACGCAACACAGACAGACACATACAGACACACACACACAGACACATAGACGCAGACACACGCACACAGACACACGCAACACAGACAGACACATACAGAGACACACACACAGACACATAGACACACGCACACAGACAGACACAGACACATGCACACAGACACATACACACAGACACACACACAGACACATACACACAGACACACGCACACAGACACATACACACAGACACACGCACACAGACACACGCACACAGACACACGCACACAGACACATGCACACAGACACACGCACACAGACACACGCACACAGACACACGCACACAGACACATGCACACAGACACACGCACACAGACACATACACACAGACACACGCACACAGACACATACACACAGACACACGCACACAGACACATACACACAGACACACGCACACAGACATATACACACAGACACACACACAGACACATACACACAGACACACGCACACAGACACATACACACAGACACACGCACACAGACACACGCACACAGACACACGCACACAGACACATGCACACAGACACACGCACACAGACACACGCACACAGACACACGCACACAGACACATGCACACAGACACACGCACACAGACACATACACACAGACACACGCACACAGACACACGCACACAGACACACGCACACAGACACACACACACAGACACACGCACACAGACACATACACACAGACACACGCACACAGACACATACACACAGACACACGCACACAGACATATACACACAGACACACGCACACAGACATATACACACAGACACACGCACACAGACACATACACACAGACACACGCACACAGACATATACACACAGACACATGCACACAGACACATACACACAGACACACGCACACAGACATATACACACAGACACACGCACACAGACACATACAGACACATACAAACACACAGACACATGCACACAGACACATACAAACACACAGACACAGAGACACACACACACACACATACACACAGATACATACACAGACGCACACACACAGACACAGATACACAGATACATACACAGACGCACACACACACACACAAACACACAGATACATACACAGACGCACACACACAGACACAAACACACAGAGACACACACACAGACACATACACACACAGACACATACATACACACAGACACAGAGACACACACACACACATACACACAGATACAGACGCACACACACAAACATACGGACACACACACAGATACATACACAGACACACACACACAGACACACGCACACAGACACATACACACAGACACACGCACACATACACACAGACACAGAGACACACACACACATACACACAGACACACAGATACATACACAGACGCACAGACACAAACACACACAGACACACGCACACAGACACATACACATACAGACACACGCACACAGACACATACACACGCAAACAGACACATACAGACACATACAAACACACATACACACAGACACACAGATACATACACAGACGAACACACACACAGACACAAACATACAGACACACACACACAGATACATACACAGACACACAGACACAGACACAAACACACACATACAGACACACACACAGATACATACACAGACACACAGACACAAACACACACATACAGACACACACACAGATACGTACACAAACACACACATACAGACACACAGACACAGACACATACAGACACACACAGATACATACACACACACATACAGCCACACAGACACAAACACACATACAGACACGTAGGAAGAGAATGGGAGCCTCTTAGATGTTACAGCACTGTTCTGTTTTTCCATCTTTTCTCTCACCCATTGCCTTAAAAAACAGTAAAACAGATTTATGCGGTTTTAACTGTTTCCGTGCCAGCAGTCAGCTTTTGATGTTTGTCACACAAGTCATTGGGAAGCCCTACCCCTGACTGCCCCCAGACAGACAGAAAGGGAGCCCGGCCGGCTTGTCGGAGCTTACACTGCTGCTCCGGGAATCAATTGTTTTCATTTTTAACATGAAAACAAAAGTAAAGAGAGACGTGTGCTATTCTAATCCTCTCAGAGCGAGCAGGTCAGCTATTTGATCTATGCCGGCACTGTGGGGTCGAGATTTCATGGCACTTACAGGAGAACTAAACTCTTTAACAATATTGGAAGTAATGGACCAAGTTCTTTCTTTTACTCCCACACTACTTCCTGTTACAGTTAGAGCTACATTATTTCCTGTCATGTGAACTCTGAGGGAGCACACAGCCCATCACTAAATGGCGGCTAAAGGGAAAGGATGTAAAAGGGCAATATTTACTGATACAGGTATCGGACCTCTTATCCGGAAACCCATTATCCAGAAAGTTCCAATTTATGGAAAGACCATCTCCCATAGACTTCATTGTAATCAAATAATTTACATTTTTAAAAATGTCCTTTTTCTCTGTAATAATAAAACAGTACCTGTACTTGATCCCAACTAAGATATAATTACCCCTTATTGGGGGCAGAACAGTCCTATTGGGTTTATTTAATGGTTAAATGATTCCCTTTTCTCTGTAATAATAAAACAGTACCTGTACTTGATCCCAACTAAGATATAATTACCCCTTATTGGGGGCAGAACAGCCCTATGGGTTTATTTAATGGTTAAATGATTCCCTTTTCTCTGTAATAATAAAACAGTACCTGTACTTGATCCCAACTAAGATATAATTACCCCTTATTGGGGGCAGAACAGCCCTATTGGGTTTATTTCATGGTTAAATGATTCCCTTTTCTCTGTAATAATAAAACAGTACCTGTACTTGATCCCAACTAAGATATAATTACCCCTTATTGGGGGCAGAACAGCCCTATTGGGTTTATTTCATGGTTAAATGATTCCCTTTTCTCTGTAATAATAAAACAGTACCTGTACTTGATCCCAACTAAGATATAATTACCCCTTATTGGGGCAGAACAGCCCTATTGGGTTTATTTCATGGTTAAATGATTCCCTTTTCTCTGTAATAATAAAACAGTACCTGTACTTGATCCCAACTAAGATATAATTACCCCTTATTGGGGGCAGAACAGCCCTATTGGGTTTATTTCATGGTTAAATGATTCCCTTTTCTCTGTAATAATAAAACAGTACCTGTACTTGATCCCAACTAAGATATAATTACCCCTTATTGGGGGCAGAACAGCCCTATTGGGTTTATTTCATGGTTAAATGATTCCCTTTTCTCTGTAATAATAAAACAGTACCTGTACTTGATCCCAACTAAGATATAATTACCCCTTATTGGGGCAGAACAGCCCTATTGGGTTTATTTCATGGTTAAATGATTCCCTTTTCTCTGTAATAATAAAACAGTACCTGTACTTGATCCCAACTAAGATATAATTACCCCTTATTGGGGGCAGAACAACCCTATTGGGTTTATTTCATGGTTAAATTATTCCCTTTTCTCTGTAATAATAAAACAGTACCTGTACTTGATCCCAACTAAGATATAATTACCCCTTATTGGGGGCAGAACAGCCCTATTGGGTTTATTTCATGGTTAAATGATTCCCTTTTCTCTGTAATAATAAAACAGTACCTGTACTTGATCCCAACTAAGATATAATTACCCCTTATTGGGGCAGAACAGCCTATTGGGTTTATTTCATGGTTAAATGATTCCCTTTTCTCTGTAATAATAAAACAGTATCTGTACTTGATCCCAACTAAGATATAATTACCCCTTATTGGGGGCAGAACAGCCCTATTGGGTTTATTTAATGGTTAAATGATTCCCTTTTCTCTGTAATAATAAAACAGTACCTGTACTTGATCCCAACTAAGATATAATTACCCCTTATTGGGGGCAGAACAGCCCTATTGGGTTTAATTAATGTTTTATTAATTTTTTAGTAGACTTAAGGTATGGAGATCCAAATAATGGAAAGAACCCTTATCCGGAATACTCTTGGTCCTGAGCATTCTGGATAATGGGTCCTATACCTGTATAGAGTTTTAATAATGAGATATTATGAATATGAGTGGGTTTATGAGATAAAGATAGTTGGGAAAGATATGAATGCAAAGTGTTAATAAGATCTCGAGGCGGAGGAAGAGGTATTTAGCGCTCCCCGTCTCCTGCTCAAGGACTAGGTCACTACAGGAAAGATATACAGCGGGAAATAAAATCCATGGGCTTCTTGGGCCAGTAATATACTGCCGGCGGCTGGCGAGAATTTGTCAAAAGCAGAACAGCAGAACTAAGTACCTTCCTGGCACAGACAGGAATAACTGAAGGGCACCGTGCCAGATCACACAGAATGCCGGGCATTTGTTTGACACAGAACAGCGAGGAAACACAATACCGAAAGGGAACAATAAACACAGAACTTTCTAAGTTGAGATATTAATATTACAGACGGTATGTACTAAGCAAGGGCATGCACTACTTCTGATCTCAGATGTTCCCGGAGCAGCGGCGGCGGCTTCTGTTCCCAAGTCCGGCTGATGTAGGGCAGGCATTGACATGCAGAGGGGGTAGTGAAATGGAGCAGCACAAAGCAATCTGATAGGCGTACGTCAGGCCTAGCAACGCCGAGGAGCAGTGGCCAAGTGGGTCATTGGCTTTAGGGACAGTTGTACAGAACTGCTAAGCCATAGAGATACAATCATCATCAAAGGGGAAGCTAATTAATACAAGGGCTCAGCCTGTGAGTGGGCAACATGGGAAATTTGGACTGAACTGCCACCTGAAAAAGAAGAGTGGGATATTGGGGCCAAACCATTTGGAGTATAGGCTTTCATAGTATCCCGGCACAAAGAATTCAATGCAAGGAGAGACACAGATCTGATATTCTTGCATGGGAGGGTTAATGAGTGTTTACTAGAAAACAATCCATCCATGAAATAAGCGCTCAACAGAGAGAATGGAGGCCGAGTGCCTCTAAACACTCGAAGATAATGTATAATTATATAATCACTGCTTCATCTTCAGCTCCGAGCTGTAGCCCAGGCTCCTTGTATGTTAGATACAAGGGATAATGTAACCCCAGGGCACCCACAGATGGTATCCCTTGTGTATTATAAGGGATAATGTACCCCCTACTGTAAATGATAAGGATTTTAGAAGTCACTGAGGGGTTCTGTGCCCATGTAAAGACACAAGGCTGCAGGCTGAGTTATACAGGGAACTCTGAGTATCACTCATGTATTATAAGGGATAATGTACCCCCAATTGTAAATGGTAAGGATATTAGCAGTCACTGAGGGGTTCTGTGCCCATATAAAGGCACAAGGCTGCAGGCTGAGTTATACAGGGAACTCTGAGTATCACTCATGTATTATAAGGGATAATGTACCCCCTACTGTAAATTATAAGGATTTTAGAAGTCACTGAGGGGTTCTGTGCCCATATAAAGGCACAAGGCTGCAGGCTGAGTTATACAGGGAACTCTGAGTATCACTCATGTATTATAAGGGATAATGTACCCCCTACTGTAAATGATAAGGATATTAGCAGTCACTGAGGGGTTCTGTGCCCATATAAAGGCACAAGGCTGCAGGCTGAGTTATACAGGGAACTCTGAGTATCACTCATGTATTATAAGGGATAATGTACCCCCTACTGTAAATGATAAGGATATTAGCAGTCACTGAGGGGTTCTGTGCCCATATAAAGGCACAAGGCTGCAGGCTGAGTTATACAGGGAACTCTGAGTATCACTCATGTATTATAAGGGATAATGTACCCCCTACTGTAAATGATAAGGATATTAGCAGTCACTGAGGGGTTCTGTGCCCCCCATATAAAGGCACAAGGCTGCAGGCTGAGTTATACAGGGAACTCTGAGTATCACTCATGTATTATAAGGGATAATGTACCCCCTACTGTAAACTATAGACTGAGCTTATAAGAGCAGGGGCAGTTTGCATCAGGTCTAGACAGTAACCAATCAGCATGCAGTGTGTATTGGTCATGTAACAATGACGGTCAAAATTCTTGTTTGGCAATAGCCTAATGGGGCCCAAGTTAATAATGAAATGGCCAGACTTTTAGACTCATAAAAATGGTAAATGTGAATAAACCCCACCGTACTGTCTCTGGGACTGATGTCATACGGAACAAATTGACAGCACACGTATAAACAATAAACTCAAAGCAAACAATCCAATCCAGTCCCTGACAGTGCCAGTCCTACAGAGCAGTGGATTTTTCTGCACTTACAGCCTGAGACGCGCTTAAGCTCCCCTTACACCTCCGGAATGACTAATGGGCTCCTGTCACAAACACAGAGAAGCCACCGGCAATTTATTCGGCAGCTTTGGGGGCTCAGCATTTTCATTTGGGCCCAAACCTTGGGGCAAAAAGCAAAGCTGCGTCCGCTCAGATTTCCCCAAGCTAAGGAAAAAAAGATTAATTTTATTTGCTTACTGTAATTTCTGTCACTTAAGCCAGTTAGCGGAGAGAAGCAGGAGTCAGTATGCAGGAGAGATGCCTTTCCTCCAGAGAAAGTCAATTGTTTCTATCCATTTGCAATGAGCATGCAGTGTAGCAAAAGCAATAACGCTTAGAGGTTGTTTTGGAATGCCTGAACCCGCTGTTGAGCCGGCCACTTTGTCCAGCGGGGGAGAAAACAAGCTGGGTAAAGTGCCGAGTGAAACACGCCGAGAATATTGGCAAAATAGACTCTGCTACAAGACTGGCAATCTAATAAAGCATGGGAGAAACGCAGGAAAAGGAGAGAAAGAGCAATAAATGCCTTATTTATCTATCTATAATCTATCTATCTATCTACAGGGACCCCTTTGGGGGTTGAACAACCCTTTCACAGGGGTCGACTATGGGAAAACACATATTTCCGATGGTCTTAGGAATAAATTTATGGTTGGGGGTCACCACAACATGAGGAATGGCATTAGGAAGGTTGAGGACCACTGATCTACAGTATATTATCAACTCTCCGGCTCCAGAGATATTATCTAGCTGAGCCTTAAAGGCAGTTACTCGCCCCCAGAAATCCATGGGGACACATAGAAAATTCCATGTTAAGTCAATGATACGGACATCTGAAGATATCTGTAGCACAAACATGCTTCTGATTTGGAGAAGATTTACACAAAAGCGTTGGATGATCTCAACTTGTCCTCAACTACTGTACAAGAGAAACCCAATATCTGAATCAAAAGCTACCCCGTACTTGATAATACATGGGCTGCCAGAGGTCTTTACTTGATGAATGACTTGTGTTCCTAACACCCATCTAACCCTATAATATGATAATATGGGAGTGGGGGGGGGGATATCACTCCAACTTGCAGCGCAGCAGTAAAGTGTGCCTGAGTCTGAGCTTTCAGAAGGAGCCAGTGCTACACATTAGAACTGCTTTCAGCTAACCTATTGTTTCTCCTACTCCCATGTAACTGGAGGAGTCCCAAGCCAGACTTGGATTTCTTACTATTGAGTGCTATTCTGATACCTACTGGGAGCTGCTATCTTGCTCCCTTCCCATTGATCTGCTGATCGGCTGCTGGGGGTGAGGGGGGGGGATATCACTCCAACTTGCAGCGTAGCAGTAAAGTGTGCCTGAGTCTGAGCTTTCAGAAGGAGCCAGTGCTATACATTAGAACTGCTTTCAGCTATCTGAATCTGCTGCTGGGAGGGGAGGTTGGGTATCAGTACAGGTATGGGACCCATTATCCAGAATGGTCAGGACCTGGGGTTTTCCATACGGGGTCTTTCCGTAATTCAGATCTCCTACCTTAAGTCTACTAAAAAAAATATTTAAACAGTAATTAAACCCAATAGGATGGTTTTGCCTCCAATAAGGATGAATTAAATCTTAGTTGGTATCAAGTACAGGTACTGTTTTATTATTACAGAGAAAAGGGAATCATTTAACCATTAAATAAACCCAATAGGGCTGTTCTGCCCCCAATAAGGGGTAATTATATCTTAGTTGGGATCAAGTACAGGTACTGTTTTATTATTACAGAGAAAAGGGAATCATTTAACCATTAAATAAACCCAATAGGGCTGTTCTGCCCCCAATAAGGGGTAATTATATCTTAGTTGGGATCAAGTACAGGTACTGTTTTATTATTACAGAGAAAAGGGAATCATTTAACCATGAAATAAACCCAATAGGGCTGTTCTACCCCCAATAAGGGGTAATTATATCAGTTGGGATCAAGTACAGATACTGTTTTATTATTACAGAGAAAAGGGAATCATTTAACCATGAAATAAACCCAATAGGGCTGTTCTACCCCCAATAAGGGGTAATTATATCAGTTGGGATCAAGTACAGATACTGTTTTATTATTACAGAGAAAAGGGAATCATTTAACCATGAAATAAACCCAATAGGGCTGTTCTGCCCCAATAAGGGGTAATTATACCTTAGTTGGGATCAAGTACAGGTACTGTTTTATTATTACAGAGAAAAGGGAATCATTTAACCATTAAATAAACCCAATAGGGCTGTTCTGCCCCCAATAAGGGGTAATTATATCTTAGTTGGGATCAAGTACAGGTACTGTTTTATTATTACAGAGAAAAGGGAATCATTTAACCATGAAATAAACCCAATAGGGCTGTTCTGCCCCCAATAAGGGGTAATTATATCTTAGTTGGGATCAAGTACAGGTACTGTTTTATTATTACAGAGAAAAGGGGATCATTTAACCATGAAATAAACCCAATAGGGCTGTTCTACCCCCAATAAGGGGTAATTATATCTTAGTTGGGATAAAGTACAGGTACTGTTTTATTATTACAGCGAAAAAGGAAAATAATTTTTAAAAATGTGAATTATTTGATTAAAATGGAGTCTATGGGAGATGACCTTTTTCATAATTCGGAACTTTCTGGATAATGGGTTTCCGGATAAGGGGTCCGGTACCTGTATTAATACCATAACAAGCCCCTCACTGTAAGATTCATAATAGGCCCTGGCATATAAAGTACACAGAAGCCTAATCAGCCCCCCACAGACCCAATAAATAGTGACATAGGCTGATCGCCCTATGGTAGGTAGAAAGGAAATGGAAACGTGCGTTGTAGCAATGGTTCGAACATCTTATAATCTCTTTTAGTGATTAAAAAACCCCTATGTTATAAACAGCTTTAATGTAAAACTGTATCCAGTCCCTTTCCATATAATTTACACTTGTCAAAACATGTTAGCATGCTAAATATGATCTCGATCAGCTAAAGTACTTCCGAGCTGCTTAACACCAAAAATTTGGCTTTAGCACCGATCAATTCCTCTTAACTATGCTAATACTCCTGCCATCGGCACAATAAGGGATTACCGAGCAAAGTGGCTGAGGATTGGGAATGTGAGAGCCATGCAAACAAGGAGGCAACATCAAAGGCAACACAATAAACATAGAAACGGAGAAAATGCGAAAAAGTGGGGAAGCGATAATCCCCGTGAACGTTAAGCAGCTCTGTGTGATGAGCCAACCCCAAGCTATAGATGAGACCCTTCTCCAATCCATTGGCTTCTCTTCCCAAGCTTGTGTTGTAAAGTTCTGTAGTTCTATAAATTAACTCATTTTCTTGGGTTTCCCCTCTCCTGAACGAGATGTGCCTGCTGGTTACTGGCATCTGCTCAAGGATGCTCTCTATTATGTAAAGAGCCCTCTCTTGCTTGTTGGCCTTCTCGCCGATTGTCCCTTGACTCTGGAAGGAGCTACTTATTAGTCGTGCCTCTACTAATGCTGTGTTCAAGTCACTTAGCAATTTAGTTATGCTCTTAACATAGTAACATAGTAAGTTGGGTTGAAAAAAGACATACGTCCATCACGTTCAACCATAATGCCTATATATAACCTGCCTAACTGCCAGTTGATCCAGAGGAAGGCAAAAAACCCCATCTGAAGCTCCGTTCCTCTAATCTAAAGGGGGGGCCTCTGGTGCGTTGATTGTTTTTATGGGAAAAAAGAACATGTTAGACAACTTGTTATATTAAAAAAAACCCTGATCCTTCTCCATTAAGGATCCCCTCAACAAACTAGCATTTCCCAACAAACTACCATGTTCCTGTGAGCTTAAGGGCTCTGGCACACGGGGAGATTAGTCGCCCGCGACAAATCTCCCTGTTCGCGGATAGAGATGTAGCGAACTGTTCGCCGGCGAACTAATTCGCGCGAACATCGGGTGTTCGCGAACGCGCAAGTTCGCGAACTTTCCGCGTATGTTCGCAATTTGGGCTCGCCGCGTTTTTTTTCTCTGCGTTTTTTCTCAGCCTAAAAACCGCCGCACAACCACACATGGCGTTTTTCAGCCTAGTACTGGTGTAAGCAAATCCCGTTTCCATGGTGCCAATAGCGCGAAATAGCAAAAAACGCAGCGTATTTCCGCTAGGTCTGCCCGTTTTTACGCAACGTTTTTTCAACAAAGTATTTTTTAGAGAAGTTTTTGCCCTTGATCCCCCTCCTGCATGCCCCTGTCCAGGTCGTGGCACCCTTTAAACAACTTTAAAATCAGTTTTCTGGCCAGAAATGGCTTTTCTAGGTTTTAAAGTTCGCCTTCCCATTGAAGTCTATGGGGTTCGCAAAGTTCGCGAATATTCGCGCTTTTTGGCGTAAGTTCGCGAACGTGTTCGCAAACTTTTTTTTTTAGGTTCGCTACATCCCTATTCGCGGGCGACTAATCTCCCCGAGTTGCCATCCCACCGGCAAAAATGTAAGTTGCCAGTGGGATGGCACACGCGGCGGCACGATTTCGGAAAATCGCCGAAGTTGCCTCGCGAGGCATTTTCTGCGATTTGCCGAAATCACACCGCCATGTGTGCCATCCCACCGGCGACTTACATGGCAACTTATGGCAACTCGGAGAGATTAGTCGCCCGCGAACAGGGAGATTTGTCGCGGGCGACTAATCTCCCCGTGTGCCAGAGCCCTTATGGTGGGAAGAATTTGCCCTAAATAAACCTGTATTTTGCCTGAAGAAGTTCTGTCCCTGTCTCTATGCTCCTGATCCTCTGCTTACCTGCCTACCGTAGCTAATTCCCCCAAAAAGTACATATACAGGCAGTCAGCATGTCACAATAGTAAAAGTCAGCAATTTGACATTCATTTCTATTTAGGATTCGCATTCCCTTTGATAACAATTACAAGGCGACAGATTGTCGTTCTCTTTAAGAATCAGAAGCCCCGCTCCTGTGATGCCGTTCCAGGCCTTTATAACTTCAAATAAAAACGGGTTGAAGGAAACACTGTGAAACCGCTGAATACAGCGAAAGCTTTATACATTCTACAGTCAACACTTGTGGTTTATTTTCTATTAGCAGTTATTTCTCTCACTGTAAAAACAGAACCTCTCACAGGAATTTATTCATTTTCGACATGAAATGATTTACATTATCTGAATAAATATTACACTGTATAATTCCCGAGAGCCGAAAATGAAAAGAAAATAAAGTGCGTGTACGTGTGTGTACTTAGGGCGTGGGGGGGACCGGTCCCGCTGAAGCCGCACACTGAACATTTATTGTATTAGGTTGAACAGTATTCAGTCTTTACTTAATCTGGGAAATTTCCATCAAACATGATAAGGTTAAAAAAAGAAAACTACTTTAATTGTTTATTGTTTTATAATCATAGTATTTATCTGTTTAATTCCACTCTGTACCCCAGTATTTATGTTCCTAAGACAAAATCACTTTGAATAACAGCATTTCGAAATCTGGAAAGCCTATCTGTAAATGCTTACATTCATTTTTGGTACAGGTATGGGATCCGTTATCCAGAAAGGTCTGAATGATGAAAAGTTCTCCTATATACTATTACCCAATGCCCCCAATAAGGGGTAATTATATCTTAGTTGGGATCAAGTACAGGTACTGTTTTATTATTACAGAGAAAAGGGAATCATTTAACCATGAAATAAACCCAATAGGGCTGTTCTGCCCCAATAAGGGGTAATTATATCTTAGTTGGGATCAAGTACAGGTACTGTTTTATTATTACAGAGAAAAGGGAATCATTTAACCATGAAATAAACCCAATAGGGCTGTTCTGCCCCAATAAGGGGTAATTATATATTAGTTGGGATCAAGTACAGGTACTGTTTTATTATTACAGAGAAAAGGGAATCATTTAACCATGAAATAAACCCAATAGGGCTGTTCTGCCCCCAATAAGGGGTAATTATATCTTAGTTGGGATCAAGTACAAGGTTTTGTTTTATTATTACAGAGAAAAAGGAAATCATTTTCAAAAATTAGAATTATTTGCTTATAATGGAGTCTATGGGAGACGGCCTTTCCGTAATTCAGAACTCCCTGGATAATGGGTTTCCGGGTAACGGATCCCATACCTGTACATTAATGTCAATATCTGTTTATCCTCTAATAACTTCAATCCTGGCAACGATTTTCATCTCAGAATAATGATTTTTGAAGGCTTTCAGCCTCCTATGATCTATAGCAATGGATGAAAACCAGGCAAATTCATCAGTAAAACCCCATGAGGATTTTCCCAGAAACTATGATTTTCTTTTTTTGTTACATTCTTACCTCTTCAAGCACATCAGCAAGCTTGCTAACAATTTCTTCAGGAAGGCTCTGGAATGTTGGGACACTGTAAAAATAAAACAGACACGTTAATATATATATTTTTTTTGCAGAGATCAAAGTTATTTGATAACCAGAAGATTGGTGTAACGGTCTAGTTCTTACATATTCAACCTTTGCCCTGTTTTTTTTGTGCTAATCCATTGCTTTTGAATAAGCTTATACAGGTATTGGATCTGTTAACCAGAATGCTCGGGACCTGGGGTTTTCCGGATAAGGGATCTTTCCGTAATTTGGACCTTCATAACTTAAGTCAGCTAAAAATCATTTAAATAATAAATAAACCCAATAGGGCTGTTCTGCCCCAATAAGGGGTAATTATATCTTAGTTGGGATCAAGTACAGGTACTGTTTTATTATTACAGAGAAAAGGGAATCATTTAACCATGAAATAAACCCAATAGGGCTGTTCTGCCCCCAATAAGGGGTAATTATATCTTAGTTGGGATCAAGTACAGGTACTGTTTTATTATTACAGAGAAAAGGGAATCATTTAACCATTAAATAAACCCAATAGGGCTGTTCTGCCCCCAATAAGGGGTAATTATATCTTAGTTGGGATCAAGTACAGGTACTGTTTTATTATTACAGAGAAAAGGGAATCATTTAACCATGAAATAAACCCAATAGGGCTGTTCTGCCCCAATAAGGGGTCATTATATCTTAGTTGCGATCAATTACAAGGTACTGTTTTATTATTACAGAGAAAAGGGAATCATTTAACCATTAAATAAACCCAATAGGACTGTTCTGCCCCCAATAAGGATTATTTATAACTTAGTTGGGATCAAGTACAAGGTACTGATTTATTATTATAGAGAAAAAGGAAATCATTTTCAAAAATTAGAATTATTTGCTTATAATGGAGTCTATGGGAGATGGCCCTTCTGTAATTCAGAACTTTCTGGATAACGGGTTTCCGGATAAAGGATCCCATACTTGTACAATATTTCTATGACACCTGAAGGGGCTGAAGATATATTGATGAAATACTAATCTCTATCATACGATTTATTAATTATATATTAAGCTCTGTCATAGATATATTGATGATGTATTAATCTCTGTCACAATTCAGTGAACTCAGTAGCAATTTTGGGATAGCAAGGAGTATCACACAATATCTATAAAGAATGAAATGTCTCTTCTACACCCATTTATTTCTGTATATGTATATCTTTATTCATACAACGCTACTGTACTTATTTTAAAAACAGAAATATACACAGTATGAAAGGTTAAGTGGCCCCCGTTGAGGGACACAGGGGGGAAGAGGGTCCCTACTTCACGGGGCTCACAGTCCCCAGGCAAGCATGTATAGGAACATGACAGGGAACATTTATTTCCAATAAACCAGTACTTCGGAGGGTTTATAAAAACGTGATTCATCTTCCCAGATACCAGTTTATATAATGTGTAGTATACAAAGGGTCAGATGTTTGCGTTACATTGTGGGGGAGTTGATCGTAATGAAGTCCATATCCTCCTAGGTGGCCAGGTGACATCTGAAGCTTCCCAGGGGACCTTGCCTATTGCTAGGAATTCTGAGAGTTCTGAGAGTTCTCATCACTGCAAGTAGTGATAAGCGAATCTGTCCCGTTTCGCTTCGCCGAAAAAGCGGTGAAAAATTTGCAAAACTTGGAAAATGTTGTGCGTCAAAAAAATTGTCGCCCGCGGCTATTCTTTTGTCGTACGGCTATTCTTTTGACGCGCGGCTATTCTTTTGTCGCCCGTCACTATTCTTTTGTCGCCCGTGGCTATTCTTTCGATGCGTGGCTATTCTTTTGTTGTGTGGCTATTCTTTTGTTGTGTGGCTATTCTTTTGACGCGCGGCTATTCTTTTGTCGCCCACCACTATTCTTTTGTCACCCGCGGCTATTCTTTAGACGCGTGCCTATTCTTTTGTCGTGTGGCTATTCTTTCGACGTGCGGTTATTCTTTTGTCGCCCGTCACTATTCTTTTGTCGCCCGTGGCTATTCTTTCGATGCGTGGCTATTCTTTTGTTGTGTGGCTATTCTTTTGACGCGCGGCTATTCTTTTGTCGCCCGCCACTATTCTTTTGTCACCCGCGGCTATTCTTTAGACGCGTGCCTATTCTTTTGTCGTGTGGCTATTCTTTCGACGTGCGGTTATTCTTTTGTCGCCCGCCCCTATTCTTTTGTCGCCCGCAGCTATTCTTTCGACGCGCGGCTATTCTTTTGTCGCCTGCCACTATTCTTTTGTCGCCCGCGGCTATTCTTTCGATGCATGCCTATTCTTTTGTCATGTGGCTATTCTTTCGACGTGCGGTTATTCTTTTGTCGCCCGCCACTATACTTTTGTTGCCCGCAGCTATTCTTTCGACGCGCGGCTATTCTTTTGTCGCCCGCCACTATTCTTTTGTCGCCCGCGGCTATTCTTTCAACGCGTGGCTATTCTGTTGACGCACAGCTATTCTTTTGTCGCCCGCCACTATTCTTTTGTCGCCCGCGGCTATTCTTTCGACGCGTGGCTATTCTTTTGTCGTGTGGCTATTCTTTCGACGCGCGGCTATTCTTTTGTCGCCCGCCGCTATTCTTTTGTGACGCACGGCTATTCTTTTGTCAATTTTTGGACACGCGGCAAATTTTTTCATCCGTTTCGCAAAACAACCCGCCAATGGTGAAATGTCGAAATTCGCCGCAAATCCATGCCTGGCGAAACATCACTACTTACAAGTCACAACCAACGTGGAAGAGGGTCCAATGAATGAAACATGAGCTTCCCAACCAATGATTTCGGTCTTGGGCCATCATGGTGGCTTTCATGTATCAAGAATATAATGCAGATAAATGAGGCTAAATAAATCCCAGGCTTAAAAATAGGATACATTTATCACATCTTATTATTCATCTGATTATTATTTGCCTCCTTTTTTGGTGTTTAAGGACACGCAAACTGCAAGTTATTTTTACTGAGGTTAATGAGAGATTAATGATATAACAATTCCATTAAGGATGGGAAATTGGATTCTGGCAGGAAACGGAGCGCGAGCCTTGTCTAATCTATAACTGGCAGATTCTGCTCTATCAATAACCGGTAAAAAGAACCTGCTGTGTTTTAGCACCGACACACCCTGCTGCCGATTCAGCTCCATATTAGTACGGCAGCGCTGTATGAAATGTTAGCCTTACACTAACCCCATCATTATTACTGGTACTGTAATTGCTGCCGAGGCTTAACAGCCATTGGCCTTTGTAATAAGCAACTCTATTGCTCGGTGTCCAGACAGCTCTAATAATATCATAAATAAGTAACAACAAAGAAGAGTGTTTATGGGAAAACACAATAAAGGAGGTGTTTAAGGTGAAAAGTCTAGATTAATCAGAATAATATTTTCATTTTGCTTTATAATACAGTTACAGGCACGGGACCACTTAACCAGAATTCTCAGGACTGGGAGTTTTCCGGATAAGGAATCTTTCTATAATTTGGATCTCCATAACTTAGGGTTTATTTAATGGTTAAATGATTCCCTTTTCTCTGTAATAATAAAACAGTACCTGTACTTGATCCCAACTAAGATATAATTACCCCTTATTGGGGGCAGAACAGCCCTATTGGGTTTATTTAATGGTTAAATGATTCCCTTTTCTCTGTAATAATAAAACAGTACCTGTACTTGATCCCAACTAAGATATAATTACCCCTTATTGGGGGCAGAACAGTCCTATTGGGATTAATTAATGGTTAAATGATTCCCTTTTCTCTGTAATAATAAAACAGTACCTGTACTTGATCCCAACTAAGATATAATTACCCCTTATTGGGGCAGAACAGCCCTATTGGGTTTATTTAATGGTTAAATGATTCCCTTTTCTCTGTAATAATAAAACAGTACCTGTACTTGATCCCAACTAAGATATAATTACCCCTTATTGGGGCAGAACAGCCCTATTGGGTTTATTTAATGGTTAAATGATTCCCTTTTCTCTGTAATAATAAAACAGTACCTGTACTTGATCCCAACTAAGATATAATTACCCCTTATTGGGGGCAGAACAGTCCTATTGGGATTAATTAATGGTTAAATGATTCCCTTTTCTCTGTAATAATAAAACAGTACCTGTACTTGATCCCAACTAAGATATAATTACCCCTTATTGGGGCAGAACAGCCCTATTGGGTTTATTTCATGGTTAAATGATTCCCTTTTCTCTGTAATAATAAAACAGTACCTGTACTTGATCCCAACTAAGATATATTTACCCCTTATTGGATTCTAAACAATCCTATTGGGTTTAATTAATGTTTTATTGATTTTTTAGTAGACTATGGAGTCCTAATTATGGAAAGACCCCCTATCCGGAATACCCTTGGTCCTGAGCATTCTGGATAACGGGTCCTATACCTGTATAATATATCATGACAAAATCTTTGTTTTTTTTCCCATTACCAAATCAGGTTTTGGCCTCAGTAAACCCTGAACTGAAATATCGAGCATTAGTAAGCGTTACATTTGTATGTTATCAGAATTGCAGGTTCCTTTCTACAGGCGACAGAATAATACCCGCCTGTCTGGCCTCCGTTCTACTGTAATTATTCCCGATGATGCTGTGATTAAAATATTATGCTTATGTGGCTCTCTCATCGCCCAAACAGCATTTCTCCGGGCCTCAAAGCAAAGCTGTACAAATGTATAGTGAGCAAAAACTGTGTGTGTTATAAACTGGTCCTGACAGATCATTTGTCTTGGCAGCAGCCGGAGTCAATGCAGGGAAATTGGTTCAATAATCCTCCTCTGCAGTCTGGGAGAATGTAATGATGGTGTTTATGAAACACTGATGATACTGTTCTATTTCCTTGCAGTCAAAAAAAAACCCTCAAAGAAATGTCCAAAAAAGTTTACTGATGCCGAAACAAATTCAGGTATAGAGAATAAAGTATATAATATTTTTACTAGGTACTGACATGGAACAGATAGAATAAAAAGAATACCAGCACAGTATTTGTCTTTGCCGGATCCTTGATGGAATGTATTTAGCGAGGGCGTCCGATCACAGTTGTATCATAGAAAGGTTACAGAAAATAAATAACAAATAAGGGTTATTTCATTTGTGCAGCAGGGTACAAAGTGACGTGTTTTTTTTGCCCTGCCGTAAGCATAGATTAATCACTACAGGTCTATGTAATCCAAATGGAGTGGTGACCTGTGTTCCTACCATGAATACATTTCTTCCTGTATTTGGCTGTGCTGTATTCATAAGGGGTGGCCAGGGGATGGCGTGTAGATGTACCCCCATTCCTTAACTTGAACGTTATTCAATTGCTCAATTTAGGGAGCACTGTGGGCTCTGGTTGCAACCAAAGCTTGTATTTACCACCTGTAGGCAGTAAGACCATTATTGCCCCCTGCCAGCGCAAGCTATGGCAACAACTAGTAGCAGCTACTTGTCACGGCTACTCCAGAAAATACCCTGCCATAGACAATACTGAGAATTGCTTCTGTAATGCTTTCTGTAATGACTGTACATTGGAGAGTTTTCTTTCTTTGTGTCTATTCTTTCTAAAGGTGAAGACACACAGAGCTACTTAGTAGCAGCTACTTGTCACAGCTACTCCAGAAAATACCCTGCCATAGACAATACTGAGAATTGCCTCTGCTAAAACACACATAGAGACAATTATCAGTAAATGATCAGCATTGTCTATTGTAGTAGGCACGACAAGTAGCTGCTACTAGTAGCTCCGTGTGTCTTCACCCTTAAGGTGGCCATACACGTAGCGATTTTGCAATCTTTCGTGTGACCAATGGTCGCACGAAAGATCGTTCCCACCTTCCACAGACATTCAGGGCTGAATCGTCAGAAATGGAGGTAGAAACAATAGGAATTCTACCTCCTTCTGCCGATTCAGCCCTGAACGTAGATTTTGCTGGGGCGCTTTCAATGGCGCCCGATCAAAATCTTTTAACCTGGCCGATTGGCGACTCAACCGATATCCGCAGCCTTTTTAAAGCTGGAGTTTCCTATGGCATCTAAGAAAGAAAAGAGGCATTGTCCCAAAATCTGGCCTTTAGGTGGAATGCTGGGGGGTAAATATAAGCCTTAATTGCAACCAGAGCCCACCAGTGCTACCTAATGGCCATTAGGTGGGATCCCCCCTGCTACTGCACTGGATCACTAGGGGGGCAGCCAGACTGAATGGGGCCCTTGAAGTGGCCTGGAGTATCTAAGAGAGTAAAGAGACATTGTCCCAAAATCTCACCGTATATATGGCCTTTAGATGGGATCCCCCTGCTATTACACTGGGTTGCTATGGGGGCAGCCAGACAGAATGGGGCCCTTGAAGTGGCCTGGAGTATCTAGGTGAGAAAAGAGGTGTTGTCCCAAAATCTCGCCGTACATGGCCTTTAGAAGGGATTCCCCCCCCCCCCGCTATTACACTGGGTTGCTAGGGGGGCAGCCAGACAGAATGGGGCCCTTGAAGTGGCCTGGAGTATCTAGGTGAGAAAAGAGGTGTTGTCCCAAAATCTCGCCGTATATGGCCTTTAGAAGGGATTCCCCCCCCCCCCCCCTCTATTACACTGGGTTGCTATGGGGGCAGCCAGACAGAATGGGGACCTTGAAGTGTATTTATTTGTATTAGGAGCAAATGTAAGGCTATCAGAGTTAAGGAACATATGTACTGTGCCATAATGACATAGTTATGTCCATAAATATTCCCATTTCTTGCAACAATCACTCTTTTTTTTAAAGAAGAAAAAAAACACAAAATCATCTGTTCCCATTTTAATCTTGGCCTGACCAGGCGGCTGCCTAATACCAAAGGGCAATGTGATTTCCAAGTGTAATGAGCTGCACTAATGGCGCTGACATTTGCTTGTTTCTTGCATGATCATGGCTGCGAGTGAATGAGGGAGAATGCTGTATCACTGCTAAAAGCTATTTACTCGGCTAAAGACGGAGTCAAGAAAGTCACCGAATGATTTCCATAGGTTGAAAGGAATCCTATTTCCCAAATATCCACTCTGCGCTTTCAGCCAGCTGCAAATGTCACCAACATAAATGATGCAGCCGACATGCGCTTCTGGGTTATCTGAGCCGCATTTTGGCCTATTTTCAATACATTAGCGCCACAACATGTGTAACGTAATTATCCCCATGGAAATTTGATTTTGATTTGATGCAGGTTGTCTGCTGAAATATAGAAGTCTATTTATTTCCTTCCTTCTTCTGGCACAGCAGATACACGTCCCTTATCCAAGATATCCCCCCCTCACCCCCAGCAGAACAATGGGAAGGGAGCAAGATAGCAGCTCCCAGTAGGTATCAGAATAGCACTCAATAGTAAGAAATCCAAGTCCGGCTTGGGACTCCTCCAGTTACATGGGAGTAGGAGAAACAATAGGTTAGCTGAAAGCAGTTCTAATGTGTAGCGCTGGCTCCTTCTGAAAGCTCAGACTCAGGCACACTTTACTGCTGCGCTGCAAGTTGGAGTGATATCCCCCCTCCCCCCCAGCAGCCGATCAGCAGATCAATGGGAAGGGAGCAAGATAGCAGCTCCCAGTAGGTATCAGAATAGCACTCAATAGTAAGAAATCCAAGTCCGGCTTGGGACTCCTCCAGTTACATGGGAGTAGGAGAAACAATAGGTTAGCTGAAAGCAGTTCTAATGTATAGCGATGGCTCCTTCTGAAAGCTCAGACTCAGGCACACTTTACTGCTGCGCTGCAAGTTGAAGTGATATCCCCCCCCCTCCCAGCAGCCGATCAGCAGAACAATGGGAAGGGAGCAAGATAGCAGCTCCCAGTAGGTATCAGAATAGCACTCAATAGTAAGAAATCCAAGTCCGGCTTGGGACTCCTCCAGTTACATGGGAGTAGGAGAAACAATAGGTTAGCTGAAAGCAGTTCTAATGTGTAGCGCTGGCTGAAAGCTCAGACTCAGGCACAAGGCACTGAGATGGCACCTACACACCAATATTACAGCTACAAATACATTTGTTGGTTCAAGAATAAAAGTTTAAATGGCAGAGGGAATTATTTGCTATGTAAACAGTGTAATTTAGAAATAGAACGTACCCCATGAATTACCACTTATACTGATACTTATCACTTTCATACTTTCAAGAGTATAAGCCAAGAGTAGAACCTGGTTTAAGCAATGGTGCTAGAGCGTGTACCATCTTATACACAGGACCACTTTATAATATTAACCACCACTGAGCTCTACTCCATGCAGTCTCAAAAAGTTCCTTGAAACATCGGGATGTATAAAAAAGTATGAATTCATCCATTTCAACTTTCTATTGCCTCCTCTGTGTAGCCAGTAACCACATTTGCTTTTCATATCTGAGCCTTCACTTTCATTATATTCCATCCCTCTTGTTGGTTCCTTTGTGGGAGTTGGTGGAGAATGCGGAAGAATGGAGACAGAAGCAGAGGGGATAAACATCACCAGGGATGTTGCCCATAGCAACCAATGACATCTTTGCTTTTGTTTTCTAACTTGTAGGTGACCATTCAAATCCAATTGCTGATAGGTTGCTATGGGCAACATCACCGGCGATGTTTGTCTCCAATGTTTATAAATATGCCCCACAGTCAAACAGAATGATACTGCAAAGCACTTTCCCTCTCAATAAGCACAACGTAAATATATCTTTTCCATGGGAGCCCAAACCAAGGGGCCAACAAAGTTTATCATCTGATGTCATTTTTTGTTTAAATAGAAATAATCGTGACAATGATATCTTGTGCTGCTTTCTCCATGACAGATTAAACCGCCCCTTCCTTTGAAAACAATTTGAAGAGATCTTAAACACTTATTCATAATTCCGACCATAAATCCCAGAAATTACAATGTGCAAAACGGAGATAAAATCCTTACGTCAAACCCCCATTACAATGACAATGCCAGATTGCTTAGTGCCGGAGACAAACTACCCCGCTGACCGTTTAGCGGTATTTACACCATTCAAGGGCTTTACAGATAATGTTTTATTAACATTCAATTTTCAACACGTCCGTGGTTTAGAAATGCATAAATGCTTGTTTTACTGGTTCCTGCCGGAAGAAATGATCATTATAGGAAATAAATATGTCTCTAGAGACCATAAAACCCCCAGCTGACAAAAGAAGGCTCATATTGTGGTTGTCCCACCATTCTGGAAACAGTAGGGGTAATTTATTACTATCAGGTTAGGGTGCAAAGTGCAGAATAAATGGTGCAATCCAATAGAAAAGTGCAAAGGCTGTCTTTTCACACAAGTACAGGTATAGGACGCGGTATCCTGAATGCTCGGGACCAAGGGTATTCCGGATAAGGGGTCTTTTCTTAATTTGAATCTCCATACCTTAAGTCTACTAAAAAATCAATAAAACATTAATTAAACCCAATAGGATTGTTTTGCATCCAATAAGGATTATTTATATCTTAGTTGGGATCAAGTACAGGTACTGTTTTATTATTACAGAGAAAAGGGAATCATTTAACCATTAAATAAACCCAATAGGGCTGTTCTGCCCCCAATAAGGGGTAATTATATCTTAGTTGGGATCAAGTACAGGTACTGTTTTATTATTACAGAGAAAAGGGAATCATTTAACCATGAAATAAACCCAATAGGGCTGTTCTGCCCCCAATAAGGGGTAATTATATCTTAGTTGGGATCAAGTACAGGTACTGTTTTATTATTACAGAGAAAAAGGAAAGCAGTGTTCAAATTCTGAATTATTTGATTAAAATGGAGTCTATGGGCTTTCCGTAATTCTGAGCTTTCTGGATAACGGGTTTCCGGATAAGGGATCCCATACCTGTAATGAATGGTGTTAACACGTACAATGACTGTGTCCATTTTTGCATGACTAAAAGTGTAGTTGTGGTCTTAAATGAGCCTAGGGTTGACGCCCGTCTGGTTTTGAACCAGCCAATCGAATCCGAACGGCGTAGTTACCCTGCCCAATGACATCATAACCATGCCCTAATACATCATAAACCCATCTTAATACATAATGACCATGCGCCTGGCGTCACTGGTCTTGCTCTTGAAGTCATTGATCCTGCCCCTGACATCATTGACACGCCCCTTTGCCAAGAGCAAAGGTTGAAACACTAAATGAGCAAACTTTCAGCAATTGGATTTGAATGGTCACCTACAAGTTAGAAAACAAAAGCAAAGATCTCATTGGTTACTATGGGCAACATCCCCGGTGATGTTTGCCTCCAATGTTAATTAATACACCCTCTGCTTCTCTCTACATTCTTCTGCATTCTCCACCAATTTCCAAAAGGCACCTTCTGATTTTATATTATATACAACAATGAGTCTGGGAAGCCAGTTAGTAGAAAGATGCAGTAGTCTAGGCGGGGCTGGATGAGGACATGGATGGGTGCTTAAATAGTTACTTGACAGAGATGGATCTTTACAATACTGCAAAGGAAAATCTCAGGTTCTGACTCAAAGAAATGATATGGACAGCCATATAGCCGCAGGTGCTTCATGTTATTAGCAGACCCATGCCTAAGAGTAATGATTTTTCAACAAAAATCCCTACATATATGAAATAGCCTGAAGAAAAGGACCTGTGTGATAATCAGCCCTATCAAGCATGACGGATGGGCTATCTACCAGAGGATCAGAGAAACTCAATAAGCAATAAAAACCCAAACATATGACTACACGGCCGGATTATATCCTCGGCGCTGGAAAGAAAATCATATTTCCTGCACGTGGGAACCAGAAAAGACAGTTTTATCTCTGGGACGTGGCAACAATGACCCCCGGCACATAGAAACCATTAGCCGTAGACTGTAAGACATTATCTACAGGAAATAAGTTACAGTGTGAAAGTGAGTAAGGAGATGGGGCGGGGAAGCTAATAATATCAATCAATCCTCCGGCTAAACATGATTCCCTTGCTGAAGTGTTTTAGGGTAGAGCTTTGGGTCCTCAATATCAGAAGAGCCCTTGGTGGGGTTAGACATCAGGCATAGCTAACCTTACGGTGGCCATACACGTAACGATCCGCTCGCCTGGGGTGGTCGCCAAGCGAGCTGATCTTCTCCCGATATCCCCACCTATGGGTGGGCGATATCGGGGGAATTTAGGCTAATTCAGTCATTTGTAATGAGCGCAGTCGGTTTGGGGACCGCATCAACGAGCTGATGTGGTCCCCGATCCGACTGAATCTTTTAACCTGCCCGATCAATATCTGGCCAATTTCAGGCCATATATCTGTCGGGCATGCCCATCGTTTCTGCCTCTACACAGGCCGATAAGCTGGCAAATTGGTACAAGGGACCAATATCGGCACCTACAATTGGCCCGGGCTGTCCCCAACTGGTTTTAGTTTGTCAGTGAACCCTAGGACCATTAATGCTATTTAGGCCACTTTTGTTGCATAAACGTCTCTCAAAGCCTACTTTGACCACTAACTGCCAACATCAGGACCGTGGTCACTGCAAGGTGAAGGCAAGATTAGTAGGGGGGACACATATCATGGGAGATGTCTATGTGACAGTGAGCGACATTTAAAAGCAAGTGCACTTTACCCTTACTGTGTGACACACCTAGACTGTTAAGGTGGCCATAAATGGGCCGATTGTAGCTGCCGATATTGATCCCTTGGACCGATTTGGCAGCTTATCGGCCCATGTAGGGGCAGGAATGAGGGGCCTGCCCGACCGATATCTGGCCTGAAATTGGCCAGATATCGATTGGGCAGGTTAAAAGATTAAACGTGGCCATACACGGGCCGATTATAACTGCCGATATCTGTCCCTTGGACCGATTCGGCAGCTTATCGGCCCGTGTAGGGGCAGAACCGAGGGGCCTGCCCAACCGATATCTGGCCTGAAATTGGCCTGAAAATCCAGTCGGATCGGGGACCGCATCGGCTCGTTGATGCGGTCCCCGAACCGACTGCCCCACTGCCGCGTGCAGAATTCGATCGTTTGGCCCCAGGGCCTACATGCCTCCCCGTGTATGGCCAGCTTTAGTCGGATCGGGTACCGCATTGGCTCGTTGATTGCTCCCGTTATAATTCGATCGGTTGGCCCCAGGGCCAAATGATGGAATTAGCCTACATTTTACCGATATCCCCCACCCGTAGGTGGGGATATCGGGAGAAGATCCGCTCACTTGGCGACCTCGCCAAGTGAGCGTTTCTTTACGTGTATGGCATCCTTTAGACTACAGCTATTGTGAATTCTTGTAAAGAAGATATAACACAATAGAAGGCCAATGGGTGACTATAAGGATTTGGCCACTATAAGGTTGTGGTCAGTCAGGCTGAGACAGAGGATGTTACTGACTCACTTTGGATAAATGAATCTACAGGTAAATCTATACACATTCATCTTGTAATTTATCTCTTAGGCAATTCCATAGGGGAAAATGTAAAACAATGAAAGTATAGCATCCCTTTAAACCATGCAGTTGAGATTGCTGCTTTACACTTGCACAGCACCGGAGCTGTAGCAGCAGATCAAACACTGGGTCCTTTCGCTATGGATCAGTATCTTCCATAAACTTCTGTCAATTCTGTAAAACATCCGGAGAGACTTGCGATGACAACGCCTCCGCTCTATGAAGACAGGAACCATCTGTGGAACATCAATAATTCTCTTCTCTCCTTTCAACTCCCTAAAAACCTCTCTAGGATTAATAGTTAAACATTAGTACATTTTTAATCTCTTCATTTAAATCGTCTCTCAGGTCCCAATGACGGGGTTTGGCGCTTTGAAATTTTCCTCTTCAATTTCCAGGTTACCTTCGTAAACGGAAAAGCCAAGGTGACTTCTGAGATCCAATGGTTTATCTCAAATCCTTCCGTCCCTTCTGCGGAATGTTTGTCAACATTTTATCAAGCAATTATCAGTTATGGGGATTAAATTGCTGCTTCTGGGGGGGAGTCGGGAAACGTTTACTTAAATTTAGCTCTGGATAAGTCTTTTGGAAGAAAGGAAAGCTCTGTTTTTTGTTGTGAAGGTTTTGGTTATAATTTAATCAATTAACGATGAAAGAAAAAGTAAAGGACAAGATATCCTCATAAATGAGGCTGCGGGTCCCCACCCTTTCCCAAACTGCCCCTATAACTTCTCCTGGATACAGTAAATCTTTAAAAAAATGTATAAAAGGACAGAATAATAAACTGTAAATGTGCAGGTTTGAGAGCAGGTAAAGGGGTTCAGGGGGAAAGTAAGTCACTTGCCTTAGTAACCAAAAACTCAGTTGAAATGACAAATTGGACAGTTGCAATTCCATGTATAATGGACATATGGTAGGATAAATACAGTCCTAATTCTATTTATAATAACCCAGAACCCACAGCAGGATAAATACAGTGCCAATTCCATGTATAATACCCCAGAACCCACAGCAGGATAAATACAGTGCCAATTCCATGTATAATACCCCAGAACCCACAGCAGGATAAATACAGTGGTAATTCCATGTATAATACCCCAGAACCCACAGCAGGATAAATACAGTGCCAGTTCCATGTATAATACCCCAGAACACACAGCAGGATAAATACAGTGCCAATTCCATGTATAATACCCCAGAACCCACAGCAGGATAAATACAGTGCCAATTCCATGTATAATACCCCAGAACACACAGCAGGATAAATACAGTGCCAATTCCATGTATAATACCCCAGAACACACAGCAGGATAAATACAGTGCCAATTCCATGTATAATACCCCAGAACACACAGCAGGATAAATACAGTGCCAATTCCATGTATAATACCCCAGAACACACAGCAGGATAAATACAGTGCCAATTCCATGTATAATACCCCAGAACCCACAGCAGGATAAATACAGTGCCAATTCCATGTATAATACCCAGAACACACAGCAGGATAAATACAGTGCCAATTCCATGTATAATACCCCAGAACACACGCCAGCATAGACATTAAATTCTGTCTATAGCAATAAAAAGGTTTTAGAGGGTCACAGCCAGCCAATCAAAGCATTCAGTTCAATAGATAAAGGTGTGATAGTGATGTTTTAATGGTGGGACCCCTAAACCAAATGGAATTGTAACAATATGTTGAATATAATAAGACCCTGACTGATTTTCATTAGGACAGACTGCAGGATTAATTAAGCTAGCGGCTTGTTTATCAAACTACATTAGAAGTTCCAGCCCTGTCCAGTGACCAATATCCCTCCCTTCAAACTGTCAGGCTGAACTGGCACTGAGATAATTGCTGCCATGAAATGTTTATTCTCCTTTGTGTTAAGAAGTTTAGAACTGAAACTCTCTGCCCAAATTACATTTAATCCACAAATGAGCACTCAGATGAAAAACAAGAGAAGGGGCCGCTGGGCCGCCTATTCACGTCTGGCTATTACTAAATAATGTAAAGCTTTCCGTACAGACTCCCACGCGCTCTCTTTCTGTTGTCACTCAGGAACGACAAACACTTTTCCCAAGGAGATCTCCCATATCAACTGTGTGACATCCTCTGTCGTTCCAACACAATTCCCTTTTGTTTTCATTAGACTGATTCACGCAATGTGAAGGGTGCAAGGCTCTCAGCAGCTTTATAGTCCTTAGTACGCCACATATTGTGAGCTTATCACATTCATTATTCCGTTAAGTACATAAAGCAGTGCCACACGCCGTGCCTCAGCACGCATTCTCCACCAACAAAGTTGGTGACCAAAGTTTGAGCACCAGGGGCGCCGTTGTTTCTCTTATATTTACTATTGACGCTTTCTGTAAATAATAGTTCTCCATCGTCATCATCTATTTATGTAGCGCCAGCGAGTTACGCAGCACTTTACAATCTAAAGGTCCCCATACACTATAAGATGCGCTCGCTTGGCGATGTTGCCAAGCGAGTGGATCTTCACCCGATATCCCCCACCTACGGGTGGGTGATATCGGGTAGCAAGTAGCTAAAAAAAAAAATAATCCCTGGGGCCAAACAATCGGATTACATTTGCGGCCATGGGGCTGTTGGTTCGGGGACCGCATCAATGAGCCGATGCGGTCCCCGATCCGACTGGATTTTCTAACCTGGCCGATCAAGATCTGCCCAATTTCAGGCCAGATATCAGTCGGGCAGGCCGCTCAGTTCTGCCCATACACAGACCGATTAGCTGCCGAATCGGTCCAAGGGACCCATATCGGCAGCTACTATCGGCCCGTGTATGGGGGCCTTTAGGATAGAAGCATCTTTCCTGCCACTCCTACACCAACTACCAGCCCCCACCACCTATACTGGACCCCAGTGAACACACAAGACCCAGACTTGTGGAATAAAAGGCCAAAGAACATTTATTAAAGTAGTAAGTGAAGGTTGACCCCCCCATATGTAATTAAGGACACTATGTTTGCAGTAACCCAGAGCAATCAATAAGATGTTTGCTTTTAAACAGGTGACCAGTTAATGCTACCTGCTGATTGGTTGCTAGGAGTTACTGCTCCTGGGCAAACCTAGTGCCTTTTATTACATAACCCCATTAGGGTCAAATGTATCATAACAGGCAATTGACTCTTAAATAACCATATACTATAACAACCCTAAAACTGAACAGCACTGTCAACTGCCAAGGTGGCTTGCAACCGGCCTCCTTATCAACCTTATATACTTCTAGGGGCACCTACTAACCCCTGAGGTGCCAGGCCTGCCAGCCACCCATTAACCATAGAAGATCCCCTCCTAACATACCCATTGGTTCCTGGGCTAAACTACCCTGCCACTTCAGTCCAAAGCTGCCACTTTTGATTGTGATGCCTAAATTAGAATGGGAAGCGGGAAATGTTCTACGTAATCTTATACAGGTATGGGAGCTGTTATCCAATGTGCTCAAGACCTGGGGTTCTTTCTGTAATTTGGATCTCTATACTTTGTCTACTAAAAAATCATTTAAACATTACATAAACCCAATTGTATAGTTTTACCTTCAATAAGGGGTAATTATATCTTAGTTGGGATCAAGTACAGGTACTGTTTTATTATTACAGAGAAAAGGGAATCATTTAACCATTAAATAAACCCAATAGGGCTGTTCTGCCCCCAATAAGGGGTAATTATATCTTAGTTGGGATCAAGTACAGGTACTGTTTTATTATTACAGAGAAAAGGGAATCATTTAACCATTAAATAAACCCAATAGGACTGTTCTGCCCCCAATAAGGGGTAATTATATCTTAGCTGGGATCAAGTACAGGTACTGTTTTATTATTACAGAGAAAAAGGAATCATTTAACCATTAAATAAACCCAATAGGGCTGTTCTGCCCCCAATAAGGGGTAATTATATCTTAGTTGGGATCAAGTACAGGTACTGTTTTATTATTACAGAGAAAAGGGAATCATTTAACCATTAAATAAACCCAATAGGGCTGTTCTGCCCCCAATAAGGGGTAATTATATCTTAGTTGGGATCAAGTACAGGTACTGTTTTATTATTACAGAGAAAAGGGAATCATTTAACCATGAAATAAACCCAATAGGGCTGTTCTGCCCCAATAAGGGGTAATTATATCTTAGTTGGGATCAAGTACAGGTACTGTTTTATTATTACAGAGAAAAGGGAATCATTTAACCATGAAATAAACCCAATAGGGCTGTTCTGCCCCAATAAGGGGTAATTATATCTTAGTTGGGATCAAGTGCAGGTACTGTTTTATTATTACAGAGAAAAGGGAATCATTTAACCATGAAATAAACCCAATAGGGCTGTTCTGCCCCCAATAAGGGATAATTATATCTTAGTTGGGATCAAGTACAGGTACTGTTTTATTATTACAGAGAAAAGGGAATTATTTTTTTTAAAAAAATGGAATTGTTTAATTAAAATGGGAGATGGCCTTCCCGTAATTTGGATAATGCGTTTTCGAATAACGGATCCCATCACCTTTTTGATGAAAAGGCCTCTATTGACTTTAAACACAGTAAAAGGGGCTTATGCAACCTCTAGCCCTGTCCTGCCCCTACTTTCCTATTCTTCGCCAAGGGTCCTGTTCCTGGTAGGTACCCAGGTAGGTATTCTGGATAGCAGAACTGCCCTGTATACTGTATTGGCATAATGGGAGGTAAATGAAACAGACGCAGCCGACATGTTCTATACTCATATTTACCATAGAGGCAGCGTATAAGCAAACATATGTTCTACTAGGGATTAAAGCGCCGGGTTGGGCGCCAATTACAGCGATTTATTTTCATTTATTTAGCATGACCCTGTTTATGACAGGGAACTCATTACAATATCTTGCGCTAATAGGTATTTTGCTGGTTGCTGCCGCCCACATCTCTCGCTGCTCATCCCAAGGGGAACACCGATAGGAGCCAGCCTTCCCCCAAACTCCTGCAGAATTGCAACGTGAATACATTTCATTTTATTCTTTAAATGATTTCTAAGAATATTTATGAAGAGGAGGGAAAACAGATCTATCTCCCCAGCTTTCGGTACAGAGCCAGCAGCTCTGTGATTCCTAAATGTAAGTATAAAGGTATATAGAAGGGTTATTTACAACCATATTGCGCTGTGCAAAATGCCATTTTTTTTTACCCACAATGTAGTTTTCCAGCATTATAACAGGCAGCATTATAACAGGCTGGGCGTATTGACACCGTGCTAAGGGAACCCTGGAATTACAACCGTGTTCAGGGTAGGGTTGCCCCCTGGCCAGTATTGTTCCGGCCAAGGCCAGGGCTGCTATTACAAAGTAATTAGCGGTAAATTTATAATAACTTGTCACTCCGTCCAGCCCTCCTCCAATCTGCCCCCTTTGTGCTCGACACTCACAAAATCCTATATTGTTAAGTTCTTGTCACCGTGGCTCCACCCCCTTTGATGTCATCACCCCACCCCATGATGTCACCACCCCTTCCATTTACGCTGCTGCCCTCCTGCTTGAGGCCCCACCCCCAACCTGCTGGTATAGATTTTTTTCAAAAGGTGGTAACCCTAGTTCAGGGTAATGCCCAATGCCATGGGATATTTGGAGCCCACCAGGGCCCAGCAACCAAGGACAAACTAAACCTGTTGAGGAGGCCTTCTACCCTTCTACCACTTACCTCCTCTTGTGCCCACCACAAACCATCCCCCCGCCCCACAGATCCTGGGCACTAAGCAGGTATGGGGTGGCAGTACATGAGGACTGGGGCTAACTGGGATTTCCCACTGGTCCTGGTAGCTCCAGGGTTTACCAGCATTAACAGGCAAACTTGTGCACTCTTTAAAAGATCAGACAGGATGGGCCCAATGGCACTTAGTGCAACTATATGGAGGTATAAAGAATCTGTGTTGATGCAAGAACCTTTACCTTTGGTTTTGGCAATGCCCACAAAATCATGAAGCCAGAAGCCTGGTTACCATGAATTGAAGTTGTATAATACTACAATATTCTTTTATTATATTTTACACCCTCTTATGTCAAATATGGCAATCAGTTATCATGGACATGGTGGTTGGTAAGGCTTCCCACAGCCATTAATAAAAAGAGAGGTCTTTATTTTCCCACAACCATTAATAAAAAGAGAGGTCTTTTTTTATTAATGGCTGTGGGAAGCCTTACCTGATTGGTAAGGCTTCCCACAGCCATTAATAATGTCCATGATAACTGATTGCCATATTTGACATAAGGAACAATTATTCTCAAGGCCACCACCAGGGGGGGTACAGGGGGTATTGCAGTCTGTAGCAGAGAGTGGGCAGGATTTGGGAGGAGTCTTCAGGCTAAACAGAGATTGCACATTATTCCCATCAGTCCCTGCCCCAGTGGAGCTTACAATCTAAGGTCCCTATCACATTCCCATCAGTCCCTGCCCCAGTGAGCTTACAATCTAAGGTCCCTATCCCATTCCCATCAGTCCCTGCCCCAGTGAGCTTACAGTCTAAGGTCCCTGTCACATTCCCATCAGTCCCTGCCCCAGTGAGCTTACAATCTAAGGTCCCTATCACATTCCCATCAGCCCCTGCCCCAGTGGAGCTTACAATCTAAGGTCCCTATCACATTCCCATCAGTCCCTGCCCCAGTGGAGCTTACAATCTAAGGTCCCTATCACATTCCCATCAGTCCCTGCCCCAGTGGAGCTTACAATCTAAGGTCCCTATCACATTCCTATCAGTCCCTGCCCCAGTGAGCTTACAATCTAAGGTCCCTATCACATTCCCATCAGTCCCTGCCCCAGTGGAGCTTACAATCTAAGGTCCCTATCACATTCCCATCAGTCCCTGCCCCAGTGGAGCTTACAATCTAAGGTCCCTATCACATTCCTATCAGTCCCTGCCCCAGTGAGCTTACAATCTAAGGTCCCTATCACATTCCCATCAGTCCCTGCCCCAGTGGAGCTTACAATCTAAGGTCCCTATCACATTCCCATCAGTCCCTGCCCCAGTGGAGCTTACAATCTAAGGTCCCTATCACATTCCTATCAGTCCCTGCCCCAGTGAGCTTACAATCTAAGGTCCCTATCACATTCCTATCAGTCCCTGCCCCAGTGAGCTTACAATCTAAGTACCTTATCACTTTCCATCAGTCCCTGCCCCAGTGGAGCTTACAATCTAAGGTCCCTATCACATTCATAAATAGCAAAGATTTTCAGTGGAATAAAAACAACAACATTTATTGGCTCAAATTAACAACAACATAAATTATATGAAAAGCATACTATACCAAACAATGACCAGGTGCATCCTAATCTCCTAACGCGTTTCGCACCATGTGGCGCTTCATCAGAGGAGGTGTGGTTTACTTGTGTCACTTCCCTTATATACCCTTAATTTATTAAATATACAGTGTGCAGGGCTACCTAAACACCCCATACCAAGCTAATAGCATATCAAATTTATAAGACATACATAGCCATGGGCTTTCAGGTCGCCCTGTATATAGCACATATTATATCATTATATTAGAAACACACCAATAATTTCAAAAACAACACAAAAAAACCACAAAACAGAAACAAAATTGTAATCACGTAATTAATTAAATAAATAAATCAATAAATCTACGGCTCAGAGAGCCTATAAAGACAAATATCTTAATTGATCCCACATATTAAAGTGCATAATTGTGCATAGTTGTGCATAGGATTCTATTCCTATAATACTTAGAAAACACTTAATGTTGTTGCATCCTGGAGATTCCCTAAATGCCAAAGGCTAATATTATAGCCATATGACCATAACAGTATTTAATCACTTTTACCACATATCATATACCTTTATTATAGATGTTAAATATTAACATAAAAACCTTGAAACCTCCAAGATGCATCAACATCCCAAGTGTACACTAGTGCTCAATACAGATAATAAAACCAATAAATATATGCAATATAAAAAACTACATATTACAAAATATTGATATGAATTTTTTCTAATTATGATTTTTTCATAACCATGATTTTTTCTTTTTTTCTTTCATGACTATGATGACCCAGACCAGTTGACTTAATATTATTTTTTCAGTTTAACATAATAACAATTCATACAGTGTATACAATTTCTTTAAACAGTTTTTTCAGTTTTATTCGGTTCAACATTATAACATCTCCTATTTATCTTAATTCCAAGGTGATATAAGGAAAGGTTTTAGCTCAAACTTTGTATTCATTCCTTTTGGTATCACGGTGTCCAGCGTAAATATCCATTTAGATTCCAATCGTAAAAGTTTGGTTACCAAATTCCCTTCACTCTTTTCATCTATTTTATCTATGCCAAACATGTTAAATTTCATTTGTTTTCCTTTATGCACATAATCAAAGTGTTTATATAACGGATTATCACTATCTTTATTTTTTAAACCTCTCAGATGTTCTCCTAATCTTGTTCTCAGCTGTCTTATAGTACGTCCTATATAGAGGGAACCACATTCACATTGTAGACAATAAATTACGTATTGTGTTTGACATGAGATATAAGTATCTATTCTATATTCTTTATCAGTATTTTTGCTTGAAAAAGTTTTTTTATTACTACTATATTTACATGACTTGCAATGCTTACAAGGGAAGAAACCTTTTGGATCACCTAACCATGTTGTTCCTTTGGTCGATTTTCCTTTTGACCTTAATTTATTAGGGGCTACAATACCCGCTAGGGATTTAGCTTTTCTACTAACTACCCCCGGTTGAATATTTAACTGTTTCAATATTGGATCTGCCTGTAATATATTCCAATTTCTTTTAATTACTTTTCCGATTTTTTTATATTGGACACCAAAATCTAGAATACACCTTATTTCTTCTCTCTTTTCAGCATTAGTAATTTTGACTTTTTCACCTTTTTTGTCACTTTTGTTGTTATTTTTAATTCTCAGCTCATCTACTCTTTGTAGTGCCATTTGCAAATCACATTTTTTATATCCTCTTTCCCCAAGCCTCTCACATTCATGCCTTGCCTGTTCTTTAAACACATCGTAACTGGAACAATTCCTATAAAGTCTCACTAGTTGTGCATATGGTATCGATTTCACTGTGTGTTCTGGATGAAACGAATCTCTTCTCAGGATAGTATTGCCTGCCACTGGTTTCCTGAAAAGTTTCGTATTAACTTGTCCCTTTTCTATATAGAAAGTCAAATCCAAAAAATTAATCTTTTGCATATCATGTTCCAAAGTGAAATTAATATCATATATATTGCTGTTGACATAATGCAGGAAGCCAGACAGTTCATTCGCATCACCATCCCATACCATGATGACATCATCTATGTAGCGATACCATCCCACAATGTCATCATGGTATGGGTTATCTACTCCATAAATATATTCTTCCTCCCACATTGCCATAAACAATCCAGCATATGAGGGCGCAAATTTGGCCCCCATTGCGGTCCCTATCAGTTGCCTATAGTACCTGCTATCAAAAGTCATCACACTGTGGGAGAGAATAAATTCAACCGCATCAAGCAAGAATCTTATCTGTTCACCTGATCTTAAAGATCTATTTAAATACATATTGACTGCCTTAAGCCCATCAACATGATTTATACGTGAATATAACGCTTGCACATCCAGAGTAACCCAAATATAGCTATCTTTCCATTTTATAGCAGAAATTTTAGATGAGGCATCTTGACTATCACGTATATATGCAGGTGTAGATTTTACGATGTCATTAAGATAATAATCTACATATGCGCTGAGACCTTCTGTGAGACTGCCTATACTGGAGACTATTGGCCTCCCTGGGGGACAAGTAACACTTTTATGTAATTTAGGCAAGGCATAAATGTGAGCCATAATCGGGTTTTCCCTCCATATATATTCAAATTCTGATTTATTTAGAATTTCTTGACCTTTAGCATCTGACAAATCACATTCCCATCAGTCCCTGCCCCAGTGGAGCTTACAATCTAAGGTCCCTATCCCATTCCCATCAGTCCCTGCCCCAGTGAGCTTACAATCTAAGGTTCCTATCACATTCCCATCACTCCCTGCCCCAGCGGAGCTTACAATCTAAGGTCCCTATCACATTCCCATCAGTCCCTGCCCCAGTGAGCTACAATCTAAGTCCCTATCCCATTCCCATCAGTCCCTGCCCCAGTGAGCTTACAATCTAAGGTCCCTATCACATTCCCATCAGTCCCTGCCCCAGTGGAGCTTACAGTCTAAGGTCCCTATCACATTCCCATCAGTCCCTGCCCCAGTGGAGCTTACAGTCTAAGGTCCCTATCACATTCCCATCAGCCCCTGCCCCAGTGAGCTTACAATCTAAGGTCCCTATCCCATTCCCATCAGTCCCTGCCCCAGTGAGCTTACAATCTAAGGTCCCTATCACATTCCCATCAGTCCCTGCCCCAGTGAGCTTACAATCTAAGGTCCCTATCCCATTCCCATCAGTCCCTGCCCCAGTGAGCTTACAATCTAAGGTCCCTATCACATTCCCATCAGCCCCTGCCCCAGTGAGCTTACAATCTAAGGTCCCTATCACATTCCCATCAGTCCCTGCCCCAGTGAGCTTACAATCTAAGGTCCCTATCACATTCCCATCAGCCCCTGCCCCAGTGGAGCTTACAATCTAAGGCCCCTATCCCATTCCCATCAGTCCCTGCCCCAGTGGAGCTTACAGTCTAAGGTCCCTATCACATTCCCATCAGCCCCTGCCCCAGTGAGCTTACAATCTAAGGTCCCTATCCCATTCCCATCAGTCCCTGCCCCAGTGAGCTTACAATCTAAGGTCCCTATCACATTCCCATCAGTCCCTGCCCCAGTGAGCTTACAATCTAAGGTCCCTATCACATTCCCATCAGTCCCTGCCCCAGTGAGCTTACAATCTAAGGTCCCTATCCCATTCCCATCAGTCCCTGCCCCAGTGGAGCTTACAATCTAAGGTCCCTATCACATTCCCATCAGTCCCTGCCCCAGTGAGCTTACAATCTAAGGTCCCTATCACATTCCCATCAGTCCCTGCCCCAGTGACCTTACAATCTAAGGTCCCTATCACATTCCCATCAGTCCCTGCCCCAGTGAGCTTACAATCTAAGGTCCCTATTACTTACCATTTTATCAGGAGCCAATCAACCTGCCTGAAAAATTTTGGGGTGTGGACAGTGCCCTGGCTGGAATGAATATCTATATATAATATTCTACACCCTGCTCAGAGATATAAATATTATTTTATACAATGGCATTTTTCTAAACTTTTGTTGAACTTATAATTTATGTTCCATCCTGGAACTCTCTGTCTTCTAAGAATCCAGTTGCCTATGAAAAGGGAGATATTTCCCGTACAGCCTTTAATGCTATTTACACTCAGCAGTCTCAGCGTGCCAGGGAGCTTTATGTGCCCATAAAACTGTATTTATAATATATATTATTTTATAAGCTCTAGTTCAGCTCTTCACTTGGCTCTAACGAGATCTTTCCATAAACTCAATGTATCATAATGAAGGGAATAAAAAGAAAATCAAGGCAAAGCGAAGCTGTAGCTATAGCTGCTCATTCGCACAATAAAGTGCATTGATGGGTTGTTTCCCCTTGGGGCAGAACATTCAGAAATGCCTGGCAGGATAGAAAGAGGGTGGAGCTTGTAGCACTGGGGTGCTTGGTTCAATTCCAGCCAGTGTCGATAAGTAGTGTCTGTGTTCTCCCCATGTCTGTGTGGGTTCCCTCCGGGTTCCCCTGTTTTCTCCCACATTCCAAATCCATACAGGCAGGTTAATTGGCTCCTGATAAAATTGACCCTAGTGTGTGTGAATGTGATAGCAACCCTTAGAGTGTAAGCTTCACTGGGGCAGGGGCTGATGGGAATGTGATAGGGCCCTTAGATTGTAAGCTCCACTGGGGCAGGGGCTGATGGGAATGTGATAGGGCCCTTAGATTGTAAGCTCCACTGGGGCAGGGGCTGATGGGAATGTGATAGGGACCTTAGATTGTAAGCTCACTGGGGCAGGGGCTGATGGGAATGTGATAGGGACCTTAGATTGTAAGCTCACTGGGGCAGGGGCTGATGGGAATGTGATAGGGACCTTAGATTGTAAGCTTCACTGGGGCAGGGGCTGATGGGAATGTGATAGGGACCTTAGATTGTAAGCTTCACTGGGGCAGGGGCTGATGGGAATGTGATAGGGCCCTTAGATTGTAAGCTCCACTGGGGCAGGGGCTGATGGGAATGTTATAGGGCCCTTAGATTGTAAGCTCACTGGGGCAGGGGCTGATGGGAATATGATAGGGCCCTTAGATTGTAAGCTTCACTGGGGCAGGGGCTGATGGGAATGTGATAGGGCCCTTAGATTGTAAGCTCCACTGGGGCAGGGGCTGATGGGAATGTGATAGGGACCTTAGATTGTAAGCTTCACTGGGGCAGGGGCTGATGGGAATGTGATAGGGCCCTTAGATTGTAAGCTCCACTGGGGCAGGGGCTGATGGGAATGTTATAGGGCCCTTAGATTGTAAGCTTCACTGGGGCAGGGGCTGATGGGAATGTGATAGGGACCTTAGATTGTAAGCTCCACTGGGGCAGGGACTGATGGGAATGTGATAGGGACCTTAGATTGTAAGCTCACTGGGGCAAGGGCTGATGGGAATGTGATAGGGACCTTAGATTGTAAGCTCCACTGGGGCAGGGACTGATGGGAATGTGATAGGGACCTTAGATTGTAAGCTCCACTGGGGCAGGGACTGATGGGAATGTGATAGGGACCTTAGATTGTAAGCTCACTGGGGCAGGGACTGATGGGAATGTGATAGGGACCTTAGATTGTAAGCTCCACTGGGGCAGGGGCTGATGGGAATGTGATAGGGACCTTAGATTGTAAGCTCCACTGGGGCAGGGACTGATGGGAATGTGATAGGGACCTTAGATTGTAAGCTCACTGGGGCAGGGACTGATGGGAATGTGATAGGGACCTTAGATTGTAAGCTCACTGGGGCAGGGACTGATGGGAATGTGATAGGGACCTTAGATTGTAAGCTCACTGGGGCAGGGACTGATGGGAATGTGATAGGGACCTTAGATTGTAAGCTCACTGGGGCAGGGACTGATGGGAATGTGATAGGGACCTTAGATTGTAAGCTCACTGGGGCAGGGACTGATGGGAATGTGATAGGGACCTTAGATTGTAAGCTCACTGGGGCAGGGGCTGATGGGAATGTGATAGGGACCTTAGATTGTAAGCTCACTGGGGCAGGGACTGATGGGAATGTGATAGGGACCTTAGATTGTAAGCTCACTGGGGCAGGGACTGATGGGAATGTGATAGGGACCTTAGATTGTAAGCTCACTGGGGCAGGGGCTGATGGGAATGTGATAGGGACCTTAGATTGTAAGCTCACTGGGGTAGGGACTGATGGGAATGAGATAGGGACCTTAGATTGTAAGCTCACTGGGGCAGGGACTGATGGGAATGGGATAGGGACCTTAGATTGTAAGCTCACTGGGGCAGGGGCTGATGGGAATGTGATAGGGACCTTAGATTGTAATCTCCACTGGGGCAGGGACTGATGGGAATGTGATAGGGACCTTAGATTGTAAGCTCACTGGGGCAGGGACTGATGGGAATGTGATAGGGACCTTAGATTGTAAGCTCACTGGGGCAGGGGCTGATGGGAATGGGATAGGGACCTTAGACTGTAAGCTCACTGGGGCAGGGACTGATGGGAATGTGATAGGGACCTTAGATTGTAAGCTCACTGGGGCCGGGACTGATGGGAATGTGATAGGGACCTTAGATTGTAAGCTCACTGGGGCAGGGGCTGATGGGAATGTGATAGGGACCTTAGATTGTAAGCTCACTGGGGCAGGGGCTGATGGGAATGTGATAGGGACCTTAGATTGTAAGCTCACTGGGGCAGGGGCTGATGGGAATGTGATAGGGACCTTAGACTGTAAGCTCACTGGGGCAGGGACTGATGGGAATGGGATAGGGACCTTAGACTGTAAGCTCACTGGGGCAGGGACTGATGGGAATGTGATAGGGACCTTAGATTGTAAGCTCCACAGAGCCTACAGGGGCAGAGATGGGAATAATATATATAAGGGCTCATTTACTTGCTCAGGTCTGGTGTGCAAAGTCCAATTTCGGACCTAATACATCATGTTTTTTTATCCACAATCTAAAAGATAAATTGCACCCAAAGCATTAAAACAATTGTGGGTGCATTTTGTGTTGATATTGTGTGTCATTCACTAAGCGCAAGTCTGCTTCACCTGTACCCTGCAGAGGGTAGCCTGGAATTGCCAGTTGAAGGCGACAGTAGCTCCAGGGTTCCCCTACATCAATAGGCGCACTTGTGTGCGATTTGAAAGAGGAGGCAGAATGACTGCATTGGTGCCAAATAGTGATAAGCAAAATTTTTCACCACAAAAATAAAAACACTTTACATAGTGCAACCTCTTTGTCCAAAGGAAACCTGCCCAATTATGAATATCCCACAGCAGGGGCCCCCAGCCTTACTTACTCGGGAGCCACAGTCAAATGTAAAAAGACTTGGGGAGCAACACAAGCACCATAAAAGTTCATGGAGGAGCCAAATAAGGGCTGTGATTGGCTATTAGGTAGCCTCTATGCACCCTATCAGCTTACAGGGGGCTTTATTTGGTAGGAAATCTTGTTTTTATTCAACCAAAACTTGCCCCCAAGTCAGGAATCCAAAAACAACTCCCTGGTTTGGGGGCACTGAGAGCAACATCCAAGGGGTTGGGGAGCAGCATGTTGCCCCTGAGCCACTGGTTGGGGATCACTGATCTACAGTATCTAAAGATGGCCATACACGGGCACATTTAAATGGGGGTTCACCTTTCATTTACATTTTATTATGTTATAGAATGACCAGTTCTAGGCAAACTTTTCAATTCTTCATTATTTATTACTTATAGTTTTTTAATTATTTGCCTTCTTTGTAGCTTTCAAATGGGGGTCACTGACCCCAGCAGCCCAAAACCTATTGCTCTATAAGGCTCCAGTTTTAGTGTTATTGTTACTTTTTACAACTTTTTTTTTCTATTCAGTCCCTCTCCTATTCATATACCAGTCTCTCATTCAAACCACTCCCTGGTTGCTAAGGTAATTTGGACCCTAGCAACCAGATAGCAACAGAGAGGCTTCAGATGGGGTTTTTTGCCTTCCTCTGGATCAACTAGCAGTTGGGCAGGTTATATATAGGCATTAGGGTTGAACGTGATGGACATACGTCTTTTTTCAACCTAACTTACTATGTTACTAGATAGCTGTTATAACTCCAAACTGGAGAGTTGCTTAACAATTATTGAATAATTAAAAAACTACAGATAATAAAAAATGAAGACCAATTGCAAGTTGTCTCAGTATATCACTCTCTACATGGCCAGATGTGGATCGTGCAGGCTTGATTGAGGACCGCATTGGCTCATTGGCTTTTCGTATTCCCTTCATTGGCCCTAGGGCCAAACGATCATATCGTCCAACCAAGGTGGGCATAAAGGGGAAAAGGTGACCTTGCCAAGCGAGCGATTCTCGCCGTGTATGGCCACCTTAAGAAGTAAAATATGCAGCAATATAACCGCTTATTTCTGCCACCTCCAACCAGAACCAGATGCGTCACTGCCTGCTGTTTGTAATATTTGGGGCCGACGGCGCCGGCTATGCCACATGACTCCGAATGCAGCAAAGGACTTGAACAAATAGAGGCTATTAAAGTAAAATATGGGCTTATTGCACCGTACAATTATATATCTGAGTAAGAGCCGCTGCCGTACGCGACCCCGGAGGTCCAATAAAACACCTAATGGCGCATTGGCGGGATGCGTTATAGCGCAGGCTTCACTGAAAATCACTTCTAACTGTTTTCGAGGAAAAAAAACACACACGCTTAAGTATTTGGAATGCGGCACCAGAGGGTTTAAGGTTAAATTTCCCAGAAATTGCAGCTCTATTGCTCTACGGGAGGCTGTTGCTAGGCAACAAGCAAAGATGATCATTATGCGGTTTGGAGCAAAACTTCTGCAGGCAACTTTTGTTTCTGTAAATCATTGTGCTTTATCTCCTTCCAGGGCAGGGTTCCCGGAGATATCATTGTACTACAGCTCCCAGCATCCCCTGGCAGGTTCTTAGACTGACCTTTAATTTCCTTACACAGGATATAAGGTGGGGGGGGGGGGTCACGGCTTGCCGAGACCTTGTTTTCATTTAGGTTACAATTCTAATCCCATCTGTAAAGTCGACTCACTTTATATTTACCCTTCTACTGCCATAGAATGGTACATATAAAGTGAGTTGACTTTACAGAATGTTTAAGACTGAAGCTTTATTGTATCTGCAACAACTGAATGGGACCTGATCAATTTAGTAGTTATTTCAATGAATGATTTTATTCCAGTGACTTTTATTTGATCATTTATTACATCCCTATACAGGTATCAGACCCATTATCCAGAAAGTTCCAAATTACGGAAAGGCCATCTCCCATAGACTCCATTTTAATGAAATAATTCAAATTTTTAAAAATGGTTTCTTTTTCCTCTGTAATAATAAAACAGTACCTGTACTTGATCCCAAATAAGATATAATTACCCCTTATTGGGGGCAGAACAGCCCTATTGGGTTTATTTAATGGTTAAATGATTCCCTTTTCTCTGTAATAATAAAACAGTACCTGTACTTGATCCCAACTAAGATATAATTACCCCTTATTGGGGCAGAACAGTCCTATTGGGTTTATTTCATGGTTAAATGATTCCCTTTTCTCTGTAATAATAAAACAGTACCTGTACTTGATCCCAACTAAGATATAATTACCCCTTATTGGGGGCAGAACAGCCCTATTGGGTTTATTTCATGGTTAAATGATTCCCTTTTCTCTGTAATAATAAAACAGTACCTGTACTTGATCCCAACTAAGATATAATTACCCCTTATTGGGGCAGAACAGTCCTATTGGGTTTATTTAATGGTTAAATGATTCCCTTTTCTCTGTAATAATAAAACAGTACCTGTACTTGATCCCAACTAAGATATAATTACCCCTTATTGGGGCAGAACAGTCCTATTGGGTTTATTTAATGGTTAAATGATTCCCTTTTCTCTGTAATAATAAAACAGTACCTGTACTTGATCCCAACTAAGATATAATTACCCCTTATTGGAGCCAAAACAATACTACTGGATTTAATTACTGCTTAAATATTTTTTTAGTAGAGTTTAGGTAGGAGATCCAAATTACAGGAAGAACCCTTATCCGGAATACCCCAGGTCCCAAGCATTCCGGGTAACAGGTCCCATCCCTATACATTAATATTGATACATATAATTGTGCCACTAGGTGGAGCATGTGGTGAAAACAGAAAACCAACTGAATTCAATGGGAGCTAAAGAAAAGAGTGGGGGGGGGGGGAGACCTTAGCCTTAGGGCTCTGGCACACAGGGAGATTAGTCGCCTGCGACAAAACTCCCTATTCGCGGGCGACTAATCTCCCTGAGTTGCCTTCCCCTGCCATCCCACCGGCGAAAATGTAAGTCGCCGGTGGGATGACACACGCGGCGGCGCGATTTTGCGCAAATCGCCGAAAAAGCCTCGCGAGGCAACTTCGGTGATTTGCGCGAAATCGCGCTGACTTAATGGAATATATGGGAGAATAATACAAACAAGAGAGACATGGCTGCAGTGTTCACCTTGGCTAATGCAATGCCCTTGATGCCATAAAACCGCCAGATACTTGCCAATAAATTTGTAATTCCCCTTCCTTTCCTGAACAGTTCCACCATCCATGTCACTTTTAATCCTTTTGTCCCCATTTTTTATTACATAAACCTCATCACCCACCCCCAATTCCCCCCCCCCCTACCCCATTAATTTGTTTCTTAACTTTCCAAGTTGGATGGGCTATCTAAATCGGTATGGTTTAACCACTGGGCCTTGGGGCCAACTGAGATCCATTCTTGCTAGTGTCGGCACTCCAATGCTAACATATCCCACATAGCGGGGTGCTCAGCCACATGAATTGCATAGAAAATGTATTTTCAGACCGGCACACACTAATTAAAATTCTGTATCTTTCTGTGAGCGCATTGCACAAAAATCCGACGTTTCGGCCTTCATTAGGTCCTTTCTCCAGCTTTTGTCCATTTCTCAGGTTCTTCATCGGGACATTTGGCCAGTGGACTGGGGGGGGTGAATTTTGGTTGTAAGTTGTAATTATTGGCCGGCATGTCGGTCTGAGTTATGTTAATTCTTTCTTGTGAAGTTTTTAATAAAAACACATAAAAACCCTAATGGGGACCGAAATGTCAGATTTTTGTGCAATGCACTCACAGAAAGATATGGAATTTTAATTAGGGTGTGCCGGTCTGAAAATACATTTTATATAGGTAGATAGATAGATAGATAGATAGATAGATAGATGGTAGATAGATAGATAGATAGATAGATAGATAGATAGATAGATAGATAGATAGATAGGCAGATAGATGATAGATGATAGATAGATAGATAGATAGATAGATAGATAGATAGATAGATAGATAGATAGATAATAGATAGATAGATAGATAGACAGATAGATGATAGATAGATAGATAGATAGATAGATAGATAGATAGATAGATAGATGATAGATAGATAGATAGATAGGCAGATAGATGATAGATGATAGATAGATAGATAGATAGATAGATAGATAGATAGATAGATAGATGATAGATAGATAGATAGATAGATAGACAGATAGATGATAGATAGATAGATGATAGATAGATAGATAGATAGATAGATAGATAGACGTTTAGATAGATAGATAGACAGACAGACAGATGATAGATAGATAGATAGATAGACAGACAGATGATAGATAGATAGATGATAGATAGATAGACGTTTAGATAGATAGATAGATAGATAGATAGATAGATAGACGTTTAGATAGATGATAGATAGATAGATAGATAGATAGACAGACAGACAGACAGATGATAGATAGGTAGATGATAGATAGACAGACAGACGTTTAGATAGATAGATAGATGGATAGATAGATAGACAGATAGATGATAGCTAGATAGATAGATAGATAGATAGACGTTTAGATAGATGATAGATAGATAGATAGATAGATAGATAGATAGATAGACAGACAGACAGACAGATGATAGATAGGTAGATGATAGATAGATAGACGTTTAGATAGATAGATAGATGGATAGATGGATAGATAGATAGACAGATAGATGATAGCTAGATAGATAGATAGATAGACTACCATTAGAAAACAGTAGAAAGACAAACCAGTATAACATCAGTAAGTTTATCATTGTCAGGTCCCTCCTTTTGGGTGGGTTCTCACAGACCACTAAATGCTCCGATCCTGCTAATGCTTCTAACGATAACAATACTGCTCCATGCCTTGCTGTCAAGTAATAATACAACAGCATTTTATTAATACTCTTACTCATGCCCCTATATCTACAGTAATGTGTCTGACGAGATAAGTAACGTTCCATTAGCGAACTGCAACTCCCAGCATGCTTGCGGTAACTGGGGTTGATGGTAGATGCCAGAGTGCAAAAAAGTTTCCCATAAGTTCCCTCGGCAGCGAATGTAAAGATTTATTGGCTATGTTATTTCTACAGAATACCCGCCGACATGCCAGCGCTGAATAGTAAAGAGAAGAACATTTAATGCCTTTGATATTGGCAGAAAAATGCCGTATTACAGGCCGCCAGCTGTGCTCTGTGTCACACACTGTACGGCTCTGCCTCCCGCTATTGTTTAACAAGCTGTTTCCTGACAGACACTTCCATTTATCATACTTGTTAGGCCCCAAATTGCCTCGCTCGGAACCTTCTGTTGAGGAACAAAAACAAAAAGCACCTGGCTTCTTTAAAAAAAATTTTTCCAAATACAAAGCAGGGTTCGCTAACCCCCACGCCACCACATTACTGGAAATGAGCACAAGCATCATTATTTTGAGACAAGCGGAAGAAATGTATGGAATTATGTCATAAAAAAAACAGAGCTTTATTGTAGGCTGGGCTTAACTATTGATTGTTTCATACTTAGGGGCCACCATGAGCGATGGTTGCATTGGACTTCTTTTTTATACATTTTTGTGCCGTCTCTACCTAACATTTATTTTCCTTGTGCAACCAACCAGTTTATATTGTCTGTCACTGACCCACGGCATGTAAAAAAGAGTGGAAAGTCAAAGAAACAGAGGTGAAATAGGATATCTTTGTTTTTAATGGACAACACAAAGCGTTTGCGATAGTGAGATTATTCCTTCAGGCAACAACATTCAAAAATTAATTTGGAATAGCAAAGTACGATATCATCTACATAGACAAAGGTATCTGGTGTAAAATGCTATGTCCTCAGTTGGAACGCTCACTTTCGCCAGAAACAATGACCATGGTCGGAAATAGGGGTAGCCAGAAGGGCGCAACAATGGAGGGGTGCCAAGCAGGTATCTCCCCTGCCTACCCCTAGTCCAAGCTCCCTAGTCATTGCCCCTATCACTTGTCATTGTGCGGTTGGGGCAATGGCACCCCTCACGTTACCCATGAGTGTAGGAGAGTGCAGGAGAGAGGTGGCTGCCTGGGTTGCCTAGGGCGCCTGGTTGGCTTGGCCTGCCCCTGACAATGACAACACAAGTGTTATGGGTGACCCCATAAAAACCTAACATCAATGGTAGCAATGGTAAGACTTGGGTGGAGAGGTGTAAAGCTTTCCACTATTGGACTCTGGATCTGTGGAAATGTGTCCTCTGGAGTGACAAATGGCACTGCCTGCCTGAATGGATAGTAACAATGGTAAAGTTTGGAAAAGGAATAACGGCCTGGGGCTGTTTCTATTAGGGATGCACCAAATCCAGGATTCGGTTCGGGATTCCGGCCAAATCCAGGCATTTTTTGATGGATTCAGTTTCGGCTGAATTCACGGTCCTGGCCGAACTGAATCTGGATCCCAATTAGTGCTAATTAGCATTTGGAAAGGGTTACATGGTAGGGTGAAAATTTTTCACGCACAGCAACTATTAACCCTTCCCAATCTTAATTAGCATATGCTATGCAAAGGATTCGGGTTCGGGATTCGGCAGAATCCGTCAGGGTGAGTTCGGGCGAACCCAAAAAAGTGGGTTCAGTGCATCCCTAATTTCCATGGTTTTGGCTAAAGCAAGTGAAATCAAACCTTAAGGCTAAAAAGTCCAATGACATTTTTTAAAAATACTGTGCTAGTACTACTGTTTTTTGGCAGCAATTTGTGAAAGGCTCTTTCCTGTGAAGCACAATAATCCCAATAATGCACAAAGCCAGGTCCATAGACATTTGGGTTTGCTGAGATAAGAGTGAAAGAATCTGTCGTGCATACACAGGGCCCTGACCTCAACCCAACGAAACCCCTGTAGGATGAAATGGAACCCAGATTCCAAGCCAAGACTGAGCTCCAACATCTGTGCCGAACCTCACTTATGCTCTTGTGGCTGAATGGAAATGTGGAAGCTTCTAGTGGAAAAGTGTGAGGAGCAAATACTAACTTGTGCTTCATCAGAAACACTTACAACATATTGTGTTGGCTCTTTTAACACAAACCTGAACCCCCTGGCCAGGACCAAAGGTAGAGATGAAGGGACCAAGGGTTGAAGGGTTCAGTAGTTGGAGGCAGCAAGCTGGACATGTCCGAGCCTTCCGGAGTACGACTTGATTTGCACACAATATGGCTCTGCTTCCCATACTGTTACCATCAAAGCAAAAGGGACTTGTTTGCCTCGTTCCAAATACAATTTGCTTTGAAGTTTGATATGGTTGTATGCCATTTCTTCCCCGCTGGTTTTGTTTTTTTGCATCCTCATTTCACACCCAAGTGCACATTTATATTTTTATCGCAGGTGCACAGTTTCCTCAGTTTGACAGTGTTTATTGAGTACGTAACACTGGGTGCCCCTGATCCGGAGCCAAAATATTTCCAAGGGAAGAAAGAGTCACTTAGCAACCCGTTGGATTAAAGACTCCGGAAATATGCCGTGGATAAAATGAAGAATCAGGAAAGGGGGTGCGGGTATAATTACGGCATTATTACCACTGTGCGGCTTTGATAGAAAGAGAAATCTGGCCGGCCCTGTGAGCCTAATGTATTTAAACAGAGAGGCGAGCGCCAGATTAAATTACATAAATTCGGAAGCCGCAGACATGATTGCAAATGTTGTTCCAAAAATATGAGCCACTTGGCAATAGGAAAAGAAAGAAACCGGCTTCATTATTAGTGATTAAACCCCAAAAGTTTGTCGCTAACGATTTCACCGTACTTCCTACTGGCAAACGGCTAAATTATTTTCAGGTGCTCAGATAATGAAACCTATATAATTAACCACGGACTAACGGAGCCTGGCTTTTCCCTCTATGCAGGCTGCTCGGCGGGCACACACGCTTGGCACAGATATAAGCAAATAAGGCAGATAGTGAGCAAATGGGCAATCCCGATCCGCTGGCACATCTGTGATATTAAACTTCATTTCAGTTCTGCATGGACGGCTGGATTTGCAGGGCTTTAACGTTCACAGCAAACTAGCTTTCAAATACAAAAAAAAAAACACATCTTCCAAAGATCTTTGTGTGCACTGACTGCAAAGTGAATTAAAACTAAAGCCTAGGGAGATAGGAATTATTAGCTATTATGTGCTCTCCCTTTCATAATAACACGACCTTCACTACTGGGTATAAATGTTTCCTTTTTATATGCTTTAGTTGTGATTGGCACCTACAGAAATGCACTTCAGCTTTAGCATCTATCCAATTGCTCTTCAGGTATTACTGTATAACTTGAAATGATTGGCACCGATGGTTCGTTAGGTATGTTCAGTTGATTGGTGTCTGTGGAATTGTTTTTTAGGTATGTTAAACTTCAGATAATCAGCATCTGTGTAATTGTTCCTTAGGCATGTCGAGCTTTAGATCATGGTATCTATGGAATGACTCTTGAGGTATGTTCAATCTTAGATGACCAGCACCTTCAGATAATCAGCTACTATTAAATTGCTCCTCAGAAATGTTCAACTTCAGATGATTGATGCCTATGGAATTGTTCTTCTGGAATTTTTAAATACAGATGACCGGCACCTATGCAATAGCTCTTTAGGTATGTAAATCTCACATGAATTTGTAGAATTGTTCAGCTTTAGATAATCAGCCTATAGATTTGTTCTTTAGGTATGTTCTACTTCAGTTGATCAGCACCTATGAAATTGTTCTTTAGATATGTTCTATCTCAGATGTTCAGGGGGTGTGGGAATTCAGGGAGATAGGAATTATTAGCTATTATGTGCTCTCCCTTTCATAATAACACAACCTTCACTGAATACCGGGTATAAATGTTTCCTTTTTATATGCTTTAGTTGTGAATTTATATAAGTGATTGGCACCTACAGAAATGCGCTTTAGCACCTATTAAAGGAACAGTAACACCAAAAAATGAAAGTGTATAAAAGTAACTAAAATATAATGTGCTGCTGCCCTGCACTGGTAAAAGTTGTGTGTTTACTTCAGAAAGTCTACTATAATTTATATAAATAAGCTGCTGTGTAGCCATGGAGGCAGCCATTCAAAGGAGAAAAGGCACAGGCACATAGCAGATAACAGATAAAACACTATTGTATTCTACAGAGCTTATCTGTTATCTGCTATGTAACCTGTGCCTTTTCTCCTTTTTTCCAGCTTGAATGGCTGCCCCCATGGCTACACAGCAGCTTATCATATAAATTATAGTAGTGTTACTGTAGCAAACACACCAGTTTTACCAGTGCAGGGCAACAGTGCATTATATTTTTAATACTTTAAAGCTCTTTCATTGTTTGGTGTTACTGTTCCTTTAAATTGCTCTTCAGGTATTACTGTATAATAGTTAATTTTACCCATGGAATGACTCTTGAGGTACAGTATGTTCAATCTTAGATGACCAGCACCTTCAGATAATCAGCATCTATTAAATTGTTCTTCAGGAATGTTCAACTTCAGATGATTGATGCCTAGGGAATTGTTCTTTAGGTATGTTCTACTTCAGATGATCAGCACCTAGGGAATTATTCTTTAGGTATGTTCTACTTCAGTTGATCAGCACCTAGGGAATTGTTCTTTAGGTGTGTTCTATCTCAGATGTTCAGCACCTAGGGAATTGTTCTTTAGGTATGATCTACTTCAGATGATCAGCACCTAGGGAATTGTTCTTTAGGTATGTTCTACTTCAGTTGATCAGCACCTAGGAAATTGTTCTTTAGGTGTGTCCTATCTCAAATGTTCAGCACCTAGGGAATTGTTCTTTAGGTATGATCTACTTTAGATGATCCACACCTAGGGAATTGTTCTTTAGGTATGTTCTACTTCAGATGTTCAGCACCTAGGGAATTGTTCTTTAGGTATGTTCTACTTTAGATGTTCAACACCTAGGGAATTGTTCTTTAGGTATGTTCTATTTCAGATGATCAGCACCTAGGGAATTGTTCTTTAGGTATGTTCTACTTCAGATGATCATCACCTAGGGAATTGTTCTTTAGGTATGTTCTACTTCAGATGATCAGCACCTAGGGAATTGTTCTTTAGGTATGTTCTACTTTAGATGTTCAACACCTAGGGAATTGTTCTTTAGGTATGTACTATTTCAGATGATCAGCACCTAGGGAATTGTTCTTTAGGTATGTTCTACTTCAGATGATCATCACCTAGGGAATTGTTCTTTAGGTATGTTCTACTTCAGATGATCAGCACCTAGGGAATTGTTCTTTAGGTATGTTCTACTTCATTTGATCGGCACCTATGAAATTGTTCTTTAGGTATGTTCTATCTCAGATGTTCAGCGCCTAGGGAATTGTTCTTTAGATATGTTCTACTTCAGATGATCAGCACCTAGGGAATTGTTCTTTAGGTATGTTCTACTTCAGTTAATCAGCACCTAGGGAATTGTTCTTTAGGTATGTTCTACTTCAGATGATCAGCACCTAGGGAATTGTTCTTTAGGTATGTTCTACTTCAGATGATCAGCACCTAGGGAATTGTTCTTTAGGTATGTTCTACTTCAGTTGATCAGCACCTAGGAAATTGTTCTTTAGGTATGTTCTACTTCAGATGATCAGCACCTAGGAAATTGTTCTTTAGGTATGTTCTACTTCAGAAGATCAGCGCCTATGAAATTGTTCCAAGGTATGTTCAGCATGTTGTGCACCTATGGTTCATAGGCAGAGATCTTTTCACTAGTTAGATCTCTGTGATTAGCACCTGTATCCATTGCTCTGTGATGGTCATTTACTTAATACCTCTTGGATCAGTGACCTGGAGAAGCTTATGAGCAAATGTCTCAGTTGACCTTTCCCTATTTCAGCCATGATGCCTCGTACTTTCTTTGTTGTGTTTCCAGTAACCAAAGAGACTTCTTGCTTGGTTCCCTCTTCCATATAAAGCATAAAAATAGAGCAACAATTAAATGTATCATGGCCATTGAGCGGATTGATTGCTAAAAGCGAGGCTTGTGGTTTGCAAACCTCAAGGTTAATATGGGCACCAGAGCAATCTGAGCTAAGGACAATGACATCACTGACTTCAGAATATTCAATACATAAAGGACACAGAGTTCCAAGACAACCCTGAGAGTGTAATTAATTTCCTTCATATAAATACAAATGCTTGGTCGGAGATTATAGGAGACTTGAAACTTCAAATTAACTTTTGTGTGCCTTTTGTTCATTATTTACATGTTTTGTTTTGCTGCTCCCAGGGGTCAGTGACCCCGACAACCAGATACGGTTCCATTTTCAGCTCAACTACCTCTAACTAGCGTGTTTTCAGGGTGAGAATCTCCTTCTAAGAGCTTTAACTGGCAGGCAATTCTCATAGAGAGCAATGGAAATTATGTTTGGGATACTATTAAGGGCAGTAAGCAAAACGGCTGCAACTGCCCCCGGTGTCACTGCCCTAAAGGGCAAAGGGCTTGTGAAAAAGTGCAGGCCTAGAATTAGCCCTAATTCTCAGACTGCACTTTTTCGAAGGCCAAAATCAGCCCCTGTGTGGCATTAGCCTTAAGGTCCCCAAGCGAGCGGATCTTCACCTGATATACCCCACCTACGGGTGGGCAATATCGGGAGAAACCAGGATAATGCGATCGTTTGGCCCTGGGGCCAAACGATCAAATTATAATGATGGGTATAGGCAAAGTCGTTTTGGCTCGTTGATGCGGTCCCCAGTCCGACTAGATTTTTTAACCTTCCCGATCGATATCTGGCCAATTTCAGGCCAGATATCAGTCGGGCAGGCCCGTCGGTAGTGCCCATACATGGGGCGATTAGCTGCCGAATTGGTCTAAAAAGAGACCAATATCGGCAGCTTCAATCGGCCCGTGTATGGGGACCTTTAGATGCAATACAGTTTGCCGCAAATAAATGACTTGCTTCTATGGAGCAGCACCATCTAGTGGTCATAATTGGAATAGTACTGTTACATTCTATGGCAAACCCTTGTGCCAAAGGTTGTGCAGGTCATTGCTGGTGGTGGGGGCCCCAGTCATGTTACCCCAATGTCTGGAGGAGAACTGACTTCTGCCCCTTTGCTTCAAGAGTAAGAAACAGAAATGAATAAACAAACACTGCTTTCAATAGCAATTACATTCACAAATAACGTTACAGCCAATGAGTGTATATTTTCTTCCATTATGTGAAATGATTTTGGGTCTAGTTCCCCTTTAGGAAACAGGCGGTTTCCAGATAATATATTGTTATTTCTTTAAACAATTTAGAGTGGCTTTTTATCCATTTATAAATGAACCTGACTCATACCTTATAAATATGAATAGATTCGGCTGCGTGTTGTTGCCGCTGCTTAGTCACTGCCATTCTCCCTCGTGGAACAGAAACGTGGCCTTTTTGTTTGTTTGCATTAAACGCACAGTATGTGTATAATTTGTGTTTAAGTTAAATATAGGATAAGCCTTCAGCCGGCCCCATACGCAGGCTGATAAAAGCTGCTGACTCTGCCCCACTAATCCAAGCAGCGTATTGGTGAGCGATGGGGTGCCAGCCATAGGCAGGAATTAAAGGGTAAGTAAACTTTAAAAATACTGTAAAATTGCTCAGGGTGATTTTTTTAGTTTGAGAAGTACCAGTATGATAGTGAGTAATATTCTGAGACAATTTGCATTTGGTCTTCATTTTTTATTCTTTGTAGTTGTCTGGTGATTTCATAATCTTCAGTTTGGAGTTTCAGCAGTTATCTGGTTGCTAGGGCCCAGTTACCTTAGCAACAAGGGAGTGGCTTGGATGAGAGACAGGTATATGAATAGGAGAGGGGCCTGAATAAATAACAATAAAACTGTAGCCTCACAGAGCAGTAGTTTTTTGATTGTCGGGGTCAGCGACCCCCATTTAAAAGCTGCAAACTGGTTTGGACTGGGAAAAAACTCGGTGGGCCCCGACCTTTGCCAGATCTTCCCCGGTCGATCGTTCCTCCCCTGACGCAGGGGAAAATGCTGGGGGGGTTAGAGAGGCTTAGTGGGGGGCCCTGCTGGGGGGGGTTAGAGAAGCTCAGTGGGGGCCCCTGCTGGGGGGGTTAGAGAGGCTCAGTGGGGGCCCCTGCTGGGGGGGGTTAGAGAGGCTCAGTGGGGGCCCCTGCTGGGGGGGCTTAGAGAGGCTCAGTGGGGGCCCCTGCTGGGGGGGTTAGAGAGGCTCAGTGGGGGCCCCTGCTGGGGGGGCTTAGAGAGGCTCAGTGGGGGCCCCTGCTGGGGGGGTTAGAGAGGCTCAGTGGGGTCCCCTAGTGGGGGGTTAGAGAGGCTCAGTGGGGGCCCCTGCTGGGGGGGTTAGAGAGACTCAGTGGGGGCCCCTAGTGGGGGGCTTAGAGAGGCCCAGTGGGGGCCCCTGCTGGGGGGGTTAGAGAGGCTCAGTGGGGGCCCCTGCTGGGGGGGTTAGAGAAGCTCAGTGGGGGCCCCTGCTGGGGGGGTTAGAGAGGCTCAGTGGGGGCCCCTGTTGGGGGGGTTAGAGAGACTCAGTGGGGGCCCCTGCTGGGGGGGTTAGAGGGGCTCAGTGGGGGCCCCTGCTGGGGGGGGTTAGAGAAGCTCAGTGGGGGCCCCTGCTGGGGGGGTTAGAGAGGCTCAGTGGGGGCCCCTGCTGGGGGGAGTTAGAAAGGCTCAGTGGGGGCCCCTGCTGGGGGGGGGTTAGAGAGGCTCAGTGGGGGCCCCTGCTGGGGGGGGTTAGAGAGGCTCAGTGGGGGCCCCTGCTGGGGGGGGTTAGAGAGGCTCAGCAGGGGCCCCTGCAGCAGGGTTAGGGAGTGTGGGGGAGACCCCGGTGGGCCCTGCACCCCCCAGTCTGACCCTGACTGCAAAGAGTTGAAAGAAGGCAAATAATTAAAAACTTAAACAAATGAGTAACGAAGACCAATTGAAAAGTTGCTTAGAATAGGTCATTCTATAATATATTAAAAGTTACCTTAAAGGTGAACCACCGCTTTATTAAATAAAGAGAGACCCCCCCAAAGGCAGAGAACAGAGCGGGACAGACGGATAGAGTTTCCCTGATTTGTTACAGTTTCCTTGTTCTTGGAACATGGCAGCACTGGAGGAAATAATGGCATGAAAGTAACATTGCAGCAACTGTAGAAGCTACAGAGATATTTGCCTTTAATGCTCTTGGCTGCAGGATCGGAAACGTACGATTACGGCTATTTCAACATTATCTTTATTAAAAAAAAATAAAGCCCATTCCAACGTAGGGAAAGCCAGTTTGGCTGCATTTCAGCATCTCAGCGAGGGAAAATCCTCTCCACGTTAACGCCGCACAGAGAGGGGTAAAAGCTCCCTCTGGGGTCGGAGGTTAAGCGCTTTATATGCCAATATCTGAGCGGAAAGCAAATTTGAAAAAGAATAATAAAAAAAAAAAACATTTCGCTGAACGGCAAATCCGTTCTCGCGGTTAATCCAATCTCGGTGCTTTTGGGGTCAGCGTTTCAAAAATGGATATAATGTTTAAAAAGTTTCAAAAGCATTTAATAATTGAACGCTGACGCATGAATATTTATGTGGCCCTTTGTAGCGTGTTTAAAACTGGAGGAAAAATGACGGCACTTTGGGGAGAAAATATCTTTTTAGCTCCGGAATTCCACTGAAACTGTGGCTGGGGTTGGTGGGGGGAATAATGTCACAAAAATACTCCTTTCTGCTTCTAGAGAGGAGAGACGTTTTGTGGTGGTCTTTACTTCTATCCCAACATGAAAACAAAAGCACTGTCAGGCCCTGTGGATAGTTTTGCTGGTGGGGTTCTAGGTTCAGTTCCAGCCTGGGCACTGTATGTATGTTCCATATGTTCTACCATAGGTCTCCAGTTTCTTCTCATATTCCAGAACCATATAGGAAGGTCTCCTATGGGTACTCCAGTTTCCTCTCATACTCCAGAACCATATAGGAAGGTCTCCTATAGGTACTCCAGTTTCCTCTCATGCTCCAGAACCATATAGGAAGGTCTCCTATGGGCACTCCAGTTTCTTCTCATGCTCCAGAACCATATAGGAAGGTCTCCTATGGGTACTCCAGTTTCTTCTCATGCCCCAGATCCATGTAGGAAGGTCTCCTATGGGTACTCCAGTTTCTTCTCATGCCCCAGATCCATGTAGGAAGTTCTCATATGGGTACTCCAGTTTCTTCTCATGCCCCAGATCCATGTAGGAAGGTCTCCTATGGGTACTCCAGTTTCTTTTCATGCTCCAGATCCATATAGGAAGGTTTCCTATGGGTACTCCAGTTTCTTCTCATGCTCCATATCCATATAGGAAGGTCTCCTATGGGTACTCCAGTTTCTTCTCGTACTCCATATCCATATAGGAAGGTCTCCTATGGGTACTCCAGTTTCTTCTCATACTCCAGAACCATATAGGAAGGTCTCCTATGGGTACTCCAGTTTCTTCTCATACTCCAGAACCATATAGGAAGGTCTCCTATGGGTACTCCAGTTTCTTCTCATACTACAGAACCATATAGGAAGGTCCCCTATTGGTACTCCAGTTTATTCTCATACTCCAGAACCATATAGGAAGGTCTCCTATAGGTACTCCAGTTTTTTTATCATACTCCAGAACCATATAGGAAGGTCCAGAACCATCCTTAAGAGGGTGGTAACTGATGGCAACTTGGAGTGGGCCCTTGATACCATGTTATATGTCCCTCAACCTAGGGCAAAACTAGGGGTAAGTAGCTAGAATACAACAGTGGGGGCATATACCTCTTTTGGCTTCTGTATCTCACGTTCCCGCACATCCAGATGATAAGTGGGGGCTGGCAGTGGTGAAGAGGTGACGAGTGGTGATGGCTGGCGGCTTTCCTTTGGCACCCTTAGCTTTTGGCTCAACTCAACAACCAAGGGCTGCCCTGGATCAGCTAAATAATTGCCCATGGTGTGTGTGAATGTGATAGACTGTTTAGACAATGAAAGATATATAATTCCTATGGAATATGTAAATAAAGTATAATAACTCTACCCGTGTGATTTTAGATATATTTATAAAAAGTGTCCTGTTTGCTAAAGTCATGGGCAGGGGGTTCCATCGATTCCGCCGCTCTAATATAGAGCAGCTTTACCAATGAGTGGGGGAGATTAAGATTAAGAAAGATTAAACTGGATCTGGACAATGGCACAGGATTGTAAGGGATAATAACACAGATTAACTCCTAATGGATGCCCGGGGCACTCAGTAAATGGGTGGGTCCATTTATTTTCCATAGAGACAAATAACGGGCATTTTAATGAAAAAAAAAATCCCAAATGTGCCAGAGACCCTGAACTGATATGATTCAATAAACAGAGAGAAAGTTTGGCCAAGGTGCAGCTAAGGATACATAATGCGGATGCTGTTGGCTGTACACAGAGTCATATTAAGTATTTAAATATGATCAGATGAAAGGATAATAATATCCCAGAAGCCTTTCAGTCATTTGCTTCTGAAAAGTCCTCCTCTGTGACCGACTTCAGATGTGATAAACACATCAAAGTGCCCCCCCTCCCCCCAGTATTTACTGGCTACAGAAACGGCACGTTGAAAGGTAGCGCTGGGTGCACGGACGGTAACTTTAATTCCAAATGAGTCCACTTCTTAAAAGTATTTTTTAGGATAAATTAAGTAAATATAAAATATATTTATACTTTTATGTGGCTTACTTATTTGTTGTGTATCAGAAACGCCTTCTTCTGGTGCCTAAGGCAGGCGTTAAGTTCACAGCTCTGTTGAGCCCACAGTGCCTGATGGATGAGCCTCCCTAATGCCGCAGCCCTTTAATACAGTTCCTCAAGTTGTGGTGACCCCCAACCATTAAAATTATTCCTAACACCAATAGAAATATGTGTTTTCCGATGGTCTTAGGCAACCCCTGTGAACGGGTCGTTCGTCCCCCAAAGGGGCCCCGACCCACAGGTTGAGAACTGCTGAGCTAGAGCATCAGTTGGGCAGATGTCAATCGGATGTGCTAGACCAGGGGTCCCCAACCTTTCTTACTCATGAGCCACAGTCAATTGTAAAAAGGCTTGGGGGGCAACACAAGCACCATAAAAGTTCATGGAGGAGCCAAATAAGGGCTGTGATTGGCTATTAGGCAGCCTCTATGCACACTATCAGCTTACAGGGGCTTTATTTGGTAGGAAATCTTGTTTTTATTCAATCAAAACTTGCCCCCAAGTCAGGAATTCAAAAATAACTCCCTGGTTTGGGGGCACTGAGAGCAACATCCAAGGGGTTGGTGAGCCACTGGTTGGGGATCACTGAGCTAGAGCATCAATTGGGCAGATGTCAATCGGATGTGCTAGAGCAGTGGTTCTCAACGTTCCTAATGCCGCGACCCTTTAATACAGTTCCTCATGTTATGGTGACCCCCAACCATAAAATTATTCCTAAAACCAAGAGGTTGAGAACCGCTGTGCTAGAGCACCAATAGGCGCAAGGTTGGTTCCTAACTTCTTGGTTACAGTGCCCTTGCTCACCATCTTCTGGTGCCTATGGCAGACATTACGTTCATTAGGACATGGCACGTGGTGCCAAACCCAGCACTGTGGGTGTAAAAGGCCGGGGAGCTGCTGCCATGGGGTGAGTTGAGAAACTCACCTTAGGTGGAAGCTTCCAGCAAGTTACCAAGGACTGCAAAAAGCCACTCCTGGTTAAGATTTGTCAAGGTTGCCTACGAGCAGATTTTTCCCCCAATATGCCCACCTTGGGTGGGCGATATCATGCAATGGAGGGCATAGGATATGGTTCCCAATCAACTGAAAAATCAAGCCTGTCCAAACGACATCTGGCCAGTTTTTTGGTCAGTTATTGGTCGGGGAGGCCAATCAGAGGGCCTCATACATGGGCAGGTAAGCTGGTGAGTCTTAAGGACCCAAATCGGCAGCTGAAATCTGACCCCTTCGATTACTGCTTAGTAATAAAATAACTCCCAAGGCTGGAACAGTAAGTTCTGCATAAAATACAGCATTTCTATTCATAGTTATATGAGGTTCTACTCCTCCTTTGTTAAAACAACTTATTGACTGTTTCTATAAAGTTGAAATCATTATTAAAAAAAAAAGAAAATAACAGGAATCCCCACCTTTTTAAAAACTCCATGTATTCCGTGTGCTTGATGAGCCCCGTCCGCATCATTATCGTCTGGAAACATTGTCGGTCGATGGCCCAGAGTTTCACATTTGTAAGTGCTGAAGGGCAAAGGATAAGAATAGTTAATGCTGGGATTCGTCAAGAACTAAAAAATGGCTATTCATATCTCTTGTTATAGAGTCACTCTATGGGGCTGACTTATTTTTCTGGTCATATAAACTCCACATGGTATTAATTCGAATTAAACTCGACCATTGTTATAAAATGTCACGATAATGCCTGAATCGTTCGTACAAAAATGTCAAGTTTACATTCGAAAATGACGAATTTTTAGAAGTTTAAAGTATTGTTACAACTAAATTTGAGTTTAAACAGACGTTTGTTTCCATGGAACAATCATGTGTTTAAGTCTCACTTGAAACTGGGTGAAATAGAAAACAATGATGGGATTAACTTCCCCTTGAAGATGTGTGAAATAGAACCCAACGAGGGGATCAACTTCCCCTTGAAACTGGGTGAAACAGAAAACAATGAGGGGGTTAACTTCTTGAAACTGAATGAAACAGAAAACAATGAAGGGGTTGACTTCCCCTTGAAACTGGGTGAAACGTAAACCAATGAGGGGATTGACTTCCTATTGAAACTGGGTGAAACAGTAGGGGATTGACTTGAGTTTCCTATTGAAACTGAGTGAAACAGAAAACAATGAGGGGATTTACTTGCCATTGAAACTGGGTGAAACAGTAGGGGATTGATTTCTCCTTGAAACTGAGTGAAACAGAAAACAATGAGGGGATCAACTTCCCATTGAAACTGGGTGAAACACAAGGGGATTGATTTCCCCTTGAAACTGGGTGAAACAGAAAACAATTAGGGCGATAACTTCTCCTTGCAACTGAGTTAAACAGTAAACATCAAGGGGATTGACTTCCCCTTGAAACTGGGTGAAACAGAAGGGGGTTGACTTCTCCTTGAAATTGAGTGAAACAGAAAACAATGAGGGAATTGACTTCCCCTTGAAACTGGGTGAAACATAAGGGGATTGATTTCCCCTTGAAACTGGGTGAAACAGAAAACAATGAGGGAATTGACTTCCCATTGAAACTGGGTGAAACAGAAGGGGATTGATTTCCCCTTGAAACTGGGTGAAACAGAAAACAATTAGGGCGATAACTTCTCCTTGCAACTGAGTTAAACAGTAAACATCAAGGGGATTGACTTCCCCTTGAAACTGGGTGAAACAGAAGGGGGTTGACTTCTCCTTGAAATTGAGTGAAACAGAAAACAATGAGGGAATTGACTTCCCCTTGAAACTGGGTGAAACGGAAGGGGGTTGACTTCCCCTTGAAACTGGGTGAAACGGAAGGGGGTTGACTTCTCCTTGAAACTGGGTGAAACAGAAAACAATGAGGGGATTAACTTCTCCCTAAAAATTTGCCAAGGACAGGCTGTCTAAGTCTATTCCTCTTCTATTCTAAACCTCTGTAGAACTCAATGGTAATCGACAGATCAAACCTGCCGAATTTATTTTTTACAAAAAAAGTTAACTAAACATGAATAAATCACGAATGATGGGAGTTATTTTTGAAAAACTTTAAAATATCAACTTTTTCTCAAAATTGCTTAGTAAATGAGCCCCTATGTGTCATAAGATATAAAAAGTAATAAATTGTGTCATACAGTTGGGCCCCCCATAACACTGCCTGGTACCCCGGCAGGCCAGACAGACCCTGGTTCCCCCGAACACAGTAACATTCCTGCTACAAAATAAAATAAGGATAAAAACAAGGTGAATAACTAGTTGTAACTGTGACTTTAATTGGGCCCCCCGAGTAGAACAGCGAGTGCATGATGACCTTGCATTGTGTATAATCACACTCACTTACGCATCACAATGCCCTAATCAAGCAATTAGACGGGGCCACGTCATTGTATTGGCTGTGCCTGTTCCTAGGCAAACGAATGTGCCTGCCGTGCATTAATTATTCCCAATTATTATCATGTAAATTGTATTTATGAAGCCCAGCACATTGGCTAGCCTTGTATACAAACGATGCGCTGCCCGGGCACGCTGACACGGCAGCAAGTATAATACTTCCGTTCCTGTATAAAGTGTTACTGAGCATCTTACTATAAACTATAGAACAGTCCCAGTTCCCCCAACACAGTGACTATAATAACGTTACAATGCTTACTGAGCTCACTAGTCCTATAGCCAAACAACTGGACAAAGTATCAGAATGGTCACTCAGCTGGAGTCACTGTAGAGTCAGGGCCAGACTAGCCTGCTAGTATAACCAGAGGATCTCGAGGTTGGCCCCATCCCCAGTGGGCCCCAGTCCAGGGCAATTTCAATTAGGCCTTTCTTATTGAAGCCATAGGGCTTTATGACATGTATTGTGAGCTGCCAATGTCAGGTTCTATAATGGGCCCTAATCAAGCAAAATTCTCATAATCTCTTTCTAATTATCACAAAAGATCTATATGATACTGTTTACATGTATAAATCAAATTATTAGATTGGGCCGAGCGGGCCTTTGCTGTCAGGTTCACTGATGGGCCCAAGGAGCCTGAGTCCAACACTGGTGGGCCCAAGGAGCCTGAGTCCAACACTGGTGGGCCCCAGGAGCCTGAGTCCAACACTGGTGGGCCCCAGGAGCCTGAGTCCAACACTGGTGGGCCCCAGAAGGCTAAGTCCAACACTGGTGAGCCCCAGGAGGTTGAGTCCAACACTGGTGGGCCCCAGGAGGTTGAGTCTAACACTGGTGGGCCCCAGAAGGCTGAGCCCAACACTTATGGGCCCAAGGAGCCTGAGTCCAACATTGGTGGGCGCCAGAAGGCTGAGTCCAACACTGGTGGGCCCCAGGAGGCTGAGTCCAACACTGGTGAGCCCCAGGAGGCTGAGTCCAACACTGGTGGGCCCCAGGAGGCTGAGTCCAATACTGGTGAGCCCCAGGAGGCTGAGTCCAACACTGGTGAGCCCCAGGAGGCTGAGTCCAACACTGGTGGGCCCCAGGAGGCTGAGTCCAACACTGGTGAGCCCCAGGAGGCTGAGTCCAACACTGGTGGGTCCCAGGAGGCTGAGTCCTACACTGGTGGGTCCCAGGAGGCTGAGTCCTACACTGGTGGGCCCCAGGAGGCTGAGTCCAACACTGGTGGGCCCCAGGAGGCTGAGTCCAACACTGGTGAGCCCCAGGAGGCTGAGTCCAACACTGGTGAGCCCCAGGAGCCTGAGTCCAACATTGGTGGGCGCCAGAAGGCTGAGTCCAACACTGGTGGGCCCCAGGAGGCTGAGTCCAACACTGGTGAGCCCCAGGAGGCTGAGTCCAACACTGGTGGGCCCCAGGAGGCTGAGTCCAATACTGGTGAGCCCCAGGAGGCTGAGTCCAACACTGGTGAGCCCCAGGAGGCTGAGTCCAACACTGGTGGGCCCCAGGAGGCTGAGTCCAACACTGGTGAGCCCCAGGAGGCTGAGTCCAACACTGGTGGGTCCCAGGAGGCTGAGTCCTACACTGGTGGGTCCCAGGAGGCTGAGTCCTACACTGGTGGGCCCCAGGAGGCTGAGTCCAACACTGGTGGGCCCCAGGAGGCTGAGTCCAACACTGGTGAGCCCCAGGAGGCTGAGTCCAACACTGGTGAGCCCCAGGAGGCTGAGTCCAATACTGGTGAGCCCCAGGAGGCTGAGTCCAACACTGGTGAGCCCCAGGAGGCTGAGTCCAATACTGGTGAGCCCCAGGAGGCTGAGTCCAACACTGGTGGGCCCCAGGAGGCTGAGTCCAACACTGGTGAGCCCCAGGAGGCTGAGTCCTACACTGGTGGGTCCCAGGAGGCTGAGTCCTACACTGGTGGGCCCCAGGAGGCTGAGTCCAACACTGGTGGGTCCCAGGAGGCTGAGTCCAACACTGGTGGGTCCCAGGAGGCTGAGTCCAACACTGGTGGGCCCCAGGAGGCTGAGTCCAACACTGGTGGGCCCCAGGAGGCTGACACTGTGTAGGATTTAAATATTATTGTACATGCTCACAATTTTCACAATTTTTACTTGTACAACTTTTAATTATTGTCCTCTTGACTTATACAATTTATTTTTAACAGCAGGGAGGCCCTTGTCTGACTCCAGCCAAACCGGAATGGTATATTGGATCAGCTAATGGCTGCACTGCACAAATACACTGGTCCAAAAATATTTTTAAAATGCCCTTAATAAACATCCTGCTAATTAACATGTTTCCGGAATTATCAGAAGCCGAGGGCCATTGATCTGCTAGTGGTTGTGAAGCTTGTTCTTCAGCAAGGACCATTGAAGGTTCTTTAATATTGGGTTATAGAGGATACTAGAGGCACACACGGAGCTAATACATTTGGTAGCTATGTATAACCGGAGGGCGCGTTATGTATTTCTCAGAATTTGGCACACAGCGCTACAATGCCACTACTTTAATAAATATGATCAGGCCTCTTAGTGACCCTCAGCCAACATCACTAATGAGTAGAGAAATATTTGAATTGTAAATGACCGGGAAACAATTCATTATCTAGATTTGTCATTGCTTTAACTCTGAAAATCTCTGAAAGTACATTGGAACAATTACAGCATCTAGAAGCACGTGAAGGGCAGGCCAAGGATTTGGTGTCCATACACATTAAAGGAAGGCCATAAATGAAGGAGGACCTGGTGTCATGGCGAGTAAAGACTAGAAGGCCACATCATTAAGGATTAGTGGGTGGGTGGCAGTTTGGTGGAAACCAAAGCAAACGTCATGCAACATTAGTAGTTAAATATAACTATGATGGAACAAATTGATGGAACATTGATGGAACAAATGGAGGCCTCCAGTTGCAACAGAGAGAGATGGACAGTCAACATATCACCCACCATGTTTCTCAGTCCTTGTAGCTTCTCAAGAAGAAGTCATCATTAACCTTACTCTGGCCATTCATCTGTCTGTCTATCCCCCAACTCAGTGTCAGCCCCCCATCCCCTTAGTCCAGGGGTGGCCAATACGTCGGTCGCAGTCCACCAGACGATCCTGGTGGTGCGATCAAACCGGGGATGCAGAAGTGCTCTGTGAATGCGTACACATGCACGCCGCACTTGCGCGTCGGTCCGGAAGATCACAACCGGACAGAGTCTGGCCACCCCTGCCTTAGTCTATAACAATACAGACAATATGGGTGTATCAGTCATTCAGCCACAGTTCCAAGAATATCTACAAAAAATAAAAAAAGTTTTTACCCCTAATTTCACCATAACTGACCTTCATGCAGGGCTATCAGATGTATCAAAAAGCAAAATAAGCACTGTCCCCTCCTCCAAACCTTACGGCCATTTAGGTTAAGCAGAACTGGGCCAAGCAGCATGGGAGCCCAAGGCAATAATACTGGACCCGGCACCCTTCCCCCTGCCCATTCCTCTTAGTCACCCTTCCTAAACTGATTGCACCCATTACCTCCAGCTGTCACTTTCTAGCACCCTCACTCCCCCCCTGCCAGTCACTTACTTCCTGCCCCTGACCAATCGGTTGATCAATGTTAAATCTTGCTTGGAACTGTACCCCCCCCCCCCCCCCCACAACTGCACCCTGGGCATATGCCCATCCTGTTTTCCAACACAGACTGAGAACCCCTTAGCTAGTGCTCCAAGTCCCCCCCAGAAGAGCTGACCCTGCATCAGAATTACAGCTTATTATATTCTAATTCTTCCAAAAATTACTTTATTACTCTAAATAAAATCCTAAATATTTATACAGTCAATAGAGAACTCCCGGATCCAACACTGAGAATATTTCTTTCAGTCTGATTCATAACCCACATTGTGGCCATAGAGAGATCGTCCAAATATGTAAATTCCATTGGCTGGCCAGAACCTGGCAAGGCCCATTTCATTACAGAGTTGGCCAGTAGTATGGGCTGTGGGGGCCGGATAGATAGGGCAGCATTATCAGCAAACTGGCTATTCTGAAATGATTATACTCCAACTATTGTCCATTGGTTCAGATGACTGCGCTGGCATAAAGCTTTGGAGAACCATCCATCCTGCTGGAAAATACAGGGTTTATTTACAATACAAATTAATGCATCACTAGATAGCGCTTGTGCCCACTAGTGCCCCTCTATAGCAGTGCCCCATGGCAGTAAATGGCTTGAACCCCCCTTGGAGCAATAAGTGGAAGCACGGGGCACTTGGGCACGAGGGAGACCTGTATCTAACATTCGTCGTACAAGGACAGAGACACAAATATTAATTCATAATAATAATTTACTGTCTGGGGTGTGAAGTCAATAGGGATTCTGCTACCGTTATTGGTCCAGGTCCCTCTAGAGAGGGGGCAAAGTTGCAAATGTAAAAGTTGTGGGGTATATATATATATATATAGGAGAAGGGGCAAGGCAACCCTGATGCCTCAGCTTGTACAGAGGATGAATGTCGGTGGCACCGGTGCTTATCATAAATAAGCCCTGGCTATAGCCCCAGCAACCAAAACTTCAGTTTATTATTTTTTCAGCCCCTCTCCTATCCATCTTCCACTCTGACCTCTGAACTGCTGCATGGCTGCTAGGGTAATTAAGCCCTAGCAACCAGATCACAGTTGAAATTTCAAGCCTGAGAACTGCTGAATCATAAAAGAAAATATCCAAAAACCATCCTGGACTATCCATTACTATATTTTTCATTCTTAAGGCTAACTACCACTTTAATATGATCCGGATACAAGATGCCGAGGGCAATATCAATCCCTCCTGTAATTCTAAGTGCAAGCAGGTAAAGCTTATGGGGATACAGAAGTCATTTTGCTCGATTACATAGTATATATCGCACAATAATGATTAAAAAAAAACCACCTCTCAGGAGCAATAAATCTTATGTATTAAAATGTCAAATTTCTCTGCCTTTAGGTATAACATTAATTCTATGCAGGCTGCCTAGATGCTCCCATATGCACGGGTATCAGGGGCAAAGAAGATTAGGATAACATATTACCTCTCATGAGCATTATGGGTAATTACGGCACAGCAGCCGCGCAATTATTGCTCTGATGGATAAGTGCCTGGGTTCTGTAACACCGGCCTCCCAGGACACAGATGCCCATTATAATAATTGGGCCTCTAATTAAGGCTGAAGGCAACTGACTGGCGCTTTTGGGGCCAAGCCTAAGGTGAGCAGCCATTAAATCATATAAGGGTCTGACGTGAACGACTACAAATCACATAATGCCATTCAGCCAACCAGATCTGATTCCAAAGTGTTAGACCCAGTGTTTGCTGGAGGCCCAGGAGCATTGGAAATATGGGGGAAATATGTCAGGCAAAAAGATGTGCCAGCAACCTGCTACAGGTATGGGACCCGTTATGCAGAATGCTCGGGACCTGGGGTGTTCCGGATAAGGAGTCTCTCTGTAATTCGTATCTCCTGCCTTAAGTCTACTAAAAAAATTATTTAAACAGTAATTAAATACAATAGGATTGTTTTGGCTCAAATAAGGGGTAATTATATCTTAATTGGGATCAAGTACAGGTACTGTTTTATTATTACAGAGAAAAGGGAATCATTTAACCATTTAATAAACTCAATAGGGCTGTTCTGCCCCCAATAAGGGGTAATTATATCTTAATTGGGATCAAGTAAAGGAACTGTTTTATTATTACAGAGAAAAGGGAATCATTTAACCATTTAATAAACTCAATAGGGCTGTTCTGCCCCCAATAAGGGGTAATTATATCTTAGTTGGGATCAAGTACAGGTACTGTTTTATTATTACAGAGAAAAGGGAATCATTTAACCATTAAATAAACCCAATAGGGCTGTTCTGCCCCAATAAGGGGTAATTATATCTTAGTTGGGATCAAGTACAGGTACTGTTTTATTATTACAGAGAAAAGGAATCATTTAACCATGAAATAAACTCAATAGGGCTGTTCTGCCCCAATAAGGGGTAATTATATCTTAGTTGGGATCAAGTACAGGTACTGTTTTATTATTACAGAGAAAAGGGAATCATTTAACCATTTAATAAACTCAATAGGGCTGTTCTGCCCCCAATAAGGGGTAATTATATCTTAATTGGGATCAAGTACAGGTACTGTTTTATTATTACAGAGAAAAGGGAATCATTTAACCATGAAATAAACCCAATAGGGCTGTTCTGCCCCCAATAAGGGGTAATTATATCTTAGTTGGGATCAAGTACAGGTACTGTTTTATTATTACAGAGAAAAGGGAATCATTTAACCATTAAATAAACCCAATAGGGCTGTTCTGCCCCAATAAGGGGTAATTATATCTTAGTTGGGATCAAGTACAGGTACTGTTTTATTATTACAGAGAAAAAGGAAATCATTTTTAAAAATGTGAATTATTTCATTAAAATGGAGTCTATGGGAGATGGCCTTTCCGTAATTCGGAACTTTCTGAATAATGGGTTTCCGTATAAGGGGTCCGATACCTGTACTAACAATATGAAACCACAATATCTTAGGCCTTTAGTTGCCCTTTAATTCAGCCCCTGAAAATTACCAGGAAAATAAATGGCAGCCGGTGACATTTGCTTTATGCGCGGGAATGGAATCCTTGGCAGAATAAACAAAGCAGATAAATCTTTATTAGAGAACAAGGCCGAATAGACGGCGGAATCATTCCCATTGTTTTCCTGTTAGATTCATTCAATTAGGCAATAACATAACGAGAATTCTGCCTGAGTTATTAGCGATTAAAGCGTCAGACTTTTAATTGGCTTCAATGCAAATTCCCCGCAAGGCTTCGTTCTCCATCTGACTGGGCACGGGCAGCAACTTCAGCCTTTGGATATCCGTCCATTGGAATAGCACTATGGCTAAAGGGGAAGCTAAGAATGAATACTGACAATATTGCAAAGTTGCTTAGAATTAAACATGCCTTTTTTTGTTTTTTTGATGTGCTTCACTTACTAGAAGTTCACCGCTGATGCTGCAGATTCTGTCTTACTTTAAATTGCCATTGTCTTTTTTACTTTCCCCATCTGTCTGTATCTCCTTCCTAAGTCAGTCTTACATAGAGGGAGTGAGAAGGAAAGACAGGGAGGAATGCAGGTCTAACAGGGTCTCCTGAGAAAGCTACAATACCCAGAAACAAACCAGGAGCTGCTACTGTCAGTGATGTAAATCAGCCCCTATCAGATACAGCCCCTGCCTATCAGCCCCTATCAGATACAGCCCCTGCCTATCAGCCCCTATCAGATACAGCCCCTACCTATCAGCCTCTATCAGATACAGCCCCTACCTATCAGCCCCTATCAGATACAGCCCCTGCCTATCAGCCCCTATCAGATACAGCCCCTGCCTATCAGCCCCTATCAGATACAGCCCCTACCTATCAGCCCCTATCAGATACAGCCCCTGCCTATCAGCCCCTATCAGATACAGCCCCTACCTATCAGCCCCTATCAGATACAGCCCCTACCTATCAGCCCCTATCAGATACAGCCCCTGCCTATCAGCCCCTATCAGATACAGCCCCTGCCTATCAGCCCCTATCAGATACAGCCCCTACCTATCAGCCCCTATCAGATACAGCCCCTGCCTATCAGCCCCTATCAGATACAGCCCCTGCCTATCAGCCCCTATCAGATACAGCCCCTGCCTATCAGCCCCTATCAGATACAGCCCCTGCCTATCAGCCCCTATCAGATACAGCCCCTGCCTATCAGCCCCTATCAGATACAGCCCCTGCCTATCAGCCCCTATCAGATACAGCCCCTACCTATCAGCCCCTATCAGATACAGCCCCTGCCTATCAGCCCCTATCAGATACAGCCCCTACCTATCAGCCCCTATCAGATACAGCCCCTGCCTATCAGCCCCTATCAGATACAGCCCCTGCCTATCAGCCCCTATCAGATACAGCCCCTACCTATCAGCCCCTATGAGATACAGCCCCTGCCTATCAGCCCCTATCAGATACAGCCCCTGCCTATCAGCCCCTATCAGATACAGCCCCTGCCTATCAGCCCCTATCAGATACAGCCCCTGCCTATCAGCCCCTATCAGATACAGCCCCTGCCTATCAGCCCCTATCAGATACAGCCCCTACCTATCAGCCCCTATCAGATACAGCCCCTACCTATCAGCCCCTATCAGATACAGCCCCTGCCTATCAGCCCCTATCAGATACAGCCCCTACCTATCAGCCCCTATCAGATACAGCCCCTGCCTATCAGCCCCTATCAGATACAGCCCCTGCCTATCAGCCCCTATCAGATACAGCCCCTACCTATCAGCCCCTATCAGATACAGCCCCTGCCTATCAGCCCCTATCAGATACAGCCCCTACCTATCAGCCCCTATCAGATACAGCCCCTGCCTATCAGACACAGACTTAATACATATATTTTCCCTTGGTACATCTAATAGCGGCCATGCATTGTTCCCTTTCCCTGCGGGGCAGCGGAGTAACAAAGCCGGAGAGAAACCTTTGCGCTGAATTCCTATTGATTATGTGTCAGGGTTCCTAAGCTGGCATGGCCAATTCTTTATAAGCGCATCATACCCAGGACACATTTTTCAAAAAGTGCAATCTAAATATTGTCTGGGAGGCAAGAGAAGCAAGTCAATTGGATTATGGGATGCGGCTGCTATTCTGAATGTGACATGAATAATAGTGCAACATGGCAGCACTCGCCGAGACGTTACTTTTGTTTGTCAATATCTCAGGATAACAGTTTGTGGAGTTTTAGAGGCAAACTTTCTCTACAAATAACTAGATATTATTGTAAGTCTTTATTAAAAGTAGCCCTATATTTTATAGAGAATCATTATATATGTAAATTACCTGCAGAATTGGGCTCACTACAGGCATATACCCATGGTGGCTGTTCCTGCTGAACCATGCTTTAACTGTAGGGGTTTGCCTATGCTCCCATAGCTTTATAGTATCTCTCTGTACAGGCTATGAGCAAACTTAGGGGGCTGTTCCTGCTGAATTGTGCTTAGTACAGGGGAATCCCTATGTGCCATAGTTTTATGGTATCTCTCTGTACAGGCTATGAGCAAACTTAGGGGGCTGTTCCTGCTGAATTGTGCTTAGTACAGGGGAATCCCTATGTGCCATAGTTTTATGGTATCTCTCTGTACAGGCTATGAGCAAACTTAGGAGGCTGTTCCTGCTGAATTGTGCTTAGTACAGGGAAATCCCTATGCTGCCATAGTTTTATGGTATCTCTCTGTACAGGCTATGAGCAAACTTAGGAGGCTGTTCCTGCTGAATTTTGCTTAGTACAGGGGAATCCCTATGTGCCATAGTTTTATGGTATCTCTCTGTACAGGCTATGAGCAAACTTAGGGGGCTGTTCCTGCTGAATTGTGCTTAGTACAGGGGAATCCCTATGCTCCCATAGTTTTATGGTATCTCTCTGTACAGGCTATGAGCAAACTTAGGGGGCTGTTCCTGCTGAATTGTGCTTAGTACAGGGGAATCCCTATGTGACATAGTTTTATGGTATCTCTCTGTACAGGCTATGAGCAAACTTAGGGGGCTGTTCCTGCTGAATTGTGCTTAGTACAGGGGAATCCCTATGCTCCCATAGTTTTATGGTATCTCTCTGTACAGGCTATGAGCAAACTTAGGGGGCTGTTCCTGCTGAATTGTGCTTAGTACAGGGGAATCCCTATGCTGCCACAGTTGCAAGCCTACCTACAGGCAATAGACAATAGTTGTGGTCCCACCCCACATAGGAATAGAAGATAAACCCCAGAAGACATTGGTAGGGGCTACAGTAAGTATTTCACCCCCCAAAAAAATTATTGTTGCATAAATTCCCACAGGCTGTGGAACGCGTATCGCTATATATATCGTAAGTTTGTTGTGCCTTGATGTTCGCTCCCGTAGCCCCCCCATTGCGCCAGCCATTGCAATTATCTGTTGGTATTGGTTGAGTGATCTAATCCACCGCACTTAGGAACGACGGGAACAAAAAATAAATTATAGTCCAAGCAATTTCGGGACAGAAAATGATTTTCCTGATGGAGAAAAGTTCTTGTTAGAATTAGGAATAGAATTTTTAACACAATCAAAACCGGTAACCTTGTTGCCGCCCTGTAACAGCCATTTGCCAATGGGGAGGGGGGGGGGCAGAGGAGATGATGGAAAAGTATTACTTTAAAGGAGAAGTAAATCATTTAGCCCAAACAAATGGAACAAGGGAAAGGCAGTCAAACCATGTATGGTGCCCCATATGGTCCATCCTTTCCACCCTTGGGATGCTTGGTCAGATAACAGACTATTGGTCAGTGTATGGCCACTTTAATCCAGCTGGGCATTCTGCTATAGTCCTGACTCCCCTCCCTGTAAGCTGCAATGGGCAACCAGGCAGTTTTCTAAGGCCCATAGTATAGTGTTGGGTGCCCCACCCCACCCAACATTAGTGAAAGGGGTGGATCTGGGGCATGTTGGGTGTATATCTGGGAAGGGGGTGCATCACCATTCTGTGCCAAAGCAGAGGTTGACCTGCCCCTGGATTCATCATCTCCTCAATTTTCCACCCCTGTAAACTGCCATCATATAGGTCGCCACTTTTTGGCCGAATTATACCTGCCTTTGGGTGGGGACGGCGATGACAGCACTTGGGGGTAGGGTGATGATGGCATGGGGTGGGGAAATGGGCAGGTTGGGTGGGGAAATGGGCAGGTGGGTGGGGAAATGGGCAGGTGGGGCGGGGAAATGGGCAGGTTGGGCGGGGAAATGGGCAGGTGGGTGGGGAAATGGACAGGTGGGGTGGGGAAATGGGCAGGTGGGGTGGGGAAATGGGCAGGTGGGGCGGGTAAATGGGCAGGTGGGGCGGGGAAATGGGCAGGTTGGGCGGGGAATTGGGCAGGTGGGTGGGGAAATGGACCGGTAGGTGGGCCTGTTTGTATAAAGGAACTGGGCAGAGGAGAAGGCGAGGAAAGGGAGGGATTTAATTTATAGGGCAAAAACTTTCTGTCCCTCCTACCTGTAAGCTGCCATCAGAGTGTTCTAGTTCAACTAGTCCAACAGATGTCTGCCTGCAATTCAATGACACATAAATACTGCCAGGAGCATTCTGGGAATTGTAGTTCAATGCCAGTTGGAGGGGCAGTGATTGGTTTTTCGGTTCCCTCTCTCAGATGGGGGGGGCAGAGATTTCCCGCAGTAGAAGAGCCCCCTCTGCTAATGAGAAATGCCAGTGGTTCCAGCAGCCTCTATTCTGGTTCCTTTCATCCCGCACACACGCCTGCCTTCATGCAGAATCCCTAATCTTGCTGGAAATGAATCAACAGCGACCAATTTCTCCCCTTTCCTTCCCAAACCGTTTCTCATCCGGGGGCTGAGGGGGGAATGGGACAAGGGGAAGGCGCATCAGTATCAATAATGCACGGGCCGCCCCCCCATAACATGAATTATTGAGTTCAATGAGAGCTCCTTTACCCAAATGCCGACCCATTGGGGCTATTGCCCCAATCACATATAGCATGAGGGGCAAGTTTACTTTTAGCAAGTAATAGAATGTCCTATACCTAGCAACTTTTCAATTGGTCTTCCTTATTTATTTTGTAATAGGGTTTGAATTACTTCTTTCTCTTCTACATCTTTTCATCAATCATATGAGCAGCAGGGAGGAAAGAGACAGGAAGGTTGGGGGGCAGTGGGACAGGCCGTAGTCGAGAAGAGGATGGCGGGCCCCCCCCTGAAGATTTTGTTGCAGGGGGGTCTGGAATGGCGCTGCACAAGCAGGGTTGGATTGGGCCGCTGGGACACTGGGAAAAATCCCAGTGGGCCCCGGTCCTAGTAGGCGGGCCTGACCCTCGCCAGTGCTCCCCCTGCCGACTGTTCCTCCCCTGACACTTTATGCACGCTCGGGGAGGACGTTGGGTGGGGGACCCTGCGGGGGGTTAGGGGGGGCCCCTGGGGGGGGGTTAGGGGACGCAGCCGGCGGGGGCACCTGCAACCCCCAGTCTGACCCTGTGCACAAGGAGCACATCGTTTCTGAGTCAGGAAGAAAGAAATTGCTTCCATGTTTTGGGTGACTTGCCAAGTTTCCCCCTACAGTATCCCATAGCAACCAGTGAGCAGTTAGTTGTGAGTCAGTCTGCTGCAGGCTGCAATGGCTGGGTGCTAATGTAGAACCCCCTCCTCCCGTTACTCTCCCAAGCTTTATAGCAATGAGAAGTGTCAGGCTGTACGGAGCGAATAGCTGCACCCTATGATGCATGACTATTATGCGCATTTTACGCATTTCACTCCATTAAATAAACGGCACCTCAAAGTGAATTTCTTTGTCGGGAATAAGTCACCAAGACAAAGAGTAAATGTCAGTTTGTGCCGCTGACAGACAGCATAATAGTGTTTGGTATAAACAGTGCCCGGGAAGCACTTACCTTATGGCACGTTTAGTGTGAAAACCAACAACAAGCTTTGCTAATGCTCCCTGCAGTTGGTCTATTTTACTCCACTTATGCCTAGGAACGTGTTACTGGTACTTGTCACAACTTTCCTTATTACCTACCATGACCCTCCTGTTGTGTTATAATCCCCTAACAAGAAGCTCTGCAGAATAAACTCGCATTTGTGTACTCTTACTGTGTTGCTATTAATATTATGTTCCATTGTTACAGCTTGATACATGAGTCAATACATTGCTCAACAGCGGAAGCTTCAGACCTCACTGAGCTTTATTAATAGCTTACGTGCTTTAGGCTAAGGACCCACGGAGCAAGTTAGTCGCCCACAGTAGATCGCAATAGATCACCCGCGGCATGCGACTAACTCGCTCCATGGGTCCTTAGCCTTATAATTCATAAATTCGAGTAATGTACCCCAATCTTTACCATTTAGAAATTCCCGACTTGGTTTACAGAATTTATATTTGTTTAATGAAGGTGAACTTCCCTTTAATGACAGTTATACATTTAGCCATATCTTCCAGCTGATATCATTTCACCAGGGAACAAACACATTTCGTTTCCAGCCAATGAATAGTTCTACCCCAACCAGGTTAGTTTGCCTTTAAAACTGATGCACGGGGTCCCCCACCCTCGCCCTCCTGGGCCCGTCTGGTTTGAGACATTAGAAAATATTAACCTTATGTGAAGCCTCTGCATCTCCATTCAGCCAGATTAACATGAACAGCCGTGTCCATCTCACCTGCCAATAAGGAGCCAAGAAGGATAATCTTAGTTGATCCCAACTAAGATATAATTACCCCTTATTGGGGGCAGAACAGCCCTATTGGGTTTATTTCATGGTTAAATGATTCCCTTTTCTCTGTAATAATAAAACAGTACCTGTACTTGATCCCAACTAAGATATAATTACCCCTTATTGGGGGCAGAACAGCCCTATTGGGTTTATTTAATGGTTAAATGATTCCCTTTTCTCTGTAATAATAAAACAGTACCTGTACTTGATCCCAACTAAGATATAATTACCCCTTATTGGGGGCAGAACAGCCCTATTGGGTTTATTTAATGGTTAAATGATTCCCTTTTCTCTGTAATAATAAAACAGTACCTGTACTTGATCCCAACTAAGATATAATTACCCCTTATTGGGGGGCAGAACAGCCCTATTGGGTTTATTTAATGGTTAAATGATTCCCTTTTCTCTGTAATAATAAAACAGTACCTGTACTTGATCCCAACTAAGATATAATTACCCCTTATTGGGGGCAAAACAAACCTACTGGGTTTATTCAATATTTAAATAAATTGTAGCAGACTTAAGTCATGGAGATCCAAATTACAGAAAGACCCCTTATCCGGAAAACCCCAGATACCGAGCATTCTGGATAATAGGTCCCATACCTGTACCTTAATAATTTTTATTAATTGGCATTAATATTATTGACTTATCGTCCCCTTATGGCGCTTCCATAGTGCCTGCACGTTGGGTTAATAAGAGCGCCAGAGAGAAAGAGGCGGAGCCTGGTTTAATCTTCCTAATGGGAAATTAGCCAGTTATTAGGAGCCTGATGGATTATTTCAGGCTTTTTATCAACACAGAATAGCATGTAATTCAATGAGAGTACCGCTCTTCCATGGCTCGCTTAATTGTATCCAGACGCCAACCAAGGTGGGAATTATCCTGTCATATCAACATGTATCTGAGAATGGGTTATATCCACGCTCATTAAAATCAGCAGCTGATTCTGCTCCCCATTTTGACTGGTTTCAAAGTTATTTGTAAATGTAATTACTATTTTATTTCAATCATAAGGCAAAAAAAATAACGTTTTGGGTAGAATTCTCCTATCCATAACATTATATGTGTCATGTGACTTTCCCAGGTTACCCCTGTACCCTCACTCCATGCTAATACTACTCGTAACATGTCCACACCCCTTCCCCACCCAATATATATATATATACCATAGTAAGTGCGGAGCCACCAATCCAACCTAGGGTCTGTTTTTGACCCAGTCAGCCCTTCCGAAAACCATCCTGTCCGGGTCAAAACCTCCTGCCCAGTTTTCCAAATAAGGAAAACTGGGCAGGATACAACAATCAGCCCTGCCTAGTGACTTCAAGGCCCCACCTCTTCCTGCTTTATGATGTCAAGGCCCCACCTCTTCCTGCTTCATGATGTCAAGGCCCCACTTCTTCCTGCTTCATGATGTCACAGCCCCGCTTCTTCCCAAAAATATACAAATATCCTTTATTGGTGCAAAACCAACGTTTCTGTCCCATATTCACGCCTTTCTCAAGAGAGAAATATGGCAGCTCCCACCTACACATAGAAATGCATGGCAGCAATCTTCCAAAAACACAGTGAGCCGCGCCGGCAGCGCCCCCCGGGTGAATAATAGAAAAATGTTCCCGCGTGAAAAAAACGTCGGGCAGAGCGGGATAATAAATCCTTCTGGTTTCCGAGACCATTTACCCACCGCAAAGTGACGAATTGGAAGTAATAAAGAGCATTTATATACAGATTCTCATTCGTGTTTGTTTATTGCTGGAATTTATTCTGCTTGTTCTCGCCGCCTGGTAATTGGAATTAAAAGCCCTCGGATAGGGGCGTACAAATGATATGTCAGGGCTGTGTGTATTGTTGCATTAATACCCTGCTGCCTGTTATATATTATACATAGATCATTTGGTAGCGCCGCTGCACGCCCCACATCCTACAGCAGCGCTATTCCGACATACCTCACAGGGTCGGACTGGGGGGTGCAGGGCCCACCGGGGCTACTGTCCCAGGGGCCCCACACCCCCCAAGGTGCCTACGCCGGCCGCATCCCCTGCCGCACACCCCTAACCCCCCCGCAGGGGCCCCCGCCTGACGTCAAGGGAGGACATCGGTGGCCAGGGGAAGCAGCAATAGGGTCGGGTCTGGGCCGCTAGGGCCCAGCAGGGTTGGGGCCCACCAGGTATTTTCCCTGTGTCCCGGTGGCCCAGTCTGACCCTGCCCTTATATATATATATATATATATATAGAGAGAGAGAGAGAGAGAGAGAGGAATACATATATATATATATATATATATATATATATATATATATCATTATCAATACGTATCTATCATCTATCTAAATCTATCTATCTATTTAAATATCTATCATATGCCCATTTCACATGAAATGGATATTACGCATCATTGAAGAGTTCATTGACCAAATAAATCAGGCTCGGGTAGGGTTGGGTCTGGGCCACTGGGTATTTTCCCAGTCTGACCCTGCCCTTATATATATAGAGAGAGAGAGATACATATATATATGCATATACTGTATATATCATTATCTATATGTATCTATTATCTATCTAAATATCTATCACATACTCATTTTACATGAAATGGATATTACACATCACTGAAGAGTTTGTTGACCGAATAAATCAGGCTCGGGTCTTCATCTGGGCCATTTACAGAGACCCATTTAAAATTTTCCACCTATCCTGATCAATCTCAGGTGGTTAGTGACCAGCTTTAGGCCCATAAACAGGGTTTATATTTAGATGGGACTATCCATAGGAGGCATTTTCGGACCTACCCAAGGAAGGAGTCTGGCACTTTACCATAAAAGACACTGATTTGTCACATATAATCAGTTGAATATCTCCAGAAACTCTGCAGGTCCATAACCCAAGAGCCCCATTATTCTCAGTGAGCTGCACCCCTTCATCTGATGGATACAAATCCTGCTGCCTGTCATTGAGTTTAATGGCAAACATGGCAGTATGAGCGCATTGGGGTGTTGTTGTTTCTTCCACTTGTTATAATGAGAGGCTTTAATCATTCCAGTGATGGAACCAAAGTGTCTCTTATACATGAAAGGTGCAATCCATGTCAACTGCACTTAACAGATAAAGTACTTCCCCACAATCCATTTACAGGGCAGCAAATCCATTATTTCCACCGATACCCTATCCAACAGATATTACTGCCAATATCTTTCAATTGGCGAGACGCAAAAGGAACACTGGAATCAGTGAGATAAATCAATACGACAAGAAATGTCTAAATTTTAAAGTTGTTCCAATATCAGTAATTTATCTGCAATACTAATCCGTTCCTAGTTTGGCCCTAATGCACTTACCAGCAATCCAGAGTTCTGAGGCCAAAAGGGGTTAAAAGAAGGGGTCCAAGGTTGGGGAGAATAAAAGGAGTGTGGTAGGCAGTTTGGGCTATGTCTGAGATCATTGGGTGCCAAAAGTATGGGGTCTGGGGCAGTGTAAGGGGTTAGGGGAGGGTTGTGGGATAATTCCTTTATGTTCTCCCAGATACCCCTGAAGATACCCCTGAAGGCCCCAGAAGGAGGTCAGTTAGAATAAGATTTGGGATAAATGACTATGAAAGCTTAAAACAGCTCTCCTAGATACCCCCAAAGGCCCAGATAGAAGGTCAGTTAGGGAGAGAATTGGGGGTAATGCCTTCATGCTCAAGATACCCTTGAAAGCCTAGGTCAGAGGTTAGAAAGAGATAAGGGAATAAGGCTCATATGATCTCCTAGTTACCCCTGAAAGCCCAGGTAGGAGGTTAGTTATGGAGCTGAGGTGCACACTGGGAGCCAATGCTGAATGGCTAATACACAAATTCTTTCTTATAAGCTTAGGGGGCTCTAAACACAAGCTAGTCCTCCAAGGGAGCTGTGAACCTAAAAAGGTCCAGTAACCACCATCTGAAATGGATCATGGTCAAAATGCTTTACTTAACTGTGACCTACAGGTAAATATAGCTGATTTCCAATTGTATAACTAATACTTTCTTCCCATTCCCTTACTATACCTTTCTAGGGGTTATGAGGGGTGAAATATTGGGGTCCCCATATGGATATACTCCCATGTTATGACTTTCTGACACCGAGACCTCAGTCACAACGGGAAGAGAGTTCTTTTACCCTTGCGGGTGATTCCGGCCTAATCTCTAGTACAACGACCAGGAAATTCCGTTGTATTGGAAAAAGAAACCTCGCTTGGAACCTGCCGGAGTATTCCGAGGCTGAATTTAAAATTCCATCATTTTCCTTCATCTCAAGGAACTGACATGTGTTGACAGATGAAGCCCTAGGGCTCACACCAGTCGATCTGGACTTCTCATCACTCTGTGTAGGTTTCTGTTGAAAAAGAACCATTTCCATTGAATTATAAGTGAATTTTCTCAACTTCAGGGCCAGTAATGCTGAACATCTTTAAACCGACCCAACTACCTAGTACGAATGTTTCCTTAGAAGTTCCATTTATATTCTATTGTCTTGGCTTCTCTGTTCCGATGCCAGAAGACAAGACCTTTACCCATATATTCTTTTTGCCAACTAAATGCCAACGACGTACATGTGTCCCACTGCCCCTTTCCTACTAGGGTAGAGCTCTTGGCAGGCAAGTGAATGTACCCAGCGGAGGCAGCTCCTCTCGTTAGGAACATAATTAGACGCAGGAGCATATGGCCTGAAAAAGACCAAACAATGCACCTAATAGGCGTTTCAAATTTATCAAGCATCTCCTAAGCAAATTCCCATTATATTCGTGTTCCTCGATCCCTTGTAAACATCGGAGTCGCGAGGCTGCTCCTAATTTGTCGGATAGAGAGAGCAGCGCGTTTCTCCAACAGCCTCTTTTGCATAAACACAGAATGATATCTTTGTTCCATTGACTTAGCCGGGGATTTGACTTGGTTACTAGAGAGGGTTCAGATAGGGCCAATCATGCGCAAGCGATGATACATCAGCCACCTCCATGTAATTATCTGCCTCTTGGTTGTGCAACTGAGCAACAGAAACACACATCTGGGCAGAAAAAAAACATACATTCTATGAAATGCTCCTTCCATACCAATTACCAATATTGGTAACTCCTCCTTATTAGGCTGAAAACATGGGAGGGTGGAGCTTATTAAAGAGGATAGGACTCTTCCTTTCTTGCACTGGAAGGGCAGTTGCACTTCATCACTTAACTCTAGCGTCCTGCATGGGTCCAGCCAGGCAAACCTGTGCCCAAACTAGACCAACTGACCTGCAATCCGACTGGCACCCCTGCTCTGCCCCCCCCACCCAACCCTGCCCTCAGTGGGTGACCTTACCTTCTGACCTAGGGACCAGTATATCCAGAAATGAGTTCACTGTGGACTGGAAGTGGCATCACTCAAGAGACGGATCAACCAGATAAGTGGAAAAAAATAGCTTGTAGGGATCACAACCACACTTTACCCAGGCAGGGTACCCACGGAGTCCCACACAGTCAGGGAAGCTTTATGAAAGTTGCAACTGGCACAATGGTGCACATTAAGTGGGTGGGTATGGCACACTTATGGGCATGATTTTGCAATAACCAGCATTCCCACACCTACCCCTACCAGTGTCGGAATGAGATGCCAGAAAACCTTGGATAATAGGCCCACTTTCGAAACTATTATTCCTCTTCTTCTCCCTCAGCAGCTTCATTATCCAAGTCTCTTGCCTCTATTCTTCCATCTCCTTTTCCCATTCAGAAATAGGGAATAACCATGAAATAGGCTAACTAGATAGAAGCAAGAGGGCCCACTGACCCCTGGGCCCACTGGGAGTTTTCCTGGTATCCTGGTGGGCAGGGTCGGACTGGGGGGTGCAGGGCCCACCTGGCCTGCTGCCCCAGGGGCCCCGCACCCCCCAACGTGCCTCCTGCAACCACGTCCTGCTGCTCACCCCTAAACCCCTCCCCGCAGGGGCCCCTGTCTGATGTCCTCCCCTGAACGCGTATGTGAAATGCGTCAGGGGAGGACATTGGAGGCCAGAGGAAGCAGCAATAGGGTTGGGTCTGGGTCGGGTAATTTCCCGGTGTTCCGGGGACAGGCCAGTCCGACCATGCTGGTGGGCCAGTCCAAAATTGCCCTTGTGGCCCTAAATAAATCACCCTACGGATCACCCTACGGAACCCCCAACCCAAACCAAAAAAGGCAACTAAATATCAAGACTGGGCAAAAACTCTGCATTAAGCTGAAATTCCCGGTGACCCTCGGAAACCACGGGCAGTCATAGAAAGAAACTGTAGTTCAGGAGCAGCAGGGGGGCCACATATTCAATATCTCTGGGTTCAGCCCACCCACACATTTCCAAGCAACTAAAGTTCAAGCATTTTGTGTTGATGTTGTTACAAACAGCGGCGGAGGAATTAATCCAAGAGAGCGCCGAGTGCAACCCGGAGTGTTTGGAGTTATAATTGCAGGCTTGACTTTCCGCGCTGCCATAGCGCAACCACGCAAATAATGAAGTCGCATCTCTGAACGCCGAGGTTTTAATACACTTTTCCCATTAACTGCGGCTTAACACCTGGCGCTTTGTCTCAGGAGTGGCTTTGATACAAAAGAAAAAGCTGAATTACGTTCGCCGCTGTCAGAAATCAACCTAAAACCTACTGTATATCAGAGATGAATCTTTCTATTGAACAGACACAAACAGAGAAAAACGGCTCAGATAAACACAAAGTTGTATGTGAGAATATGTAGGATCTTAAAGGTCTCTCTTAAAGGGGACACGTACCCATATATATAATGTTTCCCAATCAAAGAAAATGTATGGACGAACCAGTGTTGGCAAAGAAGCCCCATAGGCTCAAGATCCTCCTAATCAGAGGAGAGGACTGGCCTACCATAGGACCAAAAGATCTTCCTAATGGGCCCTGGCTCTAGTGGCCCCGGTCAATGACAGATTTCCTATAACCCTTATAGGACCACATAGCACCCATAACTAGTGATGACAAATGCGTTTCGCAAATTTTTCGCCGTTTCATGAATCTTCTTGCAATTTTGCGAATTTTATGGTAAAGCGAAATGGCGAAAAATTTGAGAAACGCATTTGTCGCGTGATTTTTTGTCGCCTGTGTCTTTTTGATGCCCGCGTTTTTTGGTCGCCTGCGCTTTTTTGATGCAACTGTGCCCAATTTTGACGCAACTCCGCCCTTTTTTGACACGCCGTGCCCAATTTGACGCACTGCAAATTTTTTTTTACGTGCGGCAAATTTTTCCCCAGTGGATTTTCACGCATTCGCCGATGCCAAACGATTCGCCGATGCCAAAATACGGAAATTTGCTGCAAATCCATGCCTGAACAGAAGAAGGCCCAAGACATCATCTTAACATGAAGGAACAATGATATTCTCCATGAACCAGACAGTATGTAATGAATCAACCTTGTTAAATGGAATCCAATCCAATGGGTCTACATTGCCAAGAGCAAGCAATATGGAAGTCGCTTCTCATAAATATATATAAATGGTCATTTATAAACAGCGAAGGCAGGTTCTGAGCACACAATGATTTTCTTCTATCCATGGTCCTCTATAAGGTCATATTGTCGAATTTATATAGGTGTAGTAAAGATTTTGGTGTGGTTATGGTGTAAAGGGGTGCGACCAGGGGGTTCTGTGGGTGTGGCCAAAAACCTCACATAAATGAGCCCTGGCTCTAGTGGACCCGGTCAATGACAAATTTCCTATAACCGTTATAGGACTACATAGCACCCATAGCCCTTGCCTGGGTTCCCTGGAGGCCCAATGCCTACATGATTGGCTCTGCAGGCTTATTCACAAGATCTGAGTCCCTTTAGTGCTCACTAGGATATTTAGAAGGTTAAATATAAAAAAAAACCTCATTGCTGTCACTGTACATGTGATGAATGTTGCCATCTTTGCACAACAACAGAAGAAGGGCTAAGACATCATCTTACCATGAAGGAAAAATATTCTCCATGAACCAGACGGTATGTAATGAACCAACCTTGTTAAATGGAATCCAATCCAGTGGGTCTACATTGTAGATTGTAAGCTCTTTTGGGCAGGGCTCTCTTCACCTCTTGTATCGGTTATTGATTGCTTTATATGTTACTCTGTATGTCCAATGTATGGAACCCACTTATTGTACAGCGCTGCGGGATATGTTGGCACTTTATAAATAAATGATGATAATAATAATAATAATTCCCAAGAGCAAGCAATATGGAAGCCGCTTCTCATAAATATATATAAATGGCCACACAGAGAAGCACAGTGAGGAAAAGCAAGGGCCAGAGGAATGGGAAAGTAAGAGAGATCACCTACATGCGCTGGGTCTGGGCATATTAATAGCAGGGGTGGCACAGCCAAGGAGGGAGCTCGAAAAGAAAGTGTCCATGGGCTGACAGGCAACTGAAGGAAATATGATAACAGAGTTGGTTTGAAAGGAGGACAAAGAAATAAAAAATCCTAAAATGGAGCCCTGTCACGGGCCTGTCAACCTGCCAACCCTTTTCTACATACTGTCAGCAACCTGCATACGGAATGGGCCCCTCCGCCCACCATCCTTACGCCGAATTATAACTGCCGCAGAAGTGACAGAGAAAATTATACCTTCGAAAGCCACTTTTACTTCAATAAAAAGTCATAGGAAAATAAAATAAAGCGAGTTGCAGAAGATCACAGAGAAACTCATTCAACCAGCCTTTACTTTCCCCTTTGCGACTATTGTGCCGTTACAATATGTAGAGTAGAAAGCATCTAACCAGATGTAGCAGGGTTGGAAATGGGCATGAATGTTTTGGGGGCAAAATTTTTAAAAAAGGGTTACTTTTAGGGGAATATTTACTAAAACTACAATTTTTCTGGCTTGGAAACGCGCATAAACTCGACTTGGTATTTTTTAAAATAAAACATGATCATTCTTGTATTTATTAAACGTCACGATAATATTGGTAATATTGGTAAGGTTGAACAAAAATATTGAATTTATTGTCCGAAAATCAAAAATTTTTTCCAGCCGAAAACTGTGTGAAATAGAAACAATGAGGGGATTAATTTCCCCTTGAAACTGGGTGAAATTGAAAAAAGTGATGGGGTTAATTTTCCCTTGACACTGGGTGAAATAGAAAACACGATAATATCGCTAAAATTGGTAAGGTTGAACGACAATATTGAATTTATTGTCCGAAAATCAAAATTTTTTCCAGCCGAAAACTGTGTGAAATAGAAAACGATGATGGGATTAATTTTCCCTTGAAACTGGGTGAAACAGAAAACAATGATGGGATTAATTTCCCCTTGAGACTGGGTGAAACAGAAAACAATGATGGGATTAATTTCCCCTTGAAACTGGGTAGAATTGGAAAAAAGTGATGGGGTTAATTTTCCCTTGACACTGGGTGAAATAGAAAACACAATAATATTGCCAATATTGGTAAGGTTGAACGAAAATATTGAATTTATTGTCCGAAAATCAAAAATTTTTCCAGCTGAAAACTGTGAAATAGAAAACGATGATGGGATTAATTTCCCCTTGAAACTGGGTGAAATAGAAAACACGATAATATCGTTAATATTGGTAAGGTTGAACAAAAATATTGAATTTATTGTCCGAAAATCAAAAAAATTTCCAGCCGAAAACTGTGTGAAATAGAAACGATGATGGGATTAATTTCCCCTTGAAACTGGGTGAAATAGAAAACAATGATGGGATTAATTTCCCCTTGAAACTGGGAGAAATAGAAAACAATGATGGGATTGATTTCCCCTTGAAACTGGGTGAAATAGAAAACAATGATAGTATTAATTTCCCCTTGAAACTGGGTGAAATAGAAAACAATGATGGGATTAATTTCCCCTTGAAACTGGGTGAAACAGAAAACAATGATGGGATTAATTTCCCCTTGAAACTGGGTGAAATAGAAAACAATGATGGGATTAATTTCCCCTTGAAACTGGGAGAAATAGAAAACAATGATGGGATTGATTTCCCCTTGAAACTGGTGAAATAGAAAAACATGAAGTATTAATTCCCCTTGAAACTGGGTGAAATAGAAAACAATGATGGGATTAATTTCCCCTTGAAACTGGTGAAACAGAAAACAATGATGGGATTTAATTTGCCCTTGAAACTGGGTGAAAAATAGAAAAACAATGGTGGGATTAATTTCCCCTTGAAACTGGGTGAATAGAAAACAATGATGGGATTAATTTCCCCTTGAAAACTGGGTGAAATAGAAAACAATGATGGGATTAATTTCCCTTGAAACTGGGTGAAACAGAAAACAATGATGGGATTAATTTTCCCCTTGAAACTGGGTGAAATAAGAAACAATGATGGGATTAATTTCCCCTTGAAACTGTGTGAAATAGAAAACAAATGGTGGGGATTAATTTCCCCTTGAAACTGGGTGAAATAGAAAACAATGATGGGATTAATTTCCCCTTGAAACTGGGTGAAACAGAAAACAATGATGGGATTAATTTCCCCTTGAAACTGGGTGAAATAGAAAACAATGGTGGGATTAATTTCCCCTTGAAACTGGGTGAAATAGAAAACAATGATGGGATTAATTTCCCCTTGAAACTGGGAGAAATAGAAAACAATGATGGGATTGATTTCCCCTTGAAACTGGGTGAAATAGAAAACAATGATAGTATTAATTTCCCCTTGAAACTGGGTGAAATAGAAAACAATGATGGGGCTAATTTCCCCTTGAAACTGGGTAAAATAGAAAACAATGATGGGGCTAATTTCCCCTTGAAACTGGGTGAATAGAAAACAATGATGGGATTAATTTCCCCTTGAAACTGGGTGAAATAGAAAACAATGATGGGATTAATTTCCCCTTGAAACTGGGTGAAATAGAAAACAATGATGGGATTAATTTCCCCTTGAAACTGGGTGAAATAGAAAACAATGATGGGATTAATTTCCCCTTGAAACTGGGTGAAATAGAAAACAATGATGGGGCTAATTTCCCCTTGAAACTGGGTGAATAGAAAACAATGATGGGATTAATTTCCCCTTGAAACTGGGTGAAATAGAAACCAATGATGGGATTCATGTTCCCTTGACACTGGGTGAAATAGAAAACAATGATGGAATTAACTTACCCTTGAAAGTGTGTACAAAAGGAAAGGCTGACATTGAATAGTCACTTTTTTTAACCAGTTGTATTTGAAGCCTCCATAGGACTCCATGGTACTCGACAGATTAAACCTACCAAATTATTTTTTTCCCAAGAGTAACTTAAGTGTTAATCATTCTCAAATTATATGAGTAATACAAATTTATCGGGAACAATTTCCAAAAAACTCAAATTTTTCAAGAAACAATATCAGTAAGTACTGGCAAAAACCCATTCGTAAATCTCAAAAATACTGTATTTAGGAGTAACAAAAAATTGCTTAGTAAATGAGCCCCTTAATGTACAGAGACCTCTGTACTACTTTAAAAGGAATAAGGTATTATAACTCCCCCAACATACCCAGACCATGCTCAGTTAATCCACACAAAACTGCTGTTGGGTAGAACTGGCAACATACGGACCAATCAAGGTGCCAAATTGGCCTGTCCAGACCAAGTCGACAGTTCATCTGCCCAGGTTTGAAGATCCTGCCTGGTTAAGTATATTAATGCAGTCCTCGTCTTATGGGTCTTTGTAGGCCTCCTGTATGATCTGATTGGACCAACCCAATATGGGTGGGCCAGTTTAAGACTTAACCAGATAATGTCCTGTTCCATCTCAGTAGTGACAATTGCTATAGAATGAAAGATTAATCTGTTGAGGATGTCCCAATACTCTTGACTTGAACATTCCCATCCCAAAAAGCTGTCCATTGACTTTTCTGAAAACTTCTTGAAATTATATTTCAATGTTGCTCACTATGGAGTATACAACAAGGACAAAGACCATTACCACTTTATATCGGCCATTCAAGTTAAAGAGATCAAACAAAACAAAGACGTGGGTCGGTATGGGTAGAAGTTGAAGGAATTTTGAGAAGGAAGGCCCAGGGTGGCTCCTAAATTTCCATTTACATGGGACGCCCTCAAGGTTGAAACTCTACAGACTGGTTTCAGCCTTACTGGGGTTCATCAGAGAGGGCAAAACTGGTCTGTAGTTGGAAGCTCATGTCTGTGAATGAGCCCCGCACTGCCATGATATCTAAACGCCATGACTGCCTGCCGGAGACGCCTGTGACTGATTTAAGTAGGAGCTTTGGTTAAACCTGACTGCAAATTCACTTTATGTACAGTTTGTACTCGGAACATTCTGCTGCTATAGGAATGGAAGGCTCATAATAACTTGCATTAGGGCAAAGCCATTCCCTGTTACGTATCTCTTCCATTTCGAGAAGCTTCTTAACTACCTCTTCAGGTCTAAAGTCTTATAATTTGATCCATAAAAGTACAGCTTGCCCCTCTCGCTCCTAGCGCTGCCGCAGATTGAGAATATTAATGGATTCCGGCTATTCTGTATTGTGCCGACTCCAGCTTCATTATCTCCATAACCGTTGGACACGGGGGCTGCGGCTCTCTCACTGGTCAAGTGGACCTCATTCTTTGTACTCGGATAACATTGCTGACCCAGGCTGCAGGGCAGGACTGAATAAAGTAAGTATATCTCTAAATAGATTTTCTCAGAAAACTATGATAATAATTGTGAAAATATTGGTTTTGATTTATTTATAGTGATGAGCGAATTTTTTCGGCAGGCATGGATTCGCAGTGAATTGGCACATTTCCCCATTGGCATCCGTATTTTTTTTGTTTGCGTGTCAAATTGGGTGCGGTTGCGTAAAAAAGGGTGCAGTCACATCAAAACGGGCAGGGACGCGTCAAGAAGGGCACAGTTGCGTCAAATCAGGGGCGGCCGCGTCAAAAAAAAGGGCACGGTTGCATCAAAAAAGGGTGTGATCGCATAAAAAAAGGTGTGGTCGCATTAAAATTGGGCGCGGTCAAGTAAAAAAATGAAGGCGATAAAAAACATTATACGCGGGCGACAAAAAAACTGTGCGACAAATGTGTTTCGCGATTTTTTTGCCATTTGGCGAATCTTCTTGCCGTTTCTGGTTGGTTCTTTATTCTGAACTGTCGTACAGTAAAATAAAAGTGCCCCCAATAAGAAAGAGACAGAGGAGTCCTTTGTAGGGATGAACAATGCCAGGAATGAAGGGGGGACAGTACTGGGGGGCAACCGGCACAGACAGCACAGTGTTGGGACCAAACGAAGGTCAAGAGCACCCATAAATTATGAGCAGGGCAACAAAAACATAGGCCAGCTTTATTAGAATATCTATATACAGAAACCGGTGAGCTGGTCTTTCATATGGGCTAAAGTGGGACTTAGGGTTCAGCTCATTGAGCTAATAGGGTCCTGACCAACTGTCTGTACCCACCAATTCTGAGAAATTTTGGACAAAGTAACAAAAACCAAAGTTGGAAAAAGTGGTTGGCACAGAGTAGCTCAACTGATTTGTGTATCAAACCCTAATGGATCAGCTGTATGGATTCTTCTAATGGCTCTAATGATGTGATTTAAATCAAAAGCAAATAAAGTGCTGTCTTGTATAAAAAAGGGCATTGACTCACGGGATGAGAACATAATTTTGCCCCTTTATAGGTCCCTGGTAAGGCCTCACCTTGAGTATGGGGGGCAGTTTTGGGCTCCAGTCGTTAAGAAGGATATTAATGAGCTGGAGAGAGTGCAGAGACTGCAACTAAACTGGTAAAGGGGATGGAAGGGTTAAACTATGAGGTTAGACTGTAAGGGTTGGGGTTGTTTTCTCTGGAAAAGAGGCGCTTGCGAGGGGACATGATTACTCTGTACAAGTACATTAGAGGGGATTATAGGCAGATAGGGGATGTTCTTTTTTCCCATAAAAACAATCAACGCACCAGAGGCCCCCCCTTTAGATTAGAGGAACGGAGCTTCCATTTGAAGCAGCGTAGGGGGTTCCTCACGGTGAGGGCAGTGAGGGGGTTGGGGAATGCCCTGCTGGGGGTTGCTGTGTAGGGGGTTCCTCACGGTGAGGGCAGTGAGGGGGTTGGGGAATGCCCTGCTGGGGGTTGTTGGGTAGGGGGTTCCTCACGGTGAGGGCAGTGAGGTTGGGGAATGCCCTGCTGGGGGTTGTTGGGTAGGGGGTTCCTCACGGTGAGGGCAGTGAGGTTGGGGAATGCCCTTCCTAGTGATGGGGTAATGGCAGATTCTGTTAATGCCTATAAGAGGGGCCTGGATGAGTTCTTGAACAATCAGAATATCCACCAAGGCTATTGTGATACTAATATCTAGAGTTAGTACTAGTGGTTGTATTTATATAGTTTATGTACAGTATGTGAGTGTATAGATTGGTACGTGTGGGTTAGGTGTGCTGGGTTTGCTTGGAAGGGTTGAACTTGATGGACACTGGTCTTTTTTCAACCCTATGTAACTATGTAACTAAAAGAAATCATCTCTCCAAGATAAGAAGATAAGAAGGTGAAAATCATGATAAGATCCATGAGTAGGCAGGGTATTTGTCTCCAAAAGCCACCGCACCGGAGGCAACGCCAGCTAAATCCAGTGGCTGTCAGGAAAGATCTGAGGTTCTACTAGGGAGGGGAGTGGGAATTAAGACTAAAGATCTAAAACATGGTTTATAATAATTAGCAATACAGGAAAAAATAGTCTTCCCCTTTAAACTGCTTGAATAAAACATGGGCTGCCCCTGACGTAGCCGCATCTCTCCTGCGAGAGTCTACAAAGGGCGAGAAAGAATTATCCAGATTTGCTTTGGAGAAATGCTATTTTCTACTCTCCCTAGAGAAACGATTAAAATACTAGAGTTTCTCATCAAACTTCTCAAGATCCCCCGGCTAAACGTATTTAGGGATTTCTCTCTTTCTCTCAGAAGTTACCCCGAAACCGACCGAGGCTACTATTAACCCTAGAGTGTGGCGGGGCCAATTGCTTGGTTCTGCTGCGCCCATTGCCATCTGGGTTCAACAAGCATGTCCCTTACCAAGGCAGAAAAATCCGGCATTACTAAAAAATGATATTTAATTAGTTTTCAGCCGCAATAATTCCCCGTCTGGGAGTTTGATTTCCCTACACTGCTAATTTCATTTGCGGCATTAGAAACATCCCCGAGGAACATGAAATTGATAACCCGGTGATCTCGGCTTGTTTGAGTTCTTCCTTGAGCTGAATGGGGAGCGCTATGGAGCGGGGCCCAATCCCACAGCCTGGAATGCTGAATTCTAATATGCCCCCAAGTGTATAGAACGAGGAGCGGCCAATGGTGGGCTGTTGTTTTGTTGATAACTCATCAACCCTTTCTCCTTGTAGATTGTAAGCTCTTTTGGGCAGGGCTCTCTTCAGCTCTTCTATCGGTTACTGATTGCTTTATATGTCACTCTGTATGTCCAATGTATGTAACCCACTTATTGTACAGCGCTGCGGGATATGTTGGCGCTTTATAAATAAATGTTAATAATAATAATAATAAATGTGTAGATTGTAAGCTCTTTTGGGCAGGGCTCTCTTCACCTCCTGTATCGGTTATTGGTTGCTTTATATGTTACTCTGTATGCCCAATGTATGGAACCCACTTATTGTACAGCGCTGCAGGATATGTTGGCGCTTTATAAATAAATGTTAATAATAATAATAATAATAATAATAATAAATGTGTAGATTGTAAGCTCTTTTGGGCAGGGCTCTCTTCAGCTCTTCTATCGGTTATTGATTGCTTTATATGTTACTCTGTATGTCCAATGTATGGAACCCACTTATTGTACAGCGCTGCGGGATATGTTGGCGCTTTATAAATAAATGTTGATAATAGTAACTCATCCACAAGCTATTTAAATTAACACTGTTTGTGGCCACTAGAGGCGCTGTTGCTGCCTATGGAGAACATCTCAGCAAAGGCAAGCAGTAGGGGAGCTACTACTCATTTATAAACAGGTTCTGAGCACACAATGATTTTGTTCTATCCATTGTCCTCTATAGGGCTGTCACATTGTCCCAGGAGTCACTCGAGGTGTAGTAAAGCTTTTGGTGTGGCTATGGTGTAAAGGGGTGTGGCCAGGGGGGGTGTGGGGTGTGGCCAAAAACCTCACATAAATCACAACATGAAGGTAAATCAGCCTGAATCTGTTTAAGGCAACAGATAAAATGTAATTGATGCATTTGGCGCACAAAGCCACAACCCATTTCGACAGCTCACTGTACATAGTATTCATCAATAAATACAGGTATCGGACCCCTTATCCGGAAACCCATTATCCAGAAAGCACCGAATTACGGAAAGGCAATCTCCCATAGACTCCATTTTAATCAAATAATTCAGAATTTTAAAACTGATTTCCTTTTTCTCTGTAATAATAAAACAGTACCTGTACTTGATCCCAACTAAGATATAATTACCCCTTATTGGGGGCAGAACAGCCCTATTGGGTTTATTTAATGGTTAAATGATTCCCTTTTCTCTGTAATAATAAAACAGTACCTGTACTTGATCCCAACTAAGATATAATTACCCCTTATTGGGGCAGAACAGCCCTATTGGGTTTATTTCATGGTTAAATGATTCCCTTTTCTCTGTAATAATAAAACAGTACCTGTACTTGATCCCAACTAAGATATAATTACCCCTTATTGGGGGCAGAACAGTCCTATTGGGTTTATTTCATGGTTAAATGATTCCCTTTTCTCTGTAATAATAAAACAGTACCTGTACTTGATCCCAACTAAGATATAATTACCCCTTATTGGGGCAGAACAGCCCTATTGGGTTTATTTCATGGTTAAATGATTCCCTTTTCTCTGTAATAATAAAACAGTACCTGTACTTGATCCCAACTAAGATATAATTACCCCTTATTGGGGCAGAACAGCCCTATTGGGTTTATTTAATGGTTAAATGATTCCCTTTTCTCTGTAATAATAAAACAGTACCTGTAATTGATCCCAACTAAGATATAATTACCCCTTATTGGATGCAAAACAATTCTATTGGGTTTAATTAATGTTTTATTGATTTTTTAGTAGACTCAAGGTATGAAGATCCAAATTACGGAAAGACCCCTTATCCGGAATACCCTTGGTCCCGAGCATTCTGGATAACGGGTCCTATACCTGTACAATTAGAGAGTGGTGGCATGTGTTTTAATAACTGTAAAGCTAAATCACAAATACTGGGCAGGTAGCAGAAGGCAAACAATACTTTATATTAAGCGGAATATCTCTGACTTTCTCACTTTATTGTTGTGTTTTTGGCATCAAAGTGCTACGAGTCTTGGTACGGATTCATTTTCACAGACTCGCTTTGCCGGCGCTGCACTGAGCCAATGGGGACCGTACCTTCCCCTTCACTATGCGCCGCTGTCGGCACTGAACTCAAGCGCTGAGCTAAACAAACTTCAATTGTTTGGGTCCCTCTGCCAACACAAACACGGGCTGTACCCATGGAAGCATTCTCCCTTGATTTCTAAAGTTCAATGACAATAAAGCACAAAAGGTTTGTGATGAGCAGAAACTCAAGGAACAAACGCACAACAGTGAAAGTGTCGCTTCAAAGCTCAGGAAGGATTTTCTGACATGCACCAGGCATTCCGAATACTGCTGCCTTATTAAGCAGGAACAGCCCCCTAAGTTTGCTTATTGCCTGTACAGAGAGATACCATAAAACTATGGCACATAGGGATTCCCCTGTACTAAGCACAATTCAGCAGGAACAGCCCCCTAAGTTTGCTCATAGCCTATACAGAGAGATACCATAAAACTATGGCAGCATAGGGATTCCCCTGTACTAAGCACAATTCAGCAGGAACAGCCCCCTAAGTTTGCCCATAGCCTGTACAGAGAGATACCATAAAACTATGGCAGCATAGGGATTCCCCTGTACTAAGCACAATTCAGCGGGAACAGCCCCCTAAGTTTGCTCATAGCCTGTACAGAGAGATACCATAAAACTATGGCACATAGGGATTCCCCTGTACTAAGCATAATTCAGCAGGAACAGCCCCCTAAGCTTGCTCATAGCCTGTACAGAGAGATACCATAAAACTATGGCACATAGGGATTCCCCTGTACTAAGCACAATTCAGCAGGAACAGCCCCCTAAGTTTGCTCATAGCCTGTACAGAGAGATACCATAAAACTATGGCACATAGGGATTCCCCTGTACTAAACACAATTCATCAGGAACAGCCCCCTAAGTTTGCTCATAGCCTGTACAGAGAGATACCATAAAACTATGGCAGCATAGGGATTCCCCTGTACTAAGCACAATTCAGCAGGAACAGCCTAGGCTTGCTAATACAGGCTCCCGTCTCCCCTGTGTTATTTAGCCCAATTGTATCCGAAGAAACAAGTTACAAATTGTACTGATACAAACTGTACCATTTTACTGATTATTTGCAAGAAAAGCACATTGCTTCTAACAGCTGCAAAATAGAACCAGACCTGGACAAATCATAATCCCAAACTCCAGCAGCCAATAAAGAGCAGAGCAGACAAAGGAAAGACAAATGCCAGGCTCTGGGTTAGATTACCTTGGGGCCCTATCTGCAAGAGCCAGGCTCTGGGTCAGGGCAAGCTGGTCCTGTTGTAAAGCAGTTGGCACAGACTGGCAGAACGGTGCCCGTTCCAAAACACAATGCAGTGGCAGCGCTGGCAGAGCGGGGCGATTGCTCTACCCTCTCAGTAACTCCATTGTGTGGGGAAAGCAGAGCTTTAATAGACTGCGTTTAAGGTCCAAGGAAGCTGTTCTATTCTACAGTAACATATATATATATATATATATATATATGCCATGTGTTCCAGCTGCCCCCATTACAATATGTAGTTCATTGTATTACATTTAGATTAAGCCCTAAGGCCATCAGCTGGGTGCTGGGACTAGTAGTTCAACAACAACTGAAGAGCTGCAGGGATCAAGCTGTAGGGTGAGATATCTACTAAATAGAAACATTGCTTGTTTATATTTTTTCTTACTCCTCCTTCCCCTCAGAAGGCACTTCCAATGCCAGGGAGGGGGGGAGGGGGCAAGGGCAAAATACCCTCTCTGCCCTACTGGGAAACAGGCAGTTAGAATAGGCAGGAGAGGCATGTGTTCAGGGCCCTAGTGCCCCCCACCCCAGATCTGCCCTAGGTACATGTCTCTGTGGCAATAATGAAGTAGTGCTGGGCCAAGCTGAAAGCATGTCCAAGGCAACCTACCCTCCATTGTAACCCCCCTGTTGATAGTGGCATCACTCGCAAACACCCCCCATCCCCTTAGTTCCAACCCTTGTGGTCTCAGTGATATCCGTATTCTTTGCAGCAGTGCTGTTATCCAAGGATTTTAGAAGAGACGTTAAATTCCACTGAATACTCCACCTAGTGGCAGAATGCAAAATCTCACTTTTGAGTTAACTTTTAGTACAGGTATAGGACCTGTTATCCAGAATGCTCGGGACCAAGGGTATTTCGGATAAGGGATATCTCCGTAATTTGGATCTTCTTACCTTAAGTCTACTAAGAAATCAATAAAACATTAATTAAACCCAATAGGATTATTTTACATCCAGTAAGGATTAATTATATCTTAGTTGGGATCAAATACAAAGCACTGTAGCACTGGAGTCTATGGGAAACCGGCTTTCCGTAATTCGGAGCTTTCTGGATATCAGGTTTACAGATAAGGGATCCCATACCTGTATGATGTAGAGAGTAATATTTTGAGACAATCTGCAGTTGGTCTTTATTGTTTATTATTTGAACTTTTCTAAGTTATTTCACTGTTCAGCAGCTCTCCAGTTTGAAGTTTCCGCAGCTATTTGGTTGCTAGGATATAAATTACCTTAGCAACCAGGGAGTGGTTTGCATGAAAGACTGGAATATGACTAGGAGACGGAGTGAATAGAAATATAAGCAATAAAAAGTAACAATAACAATACAATTGTAGTCTCACAGAGCTGTTTGGCTGCCGGGGTCAGCGACCCCCCATTTGAAAGCTGCAAGGAGTTAGTAGAAGACGGCACAAAACGATACAAAATAAATAATGAAGACCAATTAAAAAGTTGCTTAGAATTGGGAATACTAAAAGTTACCTTCGAGGTGAACCGCCCCTTTAATATATAAAAGTGGAAAGAAAACAGTGAGATGATGTTTTTGTGACCAGTATAATGAAAACAAGACAGAACGGATAGTTTCACCCCCAGCCCTATGCGCTAGGCCCGCGCCCACTGGAACATTTAAAGCCGCCCACCCAGAATCCATCAATCTCTGCTCGGCGAGCCTGTACAAGACATTAAAGGCCGGCTTATCTCCCAAACAATACGGAAGGAGCTTATTAAAAATAATATATTTGCTGTTTCTTGACAACTGCGACCGAGGATTGCCATGGCGACCAGCAGTTGTGGGATGCTAATGCCAGGAGGAGGCTTTTGGGAAATTACCTGAAATCATTACGGGCGGCTAAGTATATTTCTTACTTTCGTACTGTCTGCGCTCACAGACCGAGGCAAAATGTGACAAAGGACTCGGAGTGGCTGATTTGTGTCGAGGCCGGGGGTCCAAACGGATGTGAGGGATGAGGGACACAAGGTGCAAACAGAGATCTTTTCCCCCATAATACTTAAGGCTAATGCTATAAATATAAATAACCAGCCTGTGGCCCTCCAACCCCCTATCTGCCTCTGAAAGCCAATGGGTGCCCCCCTACCCTCCTGCCATCTTTAGCTTTGCCTTTAAACCTAGTTTTTTTGGGGGCTGCCCCTGCCTCTCATTACCATTAGGACTGGCTCTTCCAACCCAGTCAAGCTGCTAAAGGTCCCCATACACATGAAGATCCGCTCGCTTGGCGAGGTCACCAAGCGAGCGGATCTTCTCCCGATATCTCCAACTACGGGTGGGCGATCTCTGGGAAAATGTAGGCTAATTCGATCATTTGGCCCTGGGGCCAAACGATCGAATTATAATGGCGGCAATGGGCCCTGGGGCCAAACGATCGAATTATAATGGCGGCAATGGGCCCTGGGGCCAAACGATCGAATTATAATGGCGGCAATGGGCCCTGGGGCCAAACGATCGAATTATAATGGCGGCAATGGGCCCTGGGGCCAAACGATCGAATTATAATGGCGGCAATGGGCCCTGGGGCCAAACGATAGAATTATAACGGCAGCAATGGGGCAATCAGTTTGGGGACCGCATCAACGGGCCGATGCGCTCCCCGATCCAACTAAATATTTTAACCTGCGCGATTGATATCTTGGCCAATTTCAGGCCAGATATCAGTTGGGCATGCCCCTTGTTTCTGCCCCTACACGGGCCGATAAGTTGCCGAATCGGCAGTTACAATCGGCCCGTGTATGACCACCTTAAGTGTCTTTGCAGGTATATTGAAAAAAAATAAATAAATATAAAAAATAGTCCTTAATGAGAAGTTACGGCTATAAATGCTGAATTTATATACTAAACGTACTGTGCCAACCCAGAGGTTGACCACCCTTAAAACAGCAATGATCCTATGGTGTTGCCTCATGTTGCTCTTATTAGGCCATCTTTTGTGTGTCAGTGGCATTGCACGTGCTCAGTGGGCTCTGGGCTGCTGCTAATCTTAGGGGTCCTGGGAAATCATGAAGCAGAAAGCAAGGTTGCATCTCTCATAGGAGCCGATGCTACAGGGCTGATTATTAACAATCAATACAATTGAATTAATTGCTAAATAGCCTTGAATCATTTATATAGTATTTATACTGTAATATTGTGAGTGGGTCTCTAAGCTCAGACAGCAGGACAAAGCATTTGCTGGGAATCAGCAGAAAAGAAGATGGGGGGCTACTGGGGGCATCTTTTGAGGCACAGATCTTCCCTGCTAAAGAGCTGTGGTCACCATGGGCTGGTACAGAAGCAGACATGAGCCCAAACCACCAAATGGAACCTCCTGAGAGGTTCCATCATCATCATCAGTGTGGTGACACTGGCAAGCCCTGCACTAAGAAGGACTATATTTGAAACCAGATAATGCACATCCCATCCCATCATTCCTAGGGGCACCATCTTCGAGACACCTAATCTGAGCAGCAGAAGACTCAATCAGACATGAGCCCAAACCACCAAATGGAACCTCTTTAGAGGTTCCATCATCATTATCATCATCACCAGTATGGTGACACTGGCAAGCCCTGCACTAAGAAGGACTATATTTGAAACCATATAATGCACATCCTATCCCATCATTCCCAGGGGGCACCATCTTCTAGACAACTAATCCGAGCAGCAGAAGACTCAGCTTTGGGTCACACCTATCTTCCTTACATTATTATGTACCCATTATTATCTACCCTACATTATTATCTACCCTACATTATTATCTACCCTACATTAGTATCTACCCTACATTATTATCTACCCTACATTATTATCTACCCTACATTAGTATCTACCCTACATTATTATCTACCCTACATTAGTATCTACCCTACATTATTATCTACCCTACATTATTATCTACCTTATATGATCATTTCATGGTTTCAGTGAAATACATGATTGAATGGCAGTTGAGCAAAAGGCAAAGCTTCAGGCAGTAGCAAGACCTTATTGGTTTTCTATGTGGCTGATATACTATATAAAGCGAGGGGGGTGGATTAATATATTTACCTTAGATGAACAGGACACAGAGAGCAAGATAGGATGGAGAGGGTTCTGACTCAGCCCCTCTGAGAGACTCTTGACATTTAGAGCTTTCTTCTCCTACATTAGTGTTACAGATCGGCAGAGTAGCTGATCAAATTCTGTATTAATATCTGCGCCATTATCCTCCCATTCACTGAAGATGACGGGGCTACAGTTCTAGAATAAATATACAGACCACCTCAAAGTAATAGCTCATCCCAATATAATAACAAGGGATAATAGGAGGATAGCTACATGGCCACGGATAACAACTCTCCATGGATTTATACCGGATTTCCCTATTTCAGTTATTGCCCTTATCTTTCAGATTCTACTGTATCTGGGATCTTCCCCCTCTTCTTCTTCCTAATCTGGCATCTAGATCTAATCTAGACTAATCTAATCTAATCTATCTAATAATAATAATAATAATAATAATCTATTAATCTATCTATCTAATAATAATAATAATAATAATAATAATAACAATAATAATAATTATAATAATAATAATAATCTATTAATCTATCTATCTAATAATATACCTATCTAATAATAATACTACTACTACTACTACTACTAATAATAATAATAATAATATATCTAATAATAATAATAATAACATAATCTAGACCTAATCTAGACTTTCAGCCACTTCTCTCCACTTACCCAACCGACTGTCCTGTGGGACGATCAAGACCTACAACAAAGCTGACAAACTGGTGGTACTTTATGCTTATATTAGTCCAACCATGAGAACTCAGGGTGGATCTTGACCATTAATATATTTATCTTCTGTCTAGGAGAATGGATCGGAGGTGGTTACCTGGTGGGTAAGTAGAAGCCTCTTTATCCCTGACTCCATCTTGGATCCATGCAGGCCAGCATTTCAGGAGTTGGCACCCTATGTTAGAGGCTACTCAAATCAAGAATAAAGCTCTTTGTGCTGTGACCATAAGTAGTGTGACCAAACCAAACTATCCCTCTAGAGGTAACTTTTGGTAGACAGTTGAGGAGTCTGCCTTGGGTATAGGCTGCACTAGAGGAGTCAACAGGTGTATTTTGTCCATTTAAGCAGATACCACAGAATGGTCACAACCAAACTCATAAAATGATGGTGGAGAATGCGTGCCAAGGGCCATAGGCCTTAAGGAAAAATGTCCTTTTGTGAGAGCAAAGTAGCCATAAGGGATATTTGAGTGAGGGGCCCTTGAGGAAAGTGGGTAAAGGAAAGAATGGGACTCTGGTGGGATGGAGAGAGGAGAGAAAGGGCAAATGGAAAGAGGAGAGAGAAGGAGAGAATGGCTTAAGGATAAAGGGGTATCAGGCAACTGGCAGACTAGGTATTTCCCTTCCAGGGCATTTCCGCTGCTTGCACGCCCTGCAATTGACAATAATGGAAACCACCTGTCACCCCTCACCCAGGGAAGCTTCAGGGCTGGGGACAGGGTGGTGTCCAGTAAATTAACCCTTTAGCAACTGACCCTGCATCGCAAATAAATAAAGAAAAACTGTGTATATTTCCCTATGATTTCTATGGAGCCTTTGCACCCCCCTTGCGAATCTATATAGCAGCACTTCAACTAAATCCCAGCAGTCGCTAAGTCGGGGGCTTAAAATAACCCATTTTATCGGTAAAGTACGTCTGATAGAGCGTTTTCTTTATTCCGAAAAGCCGAGAATAAAGCATTCGGCAGGGATTATGACTTTATCCCAGTTTGTATTGTCTTCTCGGAGCAAACCTTTCCCCCGGAGACTGAAACTCTTCAGTTAATAAAAATAACTTCTCCTCACCTTACGTTTTTCCCTTTCTTTCAAATTACTTTGCACTTTAACGCTGAAAATGGAACGTTTTCTCTATTCTTCATCCCAGACGTTTTATCCATTGTAACTAAAAACTTTAGTGGGAATTGCTGTATTTTATATGCTCAGCTTAGTGTACGGCAGCTCTAATAATAATGATCTATGACTTCGAAGCTGTTCCCAGCAGCTCCCCATCTTTAAATCTTGTTAGGCCATTGTTTGAGTGTCAGTGGCACTGCACGTGCTCAGTGTGCTCTGGGCAGCTGTTGGGAAGCTAAGCTTGGAAATCAACACAAAATGATGTTTGTCTGCTAAAGAAACTGATGCTGCAGGGTTCAATACTAATTACTGATGCAGACTGCACTGGTTCCTATGTGACCATGTAATGTGATTTGTATCATGACTTTTATATTTTATATATATATATACTGTATATTTTGAGTAGGTCTCTAAGCCTTGGTACCTGGCACTCAAAGGCAGGAATCAGTCTGTTCTTCGCTGTGGTCGATGCTGCATCCAACTCAGCATATCAAGAATCCAATTGATGGGTTAACAACTACATGTCTAATTAACTTCCCTGCTTACAAAGGACAGTAATTGCTAATAATTATTTTGGCTTTCTATTAGAGATGAGCAGATCTGGCAATAGGCGCTGTATATAGAGAGAGCCAGCTGTACCCTTGGCACCAAGCGTAATGGCTTTGGATTGATTGCATCTCATTGCAGCCATCACAGGCTGGCTTATTTATTATAGGTAGGGGATCCGATCAGCAAATACAGTAATGGGAATTTAAATGAAACAAGTTGGCCCTCAGTATAGAAGGGCAGTGGACATTATAATGCTTTCATTGGCTCCTTGCTCCCGGCACTGACCGGTGTGTCCATGCAAACTCAATTACAGTAGGTGCCTAAGGCACCCAAACGATTACACAGGCTCAGCACGCCCCCCTCTGCATCCTAGATTTCCATGCAATCCCATGGTGTAGCAATTAGGTTAATGGAAGAGTCCAATTGAGACCATTTTGGTGGAGCACCCTGGTCTGAGTCTTGCTGGCTGGAAGGCCACGGAGCCTCTGGGAATGGGTGGGCAAATGGTGCCCTGCCTCTTTACCTCTATACTGTTGCCTACAGCAGTAACGCTGCTTTTACACCTTTATTCCTTGTCACACTTGCCCCCAGCATTTCCGAGCACAGTCTGGGCCCCCAAGCATATTATAACACTCTATGACAGACACAGTGACAGCCCCCCAACCCAAGACCTGCACAGACTTTAACATCAGTGCCCCCCAGGCCTCTAGTCTTCAGGCAGCCATACTTGCAATATGCAGTATATAATGTGGGTAGGGACGTCACAATCTCATCTTGTAAAAATGGAGAGAAACAGTGAGCAGGTCTGGACTTCAAAATAGAATCTGGCATATCAAGCCCAATAAATAGTGACTGTCTATGGCATCTTACAGCCTACAGAACCTACAGATTGCCAGTCCGGGTCTGGCAGCCAGCACTAGGAGATATGCCACTGTTGCAGGGTCCAATAGGTTCAGTTGGCCGGCCTTGGCTAATGGTACAAGGGGCATTTTGACTGCTCGTGGAAACAGCCTGTCCACTGCTCAGAGTGTTATGGAAAGATTCCTGGCTGATGGGTAGTGACAGGTGGTTCTGTCCAGCCAAGGGCCTTCAATTTTTAATGACATTATAGGGGTAAAGGGAAGATAGAGGCAGAGTCAGACTTGGGGGGGGGGTGAAGGGCCACCACAGGGGCCCCGCACCCCACCAAGGGACACATGTCGTGGTCCCCACACACACCAGGCCCCTGGTGTTCACCCAACCCCCTCCCCTGAGTGCACATAGTAAGGTGCATCGGGAGAGGGGATCTACAGGCCCCGGAGCACCCAACAGGGATCGGTTCTGGGTTGGTGGGGCCCATTGGGTTTTTTCCCGGTGTCCCGCCGGCTCAGTCCAACCCTGGACCCCCTGTCCACTTCTAAGCACATCTGCTTGATGTTGGCCATGAACTAATAGCCCCATTTTCCATCAGCTTTATGGCACAGGGAAAGTTCTGGAGTCTCTTTTTCTGGGTAAAGTAGTGGAGATCATATCAAGTGGAGTATAATAAAAGTGAGGCTGGTACAGCAGCTGAGTTTGTCTAATCCTTTGTCCTCTCCATACAAAGGAAAGCAGTCTCTCACCTAGCCGGGCCCCACCGTCTCACCCAATCAGCAGAAACAAAGAGAAATAGCAAGCAGTAAAGCCCAGTAATGAGCCGGGCCCGATACAACTGCAAAGTGGTTCCATATCACGAATGCATGAAGAAATGATAGGCATCTCTGTTTATTGGTCAGGGCACAATCCGATGCTTCAATCTGAAAGTGCCACATTTCCTACGGAGCAGCTGTCGGACGGTAATAGGAACCTGTCATCACATTAGTCTGCAGTTGCTTTTAATAAAATATCCAAATCCAATAAACGGCTGCTGAACTGCTCTGCCTTTCCATCAAACACAATCACAGGGTCTCATATTATTCTGTTTTGTATCTAAAAGGCCCCTGAAGGCTTACATTGCCCTCTGTGGGGGGACGGGGCTCTCTAAAGGGCAAATTTACAAATTTAGCAACATTCAAAAACATATCTTGTAAGTAAGGTATGCCACCAAAAGTTGTCCATGTTTTTCATCCCTGTGTCCTTGTACATTGTGCAAAGATCCCATAGACCAGGGGCCCCAACCTTTCTTACTCGGGAGCCACAGTCAAATGTAAAAAGACTTGGAGAGCAACACAAGCACCATAAAAGTTCATAGAGGAGCCAAATAAGGGCTGTGATTGGCTATTAGGGGCCTCTATGCACCCTATCAGCTTACAGGGGCTTTATTTGGTAGGAAATCTTGTTTTTATTCAACCAAAACTTGCCCCCAAGTCAGGAATTCAAAAATAACTCCCTGGTTTGGGGGCACTGAGAGCAACATCCAAGGGGTTGGTGAGTAACATGTTGCCCTGAGCCACTGTCTGCCATAGACATTAATAGTAAAGCAACGTGGGAATTTCAACACTTACAGAGCGCTGGTAAGGCCCCATCTAGAATATGCTGTTCAGTTTTGGTCTCCAGTGCTCAAACGGGACATTACTGAGTTAGAGAGGGTCCAGAGAAGGGCAACTAAGCTGGTAAAGGGTATGGAGAGTCTCAATTATGGGGAAAGACTGGCCAGGTTGGGTTTGTTTACACTGGAGAAGAGGCGCTTAAGAGGTGACATGATAACTATGTATAAATATATAAGGGGATCATATAATAACCTCTCTAATGTTTTATTTACCAGTAGGGCCTTCCAACGGACACGAGGGCACCCACTCCGTTTAGAAGAAGGGAGGTTCCATTTAAACATTCGGAAAGGATTTTTTACAGTGAGAGCTGTGAGGTTGTGGAATTCCCTCCCCGAATCAGTCGTGCTGGCTGATACATTATATAACTTTAAGAAGGGGCTGGATGGATTCTTAGCAAGTGAGGGAATACAGGGTTATGGGAGATAGCTCTCAGTACAAGTGAGGGAATACAGGGGTAGGGGGGATAGCTCTCAGTACAAGTGAGGGAATACAGGGGTAGGGGAGATAGCTCTCAGTACAAGTGAGGGAATACAGGGGTAGGGGAGATAGCTCTCAGTACAAGTGAGGGAATACAGGGATAGGGGAGATAGCTCTCAGTACAAGTGAGGGAATACAGGGGTAGGGGGGATAGCTCTCAGTACAAGTGAGGGAATACAGGGGTAGGGGAGATAGCTCTCAGTACAAGTGAGGGAATACAGGGGTAGGGGAGATAGCTCTCAGTACAAGTGAGGGAATACAGGGGTAGGGGAGATAGCTCTCAGTACAAGTGAGGGAATACAGGGTTATGGGAGATAGCTCTCAGTACAAGTGAGGGAATACAGGGGTAGGGGAGATAGCTCTCAGTACAAGTGAGGGAATACAGGGTTATGGGAGATAGCTCTCAGTACAAGTGAGGGAATACAGGGGTAGGGGAGATAGCTCTCAGTACAAGTGAGGGAATACAGGGGTAGGGGGGATAGCTCTTAGTACAAGTGAGGGAATACAGGGGTAGGGGAGATAGCTCTCAGTACAAGTGAGGGAATACAGGGGTAGGGGGGATAGCTCTTAGTACAAGTGAGGGAATACAGGGGTAGGGGAGATAGCTATCAGTACAAGTGAGGGAATACAGGGGTAGGGGGGATAGCTCTTAGTACAAGTGAGGGAATACAGGGGTAGGGGAGATAGCTATCAGTACAAGTGAGGGAATACAGGGGTAGGGGAGATAGCTCTCAGTACAAGTGAGGGAATACAGGGTTATGGGAGATAGCTCTCAGTACAAGTGAGGGAATACAGGGGTAGGGGGGATAGCTCTCAGTACAAGTGAGGGAATACAGGGGTAGGGGAGATAGCTCTCAGTACAAGTGAGGGAATACAGGGGTAGGGGAGATAGCTCTCAGTACAAGTGAGGGAATACAGGGGTATGGGAGATAGCTCTCAGTACAAGTGAGGGAATACAGGGGTAGGGGAGATAGCTCTCAGTACAAGTGAGGGAATACAGGGGTATGGGAGATAGCTCTCAGTACAAGTGAGGGAATACAGGGGTATGGGAGATAGCTCTCAGTACAAGTGAGGGAATACAGGGGTAGGGGCGATAGCTCTCAGTACAAGTGAGGGAATACAGGGGTAGGGGGGATAGCTCTCAGTACAAGTGAGGGAATACAGGGGTAGGGGGGATAGCTCTCAGTACAAGTGAGGGAATACAGGGGTAGGGGGGATAGCTCTCAGTACAAGTGAGGGAATACAGGGGTAGGGGAGATAGCTCTCAGTACAAGTGAGGGAATACAGGGGTAGGGGAGATAGCTCTTAGTACAAGTGAGGGAATACAGGGTTATGGGAGATAGCTCTCAGTACAAGTGAGGGAATACAGGGGTATGGGAGATAGCTCTCAGTACAAGTGAGGGAATACAGGGTTATGGGAGATAGCTCTTAGTACAAGTGAGGGAATACAGGGGTAGGGGGGATAGCTCTCAGTACAAGTGAGGGAATACAGGGGTAGGGGGATAGCTCTCAGTACAAGTGAGGGAATACAGGGGTAGGGGGGATAGCTCTCAGTACAAGTGAGGGAATACAGGGGTAGGGGAGATAGCTCTCAGTACAAGTGAGGGAATACAGGGGTTATGGGAGATAGCTCTCAGTACAAGTGAGGGAATACAGGGTTATGGGAGATAGCTCTCAGTACAAGTGAGGGAATACAGGGGTAGGGGGGATAGCTCTCAGTACAAGTGAGGGAATACAGGGGTAGGGAGATAGCTCTCAGTACAAGTGAGGGAATACAGGGGTATGGGAGATAGCTCTCAGTACAAGTGAGGGAATACAGGGTTATGGGAGATAGCTCTCAGTACAAGTGAGGGAATACAGGGGTAGGGGAGATAGCTCTCAGTACAAGTGAGGGAATACAGGGGTAGGGGGGATAGCTCTCAGTACAAGTGAGGGAATACAGGGGGTAGGGGGAGATAGCTCTCAGTACAGTGAGGGAATACAGGGTAGGGGGAGATAGCTCTCAGTACAAGTGAGGGATACAGGGGTGGGGATAGCTTAGTAAGTGAGGATAAGGGGTCGGGGGATAGCTCTAGTAACAAGTGAGGGAACTACAGGGGTAGGGGAGATAGCTCTCAGTACAAGTGAGGGAATACAGGGGTAGGGGGAGATAGCTCTCAGTACAAGTGAGGGATACAGGGGTAGGGGAGATAGCTCTCAGTACAAGTGAGGGGAATATACAGGGGTAGGGGGGATAGCTCTTAGTACAAGTGAGGGAATACAGGGGTAGGGGAGATAGCTATCAGTACAAGTGAGGGAATACAGGGGTAGGGGGGATAGCTCTTAGTACAAGTGAGGGAATACAGGGGTAGGGGAGATAGCTATCAGTACAAAGTGAGGGAATACAGGGGTAGGGGAGATAGCTCTCAGTACAAGTGAGGGAATATCAGGGTTATGGGAGATAGCTCTCAGTACAAGTGAGGGAATACAGGGGTATGGGAGATAGCTCTCAGTACAAGTGCGGGAAATACAGGGGTAGGGGGGATAGCTCTCAGTACAAGTGAGGGAATACAGGGTAGGGGAGATAGCTCTCAGTACAAGTGAGGGAATACAGGGGTATGGGAGATAGCTCTCAGTACAAGTGAGGGAATACAGGGTTATGGGAGATAGCTCTCAGTACAAGTGAGGGATACAGGGGTATGGGGGGATAGCTCTCAGTAACAAGTGCGGGAATACAGGGGTAGGGGGATAGCTCTCAGTACAAGTGAGGGAATACAGGGGTAGGGGAGATAGCTCTCAGTACAAGTGAGGGAATACAGGGTATGGAGATAGCTCTCAGTACAAGTGAGGGAATACAGGGGTTATGGGAGATAGCTCTCAGTACAAGTGAGGGAATCACAGGGGTAGGGGGGATAGCTCTCAGTACAAGTGACGGAATACAGGGGTAGGGGGAGATAGCTCTCAGTACAAGTGAGGGAATACAGGGGTAGGGGAGATAGCTCTCAGTACAAGTGAGGGAATACAGGGGTATGGGGAGATAGCTCTCAGTACAAGTGAGGGAATACCAGGGTTATGGGAGATAGCTCTCAGTACAAGTGAGGGAATACAGGGGTAGGGGAGATAGCTCTCAGTACAAGTGACGGAATACAGGGGTAGGGGAGATAGCTCTCAGTACAAGTGAGGGAATACAGGGGTAGGGGAGATAGCTCTCAGTACAAGTGAGGAATACAGGGGTAGGGGAGATAGCTCTCAGTACAAGTGAGGGAATACAGGGTAGGGGAGATAGCTCTCAGTACAAGTGAGGGAATACAGGGGTATGGGAGATAGCTCTCAGTACAAGTGAGGGAATACAGGGGTAGGGGAGATAGCTCTCAGTACAAGTGAGGGAATACAGGGGTTAGGGGAGATAGCTCTCAGTACAAGTGAGGGAATACAGGGGTAGGGGGGATAGCTCTCAGTACAAGTGAGGGAATACAGGGGTAGGGGGGATAGCTCTCAGTACAAGTGAGGGAATACAGGGGTAGGGGAGATAGCTCTCAGTACAAGTGAGGGAATACAGGGGTATGGGAGATAGCTCTCAGTACAAGTGAGGAATACAGGTTATGGGAGATAGCTCTCAGTACAAGTGAGGGAATACAGGGGTAGGGGGGATAGCTCTTAGTACAAGTGAGGGAATACAGGGGTAGGGGAGATAGCTCTCAGTACAAGTGAGGGAATACAGGGGTAGGGGGGATAGCTCTTAGTACAAGTGAGGGAATACAGGGGTAGGGGAGATAGCAATCAGTACAAGTGAGGGAATACAGGGGTAGGGGGGATAGCTCTTAGTACAAGTGAGGGAATACAGGGGTAGGGGAGATAGCTATCAGTACAAGTGAGGGAATACAGGGGTAGGGGAGATAGCTCTCAGTACAAGTGAGGGAATACAGGGTTATGGGAGATAGCTCTCAGTACAAGTGAGGGAATACAGGGGTAGGGGGGATAGCTCTCAGTACAAGTGAGGGAATACAGGGGTAGGGGAGATAGCTCTCAGTACAAGTGAGGGAATACAGGGGTAGGGGGGATAGCTCTCAGTACAAGTGAGGGGATACAGGGTTATGGGAGATAGCTCTCAGTACAAGTGAGGGAATACAGGGGTAGGGGAGATAGCTCTCAGTACAAGTGAGGGAATACAGGGGTAGGGGGGATAGCTCTCAGTACAAGTGAGGGGATACAGGGGTTATGGGAGATAGCTCTCAGTACAAGTGAGGGAATACAGGGGTAGGGGAGATAGCTCTCAGTACAAGTGAGGGAATACAGGGGTAGGGGGGATAGCTCTCAGTACAAGTGAGGGAATACAGGGGTAGGGGAGATAGCTCTCAGTACAAGTGAGGGAATACAGGGGTAGGGGAGATAGCTCTCAGTACAAGTGAGGGAATACAGGGGTAGGGGAGATAAGCTCTCAGTACAAGTGAGGGAATACAGGGGTAGGGGAGATAGCTCTCAGTACAAGTGAGGGAATACAGGGGTAGGGGGGATAGCTCTCAGTACAAGTGAGGGAATACAGGGGTAGGGGGGATAGCTCTCAGTACAAGTGAGGGAATACAGGGGTAGGGGAGATAGCTCTCAGTACAAGTGAGGGAATACAGGGGTATGGGAGATAGCTCTCAGTACAAGTGAGGAATACAGGGTTATGGGAGATAGCTCTCAGTACAAGTGAGGGAATACAGGGGTAGGGGGGATAGCTCTTAGTACAAGTGAGGAATACAGGGGTAGGGGAGATAGCTCTCAGTACAAGTGAGGGAATACAGGGGTAGGGGGGATAGCTCTTAGTACAAGTGAGGGAATACAGGGGTAGGGAGATAGCAATCAGTACAAGTGAGGGAATACAGGGGTAGGGGGGATAGCTCTTAGTACAAGTGAGGGAATACAGGGGTAGGGGAGATAGCTATCAGAACAAGTGAGGGAATACAGGGGTAGGGGAGATAGCTCTCAGTACAAGTGAGGGAATACAGGGTTATGGGAGATAGCTCTCAGTACAAGTGAGGGAATACAGGGGTAGGGGGGATAGCTCTCAGTACAAGTGAGGGAATACAGGGGTAGGGGAGATAGCTCTCAGTACAAGTGAGGGAATACAGGGGGGGATAGCCGACAAGGGGGAAGGTATGGAGGCTCTCAGTACAAGTGAGGGGATACAGGGTTATGGGAGATAGCTCTCAGTACAAGTGAGGGAATACAGGGGTAGGGGAGATAGCTCTCAGTACAAGTGAGGGAATACAGGGGTAGGGGGATAGCTCTCAGTACAAGTGAGGGAATACAGGGTAGGGAGATAGCTCTCAGTACAAGGAGGATACAGGGGTAGGGGAGATAGCTCTCAGTACAAGTGAGGGAATACAGGGGTAGGGGAGATAGCTCTCAGTACAAGTGAGGCGAATACAGGGGTAGGGGAGATAGCTCTCAGTACAAAGTAGAAGGGAATACAGGGTAGGGGAGATAGCTCTCAGTACAAGTGAGGGAATACAGGGGTAGGGGAGATAGCTCTCAGTACAAGTGAGGGAATACAGGGTTATGGGGGATAGCTCTCAGTACCAGTGAGGGAATACAGGGGTATGGGAGATAGCTCTCAGTACAAGTGAGGGAATACAGGGGTAGGGGAGATAGCTCTCAGTACAAGTGAGGGAATACAGGGTTATGGGAGATAGCTCTCAGTACAAGTGAGGGAATACAGGGGTAGGGGAGATAGCTCTCAGTACAAGTGAGGGAATACAGGGGTAGGGAGATAGCTCTCAGTACAAGTGAGGGAATACAGGGGTATGGGAGATAGCTCTCAGTACAAGTGAGGGAATACAGGGTTATGGGAGATAGCTCTTAGTACTAGTTGATCCAGGGACTGGGCCGATTGCCATCTTGGAGTCAGGAAGGAATTTTTTCCCCTCTGCGGCAAATTAGAGAGGCTTCAGATGGGGTTTTTTTGCCTTCCTCTGGATCAACTAGTAGTTAGGCAGGTTATATATAGGCATTATGGTTGAACTTGATGGACATATGTCTTTTTTCAACCCAACTTACTATGTTACTATGTTACTATGTTTTGGCTTTTCTTGACATATCTTGAGAGTGAGAAAGTGTGTAGGACGTTTCCGACGTTCTTTTAGAGGACTGATCCCCAACCAGTGGCTCAGGGGCAACATGTTTCTCCCCAACCCCTTGGATGTTGTTCCCAGTGACTTGGAGGCAAGTTTCTAAGGCTTAAAAACCACGTGTATGGGCAAACAGAGCCCCCTGTAGGCTGCCAGTCCATAAAGGGGCTACCAAATAGCCAAGCACGGACCTTATTGGGCACCCCCAGGAACTTTTTGCATGCTTGTGTTGCTCCCAACTCTTTTGCTTGAGAATACTTAACAGTTCTTAGGAAAGTGGAGCTGCTGAAAGGTTTTGCACTGCAGTTTGAATGGACCTTGGAAGGTTTGAGCTCCTGAATTTATGGAAGAGAGGGTCATTCTTCCCCTTTAGCACTGGCCAGGCCCTATTTGGAACACACAGGGCAGGTTTGGTCTCCAGTGCTTCAATGGATCATTATTTAAACAGAGAAAGTCCAAAGAAGGGCAACTGAACTGGTACAGGTATGGGATCCCTTATCCGGAAACCCATTATTCAGAAAGTTCTGAATTATGGAAAGCCCATCTCCCATAGACTCCATTTTAATCAAATAATTCAGAATTTTAAAACAGATTTCCTTTTTCTCTGTAGTAATAAAAGAGTACTTTGTATTGATCCCAACTAAGGTATAATTACCCCTTATTGGGGGCAGAAAAGCCCTATTGGGTTTATTTCATGGATAAATGATTCCCTTTTCTCTGTAATAATAAAACAGTACCTGTAATTGATCCCAACTAAGATATAATTACCCCTTATTGGGGGCAGAACAGCCCTATTGGGTTTATTTCATGGTTAAATGATTCCCTTTTCTCTGTAATAATAAAACAGTACCTGTACTTGATCCCAACTAAGATATAATTACCCCTTATTGGGGGCAGAACAGCCCTATTGGGTTTATTTCATGGTTAAATGATTCCCTTTTCTCTGTAATAATAAAACAGTACCTGTACTTGATCCCAACTAAGATATAATTACCCCTTATTGGGGGCAGAACAGCCCTATTGGGTTTATTTCATGGTTAAATGATTCCCTTTTCTCTGTAATAATAAAACAGTACCTGTAATTGATCCCAACTAAGATATAATTAATCCTTATTGGGGCAGAACAGCCCTATTGGGTTTATTTAATGGTTAAATGATTCCCTTTTCTCTGTAATAATAAAACAGTACCTGTACTTGATCCCAACTAAGATATAATTAATCCTTATTGGATGCAAAACAATCCTATTGGGTTTAATTAATGTTTTATTGTTTTTTTAGTAGACTTAAGGTATGGAGACCCAAATTACGGAAATACCCTTGGAATACCCTTGGTCCTGAGCATTCTGGATAATGGGTCATATACCTGTATAGGAAATGGAAAGGTTCAGTTATGCTGGCCAAGTTGGGACTGGTTACACTGGAGAACAGGTGTTTAAGGGGGGATATAATAACGTAGTACACAGGGTCGGACTGGGGGTGGTACAGGGCCCACCGGGGCTACTGCCCCAGGGGCCCCGAACCCCCTGAGGTGCCTCTGCCGGCCGCATTCCCCGCAGGGAGGTCATCGGCGGCCAGGGGAAGCGGCAATAGGATTGGGTCTGGGCCGCTGGGGCCCAGTCCGACCCTGGTAGTACAAATATATAAATAAGGGGACTATACATTCTAATGCTTTATTCACCAGTAGATCCTTTCAATGGACATGAGGGAATCCATTCAGATTAGAAGGAAGGAGGTTCCACCAGTGAGAGCTGTGACGTTGTGCTGGCAGATACATCATAAGGAAGAAATGGTGCAAACTCCATAGCGGGGGTCTGTTATGGGGTTCACTATAACCCCCTTTTTATGTCTTTCATGATAATTGTAATAAGTGACAATGATACTGAGCCATGTTAGTCGGATTTCTTAAGTTTTGTGCCCCCGATTGGGTAAAGCTGGGGGCAAGAAACACCCCTCCATCCCACTTGGTGTATGTGAGTTTTCAACGATCCCCAAGAACGGAGAATTTTAACTTGCTCAATATTATAAACTGATAAGGAAGGAAAATCAAAAATTAAATTACATTCGCAGTTATCTTTTTTTTGTAGCAAAATTCATTGTTTGATGAGATTTTCCGCGGACCTTTCTATTTCAGCCTCATACGTTGCCTTGAAGCCGAGACGCTCGGGGGCTACTGGGGCTGAGTGAATAGGAGTCAATTGAAATGGGAGGTCGTACAATCGGCGGCCATAGTACAGTCATTTCATACAGACTGAGCCCGTGGAGTTCGCTGCTGCTGGAACGGATTAATAAAGTGCTTTGTAGGGCAAAAAAAAAAACATATTTATAGGGGAATTGGATATTATCTCGGCATTGTTCTGAAATTGTATAAACTCCTCTCTGAGTCAGTTCAAGTCTGTAATTGCTAAGAAGGAAATCCAATGAGGCAAATTAGAAGCCCATATAAGCAGTGAGCCGGGAGCTGATATTCAGGCTGCTTTCTTTATTCCTTGAATCTTCCCAGCCTTGGAGTTTAAAACTAATTAAAGCTGATTATATATAAATATATATATATATATATAAGGAAAACTTCTGTAAGCAGCAGTCCTGCCCTGCTTTATGGCTGAGATTCTAGCTATCTGTATAACAGAGCATTCTGTCACAGTGGCACAGATCCTATCTGATCCCCCCATTGTAAGCAGCAGTCCTGCCCTGCTTTATGGCTGAGATTCTAGCTATCTGTATAACAGAGCAATCTGTCACAGTGGCACAGATCCTATCTGATCCCCCCATTGTAAGCAGCAGTCCTGCCCTGCTTTATGGCTGAGATTCTAGCTATCTGTATAACAGAGCATTCTGTCACAGTGGCACAGATCCTATCTGATCCCCCCCATTGTAAGCAGCAGTCCTGCCCTGCTTTATGGCTGAGATTCTAGCTATCTGTATAACAGAGCATTCTGTCACAGTGGCACAGATCCTATCTGATCCCCCCCATTGTAAGCAGCAGTCCTGCCCTGCTTTATGGCTGGGATTCTAGCTATCTGTATAACAGAGCATTCTGTCACAGTGACACAGTCCTGCCCTGCATTATGGATGATTCTCTAATTAGTGTATCCAGGTAAGTAATATTTTACAGTAAGTTTCCTGCCCTGTCATCCTCATCATCGCTAATGTGATATGATTTCAAGCTCAGTGGATAGAAATGCATGGAAGGCAATTAAACGTCGAGCTGCTAAAACGCAGTTAATAGATTAATTCAATGACATTTAATTATAGAAGTCCATAACTGCCTTGGAATGTGCTGCAATTACATATATAAATATCCAGCTTACATTGCCATACAGTACAGCGAGGTAACAGTGTACTGATGGAAATAAAGCTGTTGCTGAACTACATCTCTCAGTTAGACCCCATAAAGACATGGCCATGCCCTAGACATCGGCCTACCTGACTGTAATAAAAATCAAAGGAAACAATATGGCAGCTTTGGTATCTATAAAGGCAAATATATATATATATATAAAGAATAAATGCCCCCAGCGCCCAGTAGGCTATATCATTTTACTGCGCTGTCTGCTCTAATGCTATAAAGGCAAAGCCATAGCTGCAAACAGGCGATATTTCCCCTTTAGACTTCTAGGCTGAGCTCAGCGCACACATTCAGGATGGAAGTATTTTACTCATGCTAAATTAAACTAAAAGATTGTTTGAGCACCTCTGATTAATCGGCACAGACAGCCCTTCTGAGACGCTGCATATATTTTCCTTGGCACAAAGGTTGCGCTGGGAGCGTTTAACTGGTTCCGCGATGCAAGTTTCATGAGCTCAACTACATGTTATTAAAGGGGAAATAGGCTATCCGCAAATAAAATTCAGTAGGGAGAGATGGTGCCTATAGTAGCAGTGGGATAATAGCCTCTGGGAAGGGACTGGGGCTGTGGGATAGCAGGTATAGTAGGGAGAGATGGTGCCTATAGTAGCAGTGGGGGGATAATAGCCTCTGGGAAGGGACTGGGGCTGTGGGATAGCAGGTATAGTAGGGAGAGATGGTGCCTATAGTAGCAGTGGGGGGATAATAGCCTCTGGGAAGGGACTGGGGCTGTGGGATAGCAGGTATAGTAGGGAGAGATGGTGCCTATAGTAGCAGTGGGGGGATAATAGCCTCTGGGAAGGGACTGGGGCTCTGGGATAGCAGGTATAGTAGGGAGAGATGGTGCCTATAGTAGCAGTGGGGGGATAATAGCCTCTGGGAAGGGACTGGGGCTGTGGGATAGCAGGTATAGTAGGGAGAGATGGTGCCTATAGTAGCAGTGGGATAATAGCCTCTGGGAAGGGACTGTGGCTGTGGGATAGCAGGTATAGTAGGGAGAGATGGTGCCTATAGTAGCAGTGGGGGGATAATAGCCTCTGGGAAGGGACTGGGGCTGTGGGATAGCAGGTATAGTAGGGAGAGATGGTGCCTATAGTAGCAGTGGGGGGATAATAGCCTCTGGGAAGGGACTGGGGCTGTGGGATAGCAGGTATAGTAGGGAGAGATGGTGCCTATAGTAGCAGTGGGGGGATAATAGCCTCTGGGAAGGAACTGGGGCTGTGGGATAGCAGGTATAGTAGGGAGAGATGGTGCCTATAGTAGCAGTGGGGGGATAATAGCCTCTGGGAAGGGACTGTGGCTGTGGGATAGCAGGTATAGTAGGGAGAGATGGTGCCTATAGTAGCAGTGGGGGGATAATAGCCTCTGGGAAGGGACTGGGGCTGTGGGATAGCAGGTATAGTAGGGAGAGATGGTGCCTATAGTAGCAGTGGGGGGATAATAGCCTCTGGGAAGGGACTGGGGCTGTGGGATAGCAGGTATAGTAGGGAGAGATGGTGCCTATAGTAGTCGTAGCCCTTTTCTTGATAGCTAAAGACTGGTGGAAGATGCTGGGAGTTTATGTCTGAGGCTATACAGTATATGCTGGAAAGTCCTACTTTCAATAAATAAAGGTCCAGAGGAATTCCTGCTTTTGCCCCAGACCCGGGCAGTAGAGAGCGCTGCCGGTGGCTGTTCCTACCCTAATACAGACACTAATTGAGTGAGAGTGGATGAGTTGCTGAGAAGATGGCGCTGGCAGGGGGAATAATACAAGGCCAGTAGGAAGCCCAGAGCCCGGCGTAGATCGGATCTCACAGCTGTGCTGAATGTGACGGCGCTGGCACGGCACAGGCTGTTTGTACACAGAGATTTATTGCTACGGAATTGAGCTAATTAAGATGCTCCAGGCCATCACAATGCAGAAAATTAAGAAAAATAAAACACATTAGAGAAAATTTTAGCTCCCTGCAGCCGTCAGAAAACGGTGATTAGTGAGGGAGTCGGCACTGCCGCATTTATGCCCCACACTTCATAAGCTGCTATTGTAGATAAGAGATTATTGTACAACAGAAAGTTGTTACTCAGTTAGGGGTGACACCTTCCCCAGATCCTTACTCCGGGCGCAGGGGGGGGGGGGGCGGGATGGTGGCATTACAGGGGCGGGGCTAAAGGGGTGATCGGTGATTGGCGCATTTTGACCACACACAATTTGACGCAACCTAATTTGGAAAATCAGCCAGGCAATTTTGACCCTGATATTTGAAAATCAGGCTGTCCAGGTCAAAACCAGACTGGTGGAAACCCTATACTAAATGCACATTGATGCTGTTCATTTATTGAATGGATATTAGAGAATGATATAGTTAAACTACAGCAGCATTGGTATTACTTTGTATCAAAGACAATTCAGCAGGAACAGCCCCCTAAGTTTGCTCATAGCCTGTACAGAGAGATACCATAAAACAATGGCACATAGGGATTCCCCTGTACTAAGCACAATTCAGCAGGAACAGCCCCCTAAGTTTGCTCATAGCCTGTACAGAAAGAAACCATAAAACTATGGCACATAGGGATTCCCCTGTACTAAGCACAATTCAGCAGGAACAGCCCCTAAGTTTGCTCATAGCCTATACAGAGAGATACCATAAAACTATGGCACATAGGGATTCCCCTGTACAAAGCACAATTCAGCAGGAACAGCCCCCTAAGTTTGCTCATAGCCTGTACAGAAAGAAACCATAAAACTATGGCAGCATAGGGATTCCCCTGTACTAAGCACAATTCAGCAGGAACAGCCCCTAAGTTTGCTCATAGCCTATACAGAGAGATACCATAAAACTATGGCACATAGGGATTCCCCTGTACAAAGCACAATTCAGCAGGAACAGCCCCCAAAGTTGGTCATAGCCTGTACAGAGAGATACCATAAAACTATGGCACATAGGGATTCCCCTGTACTAAGCACAATTCAGCAGGAACAGCCCCCTAAGTTTGCAAATAGCCTGTACAGAGAGATACCGTAAAACTATGGCAGCATAGGGATTCCCCTGTACTAAGCACAATTCAGCAGGAACAGCCCCCTAAGTTTGCCCATAGCCTGTACAGAGAGATACCATAAAACTATGGCAGCATAGGGATTCCCCTGTACTAAGCACAATTCAGCAGGAACAGCCCCCTAAGTTTGCCCATAGCCTGTACAGAGAGATACCATAAAACTATGGCGCATAGCGATTCCCCTGTACTAAGCACAATTCAGCAGGAACAGCCCCCTAAGTTTGCCCATAGCCTGTACAGAGAGATACCATAAAACTATGGCAGCATAGGGATTCCCCTGTACTAAGCACAATTCAGCAGGAACAGCCCCCTAAGTTTGCTCATAGACTGTACAGAGAGATACCATAAAACTATGGCAGCATAGGGATTCCCCTGTGACAGTGGAATTAGAGAAATTAAGTCTATAATGTCTGTTAGTAAGGACTAAGACATACAAACCTATGGGGTTATGTTTAAAAGATACTAATAAACTACATCACCCATCATTCTCAGTCAATAGCAGGATGAACAGTCTTGTCGCCATGACAACAGATTTTCTTTGTCAGCGTGCAGAACAACTAATATTGATTCTTCCCCTGAAATACGAGTGTGATTTGCTCTCGAGTTGCAGGACAAAAGCGCTGAGAAATCCCTTAAAACTGCAAATAATTGGTTTTTCTGTGTCCCGAGAATTAAAGCTGCAATTCCCTGCGAAACATATTGGAGTTGAACTCGTATAATTCCCCTCCGCTGTCCCCGGGGCCCTCTCTCTGCGTTTCTTCTGCTTTTGAACAAAAAAAAATAAAGAAAATGTTTATTTTCTTTACAATTCAAGTCATAGTATCCTTTACACTTCTAGTGTCTGCTGTAACCATGGTAACTGCAGACTGCACCGGGGGGGGGTATAAATATTACTGTTAATCTCCCAAGTATTAATAATGCCCCTTATTAAAGGGAAAACTATTAATAAAATAGAAGTTCCATGGGAAATAACATTTTAAAATGTATGTAAATATATACCGGAATAGTATATGAGATACCCGGCTGTGCCAACGGCAGTTTGTTAGTGAAATAAACATGGGGCAAATAACTATATACTGTGTGTTACTGTGAGTGGAGACTGGGGTAAATAGAGGGCTTATTTATCAATTTTAGAGTTTTTTTCTACTTTGAATAAACTCACTGAGATTGATGTGGTGATCAGCCAATTGCTGATTGAAGCATCATAGCCCCGCCCATTGACATGTCTGCCCCGCCTATTCCCCCACACCGTGACATCACAGCCCCATCTTTTTCCCACCCCGTGACGTAACCACTCCTGCCCCCCCCGCCCAGTGACATCTCTGCCCCGCCTATTCCCCTGAACCGTGACACCACAGCCCCGCCTCTTTCCCACCCCAGTGATGTCACCACCAAACCCCCCCCGCCCAACAGGCAAAAAAAGTCGGCAGAGGTGGCAACCCTACTCTAAACCTAATGCCAGGAAATCAAGGATCGCATTGATACGTTGATATGGCCGTCTCCTTAATGGGCCTCTTGTAGCCGCCATTATGGTCTGATCATTGGCCTTAGGGCAAAATTATAGACAGCCAGACAGTTCCCAATTAGGAAAACCGGGCAGGACTTACTGGGATTGACAGGGTGATCAGCCAATTGCTGATTGAAGCATCATAGCCCCGCCCAGTGACATCTCTGCCCCGCCTATTCCCCCAAACTGTGACGTCACAGCCCCATCTCTTTCCTACCCCCCCACGCCCAGAGAAAAAAGCCGGACCGATTTGGCAAGCTTATCGGCCCGTGTAGGGGCAGAAACGACGGCCATACCCTACTGATATCTTGCCTGAAATTGGCCAGATATCGATCGGGCAGGTTGAAAGATTCAGTCGGATTAGGGGCCGCCTCAGCTTGTTCATGCAGTCCCTGAACCAACTGCCCCTTTGCCGCCATTATAATTCGATCGTTTGGCCCCAGGGCCAAACAATTGAATTAGCCTACATGTTCCCCGATATCGGGTGAAGATCCGCTCACTTGGCCACCTCGCCAAGCGAGCAAATCTTCACGTGTATGGGCACCTTTAGACTTTGTGAGCCATCATGGAGCAACTAGAGGATGTTCATCTCTCAAGAAGTCAATCCTTATACAAAACACACACAGATGTGCCAAGTCACAACTGACATTTCTTTAGACATTTCTCCAGAAAAGTGTCGTCCAAATGGTGGTTCTCAGAACCTCGAACAGGGGTGGTGGGTGGGGGGAGAAACATGAAGGCCAGTTAATGAGACATTTTTGGAGAATGACATTTTACTCTCCTAGATACTCCTGGGAGACCATTTTGTAGGCCAATTAGAGAAAGATTTGGGGGGGAGTGCACTTCTTCTGAGGATCCAGATCTTCCTGGAACTGTGGATAAATGGCTGATCTATCAATGTTCTCGTGCATTTATTAAAGAGCCCCTAGACAATCGAAAAGGGGGATTACACTTTATAAGTCCCATAACCACTTATCCAAAGACTGGAGGCTACATGATTGAAACGGGGATCGAGTGTACATTCCATTCTATTTCCACTGTATCTCATAGGTTCCTGTTAAGATGCATTGGACTCTACTTAAGATCGTATCTTGGCGCCTCTTTCAACGTCATGATATCAACGTATATAGTTAGAGCAGTGAGAAGGGTCGAAAATTCCCCGTTTCCAGACATTTTAGTCCTCACAATGGCCCTTTCCAATAACAAACAGCGAGCCATGTTCAGCCTCCTCTAATAAACACTTTATCTCCTACGAATCAATTGGAAGGAGCCTTTGTCTTTCCAGCTGGTTGCTCTCAACGCTCATCTTTAATATCCCTAAATCCCCTCTTGAAAAAGCTGCGTCTCCTTTCTCCTCAAGTGGAGATTTCGATAATCCCATCAGCCGGAGAATGGCATTTCTCTTTGGAAGAGCGGCTACCCCCCCCTTGACAACCGTAGCCACCAGGTTCAGTAACCTCTAATGAGAATCTGACGCCAAAGCTGCCCAATGCTGCCCAATGGAACATGGCACATAGTCTATAATAATGTTAAATTAATCTGGAATTTGGCTCTCCTTAGATGCGGAGACAGAGTTGGGCTGTCTCGGGACAAATGGCCCTATGTGTGTATATTTTACTGAATATAGAACACTGGAATAACCAACGAGAGTCAATATTTTCTCTAGGTGCCTGCGATTGGATACTTGGAATTTGGTAACCAGAATAGAAAAACCAAAGTGAATGACTTTCTCTTTTCATAGATGGTCTGCGGCCGGGTGGGGGGAAAAATCCCACAAAATATGCATTTCTCAAGGTGTTTACTGAAGAACCCAATCCTTGTAATTTAAACATCATTAAAAAAATGACGGCTCATGTATAAGCCCCTGGCAGTCCGTCCTGCAGTAACTACGGCTTATTTGCTGACTAGTAAATGTAGAACATAAGTACAGAATTGATATTTTATTAGGTTTTAAACATTTTGATGTGGCAATAAAATCAAAGGTACGGGGCTTTACGAGCCGGCAGTCTCTTTAGAGAGGCGGTACAATTGATGTGGATGAGGCCGTAGGTAGGTGTGACAGGAGGGCAATTGCTTTAGGCTTATGGGTGGGAAAACTGCCAGTCACAAGGTGTTCAATGAGATTTGCTCATCTGTCATGTTAGACCCATTGGCCCTTGAATGGTATTTAGGAGCACAAGGTGCTTGAGGCTCAAAAGGACCTGGTGTCCTTTTGAGCCTCAAGCACCTTGTGCTCCTTAATAATGTCAAGAGTTTTCAAGCCTGAAATGTATTGTGAGCATACCTAATGCGGCAGTTTTGCCATTTGTAGTTAATATACCTGCCTGAATGAGAACTAAAGCATAAAAATATGCCATGTATTTATATAATGAACTTGATGATTCTAATATCCTTATCATTTACAGTAGGGGGTACATTATCCCTTATAATACATGAGTGATACTCAGAGTTCCCTGTATAACTCAGCCTGCAGCCTTGTGCCTTTATATGGGGGGCACAGAACCCCTCAGTGACTGCTAATATCCTTATCATTTACAGTAGGGGGTACATTATCCCTTATAATACATGAGTGATACTCAGAGTTCCCTGTATAACTCAGCCTGCAGCCTTGTGCCTTTATATGGGCACAGAACCCCTCAGTGACTGCTAATATCCTTATCATTTACAGTAGGGGGTACATTATCCCTTATAATACATGAGTGATACTCAGAGTTCCCTGTATAACTCAGCCTGCAGCCTTGTGCCTTTATATGGGCACAGAACCCCTCAGTGACTGCTAATATCCTTATCATTTACAGTAGGGGGTACATTATCCGTTATAATACATGAGTGATACTCAGAGTTCCCTGTATAACTCAGCCTGCAGCCTTGTGCCTTTATATGGGCACAGAACCCCTCAGTGACTGCTAATATCCTTATCATTTACAGTAGGGGGTACATTATCCCTTATAATACATGAGTGATACTCAGAGTTCCCTGTATAACTCAGCCTGCAGCCTTGTGCCTTTATATGGGCACAGAACCCCTCAGTGACTGCTAATATCCTTATCATTTACAGTAGGGGGTACATTATCCCTTATAATACATGAGTGATACTCAGAGTTCCCTGTATAATTCTAGTGCTGGGAACCAATCATACATACAGTTTGTATGGGCTGATAAAAGAGTGCAGAGACAAACAACTAAATTAATAAGGGTCTCAGTTATAAAAGCAAGTGATTCCAGAAGGTTTTTCATTGTTTTCCATCACCCACTAAGAAGGTCATTTAATTACTTTCTATTGTTTTCCATCCGAGGAGGCGATATAATTCGGCTCTATAAATACACACAGTAGAGGCCAGTAAGCTGTCAGGAACTCATGTTATCGGCAGAGCTTCCCGACGGGCGCGAGGGTCCCGCTGTGTTCGGGGGTGAAAGTGCTTTTATCTCCCAGTCTGTAAGAGTTTTTTCTCTTACAGTAGACAGTAAATTATTGTTTGTCTTAAAGCTGGAACATGAGACACTTAGCTGAGCAATTTATCAGCGGGAAATAACATTTTTAGGGGCCGCTTTACGGATCAAGTGTAGGTTCTGAAAGTAATAACTGTTTCATATGGCGGGCCATGCTCAGGCGCATCTATTGGGCCAGGGCACAAAACAAGTGCATGTTGGTTTGATTTGATCACGGAGCGGGGGTGAGATAGGAATGTCTGGCCCCTGAACCAACCACTGCTTTGGGGTGAAGACACACAGAGCTACTAATAGCAGCTACAAAAATAGACAATGCTGATCATTTACTGATAATTGGCTCTATGTTTTAGCAGAGGCAATTCTCAGTATTGTCTATGGCAGGGTGTTTTCTGACGTTTAGGGTAAAGACACATGGAGCTACTTAGTAGCAGCTACTTGTCACAGCTACTAAACACCAGAAAATCCCCTGCCATAGACAATACTGAGAATTGCCCCTGCTAAAACACACGTAGAGACAATTATTAGTAAATGATCAGCATTGTCTATTTTAGCAGCCGTGACAAGTAGCTGCTACTAGTAGCTCCGTGTGTCTTCACCCTGGAAAGCCCTTCACATCGCTTCAGTAATCCGAAGTCACACAAAGTTTCCTCCTGCAGACAACAAAGCAAAGCAAAGGACTTTTCGGAGCAGTTAGTTGCCCGCAATCGCAGAGATCTATCTGGGGTGACTGAACCCCTCCGTGGGACATCACCCTTAAGGTGGCCATACATGGTAAGATCCTATGGCTTGGCAAGGTCGCCAAGCGAGGGATCTTGTCCCAATATCCCCACCTACAGGTGGGCGATATCGGGATAATTCGGTCATTTGGCCCTGGGGCCAAACGATCGAATTAGTATGGCCGGTATAGGCACGGTCAGTTCGGGGATCCCCGTCAACGAGCCGATGCAGTCCCCAATCCGACTGAAAAATCAAACCTGCCCGATCGAGATCTGCCCAATTTCAGGCCAGATGTCAGTCAGGCAGGCCCATAATTCTTGCCCAATATCGGCAGCTAGAATCAGCCCGTGTATGGCCACCTTTATAGGGAGGGCCTGTAAGATTGGCCACTCACTGCAGTCCTCCAACCAAAAGTCTGATGCATAAATGACAACCAATTCTATTTCTTTTCTTTTATCTGCTAAAAATCCCATTCTGCTTCTTTCCCATTTACAGGATAAGTGCAAACTCGAGGCAAAGGACAGGCACTTGAAGGAAACCACTTGGCATCCCATAATCATTTTATATTGTCCTTATCCAGAAACCTGTCATAATGAAACCAATTAGTATCCAAGGGGGGAAAGGTGCGTCGTTCCAAAGCCCTTATCTTCATCATGCGCGGCTAGTATGCCTATCTGATACAGAATGGCCAGAGCGGCCATTATTATCTGCACACACATTATTGTCTGCACACACCGGGTTAATTCTGAACTGAATTCTGGGTCACAAGGCTGCTATGTGCGATTCGGCAGCTCATGGGCCAATGAATGGGCACAAACAATAGGCCTCCCCGACCAACATCTGGCCTGAAATTGGGCAGATCTCGATTGGGCAGGTTTGATTTTTCCATCAGATTGGGACTGATGCGGGCAAATGACCAAATTACGATGATACCACCCACGGGTAGGTGGGCATATCAGGAGAAGACCAGCTCGCTTAGTGACCTCGCCAAGCAAGCAGATCTCACCGTGTATGGTGCTTTCTGCCCGTCCTGTTGCGCGGTGCCCGTGACAATTCTGAGCAAGGGCCTCTCTAAATGTATCCGAAACCTAATAATGGAATAGTTCAGGCCCAGGCAGAGGCCCCGGCAATTGCTCCTGTCCTTTCCCTGATTGATTCTGACTCAGACAAGTTCCAAGGGAGCAGGTCTAATCCCACTGCCGTCTATTTCACAGTGCCAGATCAAAGCAAACCTCTCCTTGCCGGGCTGCCGCCTCCCGACTCCGGAATTATTTGCCGTTTGATCCCAGTGTTTTGGGAATTAAGTCTGTCTGCTGCTGCTTATAGTGGCCCCCTTGCCTCTCTGTGTCTGTGACTGCCAGTTGCCAGCTGCCCGGAGCTCAGAGTCCGGGTAGGTAGGGTGGCTTCACAGATTTGCTTAAGGCCATAGAACAGAATTCATATTATATATATATATATATATTTGTATACCTAAAGGATAAGATTTGATTTGGTGCCAAGGGGCCCCCTCATTGCCCTGGGCAGGGGCATCACAAAATAAGCTGCACCCCCCTGCTATGGCATGTTACTTAAACCTAACTCCCCTACATTGTGCCCTGGCTCCTCCATTATCTTTAGGTGGGGAGATGGGTCAGCTCTAAAGTTGGGCATGAGTTGGTCAGTTGGTGGAATACGTTGGTCATTCAGTTCTTTTGGCTTTAACCAAACTGGCCAAGCGCTACTCTATATGTGGTGCCTTTTGCCAGTCATTTGCAGCAGAATTAGAATTGGCCATTCTATAACATACTAAGAGTGTGTTTACTAAGATTGGAGATAAATATCACCGGTGATGTTGCCCTTAGCAACCAATCAGATCTTTGCATTTGCAGATGACTGTTGAAATCTAATTGCTGATTAGTTACTATGGGCAACATCACCGGTGATATTTATCTCCAAACTTAGTAAACACGCTCTTAGAATGTTTTAGAATGGACAATTCTAAGCAACTTTTCAATTGGTCTTCATTATTTATTTGTTATATTTTTTTGAATTATTTGCCTTCTTCTTCCAACTTGGGGGTCCAACACTGCCTGTAAGGCTACAGTTTTATTGTTATTGTTACTTTTTATAACTTTTTTCTATTCAGCCCCTCTTCTAATCATATTCCAGCCTCTCATCCAAACCACTCCCTGGTTGTTAAGGTAACTGGGACCCTAGCAACCAAACAGCTGCTTGAAGTCCAAAGTGGAGAGCTTCTGAACTGATTATGAAATAACTTGAATACTACAAATAATACAAAATGAAGACCAATTGCAAATTGTCTCAGAATATCACTCTCTACATCATACTAAACGTTAGCTCAAAGGCAAACAACTTCTTTAAGTCATAAGTGGCGCAGCCCCTGCCTGAGACCAAGGGATGCGGCCGTACCAATACTCGCCCAGTGGCTTAACGAGAGCAGCCAAAGCTTAACGAGAGGCAGCTAACGAGGCTTAATTACAAAGAGCATTTATTTGCTGGAGGCCGATAACCACAGCTTTGTTTTAAAAGCAAACACTGAATTGCGAGTAATATGACAAATTAGAGCTGATGCTGAGGCCGCGACTGTGCGGCGCATAATAATTCGGGGCTTAGCGAGATTCTTCTGATCCGAGGAACCGTTGGGTCGGAGAGAAGCCCCATGGCTGTTTGTTAATGTGCTCACAATTAGACTGATTGCGCCGGCACATCCAATCAGCTCATTACACAGCGAGGGATTGGCCCAGGGGAACTTGTTTCATGGGGGACACAAATAAAAGCCCCTTCCACCGTACAGTATCAACCCCACGGGCAACTGGACTATAAACCCACTGCAGCTTCACCTGCAGAAATGAGCCCCTCCCCCTGCAGTCACTCCTTGCTTAAACAGTCTGCTGCCCCCTGGTGGTAGGATGCAGAGTTTGCCCTGCTTTGCTAATGGCTTCTCTGCTTCCCATAGGCAACCATATCGGTATAATGCCCTCCTCCATGTATCTTATAGCCCACCCTCTGGGAGTTGCCCCTGCTGCTGTGCCACCTAGGGGCCGCGCATCTTTATTTTTTTACAGTTTTCAAATTATTTGCCTTCCACTTCTATATCTTTCCAGCTTTCAAATAGGGGTCACTGACCCAAACAGCCAAAAGCTATTGCTCTTTATCATTAATGTTACTTTTTATTACTTATCTTCCTATTCAGCCCCTCTCCTATTCATAGTCCAGTCTCTCGTTTAAACCACTGCCTGGTCGCTAAGGTAAATGAGACCCTAGCAACCTGATAGCTGCTGAAATTCCAAAACGGCAAAAAATAAAAAACGCCAACCAATTGCAAATTGTCTACATCATGCTAATAGTTTATTTGAAGGTGAACAACCCCCTTAGGAGTGTTTCCATTATACTATACAAAATGCTTATTAAATTGCATGAAGCGGCCCCGTGTTTACCCCCGAGGGCCACTTTTACCTACGTTATACAAATCCCCTCGTTCTGTGAGCCATTCCCCATCTTGTTTGTGCCTAATTCCGGCTAATTCAGGATAATGAAAGGGCAGCTCTCGCCGCTCGGCTTTCCAAAATAATGTTCTAATGTTCGGCTGATGCCGATACTAATCCAGGGCATCAATAATTTACTAAGCAATCTTCTAACGGGAACTGAGAGGCTTCCAAGGGCCGCTAATTAGTTGTGCGACTAGCGCTCGTCAGGCCGGCGAATGCTAACGAGTGAATATGGGGCGACATGAAAACAAGTAAATACTAATGGTGCTGGCAAACCTGGCACTGCCAACTAGTAATGACTGAATTTGTCCCGAAAAAGTAATGAAACTGGGTGGGGTCATTATGTCGTTATAGATGAGTGAAGTCAGGGGGTGGAGCTGTGATGCAGCAATTGCTGATTGGCTGATCACAGCGGTAAACTGGACCAGGCAGTTTAGACTCTGGCAGCTCTTCTGAAAACCGGGCTGTCCGGGTCAAAACCAGACGGATGTCAACCCTATCCCAGCATCCCACTCAGTTACTAGGTTAACTTATCCTTCTTCAGCATGCAACCTAGTGCTAAACTACATCTCCCAGCATCCCATGTAACAGCTTCAGCAGTGGCGCTCCATAGAGCTGCAGGTCAGTGCAATAAGAAAATACCATTGTGCCCCACAGAGACAGAGTGTATAGTAAGGCAAAATGATGGCAGAGAAGATGCTGTACCTGTGAAATAATGTGTATAGTAAAGCAGGGATAGTGTGTATAATAAGGCAAGATGGTGTCAGATGAAGGGGCTATTACTGTAGGGTAGAGTATATAATAAGGCACGAGGGTGTCAGATGAAGGGGCTATTACTGTAGGGTAGAGTATATAATAAGGCACGAGGGTGTCAGATGAAGGGGCAGATTCTGTAGGGTAGAGTGTATAATAAGGCAAGATGGTGTCAGATGAAGGGGCTATTACTGTAGGGTAGAGTGTATAATAAGGCAAGATGGTGTCAGATGAAGGGGCAGATTCTGTAGGGTAGAGTGTATAATAAGGCAAGATGGTGTCAGATGAAGGGGCTATTACTGTAGGGTAGAGTGTATAATAAGGCAAGATGGTGCCAGGTGAAGGGGCTATTACTGTAGGGTAGAGTGTATAATAAGGCAAGATGGTGTCGGGGAGGGGCTATAACTGTAGGGTAGAGTGTATAATAAGGCAAGATGGTGCCAGGTGAGGGGGCAGATTCTGTAGGATAGTGTGTATAATAAGGCAAGATGGTGTCAGATGAAGGGGCTATTACTGTAGGGTAGAGTGTATAATAAGGCAAGATGGTGTCGGGGGAGGGGCTATAACTGTAGGTTAGAGTGTATAATAAGACAAGATGGTGTCAGGGGGAGGGGCTATACCTGTAAAACAGTGTATATGAAAAACAAGATGGTGTAAATGCCACCTGCATTATTATTGGGTTACAACTCCCAGCATGCAGCAGCACCCTAAAGCTGTCATGGTGGGTTGTGGACCTTGTGATTCAACAACAGGCTCAGGCTACTTGCCCTCGGGCACCACTGCCACCAGCCCTGTATATTAGCGCCAATGTACTATACACAGGCACACAGTGCACCCCGGCCCCCAGGGGCCACACCTGCCCGACTCTCACTGTACATCTGCCTATATCTGACCTCCTTGTCTCGCTCAGAGGATTTGTATAATTCCCTCTAATTTAGCAGCAGCGATATTGGTCGGGGGTTTGTTTATGTTTTATGCATAAGCCCCATGTATTGGCACAAACACGGGCACTCACAGCGGCACAGCAGGGGCCCCGCCAGTCACAGCTTCATAAATCAGAGAAATCAGACTGCGTGGGGCTCTAGATATTCCCTCATCTACGTGTATATCCTGCAGGGGGGGGCATGTATAGAAACTCCCAGAATCCCTGAGCAGTACTACTCTACTCCTCTTTGACAGTTTAGTTGCTATGGGTTACTAGACCTGGAACACGCTTAGCAGCTTTTATCACATTATGCCATAACTGCGCTTCTGTAGGTAAATAAATAAAGGGTAAGTCCCCTGGCATCTCAAGTTATAGCTTGTCAGAGCCCGTATTCTACCGCATTCTAGCCACTAGGGGGCACTGTGCAATGAGAGTCTATGGAAAATACAGAAACAGTATTATGTTTTCCAGATCCCTATATCAGCAATATACCCATTCATGCACAGATATATTTGACCTCTCCAGGCCACAAATCAGTCACCCTAAAAGTGCGCAGTCACATGACTGGATACTACCATGGTGACGCCCCGCCTATTTTTTCAGCCTAACACCATTGCAGCAAGACTGCAGTAAATGCAACCTGCAGGAGAGTTCCAATTATAACTAAATACTAGATTGAGGACCAATAATACGTATGAAATGCTAGTGGGTTCCTACTGGTTAGCCTAAACTGCTTGTGTCCAACTACAAATCCTTAAGGATCAACATGACCCTGTGGTTTAGTTGCCCATGAAGCTACCTTTACACTGACCAGTTTGAGGATTGGCCGTGCATAGGTAGCTATGTCATCATGCTTCTAGGAAGTGAAGACCCTCTTACTTCTAGGTCGGCCAATGACCCATCCCGTGTACCAATCACATGCACCAGCAGGCCAGACTTTGATTAAGGACAGGCCATAAACTCTCATTGGATGATAAGACGGACTACTGACACCATCTCCTATACAAATTGATGGTGGCTTTGTTTGGACAAAAGCATAAGAAGGTTTAGGAGAACACCTACATGTAGAAACCCAGCGGGCGGCTATTATTGGACATTAGTGGAGGGGTTGATAAGTTCTTTGGTTTAATTTCCACCTTGTGGTCAAACAGTGAATGAGCCCCTCCCATAGCTCAATGACATTCTTCGTTATCCCTGTTTCTCCCCAAAGCTCTCCAAGCTGTTTTTGGTGGCCCATCTCCTTCGATGAATGAAAGTCAATAGCCTACAGCCGAGATGGGCAAGGTGGCTCCTCTAGAGCTCGGTGTGTCTATCCCAAGTGACTGGTCCATATGTGAATGCATTACATAACCCAAATCCCAGCTCAATAAATAACCATTCTAGCCAACATCTCCCCATGGCAGCACCCCAGCACCCTATTATTATGCACAAGCCAACTGCCCTCCCCCAGTGGGACGGAAATGGCCAATCTCTGCAGTCACTGCCGCGCCAAGATTGCGACTCACGCTGTCTCCTAAATGACTCGTCTAAAGTACACGGCACTGAAACATGACAACTGTGTAATCCTCTTCCACTAGGCATCGCCGCTACGGAACAAAACCGCGCCATCTCTTCAGCCATTTATATGTCTCTTCTATTCGCCGAGCTCCGCGCAAAAATGTTTTATTTTCTCCAATTTACTTATCTTTTTTTTTTTTTCTATTTGATATCTGAAAGTTGATTCTGACCTTGAAATAATCTTTTCATTTCATGAAGCGCTCAACGGGCCGTGAACAATAACAGCTCTCGGCGTACACAAGTGGAAGTCTACTTCCAAGTTAAAAAGACAGCGACGCCAAATAAACGATGGGCCCCCGGATGCAGATTTAGAACTAAACAGGTTCTAAAGCCAGAAACATAGGCTGCTCATCTGAGCACTTTGGCAATTTACATTCATTTTCTATTTTTAGTGGTTTCTGAAATTAACAGTTTTAGACCGCTACTACCAGGCTCTGAAAGTCACAAGAGATCGTTTATGACAGCAAGCCACCCAATGGAATGACCACCCAGGGAAATAATCACATTATATGGACATTATGTGGCTTCAGGCAGGTAACAGGGAGTCCTGTACAGAACCAGTTTTTGAGACCTAGACCCAACCTGGGGCCCACAACCCAGACCTGCATTTTTTACTCACTTTGACCAACTTCCCGACCCGCAACTGCTCTGCACAGAACCAGTTTTTGAGACCTAGACCCAACCTGGGGCCCACAACCCAGACCCGCATTTCTACTCACTTTGACCAACTTCCCGACCCACAACTGCTCTGCAACCGTGATCCACGACCTGCTGATCACCATTCAACAGGAAGTGCTGTTGCTGCAAACTGGAAGTGACATCATCAGAAGTGGGTGGGGATAGAAAAATAAAGTTTAAAAAAAATGTTTAATGGAGTAAAATATGAGTAATATAGGTAATATAAGAAATATGGATAAGACCCGAGACCCAATCTGGGACCGACAGACCCACCAACCCAACCACATCTATACCTCCATCGACTCTAGGAGATATCCTATGTAAAGTGAAGAAAGTCTGGGGCCCCTGTAGTGGGAGCCATTTTGCCTCTACTCAACTATTTTTTTTTTTTTCATTCTGAGAAGCTACTGGTAAATCTGCTTATAAAATCCCCTCTGATGTGTTGGCCAGGCGGCCGGCACATAAATAACTGTCTGAACTTCTGCACTTTCAGCATCAAACCTTTTTCCTCTGAGTCAATTACCAAGAATTTATTAGCAATTTTATGTCTTGACTCAAGCTCTGCCAGGGCTCCCTGGGAAACCGTTCAAAGGAAGGAAAAAAAAAAATCTATAATATGTCAAACAGTAGTAAAAATAAAGTCACGGGATTATCGAGTTACCGCAAATAATGCAGATGGAGCAAGTGGAGCTTAGCTGCATTAGGCAGTCCATAGCCTACAGTGAAGCCAGGACTCAGGAGAAGCAGGCAGGACACACAGGCTATGGCTGAATGTATCATGGTGACTCTTGCCCAGGGTGGGACAGGCCTTCCAGACGGCCAGAGGATCCCCCATTGGGCCCAGACCCTAATCTAAGACAGTTCTTAGCTGATCTAACATTTAGCACTATCTACAGCTAGAGAGTAGGCCCTAGTTGTCAGGTTGTAGGAGGGTTAGTCTTAAGGTAGCCATACACAGGCTGGACTGGGTCCTTCAGACCGATTTGGCAGCTCATCTACCTGTGTCTGGGCATTCCCGATGGGCCTACCTAACCGATATCTGGGCAAAAATCTAGGCTAGATCTCCATGGGGCAGGTTTGATTTTCTGTTGGATCAGACCCTGATCCAACGGCGCCCAGGCCCGCTGTTATAATTAGATTGTTTGGCCCTAGGGCCAAATGATCAAATTAGTCCAATATTGCCCACCTTTAGGTGGGCATATCGTTAGAATCTCCTCATTTGGTGACATCGCCAAAGGAGTCAATCTTACCGTGTATGGCCACCTTTACCTTTATGTCAGCATTGACCTCCCAGCACTTATCTGCAGCCCACCCACGTACAACCCACTTCCTACCTTAGGGAGAGGTGCCCTACATACTGGAAGGTACAGAGCAAGTCCACTAATATAATATTTTATTGCTCTGCACCAGTATGTAGGGCACCAGCAGGGCTGGGACAGGGCACATATGACATCAATGTGGGTGCTAATGAAGGCATACCACCTGCTCAAAACTGGGGTCAAGGGACAGTGTGATGATGTAAGTAGGTGGAGTGACAATGCAAGTGGGCGGAGTGATGATGTAAGTAGGTGGAGTGACAATGCAAGTGGGCGGAGTGATGATGTAAGTAGGTGGAGTGACAATGCGGGTGCTAATGAAGGCATACCACCTGCTCAAAACTGGGGGTCATTTGTCAGCCCGAACCTACAGGTCCCACGGGTCTCGACCAGCCCCTCAACCAATCAACCAGCTCAACCACTACAAGGGATCCCCAGGAACAAGCAGAAAACAGAGGGCTCCCCAGTTACTTGTGCCCATGGTGCCCCCTAGATATCCCACCCCCACCCCCTTTTGTTGCCCCTTTCCGCATGTTCAAAAATGAGCCAAAATTCCGGAGAAATAAACGTTGAGCTGCTCGTAGAAAGGTGCTTTTGCATTTATTTACCTTTCAAATACGACCTGTTCTAATGCAACACGACAATAATGATGTCTTTTTCTCTCGGGATACAATTGGGTTAATGGCTGGGAAAGTAACATTTGCTGTTATTAAAAACGACGGGCCTATTAGGAGAGAGGGAATAATGCCGCGGCCAACATGTAATTAGCGCATAAAGAAAGCGAACACAGACAGGTGGATAATGCAACCTCGGAGTCGCAGTTTTGTCGCTTTCAAACACGCAATTACAGGTAAACCAAAATGTGACCTAGTTAAATGGAACAAGATAGCAGAGTTCTTCTCTCCATTTGTATCTGCGCTTACCATTCGCTGAGCCTTGAGATTATATAATGTTCATTTCTCATACTAATATTACACTTTACATGATCCGAATACTTATACTGGAGCACACTGGAGCTTTGAATTGATTAGAATAAAAGAGAAGGTAAAACGGGATCTACCAGTAGATTATGAGCCAGTGGGCTGTAGATCATGGCAGCCAAGCACAGTTTATAAAAAAGACTATAAAATCCCCTTTTTAAGTCACTTTACTTCTTTTTAATGACTTAACTAATGGGCGATAGACCACAATATGATAACTTTATACACCCTGAAGTCTGGGCACCTGTGATTTATATTATTTTCAAGATAAACAAGCAATTTTTTGACTGACATGCGTCAGAAATGTGATATTTACCATTTTCTCTTACACCATGGTAACTTAAGGGCTAACGTACATCCGCAAGTGTAGGGCAAACACCGGAATTAACACTCGGCAGATTTTGTGCCCATATTGCAACAAATCTTACAGTTGTGGTAATTTTTGCCAAATTGGGCGCAAAGCTGCCATACGCAGTTCAACTATGTCAATCGCATCCCTACAGTTTTCACCATAAGGAACAGGCACTTGAGCCTGTAGGATCTTTTTCTGGCCAATGACCATTGCATTCCCAGCAATCACAACCCTCTTAAGAAATGGAGTGACAATGCAAGTGGGCGGAGTGATGATGTAAGAGGGTGGAGTGACAATGCAAGAGGGCGGGGTGATGATGTAAGTAGGTGGAGTGACAATGCAAGTGGGCGGAGTGATGATGCAAGTAGGTGGAGTAACAGTGCAAGTGGACGGAGTGATGATGTAAGCAGGTGGAGTGACAATGCAAGTGGGCGGGGTGAGGATGTAAGTAGGTGGAGTGACAGTGCAAGTGGGCGGAGTGATGATGTAAGCAGGTGGAGTGACAATGCAAGTGGGCGGAGTGATGATGTAAGCAGGTGGAGGGACAATGGAAGTGGGTGGGGTGAGGATGTAAGTAGGAGGAGTGACAATGCAAGTGGGCGGAGTGATGATGTAAGCAGGTGGACTGACAATGCGAGTGAGCGGAGTCATTATGTAAATAGGTGGAGTGATTATGTAAATAGGTGGAGTGACAATGCAAGTGGGCGGGGTGATGATGTAAGTAGGAGGAGTGACAGTGCAAGTGGGCGGAGTGATGATGTAAGCAGGTGGAGTGACAATGCAAGTGGGCGGAGTGATGATGTAAGTAGGTGGAGGGACAATGGAAGTGGGCGGGGTGATGATGTAAGTAGGAGGAGTGACAGTGCAAGTGGGCGGAGTGATGATGTAAGTAGGAGGAGTGACAATGCAAGTGGGCGGAGTGATGATGTAAGCAGGTGGAGTGACAATGCGAGTGAGCGGAGTGATTATGTAAATAGGTGGAGTGACAATGCAAGTGGGCGGGGTGATGATGTAAGTAGGAGGAGTGACAGTGCAAGTGGACGGAGTGATGATGCAAGTAGGTGGAGTGACAATGCAAGTGGGCGGAGTGATGATGTAAGCAGGTGGAGTGACAATGCAAGTGGGCGGGGTGATGATGTAAGTAGGAGGAGTGACAGTGCAAGTGGACGGAGTGATGATGTAAGCAGGTGGAGTGACAATGCAAGTGGGCGGAGTGATGATGTAAGCAGGTGGAGGGACAATGGAAGTGGGTGGGGTGAGGATGTAAGTAGGTGGAGTGACAGTGCAAGTGGGCGGAGTGATGATGTAAGCAGGTGGAGTGACAATGCAAGTGGGCGGAGTGATGATGTAAGCAGGTGGAGGGACAATGGAAGTGGGTGGGGTGAGGATGTAAGTAGGTGGAGTGACAGTGCAAGTGGGCGGAGTGATGATGTAAGCAGGTGGACTGACAATGCGAGTGAGCGGAGTCATTATGTAAATAGGTGGAGTGACAATGCAAGTGGGCGGGGTGATGATGTAAGTAGGAGGAGTGACAGTGCAAGTGGGCGGAGTGATGATGTAAGCAGGTGGAGTGACAATGCAAGTGGGCGGAGTGATGATGTAAGTAGGTGGAGGGACAATGGAAGTGGGCGGGGTGATGATGTAAGTAGGAGGAGTGACAGTGCAAGTGGGCGGAGTGATGATGTAAGTAGGAGGAGTGACAATGCAAGTGGGCGGAGTGATGATGTAAGCAGGTGGAGTGACAATGCGAGTGAGCGGAGTGATTATGTAAATAGGTGGAGTGACAATGCAAGTGGGCTCGGTGATGATGTAAGTAGGAGGAGTGACAGTGCAAGTGGGCGGAGTGATGATGTAAGTAGGAGGAGTGACAATGCAAGTGGGCGGAGTGATGATGTAAGTGGGTATATGACTTATTCATATAACAGCAGCGCTTTACATTAATTTACAGCAAACAGGGGTCTGACCATAATTAGCAAGGGATAGAGAATAAAAATGGGATCAAAGGGCCCCACTCACAAGAGCTTACAATCTAACTTAAATATATATTTTTTAGAAATCCTTTGAAACTAACAGGTTAAATGGGATAAATGTTGAAGGCGGTAATGGCTTACTTAGCAAAATATTAACAAACCCTGTTACTTATAGTGCAGATAAACAGACGAGAGTTATTTTAAGTACAGACCAACCGCAGCTCCGTCAATAGGACAGGAATAACCAACCGCTTGGCATTGTGGGAGTGGAGCTACAAGGCTTTCTCTCTATGGGGCTGTGCATTTATCCTCAGGGTCAGAAATAGACAGAAAACATGAATTAAAGTGACTTTGTTAGGCCCATTGGAAATTTTAAAGGGGAACTGCTCCTTCTACATGTAGTTGCAAACAGAAAGCATTAATATTGAGCTATTAGTCTGGCTGATAATACGGACACTGCTGCTCGGATAGTGTGGTGGTTCTACGGTTGCCACCTTTCAAAATTATTTTTACCAACCGGTTGGGGGAGGGTAGACGCTAAAGGGGTGGGGCTGTGATGTAAAAGGGGCGGAGACAGGGGAAAATGAAGGACATTTTATGCAGGGGATTGGGGAGAAAAAAGGTAAAACTGAAGATCAATGACAGGGACTCATCTTAAGTATTACAAATATACCAGCAACTACATTGCCATTAAACTCTCAATACCGGCCTGGCGTTGGCAGTGTTTTACTGGCTGGGATGGTATAAATACCGGGTGGGTGTCAACACTAGGTGGGCTGAGGCTGCTGACCCTAAATGGGAATGAATAACAGGAATGGGGTGGGCCCTCAGCACTTTAATCAACAAAACTACAATTCTCAGCTCCCTGGCAACCATTGTGGATCAGTGGATGTTGGGAGTCGTAGTTCTGCAATATGTATGTATATCTTTATTTATAAAGTGCTACTTATGTATGCAGCGCTGTACAGTAGAATACATTAATACAAACAGGGGGTTATTAAGATAATAATAGATAAATACAAAGTATAACAATAAATACAAGGTACAGTTAGATAAGAGTCGAGGACACAAGAGGATGGAGGTCCCTGCCCCGTAGAGCTTACAATCTATATGGGAATATCCAGAATCCTGTAGTCTAGAGATGTTTATATGCCCGTTACAGTTGGGTGAATGGCGCTGCCAACCATCCCGGCTGGGAGCTCTATTAATTTCCCAGCACTACGGGGCAGCGGTGTGTGGCGCGGGCACAAGTGCGTTTATTTCCCAGGACAGGGCTTACAAAGCGGCTTTTCAAGTCGGCGGCAGATTTGTTATTAAATGCCAGGGAGTGTTGGCGCCCGCCCTTGGTACATTCCATTTTCTATTACAGGCTGCTGCTACCAGCGTTCATGGTGATTATACAGTCGCTTTCTCCTTTGTGTTTATGTGACATCTCCACTTTGCAGGGAAATGTCCCAAGGACGCGACTTCACTTGGCCGGGAAACCGATAAATCTCTTATTTGGCCTTTTTTTCATGCACAGAGCGAGGCTGAAAATCAGCTAAAATAATAAATCCATATCATAAGTCCATATTATAGGTCCATCTAACCTCTAAAAACTGGCCCCACTTATATGGCATCATTCTCAGGCTCGGACTGAGGGGTGCAGGGCCCACTGGGGCTGCCGGCCACGCCCCCCGCACCCCTCCCCTGCTGAGCCTCCCTTACCCCCCCTCCCCGCAGGTGCCCCCACCGACCACGTGCCCCGCACTCCTAACCCCTCCCCCGCTGAGCCTCCCTTACCCCCCTCCCCGCAGGTGCCCCGCCGGCCACATCCCCCGACTCCTAACCCCTCCCCCGTTGAGCCTCCCTTACCCACAGGGGCCCCCGCTGAGCCTCCCATACCCCCCCTCCAAACAGGGGCCTCCGCTGAGCCTCACTAACCCCCTGCAAGGTCCCCCACCCAACATCCTCCCCTGAGAACACATGCGTCAGGGGAGGAACGGTCAGCAGGGGGAGCGCCGGCAAGGTTTGGGTCTGGGCCGATGGGGCCCACTGGGTTTTTTCCCAGAGTCCCAGCAGCCCAGTCCAACCCTGATCATTCTATTTGAATATGATCAAATTATACTCTGATGCACTCTTTTAACCCATTCACTGCCACGTCTACTTGTCTCGGCCCAACAGGTAAGCACCTAGAGCAGCATATAGAATACACAAAACACAGATAAGTACTCAGTGTGTGTGGGGCTATGAATTCAGGCTGCAAAAATATGGTAAAAAAAAAAAGTGACATCCCAATGATATCTTGGGGAACAGCACAGTAAAAAGATTAAAATTGTGTTGGTTTCCCTTTAAGAGGGGGCTAAACAATATGGCTGAGACATGACACAGGCAATGACAAATACAAAGAGCATTTCAGGGGTCTCAGAGAGAGTGAAGGGGGCACGGCCTGTATATATGGGGACCCACGGAGCCCTTACTTTCATCTAAATGAAGCTGAATCCAGCCTCATAGGGGTTAAAGCAAAAGCAAAGCAAAAACAATGAGACACTTGGGGAATGAAGTGGCCAATTAATTTCACTGCTTCCAATACAGAGAAAACTGCAATTAGGAACAGGAAATGTCTAGTGTGAAAAACCGCCACCGGGTCTGTGTATCCTCTGATAGGGCTTCATGCACTAATAAATTAGTATGGCAGCTCTAGTCTCCCCGGCACAAGTAAATAAACAGACACAAACACATTCCTTAACTTGTAACTGTAATTACACCTGTATTGTCTCTATTCTAATACCAGCAATAATAGCGTGTACACTAAGTTCTCTATTATTGTTGTTATATAATGTGCTTAGTGTCTGTACCCCCCACTGCTACTATAGGCACCATCTCTCCCTACTATACCTGCTATCCCACAGCCCCAGTCCCTTCCCAGAGGCTATTATCCCCCCACTGCTACTATAGGCACCATCTCTCCCTACTATACCTGCTATCCCACAGCCCCAGTCCCTTCCCAGAGGCTATTATCCCCCCACTGCTACTATAGGCACCATCTCTCCCTACTATACCTGCTATCCCACAGCCCCAGTCCCTTCCCAGAGGCTATTATCCCCCCACTGCTACTATAGGCACCATCTCTCCCTACTATACCTGCTATCCCACAGCCCCAATCCCTTCCCAGAGGCTATTATCCCCCCACTGCTACTATAGGCACCATCTCTCCCTACTATACCTGCTATCCCACAGCCACAGTCCCTTCCCAGAGGCTATTATCCCCCCACTGCTACTATAGGCACCATCTCTCCCTACTATACCTGCTATCCCACAGCCCCAGTCCCTTCCCAGAGGCTATTATCCCCCCACTGCTACTATAGGCACCATCTCTCCCTACTATACCTGCTATCCCACAGCCCCAGTCCCTTCCCAGAGGCTATTATCCCCCCACTGCTACTATAGGCACCATCTCTCCCTACTATACCTACTATCCCACAGCCCCAGTCCCTTCCCAGGGGCTATTATCCCCCCACTGCTACTATAGGCACCATCTCTCCCTACTATACCTGCATTCCCTTTCAGTGTCCTTATGGAAGCATAATGGTTGTTAATGCACATGTATTATTTATATAAAATACTTTGCAAGACACAGAGGGTTTATTTGGCCCAAATTCCCCTGTGCAATTCACATAATAACTCACTAAACTTAATGAAGAAGTTTCTGCGAATGATCCAAAGCTTTGCTAATCGACTGCCTTTCAGACTCAGCGCTCGTTTATTAAATTATTATCTCGGACTGTGATTAATAATTAATGGGAGATAACAAGTCGTTTCCTGCATTCATTACTTGCTGCTTTTCTCAAGTCTCTATGCAAATGGGAATAAGTCCCCGCTCATGTCAAACTCGTCAAGGAAGAGATGTGAGAGCCAAGTAGTTTGGGAAATATCTGCGGCCGGCTGCAGTCGCCCGGGTATATCGGGGAAAGCAATAGCAGTGACCCTCTGGTTATTGAGGAAGGCGGGTGGTCCCTAAGGTGTAACCTTTAGACCCCTTCAAACTGTACAGGCTCCAGACAGAACTCCATACAGAAGTGCACTGTGTGTTACTGTAATACAATTGCCTTTCTCACAGTTTAGCTTCCCCTTTAGAGCCAGTAATGGAGAGTACAGCGAGGCTGCATTGTGCTCCTTCAGTCGGGGGAACAAGGAAACCCCACAACTGTTTCTGAAATGATTTAACTCCGAACGTAAAAGCACAAATTCTGTTATTATTCAGCCTTTACGGCACCTGTGGGCCTCGCTTGTTATTTTACAGGAGGCACAAAAGGCGGCTGAGTCAGTTACCTGTTCCCTTTCTCTGCTTTATGATTCCGACTCCTTTTAAGCACAGCGCCAGGCTCTTTCTCATTGCGCTGCCTCCATGGGCTTCATGGATATTACCTGCTGCTTCCCCCGACTTACATTTCCTACATTTCCAATTTGGCTTTGTTCTCCGGCCTTATGTACTATCTTTTGCCCGTCCTGCCCCCCCCTACTATTGTTCATTTAAAGAAATGAAGTTGAGAAAGCCACTTGCATTAATATCCGCTAATCCTCGGTTTGGGCTGCTGTATGCGCAGCTTGTGGCCCAGGCTTATTCTATCATTTAATGGCTCAAGGAAGACACAAAAACTTGTGCTCCAAAAAGGAATGAGTCCAGTCCCTTGAATAGAGCGCTGCCCACCGGGGGTGCAGGGGGTGCAACAACACCCAGGCCAGGGTCCCCACCATGGATTGTGGAGTTGGGGGAATGCAGGTATGCCAGAACATGTTAGGGGAACAGGCTGGGGGGCCTAGGTGCAAATTTTTAACCAGGGCTGCCATCATGTAGTTAATTTAATTTAACATTAATGGCACTGTCTGTGTTAGGCAGGGCTCTATCCAAGAAGGGTTGACAGAAAAAGACACTTATCCACTCCTTACCCCTACCAGGAGCACTCATAATAAGGGCTGCCATCTTTTTTCTTTCCTAATACCGGCCTTTGGGTGGGCTGGGTGAAAAAAAAGTGGATGGGGCCAGAAAATGGGCAACAAAATGGGCGGACCATGCAGGGATATAGGCAGAGCAGAGGCAGGATATAGGCGGAGCAGAGGTGGGATATAGGTGGAGCAGAGGCGGGATATAGGCGGAGCAGAGGTGGGATATAGGTGGAGCAGAGGCAGGATATAGGCGGAGCAGAGGTGGGATATAGGTGGAGCAGAGGCGGGATATAGGTGGAGCAGAGGCGGGATATAGGTGGAGCAGAGGCGGGATATAGGTGGAGCAGAGGCGGGATATAGGCGTAGCAGACGTGGGATATAGGCAGAGCAGAGGCGGGATATAGGTGGAGCAGAGGCGGGATAGAGGCGGAGCAGAGGCAGGCCTCTGGTTATAAGGGGTCAGAGAAGGGAGGGATTTATCTGGCATTACAAATTTACTGGCATGTACAATGTGATTTACCAGCTAAGCCAGGTGGCAACCCTACCCCTAATTTGGCAAGTGGCAAGGAGAGGACCTTTTGGCCATAACTGGTCAGTTGATCACAAAGCACTTTGGGCAAAATCTACCATGTTTACAGGGTCACCCTTTTGAAATAAAAAATAACAAAAGTGGTATAAAGGTGATACCTTTATTGGCTTACTAAGATAATCATAGCAAGCTTTCAGAACATTTTAGTTCCTTTTTCAGGGCAAGATCTACTAAACAGGTAGCAGACCTAGAATTTCTCCCGCCCAGTTCCCTCATTGCATTCATTGCCGATACCCACTTAGCAATGGGAGCTGTAACGAGCTTCTTCCCATGATAACCCCCAGCATCTGACTGCGCGGCGATTCCATCGGCAGCCCTGTCGGCTCTGATTAGCAGCCAAATTCTTTGTCATTTCAGAAGTGACAATAATAACAGCAAGACAAATGGCAGCATTAAAATCCCCAGATGACATGATCAAATATTACATTAATAAGCCTGGAAGCCATAACAGGCATTTACTGTGCTTCTTGCTGCTTTTGTGGAACTACAACTCTTGGAAAAGAGCCGGGCCTGTGGTTACTGCGGCAGAATCCCCGGCATTACGGCAGCTGGGCAAGAGATAAAAGTGCATATCTATAAAGGGCATAAGGCATGATCTGTTGCCAACTCTCTTTATAAAAGCTGGTGCTTTAGTTCCCCTTTAAAACCCCCTGCACAACACAGCCGGATACTTTTTAATGCGCCCAGAAAACGAAGGCGAAGTGCAATAAAGCAAAGCTAGCTGCAAACTAACGACGTGGATATGTACAACGATACGTGCGGGGCTGCTGCTTAATTATGCCATAAACAAATTTCCGCAGCCTGCTGGTAAGAAATATTCTTGTTTTGTGCAATATTCCTTAATATCTGTTGTGGGGATTCCCTCGGGGCACATGTTCTGCTCTTGCCCATCTCGTTGCTTATTAATGGGAATACTGTGCTGCTCATTAATCATTACGACTTCGGGCCCCACTTATAACACCTACCCCAGTGGAGCTGCCAATCAGAGCGCCAGTGACAGGCAGTAAAAAGGAAACAGAAAGAGCAGAAAGAAAGAGACTTTACTTCCAAACTATCAGTCCCTAAAGCTCAGTGCCGAGCCCCCTGGGCAACCTGGTTGGCTTGGCCCACCTTGGCTCCTTCATACTGGTAGCCTAATGGATGCCCTTCTGATTGCTAACTGAAATTCATCCCAGCATATACTACGCAAAGATCTGCAACCTAGAGTAACCATCTTATCTCGAGGGATTAAAACTATTATGGTGATGGCCAACAGGGCAATACCCAACACTCACTGCCATATTCCCAAGCAATCACCTGACCCACAAGTGCATCAGCACCAGGGCCCACCTAATCACCTGACCTCCATGACTCCTGGTGAATGGAGAGGCCAATCAAAGTGTTTGGACACCCACCCACCTATCTTGAAATCATGCAGACAGGGCCGCCATCAGGGGGGCACAGGGGGGATAGTCGCCGCGGGCCCGGGCGATTTTAACTTTAAACTACAGTTTTCTAAGTAGCTCGGGCCCCCTTTAATCAATTCCGGGCCCTGTCATTGGTGGTCAGCGGGTAATCCTATTGGTCGCACCGTGTGCATACGTGTGACATCAGTACGCAAGGGCACAACCTTATAAAATGGCCTGGCTTATTTCAGCAGTCGGAAGTGCCAAAGGAGACGGCGGAGGAGCCGCCGCTGGAGACGAAGAAGACGCCGGAGAAGCGGAAGAAGATGCCAGTGGGAGACACTGTTGGGTTGGGCTGGCTACCAATGTATTTGGGGGGCACTGCTGGCTACCAATGTATTAGGGGGCACTACTGGCTACCAATGTATTTGGGGGGCACTGCTGGCTACCAATGTATTAGGGGGGCACTGTTGCCTACCAATGTATTAGTAGGGCACTGTTGGCTACCAATGTATTAGTAGGGCACTGCTGGCTACCAATGTTCTAGGGGGGCACTGCTGGCTACCAATCTCCCATGTATGTGTGTCCTTTGTACTGATGGGAGGGGCCATTGGGGGAGTTGCTGAGGGGGAGGGCCCTCTTTGATTACTGATGGCGGCCATTCACGCAGATGGCACATTGTTGCCATATGTTACCCTTACAGCTGTTGCCACTGATAGTTGGGTATTTGGGTCCGGCCCTACCATATTGAGACTGTATTACTGCTCATGCTGCCACCTTATGCAATAACTTCAAGGTAACCATCCCCACCCCCTGAAAAAATATCCAGTAGCCGCCACTGCAACAGAGCAAGATGGCCCAACAAGATCCAAGTTGGGAAGCTCCAATGCACAGCTTTGAAGGCCTGGATACTGTTATAGACTGACTGAGCCTATGGGTGGGTACAGTAAGTTCACTTTATAATACAGTATTTCTAGCCACAATCATGTTTAGGCTTTAGTTTTCCCTTAATGTCCAACCCAAGTCCTCCAATACCCCTAATAAACCCAATTACAATAAATGAGCCTTTATATTCCTGGGGTAAGGACACACATAGGGCACGTAGTCTGGCAAAGGGCGCCCCGTGCCCTTCTGTCATTTCCCCCAATGCAGCGAAGGCCTGTACTGGGGCAGTCGAGCCATAAAGGACTTTATAATACAAAACAGGACGTTCTTATTTCATAGTTTTTTTTTTAATGCAGCTTTTTAGGCTGTCAGGCGCTGCTTTCGGATGTAATCATCAGATTGTATTCAATCCATTAAACATGTTTGGCAGCTGAAAAGCCAACAATGTCGGCAACAGACAAGCGCAGCCAATGCAAATCACTTCTTTCTTCCTACATCCACGGGGGGCCCGAGAGCCCTAAACATCATCATCATCTCACCCCCAAGCCACAGAGACATAAAGGGTAACTCTATACCCAATATTCTCCTTTTAACTCCACACTCTAATATGGATAATGCTAGGATTGTCACCTCCTCCCTAGGGATAACTGTAACAAATAAAGTCGGGTTTCTGTAGCAAACACCCCAGTTGTACCCAATGGTGACACCACCATTGGACTGGGAGAGGCAGGCCCAACGGAAAAGAGCACTGGCTTCTGCTACATGGCTCCAAGAATCAGCGGTGGAGACCAAAGACCAATGTTTGGCAGCTCCTATGAACCCCTTCCCTGTAAGCCCCCCTTACTTTATTGAGATTTAAGAGCAATTACACCGATCTTCACTTTGCATTTGCCGGACGGCGCTGATGGGAGCTGCAGTCGCTCAGCCGGAAAATATATATTTCTCAGCCGATCCCATCCGTCAGACACACGTCCCGAATGCATCACTCTAACCGTCGGCTCCCCGCTCTAATTAGATGCAATAGGCTGCTTTAATTGTTTGTTCAGCTGTCAGCTATATGTCTATTAGGTATGTAAGGGGCTGGGGTGCGCGGGGAAGATGCTTCGGCATTAACAGGCGCCTTCTGACAAAGTCGGCACAAATATATTTCACATTTATTACCCATTTTACATTAAAAATGTGCTAAGTGAAACACAGGCTTCCTTTTCTTTAAAGGGAAAGTAACCCCCAAAATATGTAAAGGGGAAAAAGCACAGAAGAGTGCCAACTCTTTTGGGCAGGGCCCTGTTCACCTCTTGTATCGGTTATTGGTTGCTTTATATGTTACTCTGTATGTCCCATGTATGGAACCCACTTATTGTACAGCGCTGCGGAATATGTTGGCGCTTTATAAATAAATGTAATGTAATGTAATGTAACTGGAAGCTTGGCTGTAGGAGAGCTGACTACTGCTACTTGGTTCTAATGGTGCATGTAGTCAGGACAAGCAGTGCAGAGAACTGCAAGGAACGCACATAGACCTATAGTCAAACTCTCTTATGTAATAAAAGGCACAGGAGCAGTAACCAATAGCAACCAATAAGATGATTGCTTTTAAACAGGTGATCAGTAATTGCTACCTGCCGATTGGTTGCTATGGGTTACTGCACCTGAGCAAACTTAGTGCCTTTTATTACATAACCCTCATAGTGTATATATACTGACTGTACTACATATCAGGCAACCAATCAAAGTAGTGCTCTTGAAACCCAAGGAGTATTCCATTGATTGATTTGGGAAATGGGTCAATCATTTAGGAAGCTGTCAATCATATACTACCTGCCCCGCCTCTATGCCTGCGGCATAGAGGCGGGGCAGGCAATATATGATTGACAACTCAGATTTGTAATTACAATTGCTTTAACGTTCCATTCAGCATTTCCCAGATATCACCTAGATGGCAAATGCATACGATTTTGGGTTGATACAAAGCTTGCCTTAATAACAGTGTTCCCAAAATGGCGGCTGCCTGCTTGCTGTGATTGTAAATTCCAAGACTGAAGGGAAAAGAAATGAAACAATTCATATAGTGTAAGTGACGTTTATTTTGCTCAACTAACATGATAGAAAAGGATTTGGAATTGTTTATTAGGGTGACAGGTCCCCTTTAAAGGAGTGAGGTGGCAACGCTACCCACAAGCCACATTTTCAAAAGGCTAATTGGGGAGCATCTGTCGTCATGGTGCTGTGATTTCTTAGAGGTGCCAACCAGGATCTGGGGGATATTGGCCACACTTGCCCCATCACCGTTCTACCCTGGCTTTGCTCCATGTCTTCACTGCTTTGGACAGATATCAGAGGACTCTGGGTAACAATCCTATGCATTTCATGCATGAATTGGGGGTGTAAATTACTGGCAGAACGGTTTCTGTGAGTGCCAGATACATCCAGATGGAGTCCTGACCCTACCTGCTGTTTGCTTGACCGGCCGCTACAGATTAGTCCCACCCAGGGTCGGACTGGGGGGTGCAGGGCCGCCCAAGGTGCCTACTCTGGCCCCACGCAGGGGCCCTCACCGCTGCACACCCCTAACCCTGTCCCCCCCCTGAATGTGTGTATGTGAAACGCGTCAGGGGAGGACAGAGACCAGAGGAAGCGGCATTAGGGTCAGGTCTGGGCTACTGGGGCCCACCAGGTATTTTCCCGGATTCCGGGCGGCCCAGTTCGACCCTGGTCCCATCTCACCTGAGCGTCCGGGGGGGCAGTGTGCCACAAGCAGCTTTAGGTTCCCCCTGGTCCCATTTCTGCCACAGATATCTAGGTGTAGCCCTGAGCCCATATGTGATTATTCTATATTATTATGGATACTCCCTTGCCCAATAATGGTGCTTAAGCAAAACTAATATTCTGACACTTTAAAATAAAATACCAAATAAATAAAAAGTATGAGCCGAATTCCGTGGCACTTAATGAGAAACGGGGAATCGATAACGAGAAGCGAAGGCCGGAGAGAGCGAGCCTGTGATCTGCAGATAAGGGGAAGGCGCTGACAGGCTGGGGAAGGTTAAATATTAGCAATAAACACAAATATCACTGAATGGAAGGAATATTCCTCTAACGCGGATAAATTATCTCCAGGGGATGTGATAGAACGGGGAATGCTTAGACTGGGTTTGTCACTGTCAGACATCAGGGAGGAACATTCTACATACAACTGGAGAGAAAGGTTCATAGCAAAGTTAAAGGGGAAGTTCATCTTTAAATTACCTTTTAGTATGATGTCGTTCTTAAGTAGCTAACTGGTTGCTAGGGTCTTATTTTCCTAGCAACCAGGCAGCGGTTTGAACGAGAGAGGGGAACATGAATAGGAGAGGGTCTGGATATAAAAATAAGTAAAAGAAAGTAACAATAGCAATAAAACCGTAGCCTCACAGAGCAATAGTTTTTGGATGGTGGGGTCAGTGACCCCCATTTGAAAGCTGGAAAGGGGCAGAAGAGGAAGGAAAATAATTAAAAACTATAGAATCTAAATAATGAAAACCGATGGCAAAGTTGATATAAATAGGACATGACGAGGTACTAAGCATTATGGGGGCGTTACAAGGTACAAAGGATTCTGGGGCATAAAGATGGGTTTAGAGCATTTACATGATATTGGCACTGCATTTGCACTACAAGTATAGGATCCCTTACCCGGAAACCCATTATCCAGAAAGTTTCACATTACGGAAAGGTGCATAGACTCCATTATAAGCAAATAATTCTAATTTTTAAAAATGATTTCATTTTTATGTGTAGTAATAAAACAGTGCCTGTACTTGATCCCAACTAAGATATAATTACCCCTTATTGGGGGCAGAACAGCCCTATTGGGTTTATTTAATGGTTAAATGATTCCCTTTTCTCTGTAATAATAAAACCGTACCTGTACTTGATCCCAACTAAGATATAATTACCCCTTATTGGGGGCAGAACAATCCTATTGGGTTTATTTAATGGTTAAATGATTCCCTTTTCTCTGTAATAATAAAACAGTACCTGTACTTGATCCCAACTAAGATATAATTACCCCTTATTGGAGGCAGAACAGCCCTATTGGGTTTATTTAATGGTTAAATGATTCCCTTTTCTCTGTAATAATAAAACAGTACCTGTACTTGATCCCAACTAAGATATAATTACCCCTTATTGGAGGCAGAACAGCCCTATTGGGTTTATTTAATGGTTAAATGATTCCCTTTTCTCTGTAATAATAAAACAGTACCTGTACTTGATCCCAACTAAGATATAATTACCCCTTATTGGAGGCAGAACAGCCCTATTGGGTTTATTTAATGGTTAAATGATTCCCTTTTCTCTGTAATAATAAAACAGTACCTGTACTTGATCCCAACTAAGATATAATTACCCCTTATTGGGGGCAGAACAGCCCTATTGGGTTTATTTAATGGTTAAATGATTCCCTTTTCTCTGTAATAATAAAACAGTACCTGTACTTGATCCCAACTAAGATATAATTACCCCTTATTGGGGGCAGAACAGCCCTATTGGGTTTATTTCATGGTTAAATGATTCCCTTTTCTCTGTAATAATAAAACAGTACGTGTACTTGATCCCAACTAAGATATAATTACCCCTTATTGGAGGCAGAACAGCCCTATTGGGTTTATTTAATGTTTAAATGATTTTTAGCAGACTTAAGTTATGGAGATACAAATTACAGAAAGACCCCTTATCCGGAAAACCCCAGGTCCCGAGCATTCTGGATAACAGGTCCCATACCTGTACTATGTAGGGATGTGGCTAAAACCTGCGGCACATATGTGTTTTTGTGCTTGGGTTTTGAATCCGGTTGCCTTACTCTGCGCTGGGCGAGTACCCTGGCACACAGTTGGCACAGTATAACCAATCTGCAGCCCATTTAGCATTCCTCTGCCTTCTCTCTTTATTGTCAAGCTAATCAGTTCACACATCTCTCCTCTGTGTCGGCCCATCTTCCTATTCAGAGAAACCATTTACATTTAAACAGAAATAATGAAATCGGAGCATCTCCAAATGAGCGGCGCTGTTACCCGTCTCACAAATAAAATGAGGCTTCTGAAGTGAGGCTTTTTGTCATGTTGTCAGGGGTTATTTTTCCCAATTTGGGCTTAAAAAGTGCAATTTGTTATTGTTTGTATAAATATGCTGATAGCATTCCGCATTCTCTTTTTCATTCTCTGTCTCTATATATCACTCTCTCTCTTTGTAACTCTCTCTCTATATATACCATTCTCTCTCATTCTCTCTCATTCTCTCTATCATTATCTCTATATATCATTGTCTCTATATATAATTATACAATTCTTTATATAATTATCTCTCTATATCACTCTCTCTCTCTTTATTATTCTCTATATACAGGGTATATATCATTTTCACTTTATAAATCTCTCTATATATCATTATCTCTATCATTTTCTCTCTCCCTTTATCAGTCTCTCTTATTCACTCCATCATTCTCTCTCTCTTTATCACTGTCTCTATCATTCTCTTTCATTCTCTCTATCATTATGTCCCTATATCATTCTCACTGTATATAAATATTTCATTCTTTATATCATTATCTCTCTTTATTATTCCCTCTCTCTCTCTCTATATATATATATATCATCATATATATTATCATCCCCAGAACACACAGCAGGATAAATACAGGGCCAATTCCATGTATAATACCCCAGAACCCACAGCAGGATAAATACAGTGCCAATTCCATGTATAATACCCCAGAACCCACAGCAGGATAAATACAGTGCCAATTCCATGTATAATACCCCAGAACCCACAGCAGGATAAATACAGTGCCAATTCCATGTATAATACCCCAGAACCCACAGCAGGATAAATACAGTGCCAATTCCATGTATAATACCCCAGAACCCACAGCAGGATAAATACAGTGCCAATTCCATGTATAATACCCCAGAACCCACAGCAGGATAAATACAGTGCCAATTCCATGTATAATACCCCAGAACACACAGCAGGATAGATCCAGTGCCAATTCCATGTATAATACCCCAGAACCCACAGCAGGATAAATACAGTGCCAATTCCATGTATAATACCCCAGAACACACAGCAGGATAAATACAGTGCCAATTCCATGTATAATACCCCAGAACACACAGCCGGATAAATACAGTGCCAGTTCCAAGTATAATACCCCAGAACACACAGCAGGATAAATACAGTGCCAATTCCATGTATAATACCCCAGAACCCACAGCAGGATAAATACAGTGCCAATTCCATGTATAATACCCCAGAACACACAGCAGGATAAATACAGTGCCAATTCCATGTATAATACCCCAGAACACACAGCAGGATAAATACAGTGCCAATTCCATGTATAATACCCCAGAACCCACATGACAGGTGCAGCGTCGAGTCTGCAACCCTTACCCCTACCCCCGTCTTAACCCCCTAACCTTTTCCCCGAACAACACACTCGGACACCGTAGCTGGGAAGAGAAGGCCGCAGTTATTTATTTATTAACAATAACTTAACATTAGTTAACATTTGTAACATTATTAACTTGACAAAACCGTTTGTATAACAAACATTTTAAGTAACCAACAATTTACATAAACAACAATCCCTTACTCGCCTCCAAGGGGCTGGCCCTGCGCCCGAATTTAACGCCTGGTTCCTGCCTCCTTTTCGCCCGACCTAAACCGAGGCTAACTGCCGCTCAGGACCCCAGGCCAACCGGGCTACACTCTCCTTGCTTGACAAGTACCCCCCTTTAAACTTCCCCCTGGGGGCACGGAGTAAGGTACCCTCCGCTAACTGCGACGACAACAACCCCCTATTAAAGGGAGGGAGGGTGGGACGTTGCGAGCTGTTGATCCTCCTGCTGCCTGGAACCGAATGGCAGGTAAGCTGTCCTCGCTCGCTCCTCCCCTTGCTAAGCCCGGGAAACATCCAGTAGTCTCATTGGCCAGATCAAACAAAAACCCAAACAGGAGGGGGGGAGGGGGGAAGGGCTGCCCTCCTAGCCCCGTCATGCCCTGCTTCCCTATACTGCGTTCCGGTTCATTGGGCCCCAGCAGGATAAATACAGTGCCAATTCCATGTATAATACCCCAGAACACATGGCAAGGTGAACACAAGGCACATTTAGATGCACTATAATTCCAATTTAGAAGCAGGGAATATCTCCCCTTTCCATAGAAACTCCAGAAAAGTCTAAACAATATTTGCTAATAAGAATTTCAGGAGCTGCAGACTCATTGTCTAAACAAACCAATAATTTTGTGTAATTGTAACGGGAACAACAATCGCAGTTTAATTAAACTCCCCCCTTCTATCTCTTCTGACAGATCCTTGGGGGAAGTCGATCTCAGCATGAAAGGGAGCGATAAACAAACCACTGAGGTGACACCGAGCAATTAAACATGGAGATACAGTAAACATGTTAAACATGAAGCTAATTAAGCAAACCACAGAGCTTATTGTCATTGTACTCGAACGCTCACAAGGCAGGGGCCCAATGTGAAACTTGTGTGGGAAACCAGGAGCATTATGGGAGGGAAATGAGGCAATCTCCTCACTAAGTTATGATACAGATCCAATATGAACATATCTGCGTGACGAGAGGGGACAAAGACAAAGAGATAAAAGTACAGGGGACGTATAATGTGTAGTGTTCTGATGGTTCCTGGGTGGTACACTTCAATAACAAATAAAGGGCTTAAAATTGTGCAACATGGGTATAAAGTATTACTGCAGCCAACCTGCCCTGGTGTCTCCATCTGGCCCCTTCCCTTCTGTCACCATCTTGACTTACTGTCACAGTCTTATCCTAATGTCACTATCTTGCCCTACTGTCAACATTTTGCCTCACTGTTTTCATCTTCTCTTACTGTCTTTATCTTGCCCTACTGTCTTTATCTTGCCCTACTGTCTTTATCTTGCCCTACTGTCTTCATCTTGTTCTTCTGCCTTCATCTTTCCAAATTGTGTTCATCTTGCTCTACTGTTCTCATCTTGCACTACTGTCAACATCTTGCCCTACTGTCTTCATTTTGCCCTACTGTCTTCATCTTGCCCTACTGTCTTCATCTTGCCCTACTGTCTTCATCTTGCCCTACTGTCTTCATTTTGCCGTACTGTCTTCATCTTGCCCTACTGTCTTCATCTTGCCCTACTGTCTTTATCTTGCCCTACTGTCTTTATCTTGCCCTACTGTCTTCATCTTGTTCTTCTGCCTTCATCTTTCCAAATTGTGTTCATCTTGCTCTACTGTTCTCATCTTGCACTACTGTCAACATCTTGCCCTACTGTCTTCATTTTGCCCTACTGTCTTCATCTTGCCCTACTGTCTTCATCTTGCCCTACTGTCTTCATTTTGCCGTACTGTCTTCATCTTGCCCTACTGTCTTCATCTTGCCCTACTGTCTTCATCTTGTTCTTCTGCCTTCATCTTTCCAAATTGTGTTCATCTTGCTCTACTGTTCTCATCTTGCTCTACTGTTCTCATCTTGCACTACTGTCAACATCTTGCCCTACTGTCTTCATCTTGCCCTACTGTCTTCATCTTGCCCTACTGTTTTCGTCTTGCCCTACTGTCTTCACCTTGTTCTTCTGTCTTCGACTTGCCCTACTGTCAACATCTAACCCTATTGTCTTCATCTTGTTCTTCTGTCTTCGTCTTGCCCTACTGTCAACATCAAATCCTACTGTCAACATCTTGTTCTTCTGCCTTCATCTTTCCCTATTGTCTTCATCATGCCCTACTGTTTTGTCATCTTGCACTACTGTCAACATCTTGCCCTACTGTCAACATCTTGCCCTACTGTCTCCATCTTGTTCTTCTGTCTTCATCTTGCTCTACTGTGTTCATTTTGCCCTACTGTCAACATCTTGCCCTACTGTCAACATCTTGCCCTACTATCTTCATCTTGCCCTACTGTTTTCGTCTTGCCCTACTGTCTTCATCTTGCCCTACTGTTTTCGTCTTGCCCTACTGTCTTCATCTTGTTCTTCTGTCTTCATCTTGCCCTAATGTCTTCATTTTGCCCTACTGTCTTCATCTTGCCCTACTGTCAACATCTTGCCCTACTGTCGTCATCTTGCCCTACTGTCTCCATCTTGTCCTACTGTCTCCATCTTGTTCTTCTGTCTTCATCTTGCCCTACTGTCTTCATCTTGTTCTTCTGTCTTCATCTTGCCCTACTGTCTTCATCTTGTTCTTCTGTCTTCATCTTGCCCTACTGTCTTCATCTTGTTCTTCTGTCTTCATCTTGCCCTACTGTCAACATCTAACCCTACTGTCTTCATCTTGCCCTACTGTCAACTTCTAACCCTACTGTCTTCATCTTGTTCTTCTGCCTTCATCTTGCCCCAATATCTTTATTGTGCCCTGTCTTCATCTTTCCCTACTGTTTTTATCTTGTTCTTCTTTCTTCATCTTGCCTTACTGTCTTTATCTTGTCCTCCTGTCAACACCTTTCCCTACTGTCTTCATCTTGCCTTACTGTCTTTATATTGTCCTCCTGTCAACACCTTTCCCTACTGTCTTCATCTTGCCCTACTGTCTTTATTTTGCACTTGTGTATTTATTTTACCCTACTATCAGCATATTGCCCTACTGTCTTCATCTTGTTCTTCTGTCTTCATCTTGCCCTAATGTCTTCATTTTGCCCTGTTGTCAACATCTTTCCCTACAGTCAGGGAACAGGTAACTCTGACAAATACATTTCAACTTTTAACTGGAAATGTTGCTGTTTTATTGCTGAGAATACAGTTCTGCTCTGTACACAAGCAATTCCGTGGCGGGGGGGGGGAGGTGTTCCAAGTTCTATGGATGCACAGATCTAATTTACAGGAATTTATTCTCAGACTTGCTTGTAATTCCCATGATTCCTATGCACACTGACCGTCCCAAACTCATTTTCTGATACATGGGGAATCAGCCTGGTGACTAAAGCACAGAACATATGTTTATCACTGCCCAGCTCCCATAGGGAAACTGCTACAGAATCCTCTGACTGTGGCTTAAAGAAAATAAAATGCTAAACTGAGTCTATGAAAGAGGATTTTATACATCCTAATGTAGGACAAGACTGTGTCACTGTGACAGAATGCTCTGTTATACAGATAGCTAGAATCTTAGCCATAAAGCAGGGCAGGACTGCTGCTTACAATGGGGGGATCAGATAGGATCTGTGCCACTGTGACAGAATGCTCTGTTATACAGATAGCTAGAATCTCAGCCATAAAGCAGGGCAGGACTGCTGCTTACAATGGGGGGGATCAGATAGGATCTGTGCCACTGTGACAGAATGCTCTGTTATACAGATAGCTAGAATCTCAGCCATAAAGCAGGGCAGGACTGCTGCTTACAATGGGGGGGGATCAGATAGTATCTGTGCCACTGTGACAGAATGCTCTGTTATACAGATAGCTAGAATCTCAGCCATAAAGCAGGGCAGGACTGCTGCTTACAATGGGGGGGGATAGGATCTGTGCCACTGTGACAGAATGCTCTGTTATACAGATAGCTAGAATCTCAGCCATAAAGCAGGGCAGGACTGCTGCTTACAATGGGGGAATCAGATAGGATCTGTGCCACTGTGACAGAATGCTCTGTTATACAGATAGCTAGAATCTCAGCCATAAAGCAGGGCAGGACTGCTGCTTACAATGGGGGGATCAGATAGGATCTGTGCCACTGTGACAGAATGCTCTGTTATACAGATAGCTAGAATCTCAGCCATAAAGCAGGGCAGGACTGCTGCTTACAATGGGGGAATCAGATAGGATCTGTGCCACTGTGACAGAATGCTCTGTTATACAGATAGCTAGAATCTTAGCCATAAAGCAGGGCAGGACTGCTGCTTACAATGGGGGGGATCAGATAGGATCTGTGCCACTGTGACAGAATGCTCTGTTATACAGATAGCTAGAATCTCAGCCATAAAGCAGGGCAGGACTGCTGCTTACAATGGGCATAAGATGGAATCTGCCACTGTGACTGAAGATAAGAATACAAATTACAAATACAAATTATTTTATATGATAGTTTCCCTTTAAACAAAGCTAATGATAATGTAAATCCATGATAGTCGCACAGAGACAACAGGACAATGATAAAGATAAATTTATGTGTAAATGTCACACGTCTCAGGCGCAGGGTTGGTGGCGGTTTTTTACTAATTCCTCTCTTGTAATGCCATTCAGAGGGCACGGTGCCCACGACCCAACAATGCTGAATAACTGCAGAACCGGATGCAAAGTCCTTAAGCAATAGTTTAGAAAGAATGGAAGAGTTGGAACTGAGAGGGTTAATCAGCCGACCCGTGCAGCCTGCCTGTCACTGCAACTGCTCAGGCGTCTCCAGGCACTTAAACACCCAGGCGAATGCCCCCCCATACTGTCACGGGGCCAGCCATATGTAACAAACACGCAGGAACAGAATGCGGATACTAAATGGGAAATTGCATTTATTTAATTACATAAAAGTCCGTTTTTCAGGCTGTAAATTAGCCTGGGGCAAGGGCTGCAAATGGGGTCCTCTCCTTAGAGCCCCCCATTATAATCCACTTTTTGGCTCAGGGGCCAAATGCCTTTTTAATCCCAACTGGGCCCAGCATGTTGGTGGTCAAACTGGGTAAAGCTCACACTGGGGGTAAATTTGCACCTGGGCAGTTACCTATGGCAACCAATCAGATGTTTGATTTCATTGTTCTACAAAAAATCTAATCCTTGATTGGTCGCTATGGGTTACTGCCCAGGTGCAACTTTGCCTAGTGTTTATAAGTGAGTCTTTCTCGGATCCTGTACGTTCATGGAAGTTCTTGCCTACGGTTTGTACAGCCATCAGGATGGTACCACTGCTACTAAAGGGAAAGGTATCATGGGACCCAGACCCCTTGGTGTGGCCTCTGCCTGGTCAAGCGTTCTGCAGGCTGGGCATCAGCGGTGCAGGTTGGGCATCAGCGGTGCAGGTTGAGGCGGATCAACAGCGTTAACGAGGACTGAGAGGCATTCAGCATGTGCGGCTGAGGAGATCAGGCGAAGGTGCAGTGGCAGCGGATCAGAGTTATGGCAAGGCTGATGCAGTCAGCGGTTGCAAGGTGTGGTAGCATCAAGTTAGAAATCAGCAGGGTGTCAGGTCTGTGTTAAGTGAGAAGTAAAGGGCGATCAGCGGTGCAGGTATTGCGAAGTAATCAGGCAAGAGTGCGCGGGGTAACAGGCTGGAGAGGCGCGTAGTATTCTAGCGGTGGCATGCGTGGCATCAGCGGGTTAGGCAAGATTGGGCCAGCAGCAGGGTAAACAGGGTCTGTAAGGGCGATGCAGCGAGTTGCCCAGGCCGTGAGCAGGCGAGCGGGTAATGCGAGGGATCTGGGGGGCATCAGCGGTTTGAACAGGTAAACCTGGGGCCGCAGATTGAAGAAAGCAATCAGCGAGGAGTATCAGGCTGAAAGGCTACAGCTGGTGCAGGATAGCGGGTGTTGGGCTGGAATCAGCGGTGTCAGGTGGGCATCACTGTACAGGCTGGCATTCAGCGTCTATGGAAGGCATACATACGGTACAGGAACTGGGCATCAGCGGTGCAGGCTTGGGGAAATCAGCGGTTGGCAGGTTTGGGCGATCAGCGGTACAGCTGGATGGCAATCAGCGGGTGCAGGTTGGGCATCAGCGGGTGGCAGGGCACTGGCATCCGCTGGTGTCAAATAGCTAGGGTGTGGCATCAGCGGTTGGGCGAGGTTAGGGTCTATCGAGAACCGTTTGAGGGCCTGGGGGTCATCCGTGGTGCCAGTGACTGGCAATAGCGGTGGCAAGGGAGGAGCATGAGCCGGTGCAGGCTGAAAGGCATCAGCGGTAAGCAGGTGTGCGGCTTATTTCAAGCTGGGATACAGTAATAGGGGCATCCTAGCGTGGTAGGGTACAGGCATTGTGGCATCAGCGGTACAGGTTGGCATCAGCGGTACAGGTTGGGCATCAGCGGTACAGGTTGTTATACAGATATAGCTGACACTTTTCCAGGTTGCCGATTGCCGGCTCGGGGGTGCATGTTATACGATAAATAATTCAGCATCACTTTATATAGAACACAGGAATATTTGCGATGCGGTGAGACAGAAAGGTGAAAGGGAGCTGCTGGGCTGGCACATTCCCGCTGGCATACGCTGCCCTCCTATCATCATATCCAATGTTTTATCTTGTAACAGCACCGCGGGGTACCGCATATTTCCATGGGAAATTCCACTCCGCCGTATATTAATTATTGCCTGAGATACGGACTCCTGAGCATACGGCAGCCATCGTAGGGCATAGGGCTCGTATCCGGGCAAGCGAGTCAGGAGCACCACTAGCAGAATTCAAGTAATAAGGGGGGGGCTCTAGTAATTAACAGACAATCCTTCCTTGCTCCATTCAAGCATAATTGCTAACTAATTTAATTAAACAGGTACAAATTAATATTGCAGATGGAAATGGTGATGATCTCTGGACCGACTAGTAGTGTAGCAAAGTCAAGCACAATTCAACAAGAGTGAGCAGTTTTGATGGTTTAGATTTCGGGGACCCAGAGGGATTATTTATGACATAGGGTATGGTGAAGAAAAGGAAAAATACCCGGGAGACTACGTTGTCCCATCACTATTATCATTCCACGCCTAAACTGCCTGAAGAGTTGGTATTCGATAGGAATCCACGCCGGACTCCTCATATTCCCCTAGGTGCACGTGGAACAAAAGGAGTGAATGATATGAATATGGAAGGCTGTGACAAGTAACCATCCGAAGTTCGAAAATTAAATTGATCATGCCTATGAAAGCACAGCGAGATGTATTACTTATTCCTCCCAAAGCTGGCTGCTAAATACATAAGAAGGTTGCCCAATATTCAATGTCTCTTAGTGACAATAAGAGATGAATAGAAATATTCCAACAGTGCATAGGATCAGCAAGGGTCCCTATGGCTGCATACGATGGTTTATTGCGTGATCTCTCTAGTACAGGTCTATGGCACAACTTAGGGGGCTGTTTCCTGCTGGCATATGTTGCTTAGTACAGTAGGGAATCCCTATGCTGCCATAGTCTTTATTGTTATCTTCTCCTGTTGTACGAGGCTAAATGGGCAAACTAGGGTGTCTGAATCCTGCTGAAGTTGTGTGCTTAGTACAGGGGAATCCCTATGCCCATAGTTTATGGTATTCTCTCGTACAGGCTATGAGTAAAACTTTACCGGGGCAATGTTCCTGACCTGAATTGTGCTTAAGATACAGAGGGAATCGCCTTTATGCTGCCATGGAGTTTTATGGTATCTTTCTGTACAGGGCTGTGAGCAAACCTTAGGGGGCTGTTCCTGCTGGAATTGTGCTTAGTACAAGGGAATCCCTTATGCTGCCATAGTTTTTATGGTATCTCTCTGTTACACGGCCTGTGAACCAAACTTAGGAGGCTGTTCCTGAACTAGTGTAGCCTTAGTTACATGCGGGAATCGCCTAGGGGCGCCATAGAATTTGTATTGAATATCTCTCAAATGTTACAGTTGCTTTGAGGCCATAACTTTAGGGGGCATGTTCCTGCACTGGAATTGTGCTTGTAGTACAGGAATCCTATGTGCCATAGTTTTAATATAGGTATCTCTCTGTTACAGGTTTATGAGCAAAACTTAGGGGCAAATGTTCCCTGAAACTAAGATATGATAGCTTAGAATACAATAGGGAATCCCTATGTGCACACTAGATCTTATAATATGGTATCTCTCTGTACAGGCTATGGGGCAGATCTGGCGGCGCAGACAGAGAAGTGGAGGAATAGGTATCTTTTCAGGTAAAATAACTGCTAGTAAATGGCCGGTGAGCGAGGAGAAGTGCGGGGAGGAGTACATGAAGACTGCTCATGGTTAGATGTCAAATCACTCACATAAAGAATAGAAGTGGAAGTGGGCTTGACAGGCAATACTGAATATTGCTCATGGAATAATTCCCTCCAGTACCTCGAGGAGCGAAGAACTGAAAACACATTCGACTGAATGTCATATAGCAGTATTAAGATTGGGCAATGCTGAGAATGAATGTATTCACACTGTCAGCTAGTAATACGCATGCTCAGCCAAGGCATCTCGATATCTTGTAATTGGGTGCAGCACACTAAATTGAGCCTGTAAGGTATATACTGCCTCAGGCTGTGAGCAAACTTAGGGGCTGTTCCTGCTGAATTGTGCTTAGTACAGGGGAATCCCTATTGTGCCATATCTTTATGGTATCTCTCTGTACAGGGCTATGAGCAAACCTAGGGCTGTTCCTGCTGAATTGCTGCTTAGTACAGGGAATCCCTATGCTGGCCCATATCTTTATGGTATCTCTCTGTACAGGCTATGAGCAAAACCTAGGGGGCTGTTCCTGCTGAATTTGTGCTTAGTACAGGGGAATCCCTATGCTGCCATATCTTTATTGGTATCTTTCTCTGTACAGGCTATGAGCAAACCTAGGCGGGCTGCTTCCTGCTGAATTGTGCTTAGTACAGGGAATCCCTATGCTGGCCATATCTTTATGGTATCTCTTCTGTTACAGGTACTCGAGCGAAAATTAATAGGGGGCTGTTCCTGCGTTGAATATGTGCTTAGTACAGGGAATCCTATGCTGACGGCAGTATATCTTTAATAAAGGTGTATCTCTCCTGTGGACAGGCTGTAGAGCAAACTTAGGGGCTGTTCTGCTGAAACTAACAAGAAAAAAATGGACATGTAATGTAAAGGTACACTGGACGTCAGAGCTGTGCTTAGAGTACAGGGAATCCCTATGCCTGCCATAGTTATTGGTATCCTCTCTGTGACAGGCTATGAAGCTAACTTAGGGGGCTGTTCCTGCTGAATTTGGGCTTAGTACAGGGAATCCCTATGCTGCCATAGTAATTATATGTATCCTCCTGTACATGACATATGAAGATAAACTATAGGGGGTCCTGCTGATAGTGCTTTATGGTACAGTCGGGAATCCCTATGTGCCATAGTTTGTATGTTTATACTCTCTGTACTAGGCTATGTGGAGCACCAAACTATAAGGTGCTGTCCGTAGCTGAAATTGTGCTTAATATCAGGGAATCCTATGCTGCCATACTGTTATGAGTAATTCTCATCTGTACAAATTCCCAGGAACTGACATGTAATTAAGCTAAAGCACTTTAATTCTAACCAAAGCTTCCCAGATTTAGACATGACCACCATGTGGTTTGAACTGATGGAAGTGTGCCATGCTATTACTATTCGGCGACTCCTGCATTCGTTATACGGAAACCGCACACCCAGGGGCGGGCCCAACGGCACTCGCTGGCAGGAAATCCATACGGCCACTTTATGCGCGAGCGTCAACCGTTATAAGGTCCTAGGGCTAGAACTGAAAATTATCGTGCTCTGCGAAGGCTTGCAGATTATTAGGCAGCGCGCGCCACCGAGTGTTCTTGGGGGTCAGATTAAACAGAAACAGAATATACATGACTAATATATGTGTACCGAACACAACTTAAAAAATATTACTGTTTGGCCAGCTTAGTTTTGAAGTTTATAATAGATACACTTCATCTTCGTACTGGCATGACGTATGTAGCTATAGAGAGGTCAAGGCGAATTATCATGTCTAAACTGAATGATGTCTATGACAGGCACTAAACACAGTTCCACCCGTACGATGAATACCCTAATATAAAATAGTCGAACTAGAATAAAAATGTATGTCGTTTTGGCAACTGCTAACAAAGCGCCACGCGCCGTGCATCCCAGTACCAAGAGCAAACAAAAGAAATGCACACACCACAGACCCCAATAAATAAGTGACAGTAAGTGTGTCAAATAGTGCAACCTTCACAGCCGCCCCTAGGCGAATTCACATACCCAGATGCACAAAACCAAGCCCACCCAGCCAACAATAAATTAGTGACTGGCTGCTGGCACCGTTAACAACCCACCGTGGGCAATTTCCCGTGCAAGTGAAGCCCGAGGCACAAACAGCGCACCCACCGATCAAGTAGAAATAGGATCCCAAATATAGTAATTAGTAAAAGTAATGAAAAAGGAATAGGGGCTGATAGAAGAATATAATGAAGAGTAGTGAAACTTGTCGTGTTGGCAGCCTACAGGCCCCGCTGCGTATTCCTGAGTACGCAGATGTGGGCGAAACAGCCGCCGAACCATAAATAAAGGACCTGATCGTGTGGCCACTCTTACAAGCCCGACTCTTGGTCATGTAAAATGATCCCAGAGTACCAGAAGTGCACAAACAGGCACCCAGCGCTCTAGAGGTAGATAGATAGGAATACTGGTTCTGTTAGGACAACGTCATTACACGCCCCATTAGGTGGTCAAAAACATTCCCAGTTAATACCCAGATGTTTAGTCATAACAACAGACCACAACGCGAGGCCTACCAGAATAAGAAGATTATTGGACATGTCTTGATGGGCATCCTTAGCAGCTCCAGCTCTTGCGATTCCCTAATAAAGTTATTATCCAGGAAGAAGGTCCACAGTACAGCCACCGTCTCAGTGTAACCGAATAAAAATAATGTGACTCGTCTGCTCGGCACCTGTACGAGCCCCCAACGCTGGACAATAACCCAGTAGCGCCAGAGGCACAAACACCCCCCAAGTGGGTACCAATAAATAGTGAGTAGTCTGTGGCACCCTTACAGCCCCCCCCTGGATTGCCCAGTCACCCAGGAGCACAGAACATTGGGCCCTCCCAGCCCAATTGAAATGACCAAGTGACTAGAATCTAAGAGATGGCACGCCTTACAAACCCCGCGCGGTGAGACATCCAGTACCCAGAGGCACAAACCAGCCCCCCCAGGCCCAATAAATAGTGACGTCTGTGGGCACCTTACAGACCCCCCCTGCATAATAACAACCAAGTAACCCAGAGGCACAAACAGCCCGCGAGCGCCAATAAGATGAGGGTCGACTGGTCTGTGGCAGCCTTACAGCAAATGCCCCCCTGGGCAAGTCCACAAAGTTACCCAGAGTACAAACAGCACCCCCCGAAAGCCCAATGAGAAGTAGGTGACTTGTCTGTGGCACCTTACAGGCTGTGAAGGTGCCACAGACAGTCACTAAATTAGTGGCTGGGCGTTTGTAAGCACCTGGGACGGAAGCCGAGGGCTGTGAAGTTGACAGCCCCTGGCATTCCCAGACCAAGAAAGAGCAGCAAACAGACGGCCCCCCAGAAAACCAGATAAATAAAGATGACTGTCATGATGCACGCTTACAGACCCCCCCTGGCATATCCCAAGTACCCAGAGGCACAAACCAGCGCCCCCCAGCCCAATAGAATAGTGACGATACATGTGGCCGCGGACAGCACCCCTAGGCATATCAGTACCACAGAGGAGGAACAGCCCCCCCCAGGCCCAAATAAATAGTGACCGTCTGTGGCCACCTTACAGCCCCCCCTTGCAATTCCAGTACCCAGGAGGCACCAAAACAGCCCCCCAGCCCCAATAAATAGTTGACTGTCTGTGGCACCTTACAAGCCCCCCTGACATTCCCAGTACCCAGAGGCACAAACAGACCCCCCCAGCCCAATAAATAGGACGGTCTCTGGCACCTTTTCAGCCCCCCCTTGGCGATTCCCAGTAGCCCAGAAGGCACAAACAGGCCCCCCCCCCCAGCCCAATCACAATAGTGCAGTGAAGTTCTTGGCACCTTACAAGCCCCCCCCTGGCATTTCCCAAGTATCCCAGAGGCACCAACAGCCCCCCCCCAGCCACAATAATAGTGACTTGTCTGTGGCACCTTACAGCCCCCCTGGCATTCCCAGTACCCAGAGCAACAAACAGCCCCCCCCACCCCAATAATAGTGACTGTCTGTGGCACCTTACAGCCCCCCCTGGCATTCCCAGTACCCAGAGGCACAAACAGCCCCCCCAGCCCAATAAATTAGTGACTGCTGTGGCACCTTACAGCCCCCCTGGCATTCCCAGTACCCAGAGGCACAAACAGCCCCCCCAGCCCCAATAAATATGAGTGTCTGTGGCACCTTACAGCCCCCCTGGCATTCCCAGTACCCAGAGCACAAACAGCCCCCCCAGCCCAATAAATAGGACTGTCTGTGGCACCTTACTGCCCCCCTGGCATTCCCGTACCCAGCAGGCACAAACAGCCCCCCCCAGCCCAATAAATAGTGCTGTCTGTGGAACCTTACAGCCCCCCTGGCATTCCCCAGTACCAGAGGCACAAACAGCCCCCCCCAGCCCAATAAATAGGACTGTCTGTGGCACCTTACAGTCCCCCTGGCATTCCCAGTACCCAGAGGCACAAACAGGCCCCCCCCCAGCCCAATAAATAGTGAGTGTCTGTGGCACCTTACAGCCCCCCTGGCATTCCCAGTACCCAGAGGCACAAACAGCCCCCCCCCCCAGCCCAATAAATAGTGACTGTCTGTGGCACCTTACAGCCCCTCTGGGCATTCCCAGTACCCAGAGGCACAAACAGCCCCCCCCCCCCAGCCCAATAAATAGTGACTGTCTGTGGCACCTTACAGCCCCCCCGGCATTCCCAGTACCCAGAGGCACAAACAGCCCCCCCCCCAGCCCAATAAATAGTGACTGTCTGTGGCACCTTACACCCCCCTGGCATTCCCAGTACCCAGAGGCACAAACAGCCCCCCCCCAGCCCAATAAATAGTGACTGTCTGTGGCACCTTACACCCCCCCTGGCATTCCCAGTACCCAGAGGCACAAACAGCCCCCCCCCCAGCCCAATAAATAGTGACTGTCTGTGGCACCTTACAGCCCCCCCGGCATTCCCAGTACCCAGAGGCACAAACAGCCCCCCCCAGCCCAATAAATAGTGACTGTCTGTGGCACCTTACAGCCCCCCTGGCATTCCCAGTACCCAGAGGCACAAACAGCCCCCCCCCCCCAGCCCAATAAATAGTGACTGTCTGTGGCACCTTACAGCCCCCCTGGCATTCCCAGTACCCAGAGGCACAAACAGCCCCCCCAGCCCAATAAATAGTGACTGTCTGTGGCACCTTACAGCCCCCCTGGCATTCCCAGTACCCAGAGGCACAAACAGCCCCCCCAGCCCAATAAATAGTGACTGTCTGTGGCACCTTACAGCCCCCTGGCATTCCCAGTACCCAGAGGCACAAACAGCCCCCCCAGCCCAATAAATAGTGACTGTCTGTGGCACCTTACAGCCCCCCTGGCATTCCCAGTACCCACAGATTGACACCATTCTTAAAAATACTAATAATATATATATAAAGTCAGAGTGCAATCCCCACAATGCAATGCAGAGCCCAGCCTTCTCTGTTCTGGGTCACTGAACTATGATTTGGGCCAACCTGAGATTTATTGTTGAGCCAACACATTTAACTTCTGCCAGTCTGTCGGTCTCTCCCTTTCCTTGGCCTGAAAATGATTTATTTATCAAGTGATTTATTTAGCAGCTTGCTGCTCTGCTGTCCTACTGTACATTCCCCCGGCCTGCCCGACGCTCGCCAGTAATTCTGTTTATTCCTCGCGTATCGAGGGTGGGCGCCGGGTTGTTTTATCAGCACCGTTGGTTTTATCAGGAATCTAATACTGATGGGAACGGCTTCTGCTGCTGCTCGACCAGCCCGGCCGGTACAAACGAAGCTTCATCCCAATGTTATACCTGTCACTGTAATCTGTTCCTTCAAACAGTATGAATAAATACCATTCATTCCATACCTTCACTGTACCTTTAAAAATACCAGCCTTCCTACACATTACTCTTTCTTCCCTATTAAAGGGGAACTCCACCCAAACACAGGCTTTTTCAAGCAACTTTGCAATATACAGTGGTGTGAAAAACTATTTGCCCCCTTCCTGATTTCTTATTCTTTTGCATGTTTGTCACACTTAAATGTTTCTGCTCATCAAACACATTTAACTATTAGTCAAAGATAACACAAGTAAACACAAAATGCAGTTTTTAAATGAGGGTTATTATTATTTAGGGAGAAAAAAAATCCAAACCTACATGGCCCTGTGTGAAAAAGTAATTGCCCCCTGAACCTAATAACTGGTTGGGCCCCCCTTAGCAGCAATAACTGCAATCAAGCGTTTGCGATAACTTGCAACGAGTCTTTTACAGCGCTCTGGAGGAATTTTGGCCCACTCATCTTTGCAGAATTGTTGTAATTCAGCTTTATTTGAGGGTTTTCTAGCATGAACCGCCTTTTTAAGGTCATGCCACAACATCTCAATAGGATTCAGGTCAGGACTTTGACTAGGCCACTCACTCCAAAGTCTTCATTTTGTTTTTCTTCAGCCATTCAGAGGTGGATTTGCTGGTGTGTTTTGGGTCATTGTCCTGCTGCAGCACCCAAGATCGCTTCAGCTTGAGTTGACGAACAGATGGCCGGACATTCTCCTTCAGGATTTTTTGGTAGTCAGTAGAATTCATGGTTCCATCTATCACAGCAAGCCTTCCAGGTCCTGAAGCAGCAAAACAACCCCAGACCATCACACTACCACCACCATATTTTACTGTTGGTATGATGTTCTTTTTCTGAAATGCTGTGTTACTTTTACGCCAGATGTAACGGGACACGCACCTTCCAAAAAGTTCAACTTTGGTCTCGTCGGTCCACAAGGTATTTTCCCAAAAGTCTTGGCAATCATTGAGATGTTTTTTAGCAAAATTGAGACAAGCCTTAATGTTCTTTTTGCTTAAAAGTGGTTTGCGCCTTGGAAATCTGCCATGCAGGCCGTTTTTGCCCAGTCTCTTTCTTATGGTGGAGTCGTGAACACTGACCTTAATTGAGGCAAGTGAGGCCTGCAGTTCTTTAGATGTTGTCCTGGGGTCTTTTGTGGCCTCTCGGATGAGTTGTCTCTGCGCTCTTGGGGTAATTTTGGTCGGCCGGCCACTCCTGGGAAGGTTCACCACTGGTCCATGTTTTTGCCATTTGTGGATAATGGCTCTTACTGTGGTTCGCTGGAGTCCCAAAGCTTTAGAAATGGCTTTATAACCTTTACCAGACTGATAGATCTCAATTACTTTTGTTCTCATTTGTTAATGAATTTCTTTGGATCTTGGCATGATGTGTAGCTTTTGAGGTGCTTTTGGGCTACTTCTCTGTGTCAGGTAGCTCCTATTTAAGTGATTTCTTGATTGAAACAGGTGTGGCAGTAATCAGGCCTGGGGGTGACTACAGAAATTGATATTGAAATTGAAAATTGAAATTGATAAACCACAGTTAAGTTATTTTTTAACAAGGGGGGCAATCACTTTTTCACACAGGGCCATGTAGATTTGGAGTTTTTTTTCTCCCTTAATAACGTAAACCTTCATTTAAAAACTGCATTTTGTGTTCAATTATGTTATCTTTGACTAACAGTTAATGGTTTTTGATGAGCAGAAACATTTAAGTGTGACAAACATGCAAAAGAATAAGAAATCAGGAAGGGGGCAAATAGTTTTTCACACCACTGTACATCATATATATATTAATTAAAAATATGCAGCCTTTCCATGTAATAATCTGGTTTGGAACAGTTCCCTAAGCCCCGCCCCCTGTTCCCCTGTTAATCCGGCTGACTACTTTGAGACTCAAATAAAATGTAACAGTAGTCGATTGCCCTCAGCCTGCCTTCAGCCTGCATCCTCCCAATCCCACAATTCCCTGCTGCACACGTGATGTCAGTAAGGAAAGGAACATCCCAGTGCAATGCATTGTGGGTTATGTAGTTCCTGCATGCTGTCTGTAAGCTGTGGGGAAGTTGTTACAATTTGTAACATCAGTGTTTTAGTCCCTCCTCCCCTGCCAGGATTTCAAATGATGCAGAAAGAGTAGAACTGTTTTGCAGCTGGATTTCAGCATATAAAATGGTATTTATTCCTACTGTTTGGAGGAACAGATTACAGGGATAGGGATATTAGGGGTTTCTGTGTTGTGTGGGGCTCTTTAACACATTTTGGTTCGGAAGCCGTAGTTCCCCTTTAAAGTACCATAGGGGTCGATTCCCCCCGGCACACAGGACTTCACATCAACATCGTGACATTTTCACTGACACATATTAAGATTGCTAGTTATTATTTCTATTCCCACAGCTAGTGTAAGGTTTTGCCTGTACAATCCTACGTTTTATCATCAGGCAACCAAGACAGAGAAATAAAGAAAAGGGCAACATTGTGAGCAAATGTGCTTACGGATAATAATAATCCAAATTACAGAAAGACCCCTTATCGGGAAAACCCTGGGTTCTGAGAACTCTGGATAACAGGTCCCATACCTGTACTAGCACCCAGGTGTGCACCCTTTTGTCTATTAAATATATATATACATGAAACCCCAATCAACCAACCAGCAAGTTTCACACCCCTTTATAGGACAATAAAACTGCCCCACACCAAATTAAACCCTAAATATAAATGTAACTCTATAATTAACGTTCCGGTCTGGTCTGGTAGATAAATCAATTATGAATCCATTTTTTGATCAATTTAGCCACAGTAACGGTTTGAGCATAGGAATGGTAGCTTAGATAAGCAGCAGGCTGCAATTGGACAGCAAGAGATGGGCGGGGCCCATAGAGAGGGGTACTTACTTTTGACGGTGGCTGTGCGGGTGCAGTTGTACAATATAGCGAGCTCCCCGAATACCTTCCCTGGTCCCATGGTGCATAACTTAACGCTTTCCTTGGTCACTTCCACCTTGCCATCTGCAGAGAGAATACATTCCATTGTTAGAATACGCAGTACAGTATGGGATCCCTTATCAGGAAATCTGTAATAATAAAACAGTACCTGTACTTGATCCCAACTAAGATATAATTACCCCTTATTGGGGGCAGAACAGCCCTATTGGGTTTATTTCATGGTTAAATGATTCCCTTTTCTCTGTAATAATAAAACAGTACCTGTACTTGATCCCAACTAAGATATAATTACCCCTTATTGGGGCAGAACAGCCCTATTGGGTTTATTTAATGGTTAAATGATTTCCTTTTCTCTGTAATAATAAAACAGTACCTGTACTTGATCCCAACTAAGATATAATTACCCCTTATTGGGGGCAGAACAGCCCTATTGGGTTTATTTAATGGTTAAATGATTCCCTTTTCTCTGTAATAATAAAACAGTACCTGTACTTGATCCCAACTAAGATATAATTACCCCTTATTGGGGGCAGAACAGTCCTATTTGGGTTTATTTAATAGTTAAATGATTCCCTTTTCTCTGTAATAATAAAACAGTACCTGTACTTGATCCCAACTAAGATATAATTACCCCTTATTGGGGGCAGAACAGCCCTATTGGGTTTATTTAATGGTTAAATGATTCCCTTTTCTCTGTAATAATAAAACAGTACCTGTACTTGATCCCAACTAAGATATAATTACCCCTTATTGGGGGCAGACCAAGCCTATCAGGTTTATTTAATGGTTAAATGATTTTATTAGGAGACTTAAGGCAGGAGATTTACGGAAAGACCCCTTATCTGGAAAACCCCAGGTCTCGAGCATTCTGGATAACGGGTCCCATACCTGTACAGGAAACCGTGGCCAATTTGTGGCCATCAACTCCAGTAAGATCTCATATCTGTCACACTTTGTCCCACTGGAAATGGTAACAGCCCTGACATTTCCCGTCTCCTCATCATTAAATCCCACCATTAAGCGCTGCCCCTGTGGCTAATTGGTATTTGTGTAGAGACAAACAACAGGCGAGTGCATTTGTAGGTCATTTCTGCTGCCGTTCTCAGGGGCTTCTTGTCTCTCATACCTGGGAAGATGAGTTGTCATCATTATGCTAAGGCTGCAAAATGTTAATTAAGCGCTAATTGAGGAGAGAGATTCGGATGACTGATGTGCGCAGTGACAACTTCATTAGCGCTTTAACTACTTTTATCCCAAAAAATATCATCAATAGATTGTTTCGCAGAAGACTTTTTAGAATTGCAGGCCCGCAGCCTTGTGCCTTTATATAGTCACAGAACCCCTCAGTGACTTCTAATATCCTTATCATTTACAGTAGGGGGTACATTATCCCTTATAATACATGAGTGATACTCAGAGTTCCCTGTATAACTCAGCCTGCAGCCTTGTGCCTTTATATGGGCACAGAACCCCTCAGTGACTGCTAATATCCTTATCATTTACAGTAGGGGGTACATTATCCCTTATAATACATGAGTGATACTCAGAGTTCCCTGTATAACTCAGCCTGCAGCCTTGTGCCTTTATATGGGCACAGAACCCCTCAGTGACTGCTAATATCCTTATCATTTACAGTAGGGGGTACATTATCCCTTATAATACATGAGTGATACTCAGAGTTCCCTGTATAACTCAGCCTGCAGCCTTGTGCCTTTATATGGGCACAGAACCCCTCAGTGACTGCTAATATCCTTATCATTTACAGTAGGGGGTACATTATCCCTTATAATACATGAGTGATACTCAGAGTTCCCTGTATAACTCAGCCTGCAGCCTTGTGCCTTTATATGATATATATATATATTGTATGTATGACAGTACCAGGCCCATAGATGGAAGATTATTGCAATTAAAGGCAAAGTGAAGAGAGAGCTGCTCCCAGGAATACTTTGCAGTGAGATCTCAGACCTGGATAGCGTATGACAGTTTCTCTACAGGAGGGGAAATTACTTTGACCCGCAGTCATTATTTAATTCCTATCTTTCTTTCTATTCTCTTTGAACCTAATTTCCAAGTTGAAGAAGTCATTCTTTATCTGCTGGGGTGGAACACACACGCGGCTATCGGGGGAAGACGAGAGACGTGGATAAAAGTAGAAAAGAGAGAAATATTTCTCAAAGCCGAAGCCTGGAGGAGGCCGATGAGAATCAAATGACACCTCACTATGCGTTTGATCATTTTCCCAATGAGACAAATACACGGTAACAGGTTCACCCACACAGGGATTCATAGAAAGTCAATGATATGTAGAAACTGGCGACTCCCCCCAAACTGTCATTGGTGAGAGGCAATATAAGTGCTTATATTATTACTAATGCTGTAGGGCTGCTTTATACGTTGCCATGAACAGTAGCCCTATGCATATCTAAAGAAGAGGAGCACTGCCCTGGGGTAGGGGGAAAGTGATACCAGTTATTTTTAATTTTGCTTCTCCCGTTTACATAGCAAATAATTCCCTCTGCCATTTAACCTTTTATTCTTGAACCAACAAATGTATTTGTAGCTGTAATATTGGTGTGTAGGCGCCATCTCAGTGCATTGTGCCTGAGTCTGAGCTTTCAGCCAGCGCTACACATTAGAACTGCTTTCAGCTAACCTATTCTTTCTCCTACTCCCATGTAACTGGAGGAGTCCCAAGCCGGACTTGGATTTCTTACTATTGAGTGCTATTCTGATACCTACTGGGAGCTGCTATCTTGCTCCCTTCCCATTGTTCTGCTGATCGGCTGCTGGGAGGGGGGATATAACTCCAACTTGCAGCGCAGCAGTAAAGTGTGCCTGAGTCTGAGCTTTCAGAAGGAGCCAGTGCTACACATTAGAACCGCTTTCAGCTAACCTATTGTTTCTCCTACTCCCATGTAACTGGAGGAGTCCCAAGCCGAACTTGGATTTCTTACTATTGAGTGCTATTCTGATACCTACTGGGAGCTGCTAACTTGCTCCCTTCCCATTGATCTGCTGATCGGCTGCTGGGTGGGGGGGGGGGGATATCACTCCAACTTGCAGCACAGCAGTAAAGTGTGCCTGAGTCTGAGCTTTCAGAAGGAGCCAGCGCTACACATTAGAACAGAGCTATTGTTTCTCCTACTCCCATGTAACTGGAGGAGTCCCAAGCCGGACTTGGATTTCTTACTATTGAGTGCTATTCTGATACCTACTGGGAGCTGCTATCTTGCTCCCTTCCCATTGTTCTGCTGATCGGCTGCTGGGAGGGGGGGGATATCACTCCAACATGCAGCGCAGCAGTAAAGTGAGACTGAAGTTTATCAGAGCACAGGTCACATGGCTATGGAGAAGCTCTATTAACTGATGCTTTTGAAAAAAACACATTTTCCCATGAGAGTTTTCCTTTACGGAATAGTGACCATTAAAGCAATGGAAGAAAGTCAATCACTAAACCTTCTAGTTAGATCACTAGTGCCTATATGTAATGAAGGAGAGATACAGAGGCCCCCGTGTGTATCCAATTAGACATATCTAGCAATCCTCCCTTCCTCAGAGCAGAAATTGGCTTCCACTGATCAAAACCTTCCTGGGGAAACACATTGTACCGGCCCTTAGTGTAACGCTGGGTTTTTCCTCCCATGATTTCCCAGAGGGACTCGGCACCAACACATCACAGAGACTCGCTCAGGCTTCTAGGGCTGTAAGTACGGCGCTCGGGTTATTGTACTCGCTCTCATGGCGGAACATGTGTCCTCATTTGTGAGTGACCAAAGCTCTCAGAGACCGCCAAAGGCTGAGCCGGTACCCAGCGAATCCAGCAAGGCCATTACTATATGTCTGTCACCCACAAACACAGCGGCAGGATGATAAAACTGTGTGGCTGTGATAGGGGCCTTAGATTGTAAGATCCACTGGGGCAGGGACTGATGGGAATGTGATAGGGACCTTAGATTGTAAGCTCACTGGGGCAGGGGCTGATGGAAATGGGATAGGGGCCTTAGATTGTAAGCTCCACTGGGGCAGGGACTGATGGGAATGTGATAGGGACCTTAGATTGTAAGCTCCACTGGGGCAGGGACTGATGGGAATGTGATAGGGACCTTAGATTGTAAGCTCACTGGGGCAGGGACTGATGGGAATGTGATAGGGACCTTAGATTGTAAGCTCACTGGGGCAGGGACTGATGGGAATGGGATAGGGACCTTAGATTGTAAGCTCACTGGGGCAGGGGCTGATGGAAATGGGATAGGGGCCTTAGATTGTAAGCTCCACTGGGGCAGGGACTGATGGGAATGTGATAGGGACCTTAGATTGTAAGCTCCACTGGGGCAGGGACTGATGGGAATGTGATAGGGACCTTAGATTGTAAGCTCACTGGGGCAGGGACTGATGGGAATGTGATAGGGGCCTTAGATTGTAAGCTCCACTGGGGCAGGGACTGATGGGAATGTGATAGGGACCTTAGATTGTAAGCTCACTGGGGCAGGGACTGATGGGAATGTGATAGGGACCTTGGATTGTAAGCTCACTGGGGCAGGGACTGATGGGAATGTGATAGGGGCCTTAGATTGTAAGCTCCACTGGGGCAGGGACTGATGGGAATGGGATAGGAACCTTAGATTGTAAGCTCCACTGGGGCAGGGACTGATGGGAATGGGATAGGAACCTTAGATTGTAAGCTCCACTGGGGCAGGGACTGATGGGAATGTGATAGGGACCTTAGATTGTAAGCTCACTGGGGCAGGGACTGATGGGAATGTGATAGGGACCTTAGACTGTAAGCTCCACTGGGGCAGGGGCTGATGGGAATATGATAGGGACCTTAGATTGTAAGCTCCACTGGGGCAGGGACTGATGGGAATGTGATAGGGACCTTAGATTGTAAGCTCACTGGGGCAGGGACTGATGGGAATGTGATAGGGGCCTTAGATTGTAAGCTCCACTGGGGCAGGGACTGATGGGAATGTGATAGGGACCTTAGATTGTAAGCTCACTGGGACAGGGACTGATGGGAATGTGATAGGGACCTTGGATTGTAAGCTCACTGGGGCAGGGACTGATGGGAATGTGATAGGGGCCTTAGATTGTAAGCTCCACTGGGGCAGGGACTGATGGGAATGTGATAGGGACCTTAGATTGTAAGCTCACTGGGGCAGGGACTGATGGGAATGTGATAGGGGCCTTAGATTGTAAGCTCCACTGGGGCAGGGACTGATGGGAATGTGATAGGGGCCTTAGATAGTAAGCTCACTGGGGCAGGGACTGATGGGAATGTGATAGGGAACTTAGATTGTAAGCTCACTGGGGCAGGGACTGATGGGAATGTGATAGGGACCTTAGATTGTAAGCTCCACTGGGGCAGGGACTGATGGGAATGTGATAGGGACCTTAGATTGTAAGCTCACTGGGGCAGGGACTGATGGGAATGTGATAGGGACCTTAGATTGTAAGCTCACTGGGGCAGGGACTGATGGGAATGTGATAGGGACCTTAGATTGTAAGCTCACTGGGGCAGGGACTGATGGGAATGTGATAGGGACCTTAGATTGTAAGCTCCACTGGGGCAGGGACTGATGGGAATGTGATAGGGACCTTAGATTGTAAGCTCCACTGGGGCAGGGACTGATGAGAATTGTGTATAATATCTTTACAGCACTATAGCCTGAGTGCCGATACATTGTTTCAAGAGTCAGAACCAGCAATGCAGAAAGGAACCGGCAAACATGGCTTTCACTTGCAATGACATTAACTTATATTGAAAAATTTGAAATGATCATTTCTTTCATTAGAAAAACTATCATTTATATCCCCTTTACTGCTACTAAAAGAGATTGAAACAATATAAAAGCAGCGGAATTATGTTTCCATGAATACAGTCACTGCCTCCCTCGCCAACGACGCGGGTGTATGTGGCTCAGTCGGAATCAGGTATAATATACTCTGTGATTATTACAGGGGAAAGCAGGGCATTGTGGGTATAATAGCATTGTCTCTGCTCTCTGAATATCGGATAATAATTCCCATAACTTTACAATTCAACATTTTCTATTTCTCTGGTCGCGTTTCATGAGTCGCATCTGTGCCGGGGCCCCCGCGCAATATTTTCTCCCTTTTACACGAGCGCCATGCTTGTATCAGCCGCCGCCGCCGCATTGGTTTTAAATATGTTTCAGTAACCTAATTGTGTTTATTGAAAGCTGCAGGCCTGGGCCGGTGAGACCCAGGTGGTTAGGGATCCGCCACCAATACACGGCGAAAAATAAATCCAATTACCGCCGAGCGCTGTCACTGTTAAAGCCTTTCGGAGCGCCGCCACCGAGAGGTCCTTGAGTTTATAGAGAGAAAGAAATCTTTCCCTGTCAATTAACTCCCCTCAAAGATACTCTCCCCGACGTGGGGGAAGAGATATTGCATCCTCCGCCGCTGCCTTTAAAGGGGAAATAAACCCTGCACCGAGGAGCAATTGTAATTCTAAGCGACTTTCCAATATACATTGATGTAAATGATTGCTATGGAAAGCAATGCCTGGCTGCAGTTATTGTTCTGACTCCTGAAGCCGTGTAGCAGAAGCCAGATGATTAACAGACCTTCCTGGCTTCTGCTACATTGTTTCAAGAGGCGGAATCAGAAGGGAGAAACAAATACTGCTTTCAATTCCATTTCCACCTAACGTTCACTATATTATAGAATGCCCTATTCCTAGAATTATTCCTTCATTATTTATTTTTTATCGTTTTTTAATTATTTGCCTTCCTCTTCTGTCTCTTTTCAGCTTTCAAATGGGGGTCACTGACCCCAGCTGCCAAATACTATTGCTCTGTGAGCTTACACTTTGATTGTATTCTTATAACTTATCTCATACCTCCCAACATTTGAAAAATGAAAAGAGGGACAAAAACATTTGGTGCTCGCAGCGCGGCAACATTTTTGACCATGCCCACTTTTGTGGCCACGCCCCAATTACCACACCCCATTTTTTTCTAAAAGTACTCCTTTTATATCGTTGAAATGGCGGGATCAGATGCAAATGTGCTATACCCTAATATTGTACTACCTAAGGAAAACAATATAGCAACTCCTACATATAAAATACAAATATAGAGAGAAGGCAGTCAGTAATAAGTGAGTTATAACTATGTACCAGTTTTGCCCCCCCATACACAGTGCCCCCAATGGCCCAATAGACAGTACCCCCCATACACAGTGCCACCATAGACAGTACCCCCATACACAGTGCCCCCCATTGCCCCCATACACAGTGCCCCCCATAGAAAGTGCCCCCATAGACAGTACCCCCCCATAGAAAGTGCCCCCATAGATAGTACACCCCATACACAGTGCCCCCATAGACAGTACCCCCATACACAGTGCCCCCATTGCCCCCATACACAGTACCCCCCATAGAAAGTGCCCCCATAGACAGTACCCCCCATACACAGTGCCACCATAGAAAGTGCCCCAATTGACCCCATAGACAGTGCCTCCAATTGACCCCCATAGACAGTGCCCCAATTGACCCCATAGACAGTGACCCCAATTGCCCCATAGACAGTACCCCATACACAGTGCCCCCAATTGCCCCTATAGACAGTACCCCCCATACACAGTGCTCCCATAGAAAGTGCCCCCAATTGCCCCCATAGACAACAGAGCCGCACAAGGAGTGGCTTTAGCCAGCGCATACTGCTATCACGGATAGTTCAGTGAATGTTCCGCATTTCCGTAATCTATTATGGAAATGCGGGACATTCATAAAAACTATCCTGGACAGCGGGATGCGCTATTAAAAGCGGGACAGTCCTGTGCAAAGGGGGACAGTTGGGAGGTATGTTATCTTTCTACACAGGTCCTTTCCTATTCATATTCCCATCACTGCCTGGTTGCTAGGTTAAACAAGACCCTAGCAATTAGATATCTGATGAAATACCAAACTGGAAAGCTGCTAAATAACTGAAAACCCATCAAAATAAAAATTGGAGACCAACTGCAAATTATCTCAGAATATCAATGTCTACATCACATTAAAAGTTAAACTACCCCTTGAAAACCACTTGCAATTTATCCTGAATGTATATCAGACAAGTGCCAATTCCTATCATTAGGAAGTCCCCTAATTTGCCCCTCTGCGTCAAATTAGAGAGGCTTCAGATGGGGTTTTTGCCTTCCTCTGGATCAACTAGCAGTTAGGCAGGTTATATATAGGCATTATGGTTGAACCTGATGGATGTATGTCTTTTTTCAACCTAACTTACTATGTTACTATGTTACTTGGCAGGGGGTTTACATTCCCTTGAATGCTTCCACTGATAATAAGAGAGCCTGTTTGAGGTGGGCAATAACAATAAAATAAAGCAGGATATTCCTAGGTATCAGCTATACAGGAGCGACAGTAGGAACTCAGCCGCTTGATCCCCTGTTCTGATCCAGTTGTTCTGTAGGCGCTGATGGACAGAAAATTCAATTGAACGGAATTGGAAGGAGACGTTTCGCTGGTGTAAAATAACGATGCGCTCGGGCGCAGGGAATAAGCTCTCAGCAAGAAAAAAGATCAAAATAATACAGAGGGGATGGTGCCTTGAAGCCCAATGGGTCCTATCTATTATATATATATATTATATTTATTATATATATGCACCACAAACATCATTTGAATCCCGCGTCCTCCATAAAAGATCTGGTCGGAATCTGAACCCTAATTTCCCCCTTCATATTTGAGATCAATCAAAAAAACGGCCAGTGGTCCAAAATTTAAAGTCACGTGACCATAAGGGAACGATTTATGATTATTTGGCATTGAGTTTGGCTGTTTGGTTGGGAAACAAGTGAACCATAAATGAGCCCCTAAGGGTTCCATCGGGCAGAAACTGAACCCTAAGGATTCGGTCCAATATGGAACGGAAGTTGTTTAAAAATATGATAATAATATAATAAAATAATATAGTTTGCAAAAAACTAATTGTAGATTGTAAGCTCTTTTGGGCAGGGCTCTCTTCCCCTCCTATATCGGTTATTGATTGCTTTATGTTACTCTGTATGTCCAATGTATGGAACCCACTTATTGTACAGCGCTGCGGGATATGTTGGCGCTTTATAAATAAATGTTAATAATAATAATAATAATTGTTATTGGGGAAGATATCCCCTTTAATATTTTGGATGACAGCAGTGACTGTGCTTCCTTGTTGCAGAGCTAATAGACTAAGATGAGCAGAAATGTGTGGGTTATAGAGCGTCCCATTATATATAAATACAAGGGGAGATTAACCCCCACAGGGGCAAGTTCCTAACCCTAGAAATGTTTTTTTCCACCTAACCCCAGCTTCATATAAATCAAGGCAATTAAGTAGAAGAAACGTCTGATGACCTGGGAGGGGGGAATCATTATATCATGAAATTCTCATATTTACAGCGGCAACATAATGGGCAAAGCTTGGTAACCGGCTCTAAAGTCAATGCAAAGTTACTGCAAAGACTTGTGGGATCTGTAGTTTTAAGGGCTGACAAGTTTTAAATGATTTTAAAGAAGCAAAGTAGTAGAAAAAGTGGGCTGGAAATGCTACCTTATGTGTTGGGATCTGTACCAGCCCCAGGCAACCACAGCCCCTTGGGTAGTGAAGATCTGTGCCCACAAAGTTGCCCCCAGTAGCTCCCCAGCTTTTTTTCTGCTGGTTTCCAGCACCTACTTTGGGCTGTCCACTCACATTATTATACTGTATGTATATATATATATATACTGTATTAAAATAGAAACAAATGCCACACTCACAGGACTTGAGCAAAAAGTTCATTTATTGTTACCAACATTCAAAACATTGCCGTCAGTAGCTCCCCGGCTATTTTTCTGCTGATATCCAGCACCTACTTTGGGCTGTCCACTCACATTATTATACTGCATGTATATATATTAATGGTATAAGTTGATGTTTGGGTCCTACACAGAGGACCTTTATCAAGACACACACATATATATATATATATGGCTAATTAGTCATTAATTCTAATTCACACCTTGCAGTATTGGCTTCTCTGTTGGCTGAATCCCAACAACCCCTAAGCTGCCCAGAGCCCACTGAGCACGTGCAGTGCCACTGACACTCATATAGAGCCTCTATTCTGTTGCAGCATGTAACAAATATAAATTTCCCTTTCAACCAGCATTCCACAACAGCACAATAAATATAATAATACCTGTGCTTTGTTGCACAGAGAAGTTTCCCTTTAAACATGCCCTTTGTTCTTCAGAGCAATGATGAGGGTCCAAAAGACTGAATCAAATTCTCATTGCATAGTGATCTCCTATCCAGCCAGTGAGGGGCAGAGACGGCTCAATATGCACGGCTCATTATGAATCTTTACCCCGTCTGCTCTTTCGAGCGCACATAAGACCAAGTCATTATTTATTAACCCTTCCCAATTAAAAAAAATATATATTTTTTATTAAAATAAGAAATAATAATAAATAGCATTATTTAGGTTTATATTGCCCATCACTGGGAGTGTATGTATATATATATATATATACTATTCTGTGCATATACGTCAGGGGTGGGCAAACTTTTTGGCTCAGGGGCCACATTAACTAACAGACAGGCCGGACCGGGCCGGGACAGCGTTACGCCCGGGGCTGCCATCAAAAATTATGGGGCCTCTCCACTCCCCCCCAGCGACCCGCTGCTTCCTCCGTCCCATCCTTCTGTTCCCCGGCTCCCCAGAGCATTCTTTTATATGGTTGCGCCCCATGCGTGCTGACGCTGTGCGCACGCACGGGGCGCAACCAATTAGGGCCCGTCATTCTTTTAAGGGGGCCGGAGACGGCGGGCCGGATTGAAAGGGCTGACGGGCCGGATGTGGCCCGCGGGCCGTAGTTTTCCCACCCCTGATATACGTAGATAATATATGTAGGCCGCGCTCTTCAACCAACACACAGAGTCTGAAGTTCCCAGCGAATGGGCCCAAAAGTTGAAGCCCTTATTAAACGCACTTCTAATGAGTCGCAATTTTCCCGTCAGCACCGGGCGAGACTCCTGAGTCCGTAGGGTGATTCATACAAGCAGAATTATCTTAATGTATGCTCTTATCAGCGTCAAGTTCCGCCGCTCCGGACACTTTGATAAATGATTCCTATTGATGCCGCCGTTCCTAACATGGCTCCGGACTGACGCATTCGCTGCTGCCTTAACAATAGTCATTTAAAGGGGAAATGCACACATGGTACAGGCAGAGGCTGCCGAGCATCCCCTAAACTGGTTATAAATGCCCCCTTGTTTGAAAGAAATTAAAATGAATGTAAACTTGATCAGAGCGCTCTTCTGAACCTTTCTACACGTTACATATTTTTTCTAGTTTTCAAAATGGTAGCAGTTTTTAAATTGTAATATACCAACAGTGCCACCTACTGGTCATATCAGCTGAAAAAGGGGAAAGTTATTCTCTGCTCTGCCCACTAAGTTCCTTTTCTAAAGGTGGCCATACACTTTAAGATCCAAGCAGATCTTTTCCCGATATCCCCACCTACGGGTGGGAAATATGGGGAGAATCCAGGCTAATTCGGTTGCTTGGCCCTGGGGCCAAACGATCAAATTAACAAGTCAATGCAGTCCCCGATCTGACTAAATTTTTTAACCTGCCCAATCGATATCTGGCCAATTTCATACCAGATATCGGTCGGGCAGGCCCTCGTTCCTGCCCCTACACGGGCTGATAAGCTGCCGAATCGGTCCAAGGGACCCATATCGGCACTACAATCGCCCCGTGTAGGGGCACCTTGAGTTCCTATTCAAAGCAGAGTAATATAACTAGATGCTCCTTTTGTCGGATGACCAACAGGTGGCGCTGTAGTTTCAAATTCATAATAATAACAGTTGTAAAACTGCTAATATCTTGAAAACCCAAGCTACTGTGCTACCGTGGCCTTCAGGGCCTCATTTTCAGTGAGTGGTTCCTCATATTTAGGTGTGTTTTGCCTTCACTGTACCATGTGACACAATTATATATAATGCTGATTGGTTATTGTTTAGGGACCGAAACTATTAAATGAAAGGTGCTCCCCATATCTAGGCGCTTACACTGCTTTAGTTATACCATGTGACACCTTCTGCCATGATCTCCCTGTATTGGACCATTCTAAGGGCCCAAAGCGACTGCCACATGCTTATTACATGCTTAGTACATGCTTAGTACATGGCGGCCTAATGTAAATGGACAGAATATTATTTAGGCAGAATACTTTACAGTTATTGGCTAGGAGAGCTGGAGAAAAAAGGCTGTGTTGGAGGTCTGGGAAACCGAGTTTTCAATGGAAGATTTTCTTCTAATCCATAAATATTAAAGGGGAAGTTAAAATAAACTCTTGGTATATTATATTTTTGTGCTTGTAAATGATTTACATTGTTTTATTCTGCAGCTGTCAGACTTGTACTATTCTTTAGTTGCTATGGCTTAATGGATCTAGCAACCATGCAGCAGCTTGGAAGTTAAGGAAAATCTGAATCTGCATCATAATTTCTATTTAAAACTGAATTTCCCCTTTAGGAATATTCCAGGTTTTACTATCTACTTTAATCTATACAAAATCAGCATTTTGACACCTTTTCAGAACTTTTGGGGTTTAAAACTAATTTCCGACCAATTACCCACATAAACACGAGTGATGTGGCTCAGACTCCATGGGTTTTCTGCCTCCGGCGTCGGGAAAGTTTGGCAGCTCTAACTCACCACCTACAGTCTATTGTACAGCAGCAAATCCATAAATCTTCCTCTCCGCTGGGACATTTATCTTCTTACAGAAGTCTCCCCACATGAAAAGATAAATGTCATATCAGCTCTATATTATCAGATATTATAGGAACCGGCCCAATGTGTCTTCCCCTGAGAAAAGGAAATTCCCTCTGTATTTATTTCTCTCCTGTCAAATTGTGTCAAACAATGTTTTCTTTTATACCTGCTATTCCCATAGACACAGTCCCTTCCCTATTATCCCCCCACTGCTACTGTAGGCACCATCTCTCCCTACTATACCTGCTATCCCACAGTCACAGTCCCTTCCCAGAGGCTATTATCCCACTGCTACTATAGGCACCATCTCTCCCTACTATACCTGCTATCCCACAGCCCCAGTCCCTTCCCAGAGGCTATTATCCCCCCCACTGCTACTATAGGCACCATGTCTCCCTACTATACCTGCTATCCCACAGCCCCAGTCCCTTCCCAGAGGCTATTATCCCCCCACTGCTACTATAGGCCCCATCTCTCCCTACTATACCTGCTATCCCACAGCCCCAGTCCCTTCCCAGAGGCTATTATCCCCCCCACTGCTACTATAGGCACCATGTCTCCCTACTATACCTGCTATCCCACAGCCCCAGTCCCTTCCCGGAGGCTATTATCCCCCCACCGCTACTATAGGCACCATCTCTCCCTACTATACCTGCTATCCCACAGCCCCAGTCCCTTCCCAGAGGCTATTATCCCCCCACTGCTACTATAGGCACCATCTCTCCCTACTATACCTGCTATCCCACAGCCCCAGTCCCTTCCCAGAGGCTATTATCCCCCCGCTGCTACTATAGGCACCATCTCTCCCTACTATACCTGCTATCCCACAGCCCCAGTCCCTTCCCAGAGGCTATTATCCCCCCACTGCTACTATAGGCACCATCTCTCCCTACTATACCTGCTATCCCACAGCCCCAGTCCCTTCCCAGAGGCTATTATCCCTCCACTGCTACTATAGGCACCATCTCTCCCTACTATACCTGCTATCCCACAGCCCCAGTCCCTTCCCAGAGGCTATTATCCCCCCACTGCTACTATAGGCACCATCTCTCCCTACTATACCTGCTATCCCACAGCCCCAGTCCCTTCCCAGAGGCTATTATCCCCCCACTGCTACTATAGGCACCATCTCTCCCTACTATACCTGCTATCCCACAGCCCAGTCCCTTCCCAGAGGCTATTATCCCCCCACTGCTACTATAGGCACCATCTCTCCCTACTATACCTGCTATCCCACAGCCCCAGTCCCTTCCCAGAGGCTATTATCCCCCCACTGCTACTATAGGCACCATCTCTCCCTACTATACCTGCTATCCCACAGCCCCAGTCCCTTCCCAGAGGCTATTATCCCACTGCTACTATAGGCACCATCTCTCCCTACTATACCTGCTATCCCACAGCCCCAGTCCCTTCCCAGAGGCTATTATCCCCCCACTGCTACTATAGGCACCATCTCTCCCTACTATACCTGCTATCCCACAGCCCCAGTCCCTTCCCAGAGGCTATTATCCCACTGCTACTATAGGCACCATCTCTCCCTACTATACCTGCTATCCCACAGCCCCAGTCCCTTCCCAGAGGCTATTATCCCCCCACTGCTACTATAGGCACCATCTCTCCCTACTATACCTGCTATCCCACAGCCCCAGTCCCTTCCCAGAGGCTATTATCTCACTGTTACTACAAACCACAAAGGGATCTCTAAATCTCAAAGAAAGCACAATGGTTTAATTTATTTACACCTAACTTCTTTTTTGTCAATCCCATCCCTCCAGTGATATTGCTGTTAAAAAAGATAAATGCTTCTCGATGTGCTTTACTCATAAAAGAAAGACTTTAATGTGCAACAATTACCCTGTAAATTGCTGGCAGCTTCCAAATGACTGCAGTCGTACGCGCTCAGAAAATACAGATAAACCATTCAACAAAACAAGTGATTTCCCTTCTCTGATAATAAAAATGTACTCCGATGAGCAGCTCATAGGACAGGGGAAAAGGATTCTGGGATATAGAGGGATAGGATTCAGGATACTTATCGATTCTGCCATGAAACTGTGCCATATTAATAAAATAATGTTTATCTTCCAATTATTTCCCTTAGACAAATGTATTGTGACCATTTAATGTTTCTTTCAGAAGCTACGATGCCCCTGGGCCCAACAGATAGAATGCTAAGCTATTGTATGTTTACATACGGATTTTTTTGTATGTTTACATCCCCTTAAATACAATAATAAAGTGTTAGCTGTTGGCTTTATACAAACAGAAAGTGTTGCTATCTCGGCGCCAATGTATTTTCCAGGCACTGAGAATCCCATAAAGAATGGGGGGGGGGGGCTTTTCCTTGTCTCTGATGGAATATAGACCCCATTATCTGTATATCAGGAACTGTTCCATTTCCTCTTGCTTCCATATTGCCCGCATAGATTGGCATCAGCATTGTCCTACCTGCGTCTCAGGAAATGGAATTACCATGGAGGAATGGAACGTATTGCCTCTATCACCAGCCCTTAGCCTTTTAGCTCCTTGGGGGCCACAGCTATATGTCACACTGTATGGGATTTACCTATGTATATCTGTATATCTTTATTTATAAAGTGCTACTTATGCACGCAGCGCTGCACAGTAGAATACATTAATACAAACAGGGGTTATTAAGATAATAATAGATAAATACAAAGTATAACAATAAATACAAATAAATACAAGATACTGTTGCAATAAGATAAGAGTCAAACACACAAGAGGATGGAGGTCCCTGCCCCGTAGAGCTTACAATCTACGTATAAGAATTCCACAAGAATCATTACAACTAGATCCGTTGCGTTGGTCTGACGCTCATAGCGACAACGTGGGATAGTTTTATACATTACGCTTGGAACCTTGGAAAATATTGCAACTAAATGTTATTATTTAGTGTGAAGGGGAATTCAGGCCTAAAAACACAGGATCCTTATCTCCCTCATTATCACAGGGTGTCAGGGATTATATTTCATACACACCAGTTATTCAGAGATGCCACCCTGATCCAAAGAGATAAAGGTGCATCTTGGCTCCGCCTACACCGCCCCCCATTCTGCCCCCCTCTGTTCCACTGCTTCAGATGATATCGGGGGCCTTTTTGTGATGGGTAAGTTAGGTTTCCAGTGCAAATTACTGACAGTGTTTAATGAACCAGTTACAGTGGGTGCCCGGGTGGGGGGACTTCTGAGAAACCCGGGGGAGTCAACATGTCTGGTCCCTGCTTCAGCGGAGTTAAAATCTAAGGTCCCTAAGGTGCTTACACTATGGGCAATTCTATCGGGATTCAGTTATGTTTTTGGAGTAGAAGGAAGCCAGTGGACTAAATTGAAACTGAAAATCTTTCGGGTGCCCACCTAGCACAGGCCGTCCTTACAGATACCCACCTGGCTTCTTGCCCACCCCTTATCTGTAGTGGGCAGCGAAGTAAAAGAGGTACAGTATAAGAGGCTGGGGAGGGGGGTAACCGTACAGCAGACCATAAGGTGCTCAACACATTGATGATAAGCACAAAGCAACCCTATGGCAGGAGGTAAGTAAAGGGCTCCTTTGCACCCTGCACCCACTGGTGATTCCTAACTTGTGCATCTAAATGAGGTGCAAGTTAGGCAATAGGTGGGGGGCAGGAGGAGGATACCTAGGTGCCCCCCATCCACTCCTAATGAATCCAGCACTGCCCAATGCAGGAAGCACTTTGTTTATGGTGGAAATTGCAGGTCCTTGTGCTCCATTCCTAATTGCAAGTACCTATGGTCAGAGAATCAGAGAAGGGCAACTAATCTGGTAAAGGGTATGGAAAGTCTCAGTTATGGGGAAAGACTGGCCAAGTTGGGTCTGTTTACAGTAGAGAAGAGGCGCTTAAGGGGGGACATGATAACTATGTATAAATATATAAAGGGATCATATAATAACCTCTCTAATGCTTTATTTACCAGTAGGTCCTTCCAACGGACACGAGGGCACCCACTCCGGTTAGAAGAAGGGAGGTTCCGTTTAAATATTTGGAAAGGATTTTTTACTGTGAGAGCTGTGAGGTTGTGGAATTCCCTCCCTGAATCAGTCGTACTGGCTGACCCAGGGACTGGTCCGATTGCCATCTTGGAGGCAGGAAGGAATTTTTTCCCCTCTGCGGCAAATTAGAGAGGCTTCAGATGGGGTTTTTGCCTTCCTCTGGATCAACTAGCAGTTAGGCAGGTTATATATAGGCATTATGGTTGAACGTGATGGATATACGTCTTTTTTCAACCTAACTTACTATGTTACTATGTAACTATGTAGATGATGACAAGCGGGGCTGGGTATAAAGTGCAAAATAAATGGTGGTTTGTGCCTGTTTCTTGCACTTTGTTCCCTATGTGACCTTCAGTAAATGAGCCCTTGGCCAGGGCCGGATTTAACTTCGCGGCGCCCCAAGGCCGCCCCCGCCCCCTGCCCCCCCCACGAGTGCGCATGCGCAATCACACATTTAAACTCCCATACGGAGCAGTGGGGAGAGGTCCCGACTGCTCCGTATGGGAGCCAAATTTAAAAATTCTGTTGCGGCGGGGCGGCATGGCGCCCCTAAACTTGTGCTGCCCTAGGCCCGGGCCTTTATGGCCTCTCCACAAATCCGGGCCTGCCCTTGGCGCCATGCTTTATGAGCATTTTGCATCATTGTTATGTACAGAGCCTTATACACTCAAGTGCCTCTGTGCACACTGTATCTCTCTATTCTATTAATGGGGTGAGCCCTTATGCACGTGCTTGAGTCCGACCCTCATTTACCCCCGAGACTCAGAGCTTTGCTTTATCTCTGGGGCCCAAAGCTAAGTTTCCTTTATTGTTGTTGATACTGAAGTGAATCCAGCGCCGGCGTCAAGACTGTAACTCGCTTTGAGTCGATACTTTTTTTTCCGGCTGCGCCTGAATTTTTAAAGATTCATGAATTTATTATGATGCATCCAAAGCTTCTCCATTCGGATATGTGTTTAAAAGAAACGAGTAAGTTGATGGCTAAGAGTTATCTGTTTTACACAGGAGGAAATACAGGAAACACTTGCGCACATAACCTCAATAATATTTATATAAAAAAAAATGTGCTGAATATATCAATCGAGCAAATCAATGCACAGACGGGGAGATTTAAAGCCCAGCTTTCCTCTGGAGGTGAAAAAAATTCCTCTGCTTTAAAATGACTTTCCTAGTTCCAAGGAACCAAACGCTGTCGGGCTTCACAACTCTTCTAGTTGGCTCTTTGGGGAGAGGGGGGTCCTAGTTCCAAAGAGCCAAGGGCTGATGGATTCCACAACTTTTCTACTTGGATCTTTGTGGGTCATAATTCCAAAGAGCCAAGGGCTTCTGGGTTCCATAAGTCTTATATTTGGCTCTTTTGGGGGGGTCCTAGTGCAAAAGAGCCAAAGGCTGCTGGGTTCCATAAGTCTTTTGTTTGGCTCTTTAGGGGGGTCCTAGTGCAAAAGAGCCAAAGGCTGCTGGGTTCCATAAGTCTTATTTTGGCTCTTTTGGGGGGTCCTAGTGCAGCTAAAAAGCCAAATGCTGATGAGTTCCACAACTTTTCTACTTGGCTCTTTGTGGGTCATAATTTCAAAGAGCCAAAGGCTAATGGGTTCCATGAGTCTTTTCTTTGGCTCTTTTGGGGGGCCTAGTGCAAAAGAACCAAAGGCTGCTGGGTTCCATAAGTCTTATGTCTGGCTCTTTTGGGGGGTCCTAGTGCAAAAGAACCAAAGGCTGCTGGGTTCCATAAGTCTTATGTTTGGTTCTTTTGGGAGGTTCTAGAGCAAAATAACCAAAGGCTGCTGGGTTCCATAAGTCTTATGTTTGGCTCTTTAGGGAGGGTCCTAGTGTGAAAGAACCAAAGGCAGCTGGGTTCCACAACTTTTCTACTTGGCTCTTTGTGGGTCATAATTTCAAAGAGCCAAAGGCTGATGGGTTCCGTTAGTCTTATGTCTGGCTCTTTTGGGGGGTCCTAGTGCAAAAGAGCCAAAGGCTGCTGGGTTCCGTTAGTCTTATGTCTGGCTCTTTTGGGGGGTCCTAGTGCAAAAGAGCCAAAGGCTGCTGGGCTCTACAACTCTTCTATTTGGCTCTTCAGGGGTCCCAGTTCTAAAGAGCCAAAGGCTTCTGGGTTCCATGAGTCTTTTATTTGGCTCTTTTGGGGGGGGGGTCCTAGTGCAAAAGAGCCAAAGGCTGATGGGTTCTACATCTCTTTCGGGGTCCTAGTTCTAAAGAGCCAAAGGTTGCTGGGCTCCAAGAGTCTTTTCTTTGGCTCTTTTGGGGGGCCCTAGTGCAAAGGCTGATGGGCTCTACATCTCTTTAGGGGTCCCAGTTCTAAAGAGCCTAAGGTTGCTGGGCTCCACAACTCCGATGGCCTGTAAGCCGGAGTTATTCCCGTCTCCCATTATTCCCCCAATAACAGGCTGCAAGACAAATAGCTGCAATAAAGAGCTGAGCACCATTTTTCCCCCTCCCTGATAAAATTTTAATACAGAGAGAGGCCTTTAATATAACGTCTTATCACTTTTGTTGATGTATTAGTGCAATCACAGTGGCAACTGAATGCTTGTAGCAATATGAAGGATTAATTTCCTCCCTTAATACCTGTGAGGTTCTTTCTCCTGCTGTTTTCTGATAAGGGAACGCAAGCTGGGAATAAGTTAAATGCCAGCGGCGCTTGCGTGTGGGGGGAACGGCGTCGTTACTTTTCTAGAAAGGCATCTGCGTTGTTTTTATGGTCCCAGTCGATTGATTTAAAGGAAAATCGCACCTTATCTCTACACGGGATTAATTCTCTGTTTACATTGCCTCAAAGGGCACAGGGTATTGTGGCACAGTATATTACATCAGATTATATTAGTGGGAGCTGCCACACTGCTAGCCTTGCCTAGGCTTTGTTTTAATTACAATCCTGCTGTTCCACATGGGGCCATACACAGTAAGTACGCCTACGGGTGGGCCATATCTGACTAATTTGGTCAACTGGCCCTAGGGCTAAATAATCAAATTAAAATGGTGGGTATAGGTGCCATTGGTTCGAGCCGATGCGGTCCCTGATCTGACGGAAAAATCAAACCTGCCCGATCAAGTTCTAGAGGCCAGTTGTTCGTGCCCATACATGGCCAGATAAGCTGCTGAATCAGTCTAAAGGGCCAATATTGGCAGCTAAAATCAGCTGTGTATGGCCACCTTAAGGACTCAAATAACAACCTGCCCCTTATAGCACTCAAGGTGAGTGTTGCCGCCTGTCCAGTGTCTGGTTTCTAAATGGGCTGTCAGTTTAAAAGTCCCTGAACTTTACCCTTACTGATGGGCAATTTGGCCAATCATAGACCACCACATCATAGCCATGCCCCTTATGTCACCAGTCCACCCCCTGATGTCACCAAAGGACCCCAAAACATTATTGTTCCACCCACAAACCCCCATAACATCACCTGCTCCATCCCCTGTCCCGATGGTCTGCTGAGAAACTGTGGCAACCCTAATGGTATGGTCCACTGGGGAACCATGGAGAAACCCAATGGTCTGGTATGGTCGGCTGAGAAACTGTGGCAACCCTAATGGTATGGTCCACTGGGGAACCATGGAAAAACCCAATGGGCTCTGGGCTTTATATATAGCTGCAAGCCAACTGCCTGCATGTTACCTACATCACTGGTCCATTTGAGCACTGTCCTAGCTGTGGGCACCAACTCACAAAACATTGAGACCATTTATGTACCTCAGTCCCCCAGGACAACCCTGACTGCAATAATATATTACACTGCTGTCCAACAGAAGTCTATAGAGCCCTTGAGCAGACTGCTGGCCACAAAAAAATCCCTTCGGCCCACGGGCCCTGAGCTGGACAGCCCTGGTGCATTAATTTGATTTCTATTACTTTGCCGGTCAAGATGGAAACAACTCTCGTCTTAGCACCTATTTTTTTGTACTCTGCACCCTTGTCCCCCATTGTAAATGAGTCCTGTTAGGACTAAGCAATCTATCTTGTTACTGCCCTGTATCTTCAGCTGGGCTTTCAATCTAGGAGTCCTGTGATGTTTAGGAGTATAGTTACCCTTTCATAAGATCTGCAGTGTTATTTCTCCGAGCGTGCATCCAAAGACTACATAACAGCGTTAAAACTTGTTTTGGACCGAGCTCAGTAACTTTCCCCTGCAGGCAGCAGCTCAAAACAAAAATCCTCCATCATTTCTCAAAGAAAGGAAGTCGGCAATAAGATGTTGGTTTCCGTCCAATGAATATGAACAACTCGCGGCTCCCTATTGTGGTGGGAAATAAGGAGAGATAGCATTGTGGGCTTCGCAGAGCTCTCACCGCTGTGTCTTCTGATTCATTACAGCAAAAAAATTAATTAAAATTGCTGCCCGCGTGATCAACACCAGCAAGAACCATGCAAAGCCTGTAATGTGTGATAGCCCTGATAGCTCGAACAGAACAGGGAAGAAGAAAACAAACAGTCGGCACCAATGGGAAAGGGACACCAGGGTTAGTAATTCAATCCAAAGAGTAAAGACTGACAAATGTTTTCGGGCAGATGAGCAAAATAAAACTCTGCTCCTTGGATGGGATTTGTACGGGAACAACAATAAGGCCATCACCCAAGCAGCAGCTTCTTCTGGGAGCCTTGGAGCAAAGAGCTGGGGATTGTGTGTTCCACTATACAAAGTAATTCCTGTCCCATAATAACCACATGGGCCCTCAGATTCTGTTTAATAAATGACCCAGTGGCTTCTGCTGAAATGAATTTGGATAGTACATAATGTGCCTTCAGCAGGACAAACCAAGTGATAAGGGTCTGCACTTACAGTAAATGTACAGAATGTGGCCATCAGTTGGCTGGTTGGGTCAGGCTTCGGCACATTTACCTGCATAGGAACCTGGAATGGGAGCTTCATATACCCAATAAGGCTTCTTATTTCCCCAGGGATCTTCTCTTATCTTCCCACCATCCTCTCTTAATTCTGACTTCTCTCCCCCCTTCTTCCTCTCTTTTGTCTTCCTACGTCTTATCCTTCTATCTCCTTCTTGCTGTTCCCAGCTCTCATTTTCTCTTCCCACCTTTCTTCCTTTAATTCTCTCTTTCTTCTTAAAACCTCCCACCCTTCTATCCTTTCTTCACTCTTACCAATCCTCATCCTTTATTCTGCTTTTCTCTTGCCACTTCTCATAATTCTATCCCATCTTCTCCACTCCCCAACTTTAAGATTTTCTCATCTATTTATTTTAGTCTTTCCTGTTAAAGTCTCCCCTTCTTTCAACTTTCTCTTTCTTTATCTTTTTAATTCACTTTTTTCTTCCAATATTTCCATATTGCCATATTTTGTCTTCTTTTTCTCCCCAACCCCTACCTAACTTTCTTTTCTTTCCCTCTTTTACTTGCCCTTATGGTTTCCAGTTCTCTCTATATCTCCCCCCCCTTCTCCTCTCCCACCTCCCCATGCTCTTTCTGTCTAAAGGTGGCCAAGCGAGCAGATCTTCTCCCGATATCCCCACCTAAGGGTGGGCGATATCGGGTGAATTTAGTCTAATAAATTATAATGACGGTAATGGGTGCAGACGGTTCGGGGACTGCATCGGCTCGCCCAGTCCGACTGAATTTTTTAACCTGCCTGATCGATATCTGCCCGATTTCAAGGCAGATATCAGTTGGGCAGGCCCCTCGTTGCTGCCCCTACACAAGCCAATAAGCTGCTAAATTGGCAGCTAGAATCGGCCCGTGTATGGCCACCTTAACTCATCCCAATCTCCCCTTTGCTCAAGTTTGTGTTCTCTTAACTCATTTATTTCCAACTTTTGCCCCTTCCCTGTCTTCTCCCTTCTCTCTCTACCCCTTCCTTTCTCAATTTGCCATTCAGTTTCTATTTAAACCCACAGTCAAGCATTTCCATTCCTTATCATTCACTCTTACCAGGATTTATACAACTCCCACCTTACAATTAGGTTTGTTGGATAATAAATTCATCTTTTCTTCTCCTGTGCGACACATTCCATGCTCATTCCTCACCCAGTGGATCTACCCCACGCCTATCCAACCTTGGGCATCTTTCTGTGCAGAATGTGCATTAATTCCCTGTTTCCCAGACTTGATGATAACTATTTCAAGAGTATCGTCAGTTCATAAAGAATAGAATAATCACGGCACCGAGTCTGTGACACACAACAATATTTCTGAGCATAAATTCTCCTTTTATTAAGGGTAATTACAGAAGATGATCCATGCTGCTCCCATACTTTCATTTAATGGAACCAATTTTTGCTTAAAATAAACATTTTACTGTTGGTAATTTCTCCTTAATATAAAAACCCTCTTGCTCTAATTTCCTCTGCACCGATATGAGTGCAGCCTACCTGAGATGAGTTTGTTATAATGAATAATAAATTCAAGGTAATTGCCCTTCTGAATTGAGGTTCCGCGAGGATAACAAGTAGCAGTTTTCCAATTTACAGTAACAGCTGCTAAGTGCATAAACGGAATGGGACAGGCGACGCAGTTTAACTGAAACCGAAAAAGAATCTTTTTGTTACTGGAACGCAGTTATATTGCGGCACCATTGTATTGGTATTTGTAGGGTTGTGTATGCATTTGTAAATGAACCCGGGGCACAGAGTATTCACACTTTAATGGTTATATCTCTAAAATACCCAGTAACCTGTGATCATTTTCAGATTTAAGTGCCGTCGTGTTATTTCCAGCCTCTCACTTTTCCCGAGTTGGATTTAATGACAGTCACAGAACATTCAGAAATCAATCTAGGCGGTTCTGAGAATAAAATGATGTACAACAGAATCCTTGATAGCCTCTTGCTCCTGTCTTGCAAATGCTCTCTCCAAGGTACAGAATTCAATAGGGCCGAGTTAGAAGCAACGACTTGAGCGCTTTCTAATCGTAGCCGAGCCTGATAGGAATGTATTCCAGCCATGACCTTTAATGTCACTCATATGGAAAGCACAGGCAGCCAACATGAACGCACTAGTTTTGCCTAAGAATCAGCTTTCTCCTAGAAATGGCTAAATGTCTTGGTAATAAAATGATAAAAAGTGAGGAGAGGGGATCCTGACCATGCAGGATAAACAGGACCCAGGGGCCAAGGGTAACAGTATAAGCACTCACCCCAAATCCCCCCCTAACTGGCCTTCAGGCTGGGCCCCCTTAGCCCATAACAAGGTTACAGATATATAGAAACATTGGGGTAACAGTCACCCCGCTATAGTTCCAGGGGTACCCAGGGCACAAATAAGCACTCACCCCAAATCCCCCCCTAACTGGCCTTCAGGCTGGGCCCCCTTAGCCCATAACAAGGTTACAGATATATAGAAACATTGGGGTAACAGTCACCCCGCTATAGTTCCAGGGGTACCCAGGGCACAAATAAGCACTCACCCCAAATCCCCCCCCTAACTGGCCTTCAGGCTGGGCCCCCTTAGCCCATAACAAGGTTACAGATATATAGAAACATTAGGGTAACAGTCACCCTGCTATAGTTCCAGGGGTACCCAGGGCACAAATAAGCACTCACCCCAAATCCCCCCCTAACTGGCCTTCAGGCTGGGCCCCCTTAGCCCATAACAAGGTTACAGATATATAGAAACATTGGGGTAACAGTCACCCCGCTATAGTTCCAGGGGTACCCAGGGCACAAATAAGCACTCACCCCAAATCCCCCCCTAACTGGTCTTCAGGCTGGGCCCCCTTAGCCCATAACAAGGTTACAGATATATAGAAACATTGGGGTAACAGTCACCCTGCTATAGTTCCAGGGGTACCCAGGGCACAAATAAGCACTCACCCCAAATCCCCCCCTAACTGGTCTTCAGGCTGGGCCCCCTTAGCCCATAACAAGGTTACAGATATATAGAAACATTGGGGTAACAGTCACCCTGCTATAGTTCCAGGGGTACCCAGGGCACAAATAAGCACTCACCCCAAATCCCCCCCTAACTGGCCTTCAGGCTGGGCCCCCTTCCCATGTACATGCATGTAGCAGGGTTACACACGTATCAGTTTACACGCAGCACCCTACAGACCTGATTACACTGACTCCCACCAACTGTCTCCTGCAGCAGCTTCTCCTATTGAACATCTATGGGGAGAGAAGAGACAGATTGCAGAGCAGATGTAAATCCTGGCTTAGAGCTTTCATACACTTGACTGAAATTCAGCAAATTTAGGAATTTCAATGTGCTGAAAATCGCTGAAAACTGCAGTATAAATCAGCGGGGGGCTCAATTGTCTGGGGAGCTGTAGTTGAACAAGATACAGAGCGGATGGAGCTGCTTCCAACAGGGTCGGTTTATTAGCTGACAGTCTCTGTATCCAATGCGGAACACATATAACCCCGCAGGTAATAGTTGACCTTTGCCGAGACTGAGCGTATTAACGCCCCCAGGGGCCACGGGGCCTGGTAGAAAGATCAAATAGACTGACTCCATCTCTCCGGGAACAGGACCTTCTCCAGACTTTTCTGTGATTCTCTAGAATGTTTCAGGCTGCCGCCGGGAAGAGGATGAAATTGCTCAGAATGTCATTCCAGTCTCATATAAGGAGATTCAATTCATCAATTGCCGCTACATTATCCGCTGTCATAACAGATGTCACCTTTGTGCCACCAAAACAGATAGTGTCTGAGATCCTGTCTAAAGCACCGGCGGCTTAATCAGTATTCATTTAAATCTGCCGTTGTTATAGGCGCAGCAGCAGCACCCAAGTCATATTTCTCCCATCTGGGGGTTTGTAAGGGTGCCCTCCCGCTCCAAGGGACACGACAGGGGCCCAGGCCTATTGATCTGAACCTCTTCCCTTCATATGTTATTATTCAATACTGCCTTTGCCGTCCCATCACTTGTCATGTCTGGAAATTCTCCCTCTATCAGGGATCACAGTGGGAATGTTTTTATATCTGCTCCGCAGAGCTGTCAATCCACAGGGCCGGGGGGCACCGACTGGGGCAGAGCCCAGGAATTCACTTCCAAGAGGGTGATGGCTTATGTGTAAATACAATAAATAAGCAAAATAATGAAATATCTGCGTCTGTGCTACAAGTGTGAGCACTCTAAGCAGACACAATGGAGAGAGCATATTGATATATAGATGCCGATGCCTGGAGCACAATTGTGCCTATTGACGTGGCAGGAACCATGGAGCTGCCGCCAACGGGGCCTGGTGTGGGTTGTGCCAATAGGTGGAACCAGATTTGCACCCAGTGAATTGGATACACTGTCGGACTAGGGTGCAAGTACCGAAAACATTTGACCCCCACCTTCTAAACTAATTTTTCACGTCCGGCCCATTGGTCTTCTTAATCCGGCCCTCCGACTCCGCAAGTCTCATCATGCGAGACTGGGGACTAACGAGCGGAAACAGCATAACACCGGCCCGGCCCGTCTGTAAGTCAATGTGGCCCCTGAGCCAAAGAGTTTGCCCACCCCTGCTCTAAGCGCACCACTGCCACCCCAACACATGCCTCTGAGTGGCGCCACTAACTTTCTGCCCACTGCAATCAGATCTCACTGCAGGCCAAGCAACAGGTCTGGGGTGGTGGGGCCTATGGGGGCCCAGGCCGGCATTCTCCCAGTGCCCCACCGGCTCATTCTGACACTGGGCATACAAGCTAAATGGTTGACTAAGCAGAAGGGTCCACTGACATCTGGACCCACCAGGAGTCAGGAGTTTTCCTGATATCTCAGCAGGCCAATCCGACACTGAATATAAAGGGGAACTCCACCCAAACACAAAATAAGCTTTTTGAAAAGTAAACATCACCCACAATCCCCTGTACACGTGGTGTCAATAAGGAAAGGAACATCCCAGTGCAATGCATTGTGGGTTATGTAGTTCCTGCAGGCTGTCTGTAAGCTGTGGGGAAGTTGTTACAACTTGTAACATCAGTGTTTTAGTCCCTCCTCCCCTGCCAGGATTTCAAATGATGCAGAAAGAGAAGAACTGTTTTGCAGCTGGATTTCAGCATATAAAAATGGAAGGAACAGATTACAGTGATCGGTATATCAGGGGTTTCTGTGTTGTGTGGGTATTTTGTTAAAGAAAAGCATGCATAGTAATATTGATCCTGGTAACTCGCTGTATTGATTTCTCCTTGATGGGTTAATAAAAGGCGCACAATGAATGTACCAACCAGTAATTTCGAAGCCCATTTGTATCGAGGGGCTCCCTGGGCTTCCGGAGTGGGGGATGTCCCGGCCGTTGGCCAGAGCAATATGAGATTATAAAATGATTATCCAGTATTTCACTTGGCAACAACACGGATAAGCCGGAGGCAGATTACATCTCAGCAACTCAGCAATGGACAGCGCCTATTCTTTCCACACAAAGCCCCGTCTGTCCTGACAATATCCCACATCAATTATACACATAGAGCTGATAGCTATCAAGGTACTATATCTAGACTTAATAGATAAAGACCTTTTCCCCAGCACTGGAGATACCATGGAGGAGGGGGGGTGGGGGGGGGTTAGCTGGTTAAATAACAGAATGGTAACCTTAGGGTGAAGATACACTGAGCTACTAGTAGCAGCTACTTTTTCATGGCTACTAAATTCTAGAAAACCCCCTGCCATAGACAATACTGAGAATTGCCTCTGCTAAAACACACGTAGAGACAATTATCTGTAAATGATCAGCATTGTCTGTTTTAGTATCAGTAACAAGTAGCTGCTACTAGTAGTTCTGTGTGTCTTCACCCTTAAGGTGGACATACACGGGCCGATTGTAGCTGCCGATATTGGTCCCTTGGACCGATTTGGCAGCTTATTGGCCCGTGTAGGGGAAGGAACGAAGGACATGCCCGACCGATATCTGGCCTGAAATTGGAATATATGTATATATAAATATGGGAGTGTACACACTGTATGCCTTGGGCGAAGCGCTCCCCAGAGCTGCCCTTGAAACTGTAACCCGTACAGGGATCCATTATCTGGAACCCCATTATCCAGAATTACAGAAAATCCATCTCCCATAGACTCCATTATAAGCAAATAATTCTAATTTTTTTTAAATGATTTTTCTCTGTAATAATAAAACAGTACCTGTACTTGATCCCAACTAAGATATAATTACCCCTTATTGGGGGCAGAACAGCCCTATTGGGTTTATTTCATGGTTAAATGATTCCCTTTTCTCTGTAATAATAAAACAGTACCTGTACTTGATCCCAACTAAGATATAATTACCCCTTATTGGGGGCAGAACAGCCCTATTGGGTTTATTTGATGGTTAAATGATTTCCTTTTCTCTATAATAATAAAACTGTACCTGTACTTGATCCCAACTAAGATATAATTACCCCTTATTGGGGGCAGAACAGCCCTATTGGGTTTATTTCATGGTTAAATGATTTCCTTTTCTCTATAATAATACCCGTATTTCTGAAAACTGTGGTTTGTCCCTCTTCAACCCACCGGCTGATTTATTCATTGCATTGGTCACTGCCATTTGCTGCCCTGTCCAAATATTTCCTCCAATCACAGGGAATCTCTCATAATTAACTGCACAATCCCAGCATGCCAAGTGATTGCCGCTGCCAGTGCTAATCAACAAAAGCGCAGCCAGATAATGTATAACACTGACTCAGTTCATGCTTTGTCTCTTTATTACTCACTATTCTCTTCATCCAAGAGCAGGGAACAAAGCAGAAACTGTCGACTGAATCCTACGGAATAAATTCACCTGAAGGCCCCGAAATCGGTTTCTTAAAATATCTCTACAATGACTATTCTGCCGATAACAATGTTCTATAAACATGAGTCTTTTGTACCGCTCCAGCTCATTTCATCTATTAGAATGGTTTCAATAAATCTAAATTATTAAGCTTTTTATCTTTGCCAGTGAGCCATGTGCTCTGGGAGGGATGTGTTCCTATTGGCCCAAGGTGTTATGGGTAATCCTTGCTATAAGGGAGGGGCAGTGATGCTGCTGGAGAGTCGGAGGCAGGAGGGCTCAGTAGTAGGGGTGCACCTAATGCATTATTTAAGGATTTGGCCAAACCCCAAATCCTTTGCCATTCAACCTTTTATACTTGAACCAACACAAATGTATTTGTAGCTGTAATATTGGTGTGTAGGCGCCATCTCAGTGCCTTGTGCCTGAGTCTGAGCTTTCAGCCAGCGCTACACATTAGAACTGCTTTCAGCTAACCTATTGTTTCTCCTACTCCCATGTAACTGGAGGAGTCCCAAGCCGGACTTGGATTTCTTACTATTGAGTGCTATTCTGATACCTACTGGGAGCTGCTATCTTGCTCCCTTCCCATTGTTCTGCTGATCGGCTGCTGGGGGTGAGGGGGGGGGATATCACTCCAACTTGCAGCGCAGCAGTAAAGTGTGACTGAGTCTGAGCTTTCAGAAGGAGCAGGCGCTACACATTAGAACTGCTTTCAGCTAACCTATTGTTTCTCCTACTCCCATGTAATTGGGGGAGTCCCAAGCCAGACTTGGATTTCTTACTATTGAGTGCTATTCTGATACCTACTGGGAGCTGCTATCTTGCTCCCCTCCCATAGTTCTGCTGATCGGCTGCTGGGGGGGAGGGGGGGATATCACTACAACTTGCAGCGCAGCAGTAAAGTGCGACTGAAGTTTATCAGAGCACAGGTCACATGGCTGTGGCACCCTGGGAAATGAAGAATATGGCTAGCCCCATGGGAAAAACAGATTACAATGCAGGATTCTGCTGGAGAAGCTCTATTAACATGTTACTTCTACTGTCCATACAGGAATAAGCAGAGCACTGACACTATTGGGGATCATTTATCAAAACTTGGCAAATTTGCACCTGGCTAGCAACCCATAGCAACCAATCAATAAGCTTTTTCAGACAGGTAGAACAATGAATGCAATCATTTGGTTGCTATGGGTTACTGTCCATGGGTAAATTTGCCCAGTGTTGATAAATTACCCCCCGTTTGCACTGGAATCAATATAAATACAGTAATAACACATGTTATTCCTACTGTACATACAGGGATGATTACACGCGTGACACTTATTGGTGTGTGCAATGTACAGTAATAACAGCCCTTAAACCCTTTTGTTACACTGAATAAAGTAGCAGAATAAATAGGCCTGAAACCTTTGTGTTGTCTCTTTCTGAGACTGCAGAGAGGGAAGTAATTGCGAGAGCGACGCTCAAGGCTAAACACCATTAAATGATGGGATTATTTTTATCTGCTTTCTCTGGCAACACAAGGCTGCTTAACTGCCTTTTCCAGTACAGAAAGAAAAAATATGCGCCCCTGCGAAGCGCAAACCCCCTTCTGGCGGAACTAACGGCCCTTTTCCCGCGGGCCAAATAAGTGACTTTTGGCAACTGGCCTCAGATACCTGCATTAATAGATGGAAATTAAATCTTGTGCAAAACTTTGGAGAATGGGACTCACAGCAGAACGTTCTTTTTTGGTGTTTTTTCCCCAAGTCATAGTTTTATTCTGCTCGGTATTTCACAGCGTGAATTACAATAGTCACCCAGTGGGTGCCATAGAACCCATACAGGCCATACTATGGATATATACTGCAATTACACACAAATTGGTATCTATGGGGGAAATGCATGGGGGTATGTGTGCCCACGGGGTCTGGAAATTCCCTACCTTTGCCATAAAGCCAGTGCCGATAAAATTATGGCAAAGATCTGGACTACCATAAAAGATGGGGGATACCAAGTACAGGTATAGGACCTGTTATTCAGAATGCTCGGGACCAAGGGTATTCCAGATAAGGGAACTTTCCGTAATTTGGATCTCCATACCTTAAGTCTAATAAAAAAATCAATAAAACATTAATTAAACCCAACAGGACTGTTCTGCCCCCAATAAGGGGTAATTATATCTTAGTTGGGATCAAGTACAGGTACTGTTTTATTATTACAGAGAAAAGGGAATCATTTAACCATTAAATAAACCCAATAGGGCATTTCTGCCCCCAATAAGGGGTAATTATATCTTAGTTGGGATCAAGTACAGGTACTGTTTTATTATTACAGAGAAAAGGGAATCATTTAACCATGAAATAAACCCAATAGGGCTGTTCTGCCCCCAATAAGGGGTAATTATATCTTAGTTGGGATCAAGTACAGGTACTGTTTTATTATTACAGAGAAAAGGGAATCATTTAACCATGAAATAAACCCAATAGGGCTGTTCTGCCCCAATAAGGGGTAATTATATCTTAGTTGGGATCAAGTACAGGTACTGTTTTATTATTACAGAGAAAAGGGAATCATTTAACCATTAAATAAACCCAATAGGGCTGTTCTGCCTCCAATAAGGGGTAATTATATCTTAGTTGGGATCAAGTACAGGTACTGTTTTATTATTACAGAGAAAAGGGAATCATTTAACCATGAAATAAACCCAATAGGGCTGTTCTGCCCCAATAAGGGGTAATTATATCTTAGTTGGGATCAAGTACAGGTACTGTTTTATTATTACAGAGAAAAGGGAATCATTTAACCATGAAATAAACCCAATAGGATTGTTCTGCCCCCAATAAGGGGTAATTATATCTTAGTTGGGATCAAGTACAGGTACTGTTTTATTATTACAGAGAAAAGGGAATCATTTAACCATGAAATAAACCCAATAGGGCTGTTCTGCCCCAATAAGGGGTAATTATATCTTAGTTGGGATCAAGTACAGGTACTGCTTTATTATTACAGAGAAAAGGGAATCATTTAACCATGAAATAAACCCAATAGGGCTGTTCTGCCCCCAATAAGGGGTAATTATATCTTAGTTGGGATCAAGTACAGGTACTGTTTTATTATTACAGAGAAAAAGGAAATCAGTTTTAAAATTCTGAATTATTTCATTAAAATAGAGTCTATGGGAGACGGGCTTTCTGTAATTCGGAGCTTTCTGGATAATAGGTTTCCGGATAAGGGATCCTATACCTGTATTTATAGAAACTAGGGGTAGTCAGGCAGCCAAGGTATGTGCTTAGTACCCCACCCCCAAGGTAGAATGGGGGGCATGGCCAAAAAACCCCCCTGATTTATATTAGAGCAGACTGACGGGCTTCAAAAGGAGTTTTGCTTTTCGGAAAGTGGGTTGAGTTTGGTAAGGATAAGGGGCGTGTCTAGATGGAAAAAGGTGTGGTCAAAGCAAAATGGGGTTTAGCCTAAGATTCTCTTTTTTAAAGGGAAAATGTTGGGTGTATGGATAAGCCTTTATACAGAGGGGCTTCTGCCTCGCTGTTATATTACAGAGGTCCATGTCCAATCAATGACGGAATCTAAACTGACTAAGATCAACCTTCCTCTGAGTTCCTAGTACTACTTACCTATTCTGCTTCAATATAAAACCTTAGACAATTCCCCCAGTTCCTTCGTAAGAAAACAAACATGTTCTTTTCTCCATATAATTCGATGATGCCTGACATATTGATCCGCTAAGTGCCCGATTCTGTGGGTCTATCCAGAATGTGTCTCTATATATTACAGATATATTCACTGGCACATTAAACCCAATCACACTGCGTAGCTGAAGGGCAGTATCTTACTGGCCGGGGTTATGGGCTCTCCTAACCCGTGGATGGGGGGGCAGGCAGGTTAGGAGGCAAGATCATGCCCTATCATGGGACCTGGCTTCTATATCATTTATACTGAATTTTATTTGCAGCAATTTCATTTTATTATATCATAATTGTGGTGCACTTACACTTACAGTCTGCAGCTTCCGTCTAATAATAATTCTACATTTTAATACTTCCCCTGCATAAGGGGTCCTGAGTATCCCCATGGCCATAATAAGGGCCATCAATATGCCAACTTATAGGCCTGTACAGGCTATGAGCAAACTTAGGGGGCTGTTCCTGCTGAATTGTGCTTAGTACAGGGGAATCCCTTTGTGCCATAGTTTTATGGTATCTCTCTGTACAGGTTATGAGCAAACGTAGCGGGTTGTTCCTGCTGAATTGTGCTTAGTACAGGGGAATCCCTATGTGCCATAGTTTTATGGTATCTCTCTGTACAGGCTATGGGCAAACTTAGGGGGCTGTTCCTGCTGAATTGTGCTTAGTACAGGGGAATCCCTATGCTGCCATAGTTTTATGGAATCTCTCTGTACAGGCTATGAGCAAACTTAGGGGGCTGTTCCTGCTGAATTGTGCTTAGTACAGGGGAATCCCTTTGTGCCATAGTTTTATGGTATCTCTCTGTACAGGTTATGAGCAAACGTAGCGGGTTGTTCCTGCTGAATTGTGCTTAGTACAGGGGAATCCCTATGTGCCATAGCTTTATGGTATCTCTCTGTACAGGCTATGGGCAAACTTAGGGGGCTGTTCCTGCTGAATTGTGCTTAGTACAGGGGAATCCCTATGTGCCATAGTTTTATGGAATCTCTCTGTACAGGCTATGAGCAAACTTAGGGGGCTGTTCCTGCTGAATTGTGCTTAGTAGAGGGGAATCCCTATGTGCCATAGTTTTATGGGTATCTCTCTGTACAGGCTATGAGCAAACATAGGAGGTCATTCCTGCTGAACTTGGCTGCAATAACATTGTTTTATGGAAACTGGCTGTACAGGATAGCTTTTCCTGCTAAACTGCACAGGGCTATAAAATAAATAACTAAATTGTTAGTAATTCTGCAAGTGGCGCTTTCATTGACCCTGGAATCTGTTTAAAGGGCAGGAACCTATTTGATGTATCAATGAATAATGGGACCCTTTCTTGCAGCAACTTGGGTGCCGGCGATCGGGGGCACAAATAACCGCGGAATAAGGAACCGAAGGAAATAACAGCTGTTTCGGGATGAAAATAACCTGATTCATCTAGAAATGAAATGATTATTTTTCATACAAAAAAGGCCAAAAACTAAAAGGGCAGCTTGTTATACGGTGGGAGCGAGGGGGTCAGTATCTCATATTAATGCTCCTGAAATACAGCCGCTGGGAACACTGGGTAAGGTAATGCCTAAAACTACATTCCTCCTATAAGAAAACATAAAAATATATTCCTATCCAACTTCACCCCACTACACAAGTGTCTTGTGGGCTGAACCCTTCCCACTCCTCAGGAAGAGTAGAACTAAATCCTCACGTTCTATGTACTCATTGCCTAGTGTTTAGACCATCCCTTTACTGGACCATTCAGAGACTGCCTCCCCTAATGGTGGGCCTATTGCATCCTGATTGGACGATGCTGTATGCACATTATACACCTAGGGGCTCATTTACAGATACCCAGGCCAGAAGCGAAGGAAACCAAGGGGCACAAAAGCTTGCAAGTTAGGGGTATGAGAAGGGGGGGAATGCCTGCATGACTTCCCACTACCTGCCCCTAGCGTTGCCACCTATTGAATTTTTATTTTACCACCAGGTTGGGGGGCGGTGACAAAAGAGGGTGATGACGTCAATGGGGCTTGGTAGGGGCAGATGACATCATAAGGGGTGGAGCTACAGCTCATCAGGAAGCTAGATTGAGTAAGATTGGGTGCGCAGGCCAAGAGCTAAATTAAGGAATATTCCAAATTTACTGGCAACTACATAGCCACTAAATATATAATGCCAGCCCCAGTAAAATACCAGGCAGATGGCATCCTACCTACCCCCCCCCATGAATACAGTGTTGCTGAATGCAGGCTGTGATGTATTCATCAAGGGATGAAGGTCTCTGCCCTCCGTTTTCTATGTGGAAGGTTGAAAACAAAGTACAATAGACACGGCTAATTGCCCCCGGCCCTGCACATAAATGACCCCTCTAAAGTCACAGGCCACATAGCGGGGGGGGGGAAATAGGAAGGCAAAGTGCATTACAAAAACATAGAAATGTGTAAAATGATCATTGTTACAATTAAACAATAGAAAAGACGGCTGTAGAAGCTGAACTTTGCCTTTAAACACGGCACTACCGACGCCTGAGGACAGCTCCTTTATATAAAACTAAAAAGCTTTAGATTCCTCCTCCCTAAATGTTCATTTTTTTCCCCATGAAATGTTGTTTTCTTGGGAAAGTCAGAAGCGGCAGCAGCGGCGATGCATAATTCATCAGCTTGGCAATGTTGTATGGCATGTTCACACCTCTCCGGCAGGGAGTGTTAAGTCTCGAGCAAGATCATTACAGTCGGGGTGATTGAATTAGAAAGTTGTTAACCTCTGCACCCCCAGACGCCGCTCCAGCTGGATCCGTCACCGAGAACTCATTTGGAAGAGACAAACAGAGGTGACGGACGACAATAAATCAGAAAATGTACAGTTTTACGTGAGATGATTGTATGTGTAATGAGTATATGAATGGAACGTCAGTCTGAATGCAAAGATCCATATGGCTTTGGGGGATAGGACTGGGCCACAGGGAAACGCGGCTACTAACCCTGTCTTGTAGCGGGAAGGATAAAAGTCTAGAGGAAGGACAAGTTTGGAAATGAGAGAAGATAAACAGGACTGGATGGAACTCATAAGAGAAGGAATAAATGTAAGCGAAGGGTGTGTAAGGCAATGGGCAAGTGGTCAAATTTTATTGTGCCCTCCACAGCAGAAAGTGAGGACCAGTCTGAACGCAGCACAGCTTGCCTACCCAGGGTCAGACTGGCCCACCGTGAAAAATCATAGTGAGCCCCAACCCTATTGGGCCCTGCCACAAGCCCACAAGTCAGTCACACTCAACCACCACTGGTACCTGTTCCACGGGTGTGCGTTCCACCGTGGAACACACAGCCATCTTTCATTTTAAACAGCGAAGTAAATAGCACAGCAAAGGAGGCAGGAGCAGGGTCGGACTGGGGGTTGCAGGTTCCACCGGGGCTCCCGCCCCAGGGGCCCTGCAGGTGCCCCCTCCGGCCGTGTCCCCTAACCTCCCGCAGGGTCCCCCACCCAACGTCCTCCCCTGAGCGTGCGTACGTTTAATGCGCCAGGGGAGGAACACTCGGGCAGAGGGAGCGCCGGCAACGGTCGGGTCTGGGCCGCCGGGGCCCACCGGGATTTTTCCCGGTGTCCCGCTGGCCCAGTCCAACCCTGGGCAGGAGTGACGGTAGCTGGGTGGTGGGCCCTTTGAGGACTGGGGGGTGGGCCCTTGAATGGGGCACCCCAATCCGACTACCATGTCTGTACATCCAACCTTTGCCAGTGGCCCAGACAGTTTCAAAGAAAGTGAAGAAATAAGAGAAGTTGAAACTCAGCTGTAAAAGGGAAGATCCAACTGAGAAAAGAGAAAAGGTAAATTAAAAGAAGAGAGAATGGAAGATAAGGGACAAGAGGATGGGCATTAAGAGAAGAGAAAATGCTGAGCCAAAAGTCTCATAATAGCAGTTTAAAACTGCTAAGATATTGGAAATCACAAACAATTAGAAAATGATAACAAATTGCAAAAACGTATCAAGTATCATTTTAACAGGTTGGGCAAGTAAATTACCTGTCTGGCAGTCACTTCTGCAGTTCCCAGAATCCCAAGCCAGTCAGTAGCTTGACCAGGTTATAATACTGAGCACAATCTGCCTCCTTAGCCATTTCTAGATTCCAAATCCCAGGATCCTCAGGATGAATAGGAGTGGGCATAGAAACAATAAAATCTCAACGGGTAACCTTTTTTTTTTTTTTTAAGTCCTGGGGTCAGTGACCCCAACAACCATTTTTAATTCGGCAACAGATGAAAAAATATGAAAAGGCAAATACTTTATGAAAATGAATGAATAATAACCTTCACTGTATCTAAAATATCTCCTGTTTGTTTGCCCATTAAAGGAACAGTAACACCAAAAAATGAAAGAGCTTTAAAGTAATAAAAATATAATGCACTGTTGCCCTGCACTGGTAAAACTGGTGTGTTTGCTACAGTAACACTACTATAATTTATATAATAAGCTGCTGTGTAGCCACGGGGGCAGCCATTCAAGCTTGAAAAAAGGAGAAAAGGCACAGGTTACATAGCAGATAACAGGCAAGTTCTGTAGAATACAATAGTGTTTTATCTGTTATCTGCTATGTGCCTGTGCCTTTTCTCCTTTGAATGGCTGCCCCCATGGCTACATAGCAGCTTATTTATATAAATTATAGTAGACTTTCTGAAGTAAACACACAACTTTTACCAGTGCAGGGCAGCAGCACATTATATTTTAGTTACTTTTATACACTTTCATTTTTTGGTGTTACTGTTCCTTTAAGGTAATATTACGTATAAAGCCTCTCTCTATGAGCTGGGAAATGTCAAACGGCTGCCGCTGCCCTTCCTGAAATTGATTATGCTCAACAAATATCAACAAACAGAGCCGGGGATCCCAGGGTCCCTTTAGGGAAGACTACAGCACAATTCATAGTGCGGCATCTGTGTCACCGACTCCTCCGGATCAGCAGAAATTCCGGCAGAAAATAGAGCCCCGAGGAGAAAGGGGGAGAGATTTGCATGAAGTTCTACTTTTTTGCCATAGTAACGGCGCAATGGTGGATTTTATCTGAATATATTTATGAGACGTTGCACTCTAACAGCATTAAAGCATTTATTTGCCATAAACAAAGAATAAGAGAAGAGAAGGAGGCTGCCATATTGTTTGCCTCAACGGAGGCCATCTTACCATAACTGTCCGGATGTGCATTTGAAATGAAAGTCAATTTAGATATCCTGGATCTCCAGATCTCACCTCCCATTCATTATTCTCCCCGGATATTCTCCTGCTCGTTAATAATGAATCAAATTAACAGTTTTTTTTCGCTTGTGATCTCTTAACTTCCCTTTAATGGGATTTAATGAGATGGTGCTATAAAATCATTGGAGGTCTAAAAGCACCGGTTTCTGCTTCTTTGCTGAATGCCGGCCGAGTGTATGCCCCGCGGCAGTGCCGTGATGTCCAGTTAAAAAGATTCATGGAGGCACCGTAATAATAACAATATAAAAGGACATGTTTGAAGCCTCACAAATGTACTAGAAATTGACATATTTTAGCTACATACTGTATATATTATACAAATAAGGGACTTTATAAGTGCAAGGGGCAGGATAAAGACTGCACAAACCAAAGCTATGGCTGCCGATAGGGTTGCCACCTTTTTACAATACATTTACTGGGCAGAAGAAGGGCGGAGACAAAAGGGACAGTTTGTGACATAGGAGGGGGCGGGGTGATGATGAATTAGGTGGAGATGAGGAGGATCCAGGTAGGAGCAAATGCATAAGGAAAGGTAAGCTTGGGGTAGGTTCTGGGCAGATCCTGAGCTTAAGGGGCAGACCAGGGGCTGAACTTCAGAGCTTAAGGGGCAGACCAGGGGCTGAACTTCAGAGCTTAAGGGGCAGACCAGGGGCTGAACTTCAGAGCTTAAGGGGCAGACCAGAGGATGAACTTCAGAACTTAAGGGGCAGACCAGAGGATGAACTTCAGAGCTTAAGGGGCAGACCAGGGGCTGAACTTCAGAGCTTAAGGGGCAGACCAGGGGCTGAACTTCAGAGCTTAAGGGGCAGACCAGAGGATGAACTTCAGAACTTAAGGGGCAGACCAGAGGATGAACTTCAGAGCTTAAGGGGCAGACCAGGGGCTGAACTTCAGAGCTTAAGGGGCAGACCAGGGGTTGAACTTCAGAGCTTAAGGGGCAGACCAGGGGCTGAACCTCAGAGCTTAAGGGGCAGACCAGGGGCTGAACTTCAGAGCTTAAGGGGCAGACCAGGGGCTGAACTTCAGAGCTTAAGGGGCAGACCAGGGGCTGAACTTCAGAGCTTAAGGGGCAGACCAGGGGCTGAACTTCAGATCTTAAGGGGCAGACCAGGGGTTGAACTTCAGAGCTTAAGGGGCAGACCAGGGGCTGAACCTCAGAGCTTAAGGGGCAGACCAGGGGCTGAACTTCAGAGCTTAAGGGGCAGACCAGGGGCTGAACTTCAGAGCTTAAGCGGCAGACCAGGGGCTGAACTTCAGAGCTTAAGGGGCAGACATGGGGTTGAACTTCAGAGCTTAAGGGGCAGACCTGGGGGTTGAACTTTAGAGCTTAAGGGGAAGACCAGGGGTTGAACTTCAGAGCTTAAGGGGCAGACCAGGGGCTGAACTTCAGAGCTTAAGGGGCAGACCAGGGGTTGAACTTCAGAGCTTAAGGGGCAGACCTGGGGGTTGAACTTTAGAGCTTAAGGGGCAGACCAGGGGTTGAACTTCAGAGCTTAAGGGGTAGACCAGAGGATGAACTTCAGAACTTAAGGGGCAGACCAGGGGTTGAACTTCAGAGCTTAAGGGGCAAACCAGAGGATGAACTTCAGAACTTAAGGGGCAGACCAGGGGTTGAACTAGCTGCAGACGCCCCTTTATATAGGCCCTAGGCAGAGATAGCAACCTCCTGGAGGTGTTTGCCAGGACCCCCCAAAATACCCACAAACCAAGTATTATTACTATTAACATTTATTTATAAAGCGCCAACATATCCCGCAGCGCTGTACAATAAGTGGGTTCCATACATTGGACATACAGAGTAACATATAACGCAATCAATAACCGATAGAAAAGGTGAAGAGAGCCCTGCCCAAAAGTGCTTACAATCTACAAGGGGTAAGGGTTGAGACACAAGGTGTGGGAAGTAACCCCAGACCACCCCCCTAGTCTCTATAGATGACTAAAAAATTCTTTCTAAATAAATCTCAGGATGTTGGCACCCAAGAAAAAGCAGCTCTGCCCCTAAACCTGAGCTCAAAGGCAACGTCAGGTGCTTCCTCCTCAAAATGCCAGGCCAATAAATATTGTATATTCAAAGGCAGATGTTCCACCGGAGCGCCTGGCACTTCTATGAAAACTTAATGGAAATAAATACCTTTGTCTACATCAAAGGAGCTGCCGGCTGTGGTTGAAATATATCCACACAGTAAATGCAGGCATGGTAATTGTCAAAGGAACCTCTAGCAGCCCAGCGCCAGCCCAATACCAGCTGTTGGCTACACAACATCTTTCCCTGAGATAAAATGGCAGATTGAGATGAAATCAGGATAAGCAACGATGCAGGGTTCTTCGGCCACACCAAGGTGGAGATGTGGCTCACCAAGGTGTATCATGGATGGATCATGCTCTCCTGGCCATTGTTCTTGCATGACTCTATACTCAAAGGGCAAAACTCTAATAAGCTCTCATTTGAGATGTCTAACTCCCCCAGATATTAGGGGTTAAGTAAGTCAATGTTGGGAGCTGTACCCCGAGAGCAGATTGAGACCAGAGGTTGGACAACCCATACACCTGTGATGCTCCTTGAATCACAATGTCCAAAAGAAATCATCCTGGGAAGTGTCCCAACACCTAAGGCTTGTAATATAGCTTCTATAGGAACTCCATGAATATTGGAGTTGTTCTCTACTGAAGACCTTCCCAATTGACCACTAGAAACTGGTCTGGGGCATGTAGATGGCTGCCATATGGGCTCAGCAGCCCCAAAGCATTTGTGCACTAAGAAAGGGAAGCCAATGTTCCCATTGGACCTGCTCCTTGTGCGCCTACAGCAGTGCCTCCTAAAGGGGTTCTAGGACCCACCGGTACCTGAAGATCTTAACAAAGCAGGACAAGGTTTAGGTCACCAAACTACTGCATGGATAAACAATTCAGAGGTCTTTACTTCACCAATAATAACAGAAAACCAAGTCCAACTCAGTGTCTGGAGTTTAACCATGGCTTTACATTGGCCAAGGGGAAATCTGTTTTTTCATTAATATCCAACAGACTCTAGGAAAACCCATAACGATTACAGACAATGTATCTGTGCAACTGGCAGCAACCTGTTACTTAGCAACCAGAAGACTTGACAGTCGGAAAGGCAACATCACAGTTAAAAATTTGGGTCTCTCATTTCTTTTCCTGGGTAATTCTAGAACAGGAAATTCCCCTACAAACCATTTCTATTGTGTTCTCCCTTCTCATACCGAGGATGAAAGATAAGGAATAAATGAAAACCCGTTAAATATCTTTCAACTGGAAGGAATAAAATAAAGATCCAGTCAAAGGAGACGGTAGGACGGAAGGCAAGATATCGGGCCAGATACATGTGATTTTTGTTGGGTTTTTATAAACTTATTTCCGGCCCACAGTTCTAGGCTGCGCAGAGCAGTTCAATAGATCCAACAGGTAGAGTGGGAGTATAGGAGGGGGATAGGGGGTTAAAGAGCCAATAGCCCAACTAAGGAGAGGAGTCAGTACCCAAGTAGTACAGGTATGGGACCTGTTATCCAGAATGCTCGGGACCTGGGGTTTTCTGGATAAGGGATCTTTCCGTAATTTGGATCTCCATAACTTAAGTCTGCTAAAACTACTGAATAAACCCAATAGGACTGTTTTGCCTCCAGTAAGGATTAATTATACCTTATTTGGGATCAAGTACAGGTACTGTTTTATTATTACAGAGAAAAGGGAATCATTTAACCATTAAAAAAACCCAATAGGGCTGTTCTGCCCCCAATAAGGGGTAATTATATCTTAGTTGGGATCAAGTACAGGTACTGTTTTATTATTACAGAGAAAAGGGAATCATTTAACCATTAAATAAACCCAATAGGGCTGTTCTGCCCCAATAAGGGGTAATTATATCTTAGTTGGGATCAAGTACAGGTACTGTTTTATTATTACAGAGAAAAGGGAATCATTTAACCATGAAATAAACCCAATAGGGCTGTTCTGCCCCCAATAAGGGGTAATTATATCTTAGTTGGGATCAAGTACAGGTACTGCTTTATTATTACAGAGAAAAGGGAATCATTTAACCATTAAATAAACCCATAGGGCTGTTCTGCCCCCAATAAGGGGTAATTATATCTTAGTTGGGATCAAGTACAGGTACTGTTTTATTATTACAGAGAAAAGGGAATCATTTAACCATTAAATAAACCCAATAGGGCTGTTCTGCCCCAATAAGGGGTAATTATATCTTAGTTGGGATCAAGTACAGGTACTGTTTTATTATTACAGAGAAAAGGGAATCATTTAACCATTAAATAAACCCAATAGGGCTGTTCTGCCCCCAATAAGGGGTAATTATATCTTAGTTGGGATCAAGTACAGGTACTGTTTTATTATTACAGAGAAAAGGGAATCATTTAACCATGAAATAAACCCAATAGGGCTGTTCTGCCCCCAATAAGGGGTAATTATATCTTAGTTGGGATCAAGTACAGGTACTGTTTTATTATTACAGAGAAAAGGGAATCATTTAACCATGAAATAAACCCAATAGGGCTGTTCTGCCCCCAATAAGGGGTAATTATATCTTAGTTGGGATCAAGTACAGGTACTGTTTTATTATTACAGAGAAAAGGGAATCATTTAACCATTAAATAAACCCAATAGGGCTGTTCTGCCCCAATAAGGGGTAATTATATCTTAGTTGGGATCAAGTACAGGTACTGTTTTATTATTACAGAGAAAAGGGAATCATTTAACCATGAAATAAACCCAATAGGGCTGTTCTGCCCCAATAAGGGGTAATTATATCTTAGTTGGGATCAAGTACAGGTACTGTTTTATTATTACAGAGAAAAGGGAATCATTTAACCATGAAATAAACCCAATAGGGCTGTTCTGCCCCAATAAGGGGTAATTATATCTTAGTTGGGATCAAGTACAGGTACTGTTTTATTATTACAGAGAAAAGGGAATCATTTAACCCTACTCGCTCTCCCGTCCAAATCCTTTGCCCGCACATTACAGCCCCTGCTGTATATAAGTATGGCACAACTGCCCAGTGTTGGTCAATTTAGGCACTGACTGACATGAAACAAGCCCAATTACGCCCCCTGGAGGAGGTAAGACTGTCCCGCCTACAGAAATTGGTAAACCATTTTCACTGCAATTAGCATGGGGCTCCTATCCGCGGTGCAGTAGTGAAGGAGTTAAGTGAAAGCTCACAGCCCTATTGCAGCTCAAACATTTCTCTATGGACTTTCCAGTGAAATTCTCCATTTATTTGCCAGCTGGAGTGAGATTACTCCTTCTTCTCCTTAAACCCCCCAAAGCCAAAAGAAACAGAATACAAAGCAGGGATTGGCGAGGAATCTTCTGGCGCCGCCGGGCAGATAATGCCCCGAGCAGCCACTAAGCACCCCTGTAAGAACCCTTCCCCTTTGTAATCGCTCCTCTCCCTTTAATCAAAACATTTCACTGGTTCTCATGAGCCTTTCGGAGAATTGAGGGTTTTTTTTTTTGAGAATCATACCTTATCCATAAGATCATTTGGCCGGCACAGTACAGAAATACTGCACGAGGGAATTAAAGGGCAACTTGAGCCACACTAAGCTGCTGTACTCTTCCGATTGTATGTTCTGGTTGTATACTACATCGCTACAGCCCCCTAAGTTTGCCCATAGCCTGTACAGAGAGATACCATAAAACTATGGCAGCATAGGGATTCCCCTGTACTAAGCACAATTCAGCAGGAACAGCCCCCTAAGTTTGCTCATAGCCTGTACAGAGAGATACCATAAAACTATGGCGCATAGGGATTCCCCTGTACTAAGCCCAATTCAGCAGGAACAGCCCCCTAAGTTTGCTCATAGCCTGTACAGAGAGATACCATAATACTATGGCAGCATAGGGATTCCCCTGTACTAAGCACAATTCAGCAGGAACAGCCCCCTAAGTTTGCTCATAGCCTGTACAGAGAGATACCATAAAACTATGGCACATAGGGATTCCCCTGTACTAAGCCCAATTCAGCAGGAACAGCCCCCTAAGTTTGCTCATAGCCTGTACAGAGAGATACCATAAAACTATGGCACATAGGGATTCCCCTGTACTAAGCACAATTCAGCAGGAACAGCCCCCTAAGTTTGCTCATAGCCTGTACAGAGAGATACCATAAAACTATGGCAGCATAGGGATTACCCTGTACTAAGCACAATTCAGCAGGAACAGCCCCCTAAGTTTGCTCATAGCCTGTACAGAGAGATACCATAATACTATGGCAGCATAGGGATTACCCTGTACTAAGCACAATTCAGCAGGAACAGTCCCCTAAGTTTGCATACACGTCGCTTCTGTTGCCCAAAGTTGCCTCGCAAGGAAGCGATGCGTATGCCATCCCACCGGCTACTAAACCCCCCTGCCATAGACAATACTGAGAATTGCCTCTGCTAAAACACACGTAGAGATAATTATCAGTAAATGATCAGCATTGTCTGTTTTAGTATCCGTGACAAGTAGCTGCTACTAGTAGCTCTGTGTGTCTTCACCCTAAGACCCCTATTTGTTATAAATGTAATGTGTTATAATATAACTTGTTGGTGCTATATATAGTATATAAATAAATGACGATAATGATGAACAGCAATCTAGTCTTGCTTTATGGCTGAGACACAGATATCACAGGTTAGTCATAGCAGTCGAGAAGAACGAGAAGATTATTTGAGATAAGACACATAAGCAGTTTAAAGGAAACCAAACTGGGGTGGAATATCTAAATTAATAATATGATGTAAGAGAAAATTCATTAGTGATGCATATCCAAGGCTATTGTGATACTAATATCTACAGTTAGTATTAGTGGTTGTATATATATAGTTTATGTATTGTGAGTGTATAGATAGGTCAGTATAGGTTGTGGGTGCTGGGTTTACTTGGAAGGGTTGAACTTGATGGACTCTGGTCTTTTTTCAACCCTATGTAACTATGTTACTATAAGAAGTCTATGCATAAAGGGCAGACGTGCATCCCTTTCATATGAGCTGGGAAATCAAATATACAGATTAGCAGCCGGCTTCACTTTCTGCATTCAGCTCCTTTGTCTCTGGAAAGTTCTTTTCTGACTTGTGTATTTATTGCCGGAAGGTCGTTTTTCTCTAATGTAACCTCCCGCTAGGAAAATGCAGCGATGGGCAGATTATTTTTTCATCTCCAAGAACATGGCGTTTAGACAAACATCACATATTAAAAGAAAAGAAAAAAACTCCGATTTGAGACGTTGCCAGAAGAAAGGGTCGGCGCTGGGCAGGCACAAGGTCAGCTCGTTAGGCTGGGAGATAAAAATGAGCCTTTGGAGCGAATCACAAGCAAATTAAAGTTGAGTTCATCAGAGAAATACAATTCCTTGTTAGCCGCTAATAAGGCTTTTCTTCTTAAAAGCCGCTGCAGTAATAATTGCAGTTTATGTTCGCCCGTTAGTATGGGAGCGGGGCTCCGGGGGCGCAAGCGCTCACAGTCTCTCGGGGTGCCCACAAAATGATAAAAAGATAAAGTGAAAAATTTCCATTGCCAGCAACAAAGTTGATAGGAAAACCTAGATATTGCCTCCATCTGCAGTTACCAATCAGCTCCAAGGGAAGCACCACACAGTCTCTGGCAGCCCATAATGGGGCAGCTAAACGGGACTGGCCATTTTATACAGATCAAACTGGGAGGTATTCTACAGAGTAATACCTGGGCTGTCCAACCAGGGTCAGGCTGGGGGGGTCCAGGCCCACCAGGCCCCAACTGTAAGGGCCCATTTCTCCTATCCCCTTTGCAAACTCCCCCCACATGTCCGCCCTTCTGCCCACCCAAAAAAAGCACTTTAATGCTCATCACCTTGCTACCCACACACCCAATGCACCTAACCACCCACACACCCAATGCACCTACCCACACACCCAATGCACCTACCCACACACCCAATGCACCTACCCACCCACACACCCAATGCATCCAACCACCCACACACCCAATGCACCTAACCACCCACACACCCAATGCACCTAACCACCCACACACCCAATGCACCTAACCACCCACACACCCAATGCACCCAACCACCCACACACCCAATGCACCTAACCACCCACACACCCAATGCACCTAACCACCCACACACCCAATGAACCTAACCAACCACACACCCAATGCACCTAACCACCCGCCCCCAACCCCTATACACCTAACCACTCACTTACCTGCCTTCCCACACTTCCAATGCACCTAACCACCCACACACCCAATGCTCCTTACCACCCACACACCCAATGCACCTAACCACCCACACACCCAATGAACCTAACCAACCACACACCCAATGCACCTAACCACCCGCCCCCAACCCCTATACACCTAACCACTCACTTACCTGCCTTCCCACACTTCCAATGCACCCAACCACCCACACACCCAATGCTCCTTACCACCCACACACCCAATGCACCTAACCACCCACACACCCAATGAACCTAACCACCCACACACCCAATGAACCTAACCAACCACCCCCAACCCCTATACACCTAACCACTCACTTACCTGCCTTCCCACACTTCCAATGCACCTAACCACCCACCCACCCAATACACCTAACCACTCACTTACCTGCCTTCCCACACTTCCAATGCACCTAACCACCCACCCACCCAATACACCTAACTGCTCACTCGCCTGCCTACACGCACCCAATGCACCTTAATGCCCGCCTACCCAATATACCGCCTGTACCTTGGACTTCCCTCTACTCCTAAAAACGTGTGGCTGCTTGTCCTGGGGGATCTGGCCCAGTCTGACCTTGTGTGTCTGTCCTACAGGCTCCATCTGTTATTATTGCCCACTTCCTTTCCCATGTATCCTTTTATCAACTACTTCCCTCCACTGGATTCCCCAGCAAGATACATCCCCTGTACCCACAACCTATCCAGTCCCCTATTCCTTTTTTCCTACCTTCCCAGTTCATCAGAGCAACGGTGAGAGAAGGACAAATCTAACCTTCCCAATGAAACCCCATTATCTGTAAATCCGAGACAAAGATAAGACACAGGTGAGAGAAATGGTTTATGCAGAGCTCATTATTTCTGTTAAAATAAACTCCTTACAGAGGCAATAAGGAATTAGTGTTTGAGGGCTCCTAGTGTATCCCTGTATATTTAATTCTTTCTTTAATTGACCCTTTTTAGCCCAGTACTGGGGACAAAGAGTCTTGACTCCCCAATTCCCTCCCTATAGCCGGAGCCCTGACACCAGCGGCACGTCTGCTACTGATAAACACTGACAGCCGAGAGTATTAATAGTCGCAAATTAACTAACAGTTCGTTGACTTTTCTGCATTATTTGTATTCAATATTTTCCTATTTTCTGCTTCATTTTCCTATATGATGAACACTTTGACAGCCGCTGAGATGTGATGTTTACTTGCCCGGTTACGAGTGAAATTAGTTTTTGTGCATCACAATGCCGCCAATATGCTATCCAATTTAGCGGCTCCTTATTTACATGCCCACTGTCTGAAATAAAGCTTTCAGCTTAACTATTGCTCACATCTCGGCAATTATTATTCTAAATTACATTTTGAAGGCTCAGATTCATGTGGCTCTGTCGCTAGATGGACAGAACGGGACTGGAGACAGTGAATTGTGGCTCAATCACAGGAGAAGGTTCTACACAAGGGGAATGTTAACAGACTTGCTTTACTGCACGGTTGTCCAGCCAGCAGCCCTGGGCGGGGGGGAAAAGGTTGGAACCCAATATTTCCTATCACATCATGCAAACACTCAATTTTGACCTTGGAAAGTCAACCTGGATACTAGGGACTTTGCTATTAAACATTAAATTATTTTTAAACGTGTGCTTTCCTGTATAAAGCAGCCCAATGTAATACAATACTAATAGTAAAAGTTGTGCAAACCCTAAAAATATTAAAATATAAAGTGGAGGTGCAACAAGGTTGTGAACAGGGGAATCCCTATACTGCCATAGTTTTATGGTATCTCTCTGTACAGGCTATGAGCAAACTTAGGGGGCTGTTCCTGCTGAATTGTGCTTAGTACAGGGGAATCCCTATGTGCCATAGTTTTATGGTATCTCTCTGTACAGGCTATGAGCAAACTTAGGGGGCTGTTCCTGCTGAATTGTGCTTAGTACAGGGGAATCCCTATGTGCCATAGTTTTATGGTATCTCTCTGTACAGGCTATGAGCAAACTTAGGGGGCTGTTCCTGCTGAATTGTGCTTAGTACAGGGGAATCCCTATGTGCCATAGTTTTATGGTATCTCTCTGTACAGGCTATGAGCAAACTTAGGGGGCTGTTCCTGCTGAATTGTGCTTAGTACAGGGGAATCCCTATGTGCCATAGTTTTATGGTATCTCTCTGTACAGGCTATGAGCAAACTTAGGGGGCTGTTCCTGCTGAATTGTACTTAGTACAGGGGAATCCCTATGTGCCATAGTTTTATGGTATCTCTCTGTACAGGCTATGAGCAAACTTAGGGGGCTGTTCCTGCTGAATTGTGCTTAGTACAGGGGAATCCCTATGTGCCATAGTTTTATGGTATCTCTCTGTACAGGCTATGAGCAAACTTAGGGGGCTGTTCCTGCTGAATTGTGCTTAGTACAGGGGAATCCCTATGTGCCATAGTTTTATGGTATCTCTCTGTACAGGCTATGAGCAAACTTAGGGGGCTGTTCCTGCTGAATTGTGCTTAGTACAGGGGAATCCCTATGTGCCATAGTTTTATGGTATCTCTCTGTACAGGCTATGAGCAAACTTAGGGGGCTGTTCCTGCTGAATTGTACTTAGTACAGGGGAATCCCTATGTGCCATAGTTTTATGGTATCTCTCTGTACAGGCTATGAGCAAACTTAGGGGGCTGTTCCTGCTGAATTGTGCTTAGTACAGGGGAATCCCTATGTGCCATAGTTTTATGGTATCTCTCTGTACAGGCTATGAGCAAACTTAGGGGGCTGTTCCTGCTGAATTGTGCTTAGTACAGGGGAATCCCTATGTGCCATAGTTTTATGCTATCTCTCTGTACAGGCTATGAGCAAACTTAGGGGGCTGTTCCTGCTGAATTGTGCTTAGTACAGGGAAATCCCTATGTGCCATAGTTTTATGGTATCTCTCTGTACAGGCTATGAGCAAACTTAGGGGGCTGTTCCTGCTGAATTGTGCTTAGTACAGGGGAATCCCTATGCTGCCATAGTTTTATGGTATCTCTCTGTATGGGCTATGAGCAAACTTAGGGGGCTGTTCCTGCTGAATTGTGCTTAGTAGAGAGGAATCCCTATGCTGCCATAGTTTTATGGTATCTCTCTGTACAGGCTATAAGCAAACTTAGGGGGCTGTTCCTGCTGAATTGTGATTAGTACAGGGGAATCCCTATGCTGCCATAGTTTTATGGTATCTCTCTGTACAGGCTATGAGCAAACTTAGGGGGCTGTTCCTGCTGAATTGTGCTTAGTACAGGGGAATCCCTATGTGCCATAGTTTTATGGTATCTCTCTGTACAGGCTATGAGCAAACTTAGGGGGCTGTTCCTGCTGAATTGTGCTCAGTACAATACCTCTTATCTGTCCAGGTTATGATCTATTATGTGAAAACCCTACACGTGATCCACCCACTCCACTACAAGCCCCTCCCACTTTCAAATCGCACCTACACATCTCTTGAGGCCCTTTTTCCCAGAGCGTAACCCTGGCTATTCCTGCTAAACTGGGCCCAGGACGGCACAATACATTGTCTGCGTCAGTTTTATTACAGGCCAGACTGGGGTAAATCACCCTGTTGGAAGATTATAACACTATAATGGGGCTGTAAGTTACGGTAGGTCGGGAAGTACAGTGCCCCTTTACCCTCTAGAAATCCACTAAATATTTACAAGCCACGTCCTCAAACAGAACATTTTCTTGCTTTTTCCTGCAAGTAATTTCACTTTGTACGGAAAGAAAATCTATATCTCGGTTGTATGGGAGCCAAGTAAAACACCATCAATCTATATGTTGGGTCTCTCTAATTTCATGTTATCCTGGAAACGACCTACAGTGATTTATATGTTATTTCCCGAGGGCAGATTTAACCCCACGTTTGTTCCCATGGGGGAAGTCTGCGTTTCCTCTCACATTAGAGAAAAGGAAAACTATACCCCCAGAATGAATATTTAACCAACAGCATACTTATTGCCTATTGTTTTAATTAGGAAATGTGTTAGTTCTTAAACTAATTAGGGCAAAATCTGAAATTAAAAGTCACATTGTACTTCCTGATCCCAGCAAGCACAATCAAGCAGTCTGCTAAGAAGTAAACAAACCCCTCCCTTCCCCCAGCTGCAGCCTGGTAGGCTTTCAGATAATAAGCAGATTATGTAACAGTTTGCAGTGGCCTGCTGATGTGTTTAACATGTGCTCGCAGGGAGCAGGAAATAGAATGTTATTTGAGTTTCATGGTTTTGCCCTGTTTAGTGCAAGAATTTGCAAGAACTGTATATATTTCCCACCTGAAACAATAGGCAGAAATTCTGTTCAGCACAACCCCTATCCATTAAGCTCTTATTAAAAAAACAATATTTAAAGACGTAGATGACGATTACAAAGGCGTTTACAAATCCTATATTTCTTTTTGTCCTTAACTTACCCTTAGACGTCAGATTGTAAGATTGCCCAGACACAGCACAACTTGGCCCATCTGAGGCTCATTAAGTGGGACTATTTTGCCAGTGCTCAGGTAGAAAAGCAATCAGGCCTGTTAGGGACGCTTGAAGGCAGCTTCTGTCAACCATTCTTAATTCTCTGTCTATTTCTATCTCTTTCACTCAACGGTGTTTGGTTTAATGCCAATGAAAGCCAAGTGTGAGCTTCTTCTCATTATTACCAAACAGCTTCCCCTGAAATCTGCTGACCATCATGCTTTTCTTCCAATTATCCTCGCACATTTGCTGGGAAAGCTAGTAAAATAGAATTTTTTTCTGGGGCATTCTGTGCAAAACCAATGTACCATTTACATACTGTGTTATCCCATCCCTGATGCCAACTCTACTGGTTTCTACGGCAAGAGACAGGGCCAAACCATTCCTACTTATTTGGAAATATCTGTGATAAGAAAGCTGGGCATATAGCTCTATTCCAACTGGGTTCATAGTTACGTAGTTACATAGGGTTGAAAAAAGACCATTGTCCATCAAGTTCAACCCTTCCAAGTAAACCCAGCACACACAACCTATACTTACCAATCTATACCAACACATACATAAACTATATATATACAACCATTAATATTTACTGTAGATATTAGTATCAGTGTGGCTCAGCCAACTTGAGGACTCCACACTTCACATCACCAGTATCTCCCCATCTAAAGATCTGCCCACCCAAATCATAATGGGGTTCTCCATACAGATTTATTGGGAGAAGACTGGATCAACAAGAAAGTGTGAATTTTGAACTTCACCCCCTATAAATATCTGATCAATACTAAAGGCGGCCATACACTTTAATATCCACTCGCTTGGTGAGGTCGCCAAGTGAGCGGATCTTCTCCCGATATCCCCACCTACGGGTGGGCGATATCGGGTATATTTAGGCTAAACTGGGGCCAAACGATCGAATTATAACGACGGTAATGGGCGCAGTCGGTTTGGGGGGCGCATCAACAAGCCGATGTGGTCCCCGATCCGACTACATTTTTTAACCCGTCGGCCCGTCGTTGCTAACCCTAAACAGGCCGATAAGCTGCCGAATCAGTCTAAGGGACCAATATCGGCAGCTACAATCGGCCCGTGTATGACCACCTTAAGCTAGATATTGGTTGGGCTGTTACCCATATGTTGCACAATAAGCAGCCAACTTGGTTTGGGGGTTCATATTGGCTGCTTTTATTAGCCCACGTGGCCAGCTAAATACTATATATATATATATATATATATATATATATATACAGTATATCTAAATTATATCCAAATCACTATGGAGAGGCAGATTTAGCCCATGGCACCTACACTCTTAGTGCCGGGTAAAGCAAAGCAGTCCATTACACTTTGGGGTAGGTACCCTGCAAACTACGTCATTGAATAGGCTGCTAATGCTACTCTCTCTGATCAACGCCACGCAATGTCACTGCTGTAGGGGATGCTGGGAACTGTAGTTCAGTAACAGCTGGAAGACCACAAGCTCCAGGTGTCTCAACTTGTTCCTGTCTCTAACAAACTACTCATTCGCTTTTCTCCACAGATCAAGGATTTTTCCGACTCCATCAAAGTAGGTTTTTATTTTTTTATTTGCATCATCAGTCATTTCTCTTAACGCCGAGAGCGGCACGACTAAAGCCACACAAAGGGAAATCAATAGGAGTCAGTATTTTGTGCCGTGAGTCGGCATTCCAATAGGGCATTGCTAAACTAGGGTGATGTTACGTGGATATTACAGGCAAGGCCTGACTATAGTTAGTCCATCCCCCGGCCCCCGCTGCATCCTCACCCCTGGCTACTACCTGTCTGCCTTAGCGTGGTAATAGCCAGGGGTGAGGATGTAGGGTGGGGGTCGGGTAAATGACCTTTTGGGGGGGCCCGTAGTTTGAGGACCCCCGGTTTATAACCTAATTGCCTTGTTAAAGAATCTTATCAAACTGGCATATACATTATAGATAGATGGTATATACATATAACTATGGCCTTTTTACATATTTTCCCTTGAGCCACCATTTTGTGATGGTCTGTGTGTCACTTAATGATCACCTGACAGGAAATAATGCAGCTCAAACAATAACAGGAAGTAGTGTGGGAGGAAAAGGCAGAACTCTGTCCATTCATTGGCTGATGGAACCTACCAGTATGTGTGCAGTTGGATTGTGTGTGAGTGCAGTGCTTTATTTGAGCTAAAAGGATGGACTTTAATAGAAAAATGGGAGCTCTGGCTTCCAGACTAAAATGTGTTAAAAAGCCCCACACAACACAGAAACCCCTAATATCCCTGTCACTGTAATCTGTGCCTTCAACGGGTAGGAATAAATACCATTTTATATGGTGAAATTCAGCTGCAAAACAGTTCTTCTCTTTCTGCATCATTGGAAATCCTGGCAGGGGAGGAGGGACTAAAACACTGATGTTACAAATTGTAACAACTTCCCCACAGCTTACAGACAGCATGCAGGGGATTGTGGGATTGGGAGAATGCAGGCTGAAGGCAGGCTGGGGACTGGCGACTACTGTTACATTTTATTTGAGTTACAAAGTAGTCAGATCAGCAGGGGAACCATAGTATCAAAAATCATGGAAAGGCTGGATATTTTTTAACTGATATATATTGCAAAGTTGCTTGAAATTACAAGCAGAGGCCGGTGTATCAGATCATTTTGGCCTGGGGTTTGACATACACAATCACACATTATATATATATATCTATATATATATATATATATAATCGGCCACTGTTGTATGTTGTATGGGCTGTTGTATGTGATCTATTCTTATAGAAACCTGGGAGGCTCAGGGGAATAGCTTCCCTATAAGGAGACAGTTCAGTAAATTCCCAGCATGCCTCTGTACTTCCCATCTAAACAGCACCATTTACTCGTTGACAATGAGCCAAAGGGCTCCTTCCAATGACATGTTTAATCTGCTAAATGTTCTACTTGCCTGAGCTTTCTCGTAGGCCACGTAAGAAAGAGAAAACGTTGCCCCTTTGTGCTGTGTGAAAGTGCCATTAGGATGACGCCAGTCCCTTTATAATAAACATGGGCACCCATAGCCAATGTTTTATCTCCCAACATCCCTTTTTGTGTGACACTTTGCTGCTCACTGACCTACTTACTCCCTCCTCTTATCTGTAGAAATGCATGGCTCCCGTAGGCCGCGCTCTGCAGCTCCGCTTTTGTTTTTAAATGACAATAACACCATTATTCTTGCAATATTGACGTCAATTTCTCCTCTAAAGCCACTTGTGGTATGTACCAGATATGTATATATATATACTACCCCAGGTTTTTTTTACAAAACTTTGGAATTCTTATACAAGGAAAGGGGAAAGTGCTGCCCCCATCTGGAAGTGCACTGCTAGGCCCGGACTGGCAATGTGTGGATTGAGGCAAATGCCAGAGGGGCTGCTGTAAGGTGCCATAGACAGCCACTATTTATTGGGTTGGTGGGGGGTGAGGGTCCCCTGAGGCGGTAGCCCCAGTGGGCCCTGCACCCCCCAGTCCGATCCTGGATGTATTTGCAAGCAAATCCCCTAGTGTGAGGTATCTTCCAACATGGTTGCCACCTCTACCAGTGAAAGATACCGGCCAGCCATAAATGGGGCAGAGTAGTGACTTATGAGGGAGGACTGTGGGCAGGACTTGGCAGAGCAGGGTGGACCCTAATGTTTAGCTCTAGTGAAGTCAGGGAACAGGGACCCCATGAATGAGGAGTAGTAAGTGTCAGGATAATTTGTATTAGCACTTTCTAGGAAAGTCAGATATTGAGATTGGTTAGAAAGAGCAGTTTCTGGCTCCAACCAGGAGAGATTAGCTGGAAGTACTCTTCCCTACAGGCCCTGTTGCCTTAGAGCAGGACAAGGTTAAGACGCAGGTATCAGGTCAGTTCCTATCCCTGATCCATAGTTGGCTGTGAGGGATCCTTGGCTGCTAAGGGACACCCTGAGGATAAAGATACTTAGCCAGGCTACTCTCCGCAGGGAGGCCGTGCTGGTTGGTGGTCCTTACCTTCTTCACCCTTGACTGAGGCAGGCTAAACCGGTGGACACCATATTTTTCTTGTGCAATTGCCTGATATCTCCTCTGTGTGAGTATTGCTATAACCCTGTGGATCATTGTCTTGGACAATAAACAAGTTACAAAAGTACCTTCTGATGCCCATTCTTTCATTTGTTAGTGAGTTGTAGTTGCAGTACACCCCAAGGATATTTTCACATAGCGAAAGCCCATCTGAGTCCTATGCGCCCCATGTTCTAACGTCTATCTAGCTGGTGTTGCCTGTTTTCACAGCCAAATAGGGGTTACATTACCATCAATTAAAAAATGTCCTATTTTCTTAGCAGGAAATTCAGCACCAGCGATTCCACCCCTTTGCCTGGCTCCAAGCAGCAGGATCGGGTTAGTCTGTATGAAAATGGATGTTGACTTTGGTCTGTACAGGCTCTTCTATGCTTCAGTTACTGTACATTTTTTAGAACCTTATGAGAATCTTGGGGTAATGTAATAGAATGTAATAGAACTTTGCTACTGGTCTAGTTACCCATAGCAACCAATCAGCAGGTTGAACTTTCTGCTTTGGAAAGAGCTGAATTTCAGCCCCCTTTCTGTCTCCACCTCTGCACGAAATTTGTTATACAGAACAATTTCTTAGGAGAAAATAATAACATTTCCCTGCGGTCGAAGGAATGTATTTGTAAATTGTAACTCCATTTTGTATGCGAATGTCCTCACCCGGCACGGAACGAGCCGCCACGGCATCCTCGTGGGGGAAGCCACTGAATTCATTTAGTCTATTACCCAGTCCTTTAATGCCGCGCATATATTGCTGCGATTATTGTCTTTTTCTATTAAAAGCGGAGATTGCAGGAACAAATTAATAGTATCTGGAAAGTAGAGAGAGAGACCCTGGAGGACCCATATTATTTACTAATGTCTTGTTTTGTGCGGCTGCGAGTGCAACTTTCCAGAGGAGCTAATGTTCTTGATGGAATTAGTCAATCCTGAAAGCCTTATGGTTAACTACTGCCATGCCGGGACACTCTCTCGGGCAGTATAGTGCCGCCTACTGGTTAGCTTTAGAAGAGCTCTATTGGCTTTACATTAACTCTAAGTGCCGACACCTACTGCATGAAGGCCTGGCTGGCACAAAAAGGGGTTAAAGCCATAGGCGGCAGTTGGTTCATTTGCCTCCTTTGGTCATGGCTGCTGGCTGTAATGTGCTTTACCATTTAAGCAGACGGAGGCATTTCCCCATGAAATGAATTTTGAGCCTGGAGTTCTTCTAAGAAAAGCGGCAGAATGAAATGTCCTTTGTAGATATGAAACCGTATAATTTATAAAACAATGCAATGTACCCAGTTATTGTTCTGTGTGATTAGGAAGCAGGCGATGTGAGAGCGGGCAGAATGGTAGCAAACAAGGAGCCGAGAATGGGATACGGGGGTTATTTAATAAATAAAAGAGGATAAAGAAGGGGCCCTGGGGTAGGTCGTTCCCCCCCAAAGGCTTATAGGAGCCATGGGTTCCTTGCTAGCATTTGGATATAACTAAGGTTTCCACCTAACCCTTTTAAGGGGTGCTGGTATTGGTTCCCTGCATTCTGCCAAGGGGGGCACAGAGAAAAAACCCATTCCATTCTTCTAAATATGGCTGTACTCACACAGGTGCCAAACGCAGGAGGAATGCAGCCTATTGCCATCCACCTGTGTATATACAGCGCCATAAGGAAGAATGGGGTGCATTTGTTCCTGCTCTCCCCGTGGTAGAACGCAGCAGTACAGCACTGCAGGGATGTGCCGAACCAAACGCTCATTGGTATGAGCCCTAATACTGGCTACGTATTAAATCCTGCATGGCTAATTAGTCATTTTAGATGCATGCTGCATGGCAGCACATAAATCAGTTCAGTCTGCAGCATGCATATAAATGAATTGCTAATTAGCCATGCAGGATGTGGATGTAACATGTGGCCGGTATAGGGCCCACTAGGCACATTGATATTTCCACCATAAGCCTATATAGCCTCAATACCTCTAGCCATTGTTTCATTTGACTGTTGTGAGAGTGGGACTTGGATGTGAGGGTTCGATGGGGGCAGCGGTGTAACTTGGCCACACTGGGCCCCTTGCAAAAATACCTTCTAATGGGACCCGGAGCAAACAGTCCCTCCTCCCTTATCCCACCTCCCAGCTACAATAGGGACTACAATACAGTGGGCCCCCCTTTGACCGTAGAGTCTGCTGTATAGTTTTGCCACTGATGGAGGGACCCTAGGAGGGCCACACTGAGTAGCTATAACTGACCGTTGCCTTAACCCCCTCCCTCCCAGCTGTATAATGCAGACCCACAGGCATACTGGGACAAAGAATAGAGAACAGGGGGGGCTGATTTTCCCTCGTTGTTCCCATTATTGCATGTTTACAATCAGGCAGTTCTGGAAATATTTATCCACTTGCAAATAAATAAAATGCATAATCGTCTGTCTAATGATTGCAAATAAATTGGCTGCTGCGCACACTGCGGAAAGAGCATAAACACCAACACAGATGGGAATCTGATTGGAACATGCTAAATCCATTTACAGAGTCTGACATGAGAAGAGACAATTGTGGATACCAAACGCACGAGCGAATCTTTCCCCCAAATGTTCCACTTTCTTTTTAGAGGGGGAGATGGATGTTTAGATTACTGGGTCGGCAGTTGGCGGTGTTAAGGCAAAGTGCTTGGTAACTACCAAAGTATTTCTTACTCAATCAAGCAAGAGATACAAAAGCATAATGAAAGCAGGTGACTTAATTAGCCAATTAATACTCATCGTCGATTAAAAGTTGGAAGAATCAGTTTTGCTTTCCAAGACTAAGCGGCGAGATAGAGAACATTCGGAAAAACGTGGACTTCTTTGTGGGTAATGTAATAAAAGAGCGATCCAAAAAGAGGAGTTCTACGCACCAAGGGACCAGAAGGATGTTCGTAAAAAGCAAAAACTTTATTTCTCCATTAAAATCATTAAGTCTGGCGTGTTTTGTGCGCCTTGGCACTTAAAAATGAATAAGTGCGATGACGCACGAAACGCATCAGACTTAATGATTTTAATGGAGAAATAAAGTTTTTCCCTTTTACGAACATCCTTCTGGTCCTTTGGTGCGTAGAACTCCTCTTTTTGAATCGCTGGTTTGCCTCTTTGAGCCACAGGCTTGGGGCTTTATGCACCCAGACTACCTCTCAGCATCTCGTGCATTTATAAGGGCTTCAAGCTGCCCGACGCCGTTACTAATAAATCATTTTTGGGATCTTTGCTGTTTCTCTCCCCAGCAATAAAATCCAGGCAATTCTGTTGTCTTCCTTCACACAAATCTCCTATTGATATAATCCCAAAGAGATGCTCTGTGCCTGTCCTCTAATCTCCCAAAGAGCCGACAGCCGATCCCAAAATCCTCTCATAATAAACTGGAAGAATCTGTGGGAAAGACATTTCGAATGGACATCATTTTCTCTTCTTAAGGAAGCTCCGGGGATTTAACCCTTTGGACAATTTTTATTCCAATGTCGGAATCGTTTTTTGTTTTTTTTTTTAATCATGGGCCCCCTGGATGGCTATTGAACATATTCTCCTTCAGGCATATGTCTTGGCAACACTTAAGTCTCACTTGCCCTCCCAGTTTGTGCACTGGGGGAGGTGGGGAGTTGGACTGGGGGAGGTGGGGCATCAGACTGGGGAAGGTGGGGAGTCGGACCAAGGGAGGTGGGGCGTCGGACTGGGGGAGGTGGGGAGTTGGACTGGAGGAGGTGGGGCGTCAGACTGGGGGAGGTGGGGAGTTGGACTGGAGGAGGTGGGGCATCAGACTGGAGGAGGTGGGGCGTCAGACTGGGGGAGGTGGGGAGTCGGACCAGGGGAGGTGGGGCGTCGGACTGGGGGAGGTGGGGAGTTGGACTGGAGGAGGTGGGGCGTCAGACTGGGGGAGGTGGGGAGTTGGACTGGGAGAGGTGGGGAGTTGGACTGGAGGAGGTGGGGCATCAGACTGGGGGAGGTGGGGCGTCGGACTGGGGGCGGTGGGGCGTCGGACTGGGGGAGGTGGGGCGTAGGACTGGGGAAGTGGGGCCCACCAGAAAATCCAAGCTATGGGCCCACCACTCCAGCACACTGTTCCGCTGCTACACACCCCCAGTGAAGGAAGAGCCCACCACTCTGGCACACCACCCAAAGCCCCCACCTTGCCTGCTTGATGATTACCGTTGCCCCCAGCGTGAAAACTACAGCCACAGATTCTGATTCATTTTGTCCTCCTTCCCCTGCACTGTACAGCCTGTCAATGTGCCCAAGAGGACCAGGGCCCACCTGAGTTTCTCAGAGTGCCCAGACGGGCCCATTCGACACCCTGCACTTCTGCCGAGGACCTCAGGGGGAGGGATCCTTGTAGTTAGGAGCAAAAGTGCCAATTGCCAAAGTTGGGGGGCCCCTTTTTTTAATGCCTAGAGTGGCACAGACCGAAGATACAGTCCTGGAACCCGTGGGTCTCATACTGTGCCGGATCCCTCCATTAAACTTGATCCATCAGAACAACAACAGCAAAACTAATTGGACTGGAGCTTAATTACATCACCCATTCCCAGGCTCTGATTGGCTGGGAGATAGTGTTTAGTCTACCCCCCTCATACTATGAATGGTTAGCGGCAGTTGCCATAAAGCTTCCTAATGAGCCCGAAACTATTTTGCACGAAAAACATTAATTATTTGTAAATGCAATTGCTATTGAAAGCAGTATCTGTCTGGCTGGTGATATTCTCCACAGACCTCAAAGAGAACTCACCTCTGCTACATTGTTTCAGGAGTCAGAACCAGAGAACAAAAGGGATAAACAAACGCCGCTTTCAACTGCAATTACATTTTCATTTCATTATGCCAAGACAGCTTTGGGCCGGACGTCCCCTTTAATGACATGCATGAAAATGCTTATTTATATGTCAGGGGTATTAATGGGGCCGAGTATATGAAAAACAATATTCATATTGCAAAAACATTAACTTCCTTTGACGTTTTATGTAATTAAGATTGGTGGTCAGGGGAAAATCTAATCATCAGGTTGGCTGGCGCCTAATCACGGAAGTACTTGTGATGCACGGCGTGTTTATCCGGCGCTCTGGCGAAATGATTCAAAGCCTGACCCGGTCACGTTATAATGGCGTGGGAGTTACTGGGGTGCAAGGTGAATGTGCTCTCCAATCTCCAGCCTAAGTACAAGTGAGTTCTTTGAGGCGGTGCCCGAGTGGCGGCCAAACGTTATTGCCGTGCATCAGGTGGCGCAGCTGAGTTTAGTTGGCACTGCCGCACAAACTGTACTGAGCTGACATGTTTTTAAAGGGGAAACTGACAAAATGTTTATTAAATATGTTCCCAAATAATATTACATTTATTTATAGTATATGAGCTAATATACATCATAGGGGGTGAGGGGTCATAGGTATGGGATCCCTTATCTGGAAACCTGTCATCCAGAAAGTTCTGAATTACGGAAAGGTCATCTCCCATAGACTCCATTATAAGCAAATAATTCCAATTTTAAAAAATAATTTCTCTTTTCTCTGTAATAATTAAACAGTACCTGTACTTGATCCCAACTAAGATATAATTACCCCTTATTGGGGCAGAACAGCCCTATTGGGTTTATTTAATGGTTAAATGATTCCCTTTTTTCTGTAATAATAAAACAGTACCTGTACTTGATCCCAACTAAGATATAATTACCCCTTATTGGGGGCAGAACAGCCCTATTGGGTTTATTTCATGGTTAAATGATTCCATTTTCTCTGTAATAATAAAACAGAACCTGTACTTGATCCCAACTAAGATATAATTACCCCTTATTGGGGCAGAACAGCCCTATTGGGTTTATTTAATGGTTAAATGATTCCCTTTTCTCTGTAATAATAAAACAGTACCTGTACTTGATCCCAACTAAGATATAATTACCCCTTATTGGGGGCAGAACAGCCCTATTGGGTTTATCCAATATTTAAATGATTTTTAGCAGATTTAAGTTATGGAGATCCAAATTACAGAAAGATCCCTTATCTGGAAAACCCCAGGTCCCGAGCATTCTGGATAACAGGTCCCATACTTGTACTAAGCACAATTCAGCAGGAACAGCCCCCTAAGTTTGCCAATAGCCTGTACAGAAAGATACCATAAAACTATGGCAGCATAGGGATTCCCCTGTACTAAGCACAATTCAGCAGGAACAGCCCCCTAAGTTTGCTCATATCCTGTACAGAGAGATACCATAAAACTATGGCACATAGGGATTCCCCTGTACTAAGCACAATTAAGCAGGAACAGCCCCCTAAGTTTGCTCATAGCCTGTACAGAGAGATACCATAAAACTATGGCAGCATAGGGATTCCCCTGTACTAAGCACAATTCAGCAGGAACAGCCCCCTAAGTTTGCTCATATCCTGTACAGAGAGATACCATAAAACTATGGCACATAGGGATTCCCCTGTACTAAGCACAATTAAGCAGGAACAGCCCCCTAAGTTTGCTCATAGCCTGTACAGAGAGATACCATAAAACTATGGCACATAGGGATTCCCCTGTACTAAGCACAATTAAGCAGGAACAGCCCCCTAAGTTTGCTCATAGCCTGTACAGAGAGATATCATAAAACTATGTCAATGTATGCATTCTAAGCACAATTACTGGGACAATTTAAAGGGTCTAGGGGCCGTTTAATAACTAGCTGCCAATATACTACATTTGCAACCTATATCAGAGCTGGGAATATCTGTTTTTGTGGCTGACAGCCCCGAGGATCAGGAGAGAAATAATCCATTCTAACAGCTGCCTCTCACTTCTGATCGACTTCAGATTCCTCCCGTTATCAGAACCCGACACGCACTTTATCTTTCTCTAAGCAGCCCAAAGAGTTATCAGTCAAAGGCACAATCCTCAGCAATTATTTCCCCTAGAGAGCCGCTGGCACTGCCAGACATGTACTACCTTACATGGCACCAGGGTCTGTATCCAGTCTGTGGCCCTTCTATATACAGGTATGGAACCTGTTATCCAGAATGCTGGGGACCTGGGGTTTTCTGGATAAGGGGTCTTTCCGTAATTCAGATCTCCTACCTTAAGTTGGCTAAAAACACTATTTAAACAGAATTAAACCCAATAGGGCTGTTCTGCCCCAATAAGGGGTAATTATATCTTAGTTGGGATCAAGTACAGGTACTGTTTTATTATTGCAGAGAAAAGGGAATCATTTAACCATTAAATAAACCCAATAGGGCTGTTCTGCCCCCAATAAGGGGTAATTATATCTTAGTTGGGATCAAGTACAGGTACTGTTTTATTATTACAGAGAAAAGGGAATCATTTAACCATTAAATAAACCCAATAGGGCTGTTCTGCCCCCAATAAGGGGTAATTATATCTTAGTTGGGATCAAGTACAGGTACTGTTTTATTATTTCAGAGAAAAGGGAATCATTTAACCATTAAATAAACCCAATAGGGCTGTTCTGCCCCCAATAAGGGGTAATTATATCTTAGTTGGGATCAAGTACAGGTACTGTTTTATTATTACAGAGAAAAGGGAATCATTTAACCATGAAATAAACCCAATAGGGCTGTTCTGCCCCCAATAAGGGGTAATTATATCTTAGTTGGGATCAAGTACAGGTACTGTTTTATTATTACAGAGAAAAGGGAATCATTTAACCATTAAATAAACCCAATAGGGCTGTTCTGCCCCCAATAAGGGGTAATTATATCTTAGTTGGGATCAAGTACAGGTACTGTTTTATTATTACAGAGAAAAGGGAATCATTTAACCATTAAATAAACCCAATAGGGCTGTTCTGCCCCAATAAGGGGTAATTATATCTTAGTTGGGATCAAGTACAGGTACTGTTTTATTATTACAGAGAAAAGGGAATCATTTTTAAAAATGTGAATTATTTGATTAAAATGGAGTCTATGGGAGATGGCCTTTCTGTAATTCGGAACTATCTGGATAATGGGTTTCTGGATAAGGGGTCAGATACCTGTACTGCTGAACAGGGGCAGCTCCACTACAAGGGACAGACCAAACATTTCTAATTCAAATCTATCATTTATTGTTGTGTTGCCTTCTCAGCAGCTCAACAAACAAGTTTCAGTTTGATTTCTCCCGGGACATCTCCCTAATTTAATTTCACAGTAACTTAACACCATTTTAATTAGCAGGTTTATGATGCAAAGTCAAAAAAAAGGTACCAAAATGAGGGAATATCTCTCTCTTTAAGGGCTGCTTAAGTAATGTTGCCACCTTTGCCAGTGGCTAAACCCGAACAAAAGGGTCGAAGTGAATGGCATTTGGGGCGGGGCGGTGATGCTGGGGGTGGGGATGATTAAAGCAGGGGCGGGCACAATGATGTTGGGCGGGGTTATGATGCCATGGTAGAGTTATTGAGAATGTTTTAAACTCAATAGCCCTATGAACAAGTGGGATGTCTGATTCCAAACTAGATGTGTGGCAACCCTAACTCAGATGGCTAAGCCAAATCCGTTAACTAAAGACATGGGATGTGTTATACAGAAACCAGTTATCCAGAAAGCTCTGAAATACCACAATTCTAATATAGACAAATATTTTTGTTTTACTTTTTCTTTTTGTAATAATTATTATTATTGACATCTATTTATAAAGCACCCACATATCCCGCAGCGCTGTACAATAGGTGGGTTTCATACATTGGACATACAGAGTAACATATAAAGCAATCAATAACCGATACAAGAGGTGAAGAGAGCCCTGCCCAAAAGAGCTTACAATCTACAAGGAGAAAGGGTTGAGACACAAGGTGTGGATAAGAAATAACTGTACTTGGTGATAACTAAGCCTTGTTGATAGAAAGAAGTGACGTAGAGCAGAGTCAGACTGGGTACCCACGGCCCACCAGGTAACCAACCCTGGGGCCCACCACTACTCCCCCCCAGCCACCGCCACTCCTGCGCTGCTTACTTACTGTGAAAAAATAAAAATGGCTGTGTGTTCCACTTTGGAATGCACAGCCATCTTTATTTTTCACAGTGAGTAAACAGTGGAGCGGAGCAGGGGCAGAGCAGGGTGCAGACAGCTGGCAGGGGCCACCAGGTTCTTTCCCGGTAGCCCGGCAGGCCAGTCTGACCCTGATGCTATCTAAATATTTCACTGTTTTACATTTATTGGCCAGATTATTGTACGGGTTTCACCTGAACCTGAACAGAAAGTTGAGACCCAAACAGGACTAAGAAAAAGTGAACTCTTCGGGTCAAAAGCAAACAGGGTGGCAACCCAGGAAGAGAGGCTGGTCCTCTTGAAGCAGAGGGGGAGAGACAATGTAGATTATATGTTCTATGGTGTAACAATGGGTAGATATTTACAGTGCATACTTCAGGGATATGAAACCTACATTCCTACAGCTGCGGTTGAATGACATCTCCCAGCATCCCCTGGCCCATTAGGGAGCCTACACATATTCACACTCCCTAATGGGTGCAAATAGTATCTGCTCCCTGCTGGTTCTGCTTTACTAGGAGTCTCATTTGCTTTGTCATCAGCTGTGATTTCTAATTTGGCACCTGGTTTCACCCCCCCCTCCCATAAAACTTGCCTTTTACCCACAATAAATGACTACAACAAATACTAAATGCTTAAGTGTAGTTTCTTACTATTAAGTGTAGTTCTGCCGATATCCTTGGGGGACCTACAATATATTTCCAGAACATAACTTTCATACAATTGTTGTCTAGCAATTATTAATGGTCAGAACATCATCCAATTTGGCTTTTTTTGGACTTCAATCCTATAACTTCAATCTGAATGTTAGTTTTATATTGCTAAAGAAAAACATGTGATCAATATCCATAAGTTCAATATCCAAATACAACTAAAATCTAAACGTGTGAGGCAAGCTTTAGTCGAACAAAGACCCATAGACAAACGACTTTGCGGACTCCCTGCCTCCCTAATTCTGGCCCAGTTGAAGACATGTTTCATCCAACAATCAACTTGCTATATGATTATAAATCTCCTAGATGGGGTATCTAAGACTGGGGCATTAAGATTATACCCAAGGGGTCTACAAGTTAACCTACCACTGGTAGCTTGTGTTACTATTCCTACTCTAACCTTAGTAGCCCCTGTCTGAATGCCCACAGTTGAACTCTGCCCATCTCTAGCCAGTTTTGCTCATTTTGGGTCATGGCACGGTATTGTCCTTATTCCATCTCGCTCTTTGCTGATGTTCCTGTTCCACGCAGTGCACCCTAGGCTGAGGATACTGAATGGGAACAGCTGCTGGAATCAATTAGTTATAATTGTCTATCAGAGTGTTCTCAGATACCCGTTTGTGTTATTCTTATATGTCAGTTTGTTATATGCCGAGTCCCTTTATCACGCCAAAACGACAATGTGCACATTGTACGTGGTTATTGGATACCAGAGTATGACTCCCTGTGAATGTGGCTCCTGAGTAAAAATGGTTGGGGATCTCTGATGTAGAGGCTGTGCCCAATGGTAGTTGGACAGTTTAATAGAGAACCACCATTTATGGTTGACTTCATGTGAAGATGTGGGACAGTAAAACAAATATTCTGTGAATAACTGGAGGAGCTTTATACATTAAGAGTGATGACACATGGAGCTACTTAGTAGCAACTACTTATCAAGGCAACTAGAAAATACCCTGCCATAATAGCATTGTCTATTTCTTCAGCCACAACAAGTAGCTGCAACTAGTAGCTCCATGTGTCTTCATCCTAAGGTTAAGAACCCACAGAGCAAGTTAGTTGCCCATAATAGATTGCTGCTATCGCTCCAAAAAGGCAACAAGAGAAGTCGCTGGTGGAAAGCTCTTCACATCGCTTTGGTAATTCGAAGTGCAAGTTAGTTGCCCACGATCTTTGCAATTGCAGTCGACTAACTGCTTCAAAAAGGCTTTACACTGGTGGTGGAAGGGCTTTCCACTGGCGACTTCTATTGTTGCTGGTGGAAAGCCTTTTGGAGCAGTTAGTCGACCGCGATTGCAAAGATCTATCGTGGGCAACTAACTTGCTCTGTGGGTTCTTACCCTTAGGGTGAAGACACATGGAGCTACTAGTAGCAGCTACTTGTCGTGGCTACTAAAATCGACAATGCTGATCATTTACTGATAATTGTCTCTATGTGTGTTTTAGCAGGGGCAATTCTCAGTGTTGTCTATAGCAGGGGATTTTCTAGTAGCCATGACAAGTAGCGCCGTGTGTCTTCACCCTTAATGTATAAAGCTCCTCCAGTTATTCACTGAATATCTGTCTTACTGTCCCATACCTTCACATGAAGTCAACCAAAAATGGTGGTTCTCTATTAAACTGTCCAACTACCATTGGGCACAGTCTCTTCATCAGAGATCCCCAGCAGTTAGTCAACCGCGATTGCAAAGAACTCACTCCGTGGGTTCTTACCCTAACACATCTTCCAATCTCATCCACCGTGAACCATTGGAAGCCATGTCATTAGCCCTGCCAGTGTCGATATCTCATGAATATGCACCAGTGCCCATCTTCCAACAAAAACCAAGGTCTGAAGGGTTCTTGCAATAGCTTTCAATGGAAACAGAGATCAAAGCAGCTGCTGTACAATAGCCTGTAGACACCTGAGTCCATCAGCAGAAGCTTCTCCGTCCCTCTCATGTTGCTGTGAGTCGATAGGGAGCTTCAGCAACTTCAAACAAACATCACATCCACTTTAAGTGGGAATCAGGGCCCAAAATAGAGTGAAGCATACAAAAGTTTTATTACCAAGGCACTAATTATAGCAATGCTGAGCGTAAATTCACTTATCAACCGGCAACGTCCACAGAGAAATGTAAAAAAATTACGTTTTCTGTTCCCATCATAAACCCGCGGACGCCTCGGGTAATGGTAACAGCTGGCTTAGCGAATCCTGACTCTCGCTATGAATAAGAAGTGTTCCCAGTAACAATACCCCCATTACTCCGCAGTCATCATTTTCCACCTTGCAGCGAGTACCTCGGCGCGTGTTAGCAACTGTTCGACGAGTTACGAGCGCAGATGTAGGCAATGAGCAGCCTCACGTGGGAAATGCTAAAGTCGGGGAATGAAGAGTGAAGTCAGAAGGAGAATGGGAATCGCTCAATCTGCGGCAATTTGTCGGAGTCGTAAACAAAACAGGTGCTTCAAGCGGCTCTCGGAGAATTGTTTGTAAACAGCCTTCCGGAGAGTGGGCTTGGATAAGATATAAGATATAATTACCCCTTATTGGGGGCAGAACAGCTCTATTGGGTTTATTTAATGGTTAAATGATTCCCTTTTCTCTGTAATAATAAAACAGTACATGTACTTGATCCCAACTAAGATATAATTACCCCTTATTGGGGGCAGAACAGCCCTATTGGGTTTATTTAATGGTTAAATGATTCCCTTTTCTCTGTAATAATAAAACAGTACCTGTACTTGATCCCAACTAAGATATAATTACCCCTTATTGGGGCAGAACAGCCCTATTGGGTTTATTTAATGGTTAAATGATTCCCTTTTCTCTGTAATAATAAAACAGTACCTGTACTTGATCCCAACTAATATATAATTACCCCTTATTGGGGGCAGAACAGCCCTATTGGGTTTATTTAATGGTTAAATGATTCCCTTTTCTCTGTAATAATAAAACAGTACCTGTACTTGATCCCAACTAAGATATAATTACCCCTTATTGGGGGCAGAACAGCCCTATTGGGTTTATTTAATGGTTAAATGATTCCCTTTTCTCTGTAATAATAAAACAGTACCTGTACTTGATCCCAACTAAGATATAATTACCCCTTATTGGGGCAGAACAGCCCTATTGGGTTTATTTAATGGTTAAATGATTCCCTTTTCTCTGTAATAATAAAACAGTACCTGTACTTGATCCCAACTAATATATAATTACCCCTTATTGGGGGCAGAACAGTCCTATTGGGTTTATTTAATGATTAAATGATTCCCTTTTCTCTGTAATAATAAAACAGTACCTGTACTTGATCCCAACTAAGATATAATTATATAAATATATAAATATTTGCAATACAGATCTTTAAAGGGGAACTTCGGCTTCCAAACCAAAATTTGTTAAAGAGCCCCACACAACACAGAAACCCCTAATATCCCTATCCCTGTAATCTGTTCCTTCAAAAAGTAGGAATAAATACCATTTTTATATGCTGAAATCCAGCTGCAAAACAGTTCTTCTCTTTCTGCATGATTTAAACTCCTGGCAGGGGAGGAGGGACTAGAACACTGATGTTACAAATTGTAACATCACTTCCCCACAGCTTACAGACAGTAACTACATAACCCACAATGCATTGCACTGGGATGCTCCTTTCCTTATTGACATCACGTGTGGAGCAGGGAATTTTGGGATTGGGATTTTATTTGAGCCTCAAAGTAGTCAGCCAGATCAGCAGGGGAACAGGGGGCGGGGCTTAGGGAACAGGGGGCGGGGCTTAGGGAACTGTTCCAAACCATATAATTACATTAAAAATCATGAAAAACACTGCAGTATTTAGTGGAATTAACTTCTGTTTGCCTATTTAAATTAATATAGAAACCCATTAAGATTCATACGACCTCCAAACAAGCAGAGAAAGGGCAGCAATAATAATGGAATTTTTTTTCCCCCCATTTCTTCATTTCCAAGACCCCGTCCTCTTAGACCTCCAAAGTTTTATCATCTCGATTAGTTACGCGGCAGCAAATCAAACAATTCAAGATAATTCAATCAATTAAGTAAAGCTGGAGGAGAGAGCTGTGCACAGTATAGAAACGTATTAAGCTTCTATTTAGGCCAATCCTTTGTTCGGCTCCCAAAGCTGATTGAGCAATATAATAACTCTGTAAAATTGATCTGGGAGAAGTAAATTAGTCAGAACAATATTTCTCCATGCGCATTAGTGCAGACGGAATGCATTCTGATACAATGTGGACACAACTTGATTAAATAATCAGGTCTGGGGCCCGCTCTGATTTAGGGCCAGTTCAGTGTGATTAATTGGGTGCTAATGAAGGAACCCAACAGGTAAAAAAGGTAAAAACAAAATGTAATAACCATGTAATTATATAAATAATAATAATAATAATGGTTAAATGATTCCCTTTTCTCTGTAATAATAAAACAGTACCTGTACTTGATCCCAACTAAGATATAATTACCCCTTATTGGGGCAGAACAGCCCTATTGGGTTTATTTAATGGTTAAATGATTCCCTTTTCTCTGTAATAATAAAACAGTACCTGTACTTGATCCCAACTAAGATATAATTACCCCTTATTGGGGGCAGAACAGCCCTATTGGGTTTATTTAATGGTTAAATGATTCCCTTTTCTCTGTAATAATAAAACAGTACCTGTACTTGATCCCAACTAATATAATTACCCCTTATTGGGGGCAGAACAGCCCTATTGGGTTTATTCAATATTTAAATGATTTCTAGCAGACTTAATTTATGGAGATCTAAATTACAGAAAGATCCCTTATCCGGAAAACCCCATGTCCCGAGCATTCTGCATAACAGGTCCCATACCTGTATCAGAAAGTTGCTTTATGTAAGTGTACTTCCCCTTTAACAGAGCAACTGTCTCCATGTCACTTTGCTGAAGTGTGCCCATGATGGGAGGCATGTGTGCCACCTACGTAGGCATTCTTTGCTCTAATGAGAAATCCTCTCGGAGACAAAAGCACTTTCTTTTTTTTTTTCTACTCGCACACAGTCATTACCAGTCCCACAGTCAGGGGGCCATAAATGGCATTTGTAGTCGCCTACAAATTATCTGATGCCCGTATAATAAATATTTCTGTTGTGTTGTAGTCGGGGTGCAGGGAGGGGGGAAACATCAGCCGCGCACAATAAGAGAGCCGTCTGTTGCGCGGGGCCCTGACGCCCACTGAGCCACATTGCAACTTGGATCGGGCCCCTGGGCTGCTGACTGCCGCCATCCACGGTATCATGGAAATGCAAACACATGATTAAACCATTACCCGGCGTTCATCCATAAGCTGTTTTATTGGCTATAATTAGGCGAGCAGAGGCTGGCGAGGCACGGAGAGCGCCCACAAATAACAGGATGAGGGCACAGTACAGAGGAACTTGATCATTTACCAATGGGGGTTCTTCTGTGAAATGAGGGGAAAATAACTATACCCCCAAACAATGTAGGTCTCTATAAACATATATTGTATAAACAAGTTCATGTGTAAAACCCTGCTGCATCTAAATAAACCATTTTTTTTATTAAAATATACTTTTTTAGTAGTATGTGCCATTGGGTAATCCTAAATAGAAAACTGCCATTTTAAGTACTAAGGGCCGCCCCCTGAGAGTGAATAGCAGCTCCATGTCCAAAAGGTTTACAGGATGAGAGGCCCAATGGATCAGGGAAAGCATGGCCAACTTTGACCACTGTTGTGCTCTGATTGGCTACTTGTTCGTTTCGTCCCATGAACATTCTAATGCTCTGATTGGTCTCGCTCTATCTGCTTCACTGATTGGCTAAAGGTCCCCATACACGAGTCGATTCTACCTGCCGATATCGGTCCCTTAGACCGATTCGGCAGCTAATCTGCCCGTGTAGGGGCACTACCGACAGGCATGCCCAACCGATATCTGGCCTGAAATCGGACAGGTTAAAAAATCTAGTCGGATCGGCTCGTTGATGCGGTCCCCGGATCGACTTTGCCTATACCCGTCGTTATAATTCGATCGTTTGGCCCCAGGGCCAAACAATTGAATTAGCCTGGATTCCCCCGATATCGCCCACCCGTAGGTGGGGGATATTGGGAGAACATTCGCTCGCTTGGCGACTGAAGGTGTATGGGGACCTTTAGTCTATTACTAAAAAAAATTGCATTATTTGCCAGTGTACCTTCTAATAATCAATTTAGCAACAGGCCTGTCCCCTCATGGGTAAGGGTAGCAAGTTGGTGGCAGTAGTACAAGAATGGCAGGTAGTTCGGGTGGGGTTTGGGGAAGGCAGGGGGGTCCGGTTGAACATTTTGCCCCAGAGCCGTTGAATTTCTAGTTCTGCTACTAATTCTTATATTGGCTATGGCTTAATTAATACCACCCCCCCCCCCCTCCTTTAACAGTTATGTAACATTCTTTGCATAGGATGCTGGGAGTTGTAGTACAACAGCTAGAGGGCCGCAGGTTACCGTCTCTGGCTTGTTATTATGCCCAGGCATTTGAGACACTGGCGCAAACCTCTGGGTTTCTAAATGAGCACAAAGCAAGTGGGGACTCGATGGAGAGAGACAATATCCAAAATAAAGCGAGCGCTGCCAGGCAGATAATTTGCTGAGCTGTTGGCCACTGCCCTTACATGGCCGGCCCGGAGCTACTCGGCACATTATTTCTCATCTTTATCTGGAGGAGCAGATTAAAGCTGTGGTTTGGCTAATAGGAATTGTCTTTGCCAAGAGCCTTCCACAAGTGAATGCAAGTACTCGTTTATATGAGAGTCAATAGGGGCTGTGGGATGGAGCGGTTTAGTAGGAGAGTTAGAGAGGCTGGGTACCACCTGGCACGGGTAGCTCTCTCCTTGGCACAATGCTTTTATTTATTTATACTCAGAGTTCCCTGTATAACTCAGCCTGCAGCCTTGTGCCTTTATATGGGCACAGAACCCCTCAGTGACTGCTAATATCCTTATCATTTACAGTAGGGGGTACATTATCCCTTATAATACATGAGTGATACTCAGAGTTCCCTGTATAACTCAGCCTGCAGCCTTGTGCCTTTATATGGGCACAGAACCCCTCAGTGACTGCTAATATCCTTATCATTTACAGTAGGGGGTACATTATCCCTTATAATACATGAGTGATACTCAGAGTTCCCAGTATAACTCAGCCTGCAGCCTTGTGCCTTTATATGGGGGGCACAGAACCCCTCAGTGACTGCTAATATCCTTATCATTTACAGTAGGGGGTACATTATCCCTTATAATACATGAGTGATACTCAGAGTTCCCTGTATAACTCAGCCTGCAGCCTTGTGCCTTTATATGGCCAGAAAACTACTTGGAATGACAGATTATTATCATATTTGACACAAGGGGGTACTTTTTTCCCTATAATTAAGCCCAGCCCACACCATGTACATCCAGCATTTCTGTGCATTTTACACAGGGATAGAGGAGTCAGACATATACAGCAGATTCCATCTTGCCCTCTGTAAACAGCAAATGACAAACAGCAGCACAGCATGTTTACCTTCCCTTTATCTCGGAATCCAGTCTGGGCACACACAGGCTGACAAAGCTACTTAAATGCTTATCTCTGTGCCCAGCGGGAACCTTCTTTCATTCCCTCCTTTATTTTGTCCAGTGCCTTTTTCATGTTTAGTTGACCTTTATGGTAAAATCTGAGTATAAAGGAGATGGTATCCCGAGCAGCAGATCAATAAGTCTCATCTATATCAAATTCCTGAGTGTTTTTTAACTATATGACCTGTAGGAAGTTCAACCTCTGACCAACCACCTGTTCTTAGATCAGTATAAATACCAGTATCTTTAATGGTCCAAAAGGGTTAATGTCTGGATCGAGGGCTGGTGTAAAGTACAGGGAACGCAGGCTGTCTCAAGTTGTAGCAGGCCAAGAGAGACTCTGAGAGACCCCATTATTTCTATAAGTAAGAACAATGATCCCCAACCAGTAGCTCGGGGGCAACATGTTGCTCACTGCCCCCTTGGATGTTGCTCTCAGTGGCCTTACAGTAGGAGCCATTTGTAAATCTCTGGCTTGGAGGCAAGTTTTGGAAGCCCAGAGACACAGTTTAACTTCAAGCAGAGCCTCCTGCAGGCCAGTGGTCCCCATGGGGCTACAAACTAGCCAATCATAGCCCTTATTTGCCAGCCCCAAGCAGGGGCAGGCCAAGCCGACCGGGCGCCCTAGGCAACCCGGTCGGCCACCTCGCCTCTGCACCTTCCTCATTCGAATCACAATCGCATTGCGATACGAAGGATCATTGCCCCCACCGCGTAAGGACAAGAGGTGGGGGCAATGACTAAAGTGAGCGGACTGGGGGTAGGCAGGAGAGGCTGCCTGGCGCCCCCCAATCGTTGCGCCCTAGGCAGCTGCCTCTTCTGCCTACCCCTAGTTCCGGCCCTGGCCCCAAGGAACTTTTTTCATGCTTGTGTGGCTCCCCAACACTTTCTACATCTGAGTGTGGCTCAGGAGTACAAATGGTTGGGGATCCCAGAGTAAGACTCCGGTGTTGGATTGGGCCTTCTAGGGCCCAAAAGTGCTGAAATGAATTGTCCAAGCTTAGAGCCCAATAGGGCCTAGAGAACCTCTCTTACTCCAGTACTAATGTCTCTTTCTTGCTTTTCTATGCTCAGCTCTTCCTACTAATATCTGTTACTCTCTGGTGGTGCCTGATTGGGCCCCCCTGGCAGGGCTGGAACTAGGGGTAGGCAGAAGAGGTAACTGCCTAGGGCGCAATGATTGGGGGGTGGTGCCAGGCACTCCCATTGCAATGACTCCCCACCACTTGACGGAGCTGGTGGCCAGCCGGGTTACCTAGGGAGCCCGGTTGGCTTGGCCATGGAACCTGACATCCAGGGCCCACTCTCACAGCAAATGGATGGAGATAATGGCGATGGTTTAGAGGTTATATATAGATGGTAAGAGGGGGCTTATGGGGTTTGGGAGGGTAACAGGGGGCTTATGGGGTCTGGGAGGGTAACAGGGGGCTTATGGGGTCTGGGATGGTAAGAGGGGGCTTATGGGGTCTGGGATGGTAAGAGGGGGCTTATGAGGTCTGGGATGGTAAGAGGGGGCTTATGGGGTCTGGGATGGTAAGAGGGGGCTTATGAGGTCTGGGATGGTAAGAGGGGGCTTATGGGGTCTGGGATGGTAAGAGGGGGCTTATGGGGTCTGGGATGGTAAGAAGGGGCTTATGGGGTCTGGGATGGTAAGAAGGGGCTTATGGGGTCTGGGCCCAGCTCCTCTGGTACCGTGACAGCCCAGTGTGTTTGGCCCCGCTGTGTGAGGAGCCCGAGGCAGCCCCAACATACACAATTAAGACACACTCCACTAACACTGTGGACAAGCAGAGGAGAAATGAAGAGGAAAAAGAAACTGTTCATAAATTTGTTGGCCCAGAAATGAGCCAGAAGCCAAGCCAGGGCTGAGTAATTCTTCCTCTTATCAGGGGACGTTTTGAAGCTGGGGGTCATTTTATTTATTTCCCTTTTAACCATATAAATCTGCTTGTATGTCCTGCCAACGGGGCTGCCAAACCGCCCCGCTCGCTTCTAACGGCACGTCGGGCTCTCCCGAAATAGTTCCAGGGAAACAGCGCGTTCCGTGCCGAAGATTTAGCTTCGTGCAATTTCACTTGGATTTCTCTTTTCTGTTTATTTTAGTTCTCCCGAGCTGTTTGATTCCACCCCACCCCCCCACCCCCATGCTTCTATAAATCACAAATAATGCTATTTTATCACCGGACGGAAAAATAAAAAGCAGCCAGGCCTGTTTCTAAAGGGGAAGCCATAAATAAAAGTACAGAGAAGGCGCTGCTGGGAATTACAGGCAGTTCTAAGCTGTATTTATAGTAGAACATTAAATAACAGCCAAGGTGGAACATTTAGGGGCAGGTTTATCAAAATGTGACATTAGAGCTCACAGAAATATTCACCCACTTTCTATTCATTCCTATGGGATTTTTAGAAGTGTATGTATCAAATGGTAAATGGTAACTTTCACCCACTGATAAATACTCTTAAACTGAATTAGATAAGTAGCTTTTGGCAGAGGCAAAACTGTAATAACACATAAAATAAGACCCCCAAAACCCCCAGATATGTGTTCAAACTTTATATAACCTGGCAAATGGAAGTAGTGTTTAGGGGGTGTGGTCAGGGCAGGCACGAGTATATAAGTAGGCCCCGCCCATCACTAGTGGGCCTGGGACAGTGCAGAGAGGTAAGAGAGTGGCTGAGCTGGCGGTGAATATGGCCCACCACCCAAAACCATGGGTCTTAAACAGACCCGCGCTTCACTACTGTGAATGTTAAAGGAACAGTAACACCAAAAAAGTGTTTTAAAGTAATTAAAATATAATGTGCTGTTGCCCAGCACAGGTAAAAGTTGTGGTTTTGCTTAAAAAACTATAGTTCATATAAATACCCTGCTGTGTAGCCATTCAATCTGATAAACAATCAGGTTACATAGCAGATAGCAGATACGCTCTGTTGAGTATAATGGTGTTGTACAGAGGTTATCTGCTATGTAAGCTGTGCCATTTAGCCCTATTGCAATTGCCCCCGTAGCTACATAGCAGCTTGTCTATCTACACTATTTGTGTTCCTGTAGCAAACACACCAGTTGTACCAGTGCCGGGCAACAGTACATTATATTTTCACTTTCATTTCTTGGTGTTACTGGTCCATTAAAGAAAATGGATGCAGTCATAATGAGCCTGTTTCATCTACAGCCCCACCCCCTGCCTGTTGCCCCCCCCCCCCAAGCCACTCCTCCCAAGTGACTCCAACCGCCTATAAAAACAAACTCACTTTTCTGACTATTGAATCATCTCTCCAATTACAAATGCTCATTGGCTGCTACAGGATGAAGGCAACGAGCTGATACCTGTTAACATTTTCTCTCTTAATGCTCTCGGCTGTCTAATTATAAACGAGGGCAGAGGAATAGCTGTTAGTACAAAGGGCTCTATGCAATGCTGTATAAATGGAAGGTGTGCTGGCGTAATTGCTGCAAAATAATGATATATCCAATTAGTCCTCCCTAACCAGAACATTTACTGTATTTCTACAATACATCATTATTGCCATTAGATGCGCTACATATAATAAGTATTCATTTAGGTGCAGTGATTACTGCATTTAGATTATTAGTCCGGCCTGGTAATGCCGGGGGCCCACAAACACTCTTAACTTAATAATAGGGCCCATTCTCAGTGCCCCAAGCAATGGGCAAAGTGCAAAAAAGGGGGGGTGGGGGCAAAGGCAGGTAGGAAAGACAGGACTGGGTTGCCAATATAATAACAAACCCCCCTGGGGTTGTAAATGACTCCTAACAAGTGAGTTGGGGGCTGCTTGTTAGACTTATTAACTTTAAGTATGATGCAGAGCTTGATATTCTGAGACAATTTGCAATTGGTCTTCACGTTTCATTTTCTGTGGATTTTGAATGACATAGCTTTTTTAAAGCAGCACTTCACTTTGGAATTTCAGCAGGTATCTGGTTGCTAGGGTTTAAATTACCCTAGCAACCTGGCAGTGGTTTGAATCAGAAACTGGAATATAAACAGAAGAGGGGCTGAACAGAAAGATATAGTCAATGGCCCCCCTTTTGAAAGCTGGAAAGAGTCTGAAGAAAAAAGGTAACTATTTCAAAAACTATAAAAAAATGAAGACCAATTGAAGAGTTGCTGAGAATTGGCCACTCTATGGCATATTAAAAGTTAACTTAAAGGTGATGCCTTTAGACTCATGATTCACAGTGTCTTTAAGAGATTATTGACTTGAAATAAAACTATTTTCCTTTTTCTCTGTAATAATAAAACAGTACCTGTACTTGATCCCAACTAAGATATAATTACCCCTTACTGGGGGCAGAACAGCCCTATTGGGTTTATTTAATGGTTAAATGATTCCCTTTTCTCTGTAATAATAAAACAGTACCTGTACTTGATCCCAACTAAGATATAATTACCCCTTATTGGGGCAGAACAGCCCTATTGGGTTTATTTAATGGTTAAATGATTCCCTTTTCTCTGTAATAATAAAACAGTACCTGTACTTGATCCCAACTAAGATATAATTACCCCTTATTGGGGCAGAACAGTCCTATTGGGTTTATTTCATGGTTAAATGATTCCCTTTTCTCTGTAATAATAAAACAGTACCTGTACTTGATCCCAACTAAGATATAATTACCCCTTATTGGGGGCAGAACAGTCCTATTGGGTTTATTTAATGGTTAAATGATTCCCTTTTCTCTGTAATAATAAAACAGTACCTGTACTTGATCCCAACTAAGATATAATTAATCCTTATTGGAGGCAAAACAAGCCTATTGGGTTGAATCAATATTTATATTGTTTTTAGCAGACTTAAGTTATGGAGATCCAAATTACGGAAAGATCCCTTATCCAGAAAATCACAGGTCCCGAGCATTTTGCATAACAGGTCCCATACCTGTAATACCGGCCTCTGGGTCGAGGGAGTAGGCGGGGTATAACATGGGGTGGGACAATGATGTCACAGGGCAGGGAAATGGGCGGGATTAGGTGGTATGTACTTATAAGGAGTATTCCATTGGCGGAGAGGGTCAGGGAAGTAAGGGATTGGTTGGCAGGGCATTACATATTTACCAATAATTACACTGGCGGTAGATTTGTAATTCCGCCTGGTGATGGTAACCCTAGTAACCACTGATGTTTCAGGGATATCACAATGGGAAGCTGTCCCCGTGTTACCTATGAGCCAATATTCCTTTTATGACATCAGTGTTCACATCTAGAAGACATTATGGAGAATTTAAATGTAGGAAACAGGAGTAAGCGTTGTTGGGTAAATACAAGGTTTGTCTTTTTAAGCAGTTTGCTTGTTTTTGAAGTTTTTATTACATTCATTAATTTGGGGGAAATTGTCAGACTGACAGCGGCGGTGGCGGCGGCGGCGGCTTCCTAGCGACCACGGTGCGCTGCTAATTAATCATCTGCTCCAGCTGTGCGCGAGGGGCCGGGGAAGTGATCCGGAAAAGACGCCGATGTCGTTAGCAATCTGATCAGTGACATTCTCCCCATGAACTGTAACGGACCTGCTCCTAAATGGGTAATTAGCCGCGATGTTACACGCAGAGGGGTGATCCCCTCCGGTGAGTGAGACGCGCCGACTCCGGCGGATGGATGGCAAGTGGCATTTAACTGCCTGTGCGTGTATTCAGCATGCATCCGAATCACAGACTAAGTACTTGGCACATAATAAATCTATATATTCTGCCTGGGAACACTGGTGAGCCTCGGCTGGAACCAAAATGTGTTAAAGAGCCCCACACAACACATAAACCCCTAATATCCCTATCCCTGTAATCTGTTCCTTCAAAAAGTAGGAATAAATCCCATTTTTATATGCTGAAATCCAGCTGCAAAATAGTTCTTCTCTTTCTGCATCATTTGAAATCCTGGCAGGGGAGGAGGGACTAAAACATTGATGATACAAATTGTAACAACTTCCCCACAGCTTACAGACAGCATGCAGGAACTACATACCCCACAATGCATTGCACTGGGATGTTCCTTTCCTTATTGACATCACATGTGCAGGGGATTGTGGGATTGGGAGGAGGCAGGCTGAAGGCAGGCTGAGGGCAGGCGACTACTGTTACATTTATTTGAGTCTCAAAGTAGTCAGATCAGCAGGGGAACAGGGGGCGGGGCTTAGGGAACTGTTCCAAACCTTATTATTATATTAAAAACATGAACATTGCTTTAAATTATGTTTATTTGTCAAAGAGCTTAAGTTGTGTTTGGGTTGAGTTCCCCTTTAATAACAAGGAGGGGCTGTTATAGGCATAACTGTGCAGATAAAAGACCAGTTACACCTGGTCACCTGTTTGAAAGCAAATGCCTGATTGGTTGCTATGGGTTTTTAGAACGGGGGAAACATTGTTACACCACCCCCAATGTCTTTAGGATTTGGGCACAACAGGAGCCACAATTCAAGATCCACTGATTAAAAAGAAATAGTGGCTGTGAATGTTGCAGGTTGTGTTGGTAGTTTTATTATTAAGGCATAAAAAGATGGAATTGTTATGTGGAACATTCTGTGCTCCTAATCTCAAGGTGTCTTGGGGGTTCAATATCATAAAGTCCACAAAGGATGCCCAGGTCTAGTATCCAACAGCGACCAATAGGATGTTTGCTTTCAAGCGGCTGACCAATGAATGTTATCTGCTGATTGGTTGCTCTTGGTTACCTGGCACAAACCAGAAAAGGTGCCAACCCTACTCCCAGCAGGTCTCCCTAGACCCCATCATAAACTCATCGTTGGCACAGGGGGCCAAATGACCGAACCATCATCCTTTGGACCATTGTGTTAGTGGTCAAATCAGGTTAAAAATTCACCAAACTGGCTACTTAATTGTATATGTTCAGCTTTATTGCGATATATGAATCTACTAGCCATATGTTCTGCACCATACCTAGTATGGTTTTATTGGGGTAATCTAATAAAAGGTAGAACGTTTGCTACAGCCAATCAGTTGGAAGCATTAACTGCTCACCTGGGTATCTGCACTAGGGCAAACTTTTTATTTTAATGGGGGTTTCACCATTTTTTATTATAATATTTGTGACCACAAGGAGGCGTGAAAGACAATTAGTATTCCATAAATGCCCTATATCACATATCTGAGAAGTGACTAAAAGGTCATTATATTATCTCACGGATAATGTTCTCTTCCATCATTTATTCATTTTAATTTCCAGGATTTACTATGGGGGGGGGGTGCAATTCCTATCTATAATAAATCTCAAGAACTACGGCTCCAGCTCTCATGACCCGGTAATTACTTTCATAGGTCACTTTAAATCTATTCAAGTAGATCCCTTGATTCATGTTTAATATACATTAGAATTATAGCTCGGCAGATATATGTTCTACACCACCCTTGTAATTACCTCCGACAACAATGAGGCATCTCATGGTGAACTTTGGGGCTCCCTTGTGTGTCCTGCCAGTTAATTATATTTTACAGCTTGAAGGGTTTTATTGCGTGTCTAATATTTGTCTTTGTCATGTCTCAGAATGTGGTAATAACAAATGTGTCTTTATACAGTCATTTTAATTATACATTATGCTGTAAATAGAAAATTTTGGGGGGGAGGTTGCTGCTCTGTGGAGCTCAAAATCCAATTACTAAACTAATATGAGTACCCTACATGGGGTTTGGACCAGAAAAGGCCCTTTCTGAGTTTAGCATCACTTCTAGAAGGTCATTTATGGTGGGATTTGGGAAGAGTGCCTATTTTCTTTTCAAGATGCACCAGAAAGCCCAGCTTGAAGGTCATTTGTGGTGGGATTTGAGAAGAAGGCATATATGCTTTCCAAGATGGATGCACCAGAAAGCCCAGCTTGAAGGTCATTTGGGGTGGGATTTGGGGAGAATGCCTATTTTCTCTCCAAGATGCACCAGACAGCCCAGCTTGAAGGTCATTTGTGGTGGGATTTGAGAAGAACGCCTATATTCTTTCCAAGATGCACCAGAAAGCCCAGCTTGAAGGTCATTTGAGGTGGGATTTGGGAACAATGCCTATTTGCTCTCCAAGATGCACCAGAAAGCCCAGCTTGAAGGTCATTTGGGGTAGGATTTGTGAAGAATGCTGCTCTGTGGAGCACAAAATCCAATTACTAAACTAATATGAGTACCCTACATGGGGGTTGGACCAGAGTTCTGAGTTTAGCATCACTTCTAGAAAGTCATTTATGGTGGGATTTGGGAAGAGCGCCTATTTTCTTTTTAAGATGCACCAGAAAGCCCAGCTTGAAGGTCATTTGTGGTGGGATTTGAGAAAAAGGCCTATATGCTTTCCAAGATACACCAGAAAGTCCAGATTGAAGGTCCTTTGGAGTGGGATTTGGGAAGAACGCCTATATGCTTTCCAAGATGAATGCACCAGAAAGCCCAGCTTGAAGGTCATTTGGGGTGGGATTTGGGGAGAATGCCTATTTGCTCTCCAAGATGCACCAGAAAGCCCAGCTTGAAGGTCATTTAGGGTGGCATTTGAGAAGATTGCCTATATTCTTTCCAAGATGCACCAGAAAGCCCAGCTTGAAGGTCATTTGGGGTGGGATTTAGGGAGACCCCTGATTTGCACCGATATTGTGTAATTATGGTAGAATTACATATTAATCAATGTTCTATATCTGTTACCTTATTATGAGCTTAGGGGACACTGACCAAAGGCTGGACCTGTGATTGAACTGAAAACCACTGATGTTAATAGTTCCAAGCTTCATTGTTCCCTCAGCAGATCCCATTACTGTGCCAAATTGGCTAGAAAATACACAGTTTTTTTCCCCCACAGTATTATTTAGCCTCCCCAAAATTACCCTCTACCTTATACACTTTATCTTACTGTCTTGCCAGCCTATTGATCTTAATATTTGATTATTGAATATTTGTATCTGGTCAGGAGATATTGGGAAGATGTCAGGGGCTGTGGACTTGAGAAGAAACCAACTCGTTCCATAAGGTGTGTCCAGTGCATTGGGGGATACTTTCCCTATCTAAGGGCTCCTATTGGTCCATCAGAACAGGGTAAATAACCAGTAGGTTTAATGCATCTTATTTTTTAATATGTCTATACATTCTCCAGGTCCAAGCCACCTTTTGAGAGTCAAGCCCCCCCCCCCCTTTGACTGCATAGACTGCAGTGGTAGAACTTCACATTTTCTTCCTTTTACGCAATATATTTGCCTTGGTCTCATAACACTTAATGTAATAAGCAATTAGGCCGACCGCAGGCTCCCAGACATCATATCAGCAGTGTACGTGAATGTACTTTATTTACTGATGAATCCGAGGTGGCATTATACCGCTCTCATTTCAACTTCATATCCATTATAGAACAAGTATATATTACCCCTATTATCTCTTCCCTCGGCAACGGGCGCACCTCAGATTACATTCAGATCTTCAGAATTTATAGCTACAGCCCAAATACTGATATAAGAGGATTTACGGTAATGAAAATAGTCAAAGAGAATGGCTCACGCTGCGTAAGACGAGTTCCATACAGTAAATGAATTTGTGATAAGTATCTTTAGCTCTCGGCAATTCAGCGAGCAACAGAAAAAGCCTAAGACTGAGGGCGCACAGCCAGCTACAACCACCCACCCTACCGCCTCCCACTGACATATAAGGGAGACACTGGTTGGAGTGTTTTGGGGTGGAAAAAACCCCAGTTGTGACACTTTCAGTTGTTTCCAATTTAAGGCAACTGGGGATGGCAAGAGGTCATTTGTAAGAAAGTGGCATCAAAAAGGAAGATTAAATTTACTGGTGGGTGCTGATTTATTACGCCCCCCCCCATCTCCTTCTCGAAAAAAGAACTCACCCAGAGTAGGGGTGGATTCATTTCCAGAAAGGCTTCTGGCAGTGCCCTGACCCTTCTCTTGATCAAGCCTAAGTCCACCCCAGTCAGCCATGATCCCCAACCATTGGCTTGCCAACAACATGTTGCCCACCAATCCCTTGGATGTTGCACCCAGTGCCCTCAATGTAGGTGCTCATTTATAAATGTCTGGCTTGGAGGCAAGTTTTGGAGGCATAAAGACTATATGTACTGCCAAACAGAGCCTCCTGTAGGCTGCCAGTCCACACAGGGATACAAAATAGCCAATCACATTCCTTATTGGTCACCTCCTAGGATTGCTCCCCAACTTTTTTTTAGATTTAAATGTGGCTGGGTTGGGGAGTTGGGGACCCCTGACCTAAGCCCTCTTTCCACGCTATGGAGTCCCAGGCTACCACACAGATTCTGCCTCTGGCCGAGAGTACTTACTATAGTAGTCCTTCAAGGTGCCACCTTCTTTCATTCTCCCAGGGACCCCTTGTGCCACCCAGTGTATGGGCACAAGAGTAATTTGTGCAACTACCATACTGGGCATGCATACAGCAACCATTGTGATATACATTTTAGTCACTGGTTGGTACTTTAGACTTTCCTTCTCCTTTAGAGGTGCCACAGGAGCCATCAGCCTGATGTTCAACAGCCGTAACCACTTTCTGCTTCTACTTTGCTAGTTGAATTTTTGTTTTTAACCAAAAATGTGGCATTTTTAGTGCAGCTGTTTCACCCCTAACCTTTAGGCCAAACACAGGGCTGGGTTGGGATGAGCACCACTGGGTTAGCACCTGTAGGTGGCGCTTATGGCTGTTTCCCAATAATATAATGACAAGAACACCAGTTCCCTGAGCCCAATACATACATGGGAAAGCAGCAAGTGCGGAGCGTCTGGAGAGCATTACCATAATATACAGCTCCGCTTGCAAATCCCATTGCCTAAATACCTCCGTACAGTGTTGGCGGTGATAACCCAAGGAGCGAGTCTGACGCCAGTCTCCATTGATATTAAATACATGTCATTTCTGATTACACGACTACGGGGGGATTCCTGGCACGCAGCACATACACAGCAAATGACATGCAAATACACAGATATAAATAAACCCGCTCGCACACACCAAAATATCAACCTGCCATATATCTTCCATTCCCATTCCTGTTTCACATTTTAACGCTGGAATTTTTCCATTTGAAAAAAAAGACAAAAACATTAGCACATTTAAAGGGGATCTACTTTGGAACGCAGAGACCAGCGGAAATTCCAGTGCAAAGTGGGAAAAAACATGGCGGCTTTTGTCCTTTATTTGCCCCTTGCACCCTGCCTTAAACTAATTATATGACCCCATTTATATATGGGGCTATACTGGGTATATTACAACATAGGGGCATTTGATACTCTGCATTAGATTGCGGCTAAGGAGACGCGCTACACGGCACAGCTACACGGCACAGCTACACGGCACAGCGAGGCGCCGCTTTCTCTTTATGAAACAATTAATAAAAAGGCTTTAACCCAACATGACAAAGTATCCCCCTATGGGGAATGTGTTACCACAGTTAAAAGCTTGAAGCTAACTCAATCACCAGTGCACTTTATTTACTTCAACTGCTTAATTAGGAACGTTTCAAAGTCGCCAGAAAAAACAACAGAAACCCCCTTTTGAGTCAATGTTAATTAGCAAATATTGGTGCTAAGGTGAAGCGTCTAACAGCTTTTCCATAGAAAGTCTCCCATCTGCACTGAGCCATATAGGCACCGAGACATGGTAATGTGATGCACAGCCTTAATGAATAATGGCATAGGGCTATATTATTTATATTATTGGCAAGTACATTGCCTAAAGTCACAGGCTCCACACACCTGCAGCAGCAGTATCTAACCCTACTGCCCCTAGAGGCAGGGCATGACTGGAGGGATTTGGATGGATGGAGAGATGAAGGGAGCATGGGATGCAAAGACTGGTGGGAGATCTGGATGAAGTAATTGATTAAGGGAAGAAAGGAGGCAGCAGTAAAGGAAGGAGGAAGGAAGAAAAGAATGGTTGGAGGAACAAAATGCAGAAATGTGGATGTCGGCAGTAATTGAGATAGGGATGGATTGATGGGTGTATAAAATGCTGGAAGGAATGGGGTGATGGATGGTTGAAGGAACAGAGGGTCTGAGGAGCAGATAGAGGAAGTAATAGTTGAAGAGAAGGATGGAAGATGGAAAGAATGGATGGTGGGAAGAATTTATTGAAAATGAAAGGAAGCATGGAGGAAATAATAGATTGAGTATGGAATAATGGATCGAGGAAGATATGGTGGAGAACAAGATGGATAGACAGGAAGACATGGACAGATGGCTGGAGAAAGGATATGGAGAAGGGTGGACTTGATGGAGGAAGAAAGAAATGGAAAGACAGAGGGTGGATGGTAGAGTGCGGAATGGAGGGAGGAAGAATGAAGGAAGGCAGGGATGGGTGGGTGGATGGATGGATGGATGGATGGGTGGGTGGATGGATGGGTGGGTGGATGGATGGATGGGTGGGTTGATCGGTGGGTGGGTGGGAGGATGGGTGGATGGATAGATGGATGGGTAGGTGGGTGGATGGATGGGGACATAGAGGAGGTAATGGATGGACAGTGGATTAAGTGGAAGAGAGATTCATGAAAGAAGGAAGGGGTGGATGGGAAATGGAGCAGGCATGGATGGAAGGGGGCAGGAAGAGGAGGGAAGAGGACGGAAGAGGACGGAGGGGAGGATTGAGGGCAGGGAGGGATGGTGTCTGGTACAGATGTAGCAATGGACAGAGGGACACATGTAGAAAGAGAGGCTACATGGTTAAACAGGCAGTGTATTGACAAGTCAGGTTTCCTCATCTGTCTCTTCCTGGTTATTATATGCAAATACTGATTTCAGGCATTTTACACAAATTCAGTCAAATAAACTCGACAGATTAAGGCTCTTTTTATAACATAAAATAAAACGGGTTTTTTTTTCTCTAAACAAATCATTCATCATACACTGCTAAACTCTAACTAACTCCGAAATAAATCTCCCAGCAAAGCCGCAAGTGTAAATACAGAGAGACACAATCCAGATACAGAGCTGCTGGCAAGTAACAGAGTGCATTCCTTCTGGGCAAGAGGCGCAATGTGAGCGCATCCAAACCCTTTTCTGTTTGGCTACGGCAGCCATGAATATTCACCCTTAGTTGGGATGTGTCTGAAAATAACTATAAAAATTCCGTCCTGCTTGTAGCTGACAAAAATATAATTCCTATTCTAACTGGTTCTGATAAGAGCTGTCTTCAACAATGTGGGTCACAGGAGGGCCAATACCAATTATTACTATTCCCACTGCTACTATAGGCACCATCTCTCCCTACTATACCTGCTATCCCACAGCCCCAGTCCCTTCCCAGAGGCTATTATCCCCCCACTGCTACTATAGGCACCATCTCTCCCTACTATACCTGCTATCCCACAGCCCCAGTCCCTTCCCAGAGGCTATTATCCCCCCACTGCTACTATAGGCACCATCTCTCCCTACTATACCTGCTATCCCACAGCCCCAGTCCCTTCCCAGAGGCTATTATCCCCCCACTGCTACTATAGGCACCATCTCTCCCTACTATACCTGCTATCCCACAGCCCCAGTCCCTTCCCAGAGGCTATTATCCCCCCACTGCTACTATAGGCACCATCTCTCCCTACTATACCTGCTATCCCACAGCCCCAGTCCCTTCCCAGAGGCTATTATCCCCCCACTGCTACTATAGGCACCATCTCTCCCTACTATACCTGCTATCCCACAGCCCCAGTCCCTTCCCAGAGGCTATTATCCCCCCACTGCTACTATAGGCACCATGTCTCCCTACTATACCTTCTATCCCACAGCCCCAGTCCCTTCCCAGAGGCTATTATCCCCCCCACTGCTACTATAGGCACCATCTCTCCCTACTATACCTGCTATCCCACAGCCCCAGTCCCTTCCCAGAGGCTATTATCCCCCAACTGCTACTATAGGCACCATCTCTCCCTACTATACCTGCTATCCCACAGCCCCAGTCCCTTCCCAGAGGCTATTATCCCCCCTGCTACTATAGGCACCATCTCTCCCTACTATACCTGCTATCCCACAGCCCCAGTCCCTTCCCATAGGCTATTATCCCCCCGCTGCTACTATAGGCACCATCTCTCCCTACTATACCTGCTATACCACAGCCCCAGTCCCTTCCCAGAGGCTATTATCCCCACTGCTACTATAGGCGCCATCTCTCCCTACTATACCTGCTATCCCACAGCCCCAGTCCCTTCCCAGAGGCTATTATCCTCACTGTTACTATAGGCACCATCTCTCCCTACTATACCTGCTATCCCACAGCCCCAGTCCCTTCCCAGAGGCTATTATCCCCCCACTGCTACTATAGGCACCATCTCTCCCTACTATACCTGCTATCCCACAGCCCCAGTCCCTTTCCAGAGGCTATTATCCCCCCACTGCTACTATAGGCACCATCTCTCCCTACTATACCTGCTATCCCACAGCCCCAGTCCCTTCCCAGAGGCTATTATCCCCCCACTGCTACTATAGGCACCATCTCTCCCTACTATACCTGCTATCCCACAGCCCCAGTCCCTTCCCAGAGGCTATTATCCCCCACTGCTACTATAGGCACCATCTCTCCCTACTATACCTGCTATCCCACAGCCCCAGTCCCTTCCCAGAGGCTATTATCCCCCCACTGCTACTATAGGCACCATCTCTCCCTATGTTACATTTTAGTCACAATTTTTCACTCTTCCTTTACTTTACGTTAAAATACTGTAATAATCACTGGCTATTTTTGGCTATAGTGACAAACAAATACCATATATATCTGCTACATATATAAATTTGGTCTATTTAAACCTCAAACAGCCTGTGGCCTGAATGCCAATGTGTTGCTGACCTCCCCAGCTGCCAATCTCTGTATTATTTAGCATCATGTATCTGAGCCAGATTAGCTTAAGGGTAATGTTGCTTCTTGGAAAACAGGTGAATTCAGATGGAAACTTTAAGTGAGTCTCCTCCGGTGACACAGAAACAACCCTAATTGTCTCCCTGTGCCTCGGGCCAAACTGCTCTACGTCACTGCTGCGGTGCCTATACATTCCATAAATCGGGCTAATGAAGATCCATTTTCCTGCATACCCACGTATAAAATATTATCATTTGCACGGCTGATTACATTTATCCCATTAACACCGAATGACTATTAAAAACAGTTCCAGCTGTTTTTTCTCAATTTTATCTTGCCGGTCTCTTTCGACTCGGAACCCCGTGGCAGTACATGCTCCATTTAACGTGATTGTCAGTGATGTGGCTCTGGGGTAATTCCATGAGAAAGGCTTCGTGTTCAAGACCAGCGGTTTTTAAAGTCACTGGTGATTTGTGACATTTTCAAATGAATATAGTGAAGAGGCTGAACACATCTCAGGGATCGAATCCCACCCAATGGTCTTCTACACGCACCAAGGAGTCCCCACATCTGCAACTCAGAGTAAGTCTGTTCTGTGTGATGGATTGCCAGGCTGGTATGGGGTATCCAGTCGTAATGACCTTTGCGATGGCAGATTTCTGTTGTATTTACGTTCTGCGTTACGTTCTTTCGGCTGCTCAGGAGGAAGGTTAATAGAAATGGTTCTCCCATTTCTCAAGCTTGGGCTTTCCCTTGTATAAATGCTGTTTGTAACTCAACAATTACTTTATGTTTAACCTCTGTTTATTGTTGTATTACAGCCCAACACTGGGGAGCGCGCAGCCAGAAGGAAACACCATTGGAACTTTCCAAGGGCAAAGCTCTACATTCCCTAATAGAGGATACAAAGAGATACAATAACCTTAGTAAGGAGAGCTATGGGGGATAGCTTTAAAAAGATAAAAGCTGCTTGTACATAATAGTTCCCATTCAGGGGGCAAGTTATAGTGTCGCACAGCAAGACAAACACGTCGCTGTTAGACTAACTCTCAGCCAGATGGGTTGAGCCAGAGCTTTATCCTAGAGTAGCGTGATGGAAAAAATGGAAGGTATGATTTTATGAAGTTGTATAGGGTTTTGCCTCCCTTGAAAGAGAAACCTTTGGTCAGAATGTCTTTTTACTTATAAAACAGATATAAAAAATTGTAATTGTATCAGCCATTAAGCCATTTAAAGGTTTCCATACAGATTTAAGCTGGTGATTTGTCTCCATTAGACCAATTCTGTAGCTTATCTGCCTGTGTATGGGCCCTACCCAACAGTTAGCTGGGCAAAAATTGTGCAGATGTCATTGTGATCTGAACGTTTGGCCCTTAGGTGGACATGTTGGGGAAAGGTCTGCTCATTTGGAAAGCTCACCAATCAATGTATAGTCATATTGTATGACAGCAACCCCAACTCTCACCCTAACTGACCTTTAAACTGGGCTTTCAGTGGTATTTAGGAGAGCAAATAGACATTCTCCCCAACTCTTACCTACTCTGGCCTTCAAGCTGGGCTTTCAGTGGTATCTAGGAGAGCAAAAAGACATTATCCCTAAATCCCACCATAAGTGGTCTTCAAACTCAATTTCAGGGGTATCTGTGAGAGCTAACAGACATTCTCCCCAACTTTCAATCACTCTGGCCTTCAAGCAACCTTACCAACCAATGTATAGTCATATTGTATGGTCACCTTAAGGTAGCAACCCCAACTCTCACCCTAACTGACCTTTAAACTGGGCTTTCAGTGGTATCTAGGAGAGCATATGGACATTCTCCCTAAATCCCACTATAAGTGGCCTTCAAGCTCAGTTTCAGGGATATCTAGGAGAGCTAAAAGACATTCTGCCCAACTCTCAGCCACTCTGGCCTTCAAGCAACCTTACCAATCAATGTATAGTCATATTGTATGGTCACCTTAAGAGAGTAACCCCAACTCTCACCCTAACTGACCTTTGAACTGGGCTTTCAGTGGTATCTAGGAGAGAAAATAGACATTCGCCCTAAATCCCACCATACGTGGCCTTCAAGCTCAATTTCAGGGATATCTAGGAGAGCTAACAGAAATTCTCCACAACTTTCACTCACTCTGGCCTTCAAGCAACCTCACCAATCAATGTATAGTCATATTGTATGACAGCAACCCCAACTCTCACCCTAACTGACCTTTAAACTGGGCTTTCAGTGGTATTTAGGAGAGCAAATAGACATTCTCCCCAACTCTTACCTACTCTGGCTTTCAAGCTGGGCTTTCAGTGGTATCTAGGAGAGCAAAAAGACATTATCCCTAAATCCCACCATAAGTGGTCTTCAAACTCAATTTCAGGGGTATCTGTGAGAGCTAACAGACATTCTCCCCAACTTTCAATCACTCTGGCCTTCAAGCAACCTTACCAACCAATGTATAGTCATATTGTATGGTCACCTTAAGGTAGCAACCCCAACTCTCACCCTAACTGACCTTTAAACTGGGCTTTCAGTGGTATCTAGGAGAGCATATGGACATTCTCCCTAAATCCCACTATAAGTGGCCTTCAAGCTCAGTTTCAGGGATATCTAGGAGAGCTAAAAGACATTCTGCCCAACTCTCAGCCACTCTGGCCTTCAAGCAACCTTACCAATCAATGTATAGTCATATTGTATGGTCACCTTAAGAGAGTAACCCCAACTCTCACCCTAACTGACCTTTGAACTGGGCTTTCAGTGGTATCTAGGAGAGCAAATAGACATTCTCCCCAACTCTTACCTACTCTGGCCTTCAAGCTGGGCTTTCAGTGGTATCTAGGAGAGCAAAAAGACATTATCCCTAAATCCCACCATAAGTGGTCTTCAAACTCAATTTCAGGGGTATCTGTGAGAGCTAACAGACATTCTCCCCAACTTTCAATCACTCTGGCCTTCAAGCAACCTTACCAACCAATGTATAGTCATATTGTATGGTCACCTTAAGGTAGCAACCCCAACTCTCACCCTAACTGACCTTTAAACTGGGCTTTCAGTGGTATCTAGGAGAGCATATGGACATTCTCCCTAAATCCCACTATAAGTGGCCTTCAAGCTCAGTTTCAGGGATATCTAGGAGAGCTAAAAGACATTCTGCCCAACTCTCAGCCACTCTGGCCTTCAAGCAACCTTACCAATCAATGTATAGTCATATTGTATGGTCACCTTAAGAGAGTAACCCCAACTCTCACCCTAACTGACCTTTGAACTGGGCTTTCAGTGGTATCTAGGAGAGAAAATAGACATTCGCCCTAAATCCCACCATACGTGGCCTTCAAGCTCAATTTCAGGGATATCTAGGAGAGCTAACAGAAATTCTCCACAACTTTCACTCACTCTGGCCTTCAAGCAACCTCACCAATCAATGTATAGTCATATTGTATGACAGCAACCCCAACTCTCACCCTAACTGACCTTTAAACTGGGCTTTCAGTGGTATTTAGAAGAGCAAATAGACATTCTCCCCAACTCTTACCTACTCTGGCTTTCAAGCTGGGCTTTCAGTGGTATCTAGGAGAGCAAAAAGACATTATCCCTAAATCCCACCATAAGTGGTCTTCAAACTCAATTTCAGGGGTATCTGTGAGAGCTAACAGACATTCTCCCCAACTTTCAATCACTCTGGCCTTCAAGCAACCTTACCAACCAATGTATAGTCATATTGTATGGTCACCTTAAGGTAGCAACCCCAACTCTCACCCTAACTGACCTTTAAACTGGGCTTTCAGTGGTATCTAGGAGAGCATATGGACATTCTCCCTAAATCCCACTATAAGTGGCCTTCAAGCTCAGTTTCAGGGATATCTAGGAGAGCTAAAAGACATTCTGCCCAACTCTCAGCCACTCTGGCCTTCAAGCAACCTTACCAATCAATGTATAGTCATATTGTATGGTCACCTTAAGAGAGTAACCCCAACTCTCACCCTAACTGACCTTTGAACTGGGCTTTCAGTGGTATCTAGGAGAGCAAATAGACATCCTCCCCAACTCTCAGCCACTCTGGCCTTCAAGCTGGGCTTTCAGGGGTATCAAGAAGAGCAAATAGACATTTTCCCCAAATCTCACCCTACCTGTCCTTCAAGCTAGGGTTTCAAGGATATCTAGGAGAGCAATTAGACATTCTTCCCAACCCTAACTGACTTTCAAACTGGACTTTTAGGGGTGTCTAGAAGAGTGAATAAGCATTCTCCCCAAACTTCATCCCAAGAGATCTTTAAGTTAAACCCCCCAAGAGGTTCAGCCCCACACATTGCTCAAGCAATAACTGATATTTCATGAATACACTTCTACATTGCTCTTGGGCTATCAAGTCAGCTATATACCAACTCTGCCATATGGTGCTGGATATATAACGTATAATCACACACTATGCTTATAACACTGATAGGACTGATACATGTGGAACCTTCCCAGCTTCTTATACCAAGTCCATAAAACTTTAGACGTACTAATCCAGCCGTAAGGTAGAACTGATATGAATTATTAACTATAAATCAGATAGTTGATGTTTTATGGACCTAGAGAAGGCTGATGTGATTAACGGTACACTTTATGGTATCTATAGCTCTGTATCTGTTGTGTATTTATGGTTAATGGTTGGTTTTATGATTAATCACATGCGTTATGGTATGTGAATAGCAAAATAATTACCAAAGTTCGTGGGTTTTATACACCTTTACAGAGTCATATTTACATACGAATGGTCGGTGGCACTGTAGGCATTATAGGATGGTGACAATTGCCCATGCATTATAAGTAGTGTCTTCCCATCTTTATTTCTTTTTTTTTTACATCATTCTTCCATGGCTCCATAGAGCTTCCTTTAAACACCCTATGGCTCCTGTCCCTTTGTATGCGATGTGAATTGATGTACATGACTGACGGGCAGGAATACAAAGTCGTGTTACAGTATGTTGGCAAAATGCCCACATTTATAATATCTGCCAGGTTTTATTATTTCAGCCTACCTGCTGCTCTCTATAAAGGAAAAAAAAGCCTTCTGAAGTGTTGAAGTAAGCGGCTAAGCACTAATAAAAAGGCAAAGTAGCTCGATCAGGATGAGCTTTTCAAATATAGACCAAAAATAAAATCCCGAGAGGCAGAGCCCAGAACCGTTTCGGGGTTATCACTTCAGAACAGGGGACTATGGAAATGTCTCGTTCGGCTGTTAGACTGGTACAACATGGAATATCTGGGGTGCGTATGATTTAGCCAGCCCTTTGCTATTCACAATCAACTGCAGTGCCATTCCCATTAACTATTAGTATTATTATCCTTTATTTATAAAGCACCATCATAATCTGCAGAGCCATAAACAGTCCATTGTTTACTGCCCCAGTGAAGCCGACTGTAAGGCTCTGCTGGGGTTTGATCCCTGGACCTCCTGGTTGTTGGTTGCTCTCCCTAACCATTGAGCCAGGAGAGCAGCCGACAAGAGGTGATTGCCTTGTGTTTCCTTTCACCTGTGTCCTGGGCTTGGTAACATCACCCCAGCAGTCTTATTGGCTAGGTGGGGTCAGCCAATCAGGGCTAACTCTGCCCTATTTAAGCCCAGCCCTTCTCACACACATGTTGCCTGAACATTGGTTAACATGCTCCTGCCTTTATTCCTTGCTTCCTCTGTCCTGCCCGGTCTATGCCTGCTCAGTCCTATCCTATCTCGTCCTGTCCCGTCAGGTCTACGCCCGCTCTGTCCAGTCCCATATGTTCTATGCCTGCTCTGTCCTGTCGGGTTCCCTCTGGTCTACGTCCACTCCATCCTGTTCAGTCCCATATGGTCTATGCCCGCCCCGCCCTGTCCCCTCTGGTCTACGTCTGCTCCGTCCTGTCCAGTCCCGTATGCTCTATGCCCGCTCCATCCTGTCCTGTCTGGTCCCATCTGGTCTATGCCCATTTTGTCCTGTCTATGCCTGCTCCACCCTGTAACTGCCCCTGCCTAAAGGACTCACCTTCCCATCTCCTACTCATAACACCGACTAAAGTCCCTATCACATTACATAGTAGGGGCAGCTTTATAAGAAGCCAATTAACCTGCCTGTATATTTTTGGGGTGTAGGAGGAAACCAAAGTATCTGGAAGGAACCCACCCAGCTCTTGCTGGAATCAAACCTAGCACTTCTCAGCCAAGATATATGCTCCCTAGAAAATCCTGGGGCTGCTATTGCCCCTTCTCATTGGGTTAATGGGACATCAGCAGGAGCAGAAGAGAGAAAGCTAGACTTGCACTTCTCCTACACTTGTTTAATTGGATAAGGGTTTCTAGCCACTGGTGTTGATTTGGTTATGAGCAATGAACCCCAATTCACCATCTACCCCCACTCGCCTTACCCCAGGCCATTCCCAACTGAACATTCTGGAGTTTGGAGAAAGCCATGGTGGAATCAAAAGCAGCAGGAGTTGAAGGTACCATTCAATATTTCTATAAATATATTCAATATGGGCAATTATATATATTCAATAAGGGACGCAAGGTGACTAAGGGAGTACAACTTCTGCTTGCAGTGCTAGGGTAGTGAGTTCAATCCCAGCCAGGGCATTATCTGCAAGAGTTTGTATATTTTCCTGTATGGGTTTCATCCCACACTCCAAAAACATACAGGCTAGTTAATTGGCTTTTGACTAAACCAATGCTGTCCAACTGGCGGCCCGCGACCCCCCTCTGTGTGGCCCCCCACCTGTCTGGCTGCTTTGATGGCTTACTCTTGTGTAAGCATTAAATGGTATCAGTACTGTGATTAAATGGCCCCCTGCATGGTTCTCACCTTAGATTCAGGCTGTAATCAGGCTGTATTGTTTAAATATGTAATCCCCTGTACTGTTCACACCTTTTAATCCCTGCATTGTTCCCCCCCTGCAGAGTTCACACCTCAGGCTCAGGCTGTAATCACCCATATTGTTCCCCTGTTCACACCTCAGGAGCAGTAGAAACCCACAAATAATCCCTGCACACTACAAAAAGAACATATACTGAGGTGGTACTTCAATTAAAAAGTTTTTTAATATATAGTTATTGTGCAGACTGTAGGAGCAGTGCCAGCACTGTGTCACTGTAGGCTGCCTGTGTGTGCCATACACACAGTCATCATAGGGCAAGCAGAGTATGGCACACACAGGCAGGGTAGGGCAGGCAGAGTATTGCACACACAGGCCAAGTATGGCACAAACCAGCCAAGTATGGCACACACAGACAGGGTAGGGAAGGCAGAGTACGGCACACACAGGCAGGGTAGGGAAGGCAGAGTATGGCACACACAGGCAGGGTAGGGAAGGCAGAGTATGGCACACACAGGCAGGGTAGGGAAGGCAGAGTATGGCACACACAGGCAGGGTAGGGAAGGCAGAGTATGTCACACACAGGCAGGGTAGGGAAGGCAGAGTATGGCACACACAGGCAGGGTAGGGAAGGCAGAGTATGGCACACACAGACAGGGTAGGGCAGGCAGAGTATGGCAGGTTTTTGCTGTACTACAACCATTAATATGGGTACGGTCATGTGATAACATGGGTGTGGTTTCAAGTGGGCGCGGTTTCAAAAATGGGAGTGGTCAAAACTGGCTTCCATTATCGGCCCTCCACCATGTAGGTCGGAAAAATTCCGGCCCTCGGTACAACAGACGTTGGACAGCACTGGACTAAACTGACAATAGTGTGTGTTAATACGATAAGGACCTTAGACTAAAAGCTCCTCTGGGGCAGGGACTGATGTGAATGATGAATATTCTCTGTAAAGTCAGAGACTTCCGGCGCTATATAAATAACAGGAAATGCTGTATATACAAAAATGAATATTTGTTGCATCTACTGGGTAAGTGAAAGCAAACATCTGATTGGACGCCATGTGTGACACAGCCCCTTTAGAACCCTACCTATAAATAGAGTTATTTCTCCCTATCCAATGACCTGTGTGCATCATAAAAACACTACCTGCCTTCCACTACTAATACACTGCATTGCACATCTACTTCACAAGCTCTGACCTTCTAAAGTCTATTTAATCCACTTCCCACGCAGGCTCTTTGATCGCTAATTCAGTGAATCAATTGATCTACCTCCTGTGCTTATCCGGCTGTGTAACTGCATTATAAAGGGCCTGTGATCTGGGCATCCAGCTAGAGCGGTGTATTAGCCCCTACTGCCTGTCTAGCCAAGTGTGAGTATTGTGCTCAATACAGGTCCCACATATATATACAGGTATAGGACCCGTTATTCAGAATGCTCGGGACCAAGGGTATTCCAGATAAGGGGTCTTTCCGTAATTTGGATCTCCATACCTTAAGTCTACTAAAAATCAATAAAACATTAATTAAACCCAATAGGACTGTTTTACATCCAATAAGGATTATTTATATCTTAGTTGGGATCAATTACAAGGAGCTGTTTTATTATTACAGAGAAAAGGGAATCATTTAACCATTAAATAAACCCAATAGGGCTGTTCTGCCCCCAATAAGGGGTAATTATATCTTAGTTGGGATCAAGTACAGGTACTGTTTTATTATTACAGAGAAAAGGGAATCATTTAACCATTAAATAAACCCAATAGGGCTGTTCTGCCCCAATAAGGGGTAATTATATCTTAGTTGGGATCAAGTACAGGTACTGTTTTATTATTACAGAGAAAAGGGAAATCAGTTTTAAAATTCTGAATTATTTGATTAAAATGGAGTCTAAGGGAGACGGGCCTTCAGTAATTCGGAGCTTTCTGGATAATGGGTTTCCAGATAAGGGATCCCATACCTGTATATACACATACGATTAGCATTTTGTGCCTGGGAATATTAATGGACATATTATTCATCATTTTCCTCTTAAATGGTTTAAAACTAAAAACTGTTCTTGCTGAGCCGTACTATGTCTCAGTGCAGGCGTATAGTTTCCATTGCATTTATCAAGCCACAGCAACCAATCAGAGAACTGCTTAATTGGTTGCTATGGGTTAATACACCTGGGGAAATCTTTGAGATGTTTATTGAATTAACCCTTATGAGGAAAGCAACAAGAATATTCCTGCTGATTCTTTGCTTGGTACTTGTGGCGCGTGTCCACTTTTCATTGGCCATCTCCTTAATGACATCAGTCAGAGTCTTATTAGCCCCACCCACGAGGTTCCTGTCAAAGGATGATAATGAAGACAGTAGGGTTTCGACAGAAGTTATTCATGATTATGGGAAAGAGAAAGAGTATAATGGCAAGTCAGTTCTGTCAATTTGCCAGGGAATGAGGGATCCAAAAAAAAAAAAAGAGGGGGTGGGCAGTAAAAAACTTCTCTCAATTAAAGCAAATGATTTTCCCAACTGCGCACAGTATTCAGTTCCACTGGAGGTGAGTGGGCTGAACTTTTTGCTCCGAAGTTGCTTCATGTGGAAGTATTTTCCTTTGCCTGCAATTATCGTCAAGTAACCATTATCCTGTACATGATAATTAGTATTTGACATCTAACGATGGAGCCAGAGTAAATAAATAAGGACGGCAGAAAATCATATTTCTTTCTAGTGCCCACCCTGCCCCTTTCAAGCTGTAATTACATGATGGAACTGATGGGAATCTACAGAATGTGCTGCAGGATTTATTACGCACGATGGCAGCGGCAGCAATAATAACCCTTGCAAGGTACAGCAAAGCTACATCTGGATAATATTTATTAACCAGGGCTTCAGTTAAAGAAAATAGTACAAGAAGTTTGTGGCCCTCGCTGTATCACGGCAATGGAGGGACAACGGAAAGCAATTCCTGGCATGAAATGGCGCAAATGCACCAATCAGCAATCAGCTTTAGACGGGCTACTTAGGGTGAAGACACACAGAGCTACTAGTAGCAGCTACTTGTCACGGCTACTAAAACAGACAATGCTGATCATTTACTGATAATTGTCTGTGTGTTTTAGCAGGGGCAATTCTCAGTATTGTCTATGGCAGGGGATTTTCTGGCATTTAGTAGCCATGAAAAAGTAGCTGCTACTAGTAGCTAGATTAGTTGCCGCAATAGTAAAGCTTTATCGCGGAGGACTAGTCTCCCTGTGTGCCACTGCCCTTAGGGTGAAGATGCACAAAGCTACTTAGTAGCAGCTACTTTTTCATAACTACTAAATGCCAGAAAATCCCCTGCCATAGACAATACTGAGAATTGCCTCTGCTAAAACACACGTAGAGACAATTATCAGTAAATGATCAGCATTGTCTGTTTTAGTAGCCACGACAAGTAGCTGCTACTAGTAGCTCTGTGTGTCTTCACCCTTGTAACCCTGTTACAGCTGCCTGGTTTCTGGTTTCTATGGGTAACTGCCCCGGTGCAATTTAGCACTAATGTGTGCAAATGAACCCCACACTGACACTCTGGCATATTTCTCTGCATAATGTGATATGAGATCCTATAATGTCCCTATCTTCATTCTTTCCCACAAATAGTCCCTCTGTTGATGGAGACCCCAGGAAAACAACCCCCCCCCCCGTGGCCCAGTTAAGTTATCCAACCCTGATACAAGTTGAACCCCTAGGGCCACCTGAAAACCTGACACCTAGGAACTGCTGTCACCACGTTGGATGCAGAAAGTGCTAAAAGTTCTATGCAATATAAAGGCCTAAGGGGGAACTTGAACTCCCCATGGCCTGGGCCCACCAAGAGATACTGTTCACGCCAGCCTGACCCCGGCCTAATTGCATCTGAAAACATCAGCTTGCTCATTACTGTGGCATTTCTTGGAATGGTTTCCATGGCAACACCCTCCATTTCTTTTTTTTGTGTTTGTTTATTTATTTCGCAGATAAACAGCTTTCATTTTGCGTCCCTTCAAACTTTCTCTTCCCCCCACTCGTCTTTAGTGCATAAAGCCTGCAGAAGTATAGAAGCTTCTATGGAAGCGGATTTGGACCAACCATCAAACAGGGGCTGATATATTATGTATACTCCCATCTTCTTTATAGGACAAAAGATTGGCGTCGGCAAGAATTCTCGATGGCGTTCCGGCCGCTAATATATTAGTAATTATACACATTTTGTTTACACAAACACATATAAAGCCGCGGTCCTTTCCCTTTATACTGCCTAGGAATAAACACAATACAAGTGTCTCTGGGCTAAAGGGGAACTCTGCTTATACGCAACTTTCATCTTTCCCGCTGATGAATATGAAAATAAGGCACTAAGAATAGACAGAAAATTGCTATTTTTCCCTTTACAATATATATGGCCCTTTGTAGAAGATGCTATTGTCTGTCCCTTTGATATGGGGGGAAATAGGAACAAAGGCACTGGGGGTTTGGTGGGGACTTGCGGAAGCCTAGAAAATTGCCTACTGCTGCTTGAGACTTTTTATGGTACAGTTTTTATTTCTTTATTACACTGTTCACATAGCAAATAATTCACTTTACTATTTAAAATTGTATTTTTGAACCAACAAATGTATTTGTAGCTGTAATATTGGTGTGTAGGCGCCATCTCAGTGCATTGTGCCTGAGTCTGAGCTTTCAGCCAGCGCTACACATTAGAACTGCTTTCAGCTAACCTATTGTTTCTCCTACTCCCATTTATCTGGAGGAGTCCCTAACCGGACTTGGATTTCTTACTATTGAGTGCTATTCTGATACCTACTGGGAGCTGCTATCTTGCTCCCTTCCCATTGTTCTGCTGATCGGCTGCTGGGGGGGAGGGGGGGGATATCACTCCAACTTGCAGCACAGCAGTAAAGTGTGCCTGAGTCTGAGCTTTCAGAAGGAGCCGGCGCTACACATTAGAACTGCTTTCAGCTAACCTATTGTTTCTCCTACTCCCATGTAACTGGAGGAGTCCCAAGTCGGACTTGGATTTCTTACTATTGAGTGCTATTCTGATACCTACTGGGAGCTGCTATCTTGCTCCCTTCCCATTGTTCTGCTGATCGGCTGCTGGGGGGGAGGGGGGGGATATCACTCCAACTTGCAGCACAGCAGTAAAGTGTGCCTGAGTCTGAGCTTTCAGAAGGAGCCGGCGCTACACATTAGAACTGCTTTCAGCTAACCTATTGTTTCTCCTACTCCCATGTAACTGGGGGAGTCCCAAGCCGGACTTGGATTTCTTACTATTGAGTGCTATTCTGATTCCTACTGGGAGCTGCTATCTTGCTCCCTTCCCATTGTTCTGCTGATCGGCTGCTGGGGGTGAGGGGGGGATATCACTCCAACTTGCAACACAGCAGTAAAGTGTGACTGAAGTTTATCAGAGAACAGGTCACATGGCTGTGGCACCCTGGGAAATGAAGAATATGGCTAGCCCCTATGTGTCACTATAGCATATTCACTGAAGCACTTCAGACAATTATGCACAATAAGATGGGGCCCCCATTGGCCCCATAGCGGTACAGTTGAATACACGAGCAGTCGAGAGCATTAAAACTATTCTTATCCAGCTGGCATCCAGTTGGCATCTAATAAAAGACTTGCACGGCTCGTCTTGTGTTTGCTAAGTTTTTCCCATAATACCACGCACGCTCAGTACATTAAAACTCCTGCCAGTTTGGACGCCACCCATCATAGAACCCTGGCTCCATGCCGGTTACTAATTGTGCATATTCCATAATTGGCACTAATACATTCGCTTTCAGAAATAATATCTATATTGCCTAACATGGAGGCTGTGCCAGCTTCGCTTCTCGTAGCGCCAAGTGGGTGCGTGTAGGGAGCACAATATTGGGGCGCAGCACTGACCCCTCTGCTTTTCCATATAATCACCAGCACTGTGTTCCCTATAGGTGCAGCCTACACAGCCACAGGTTTTGCTAGGACCCATGGGTGCCTGAATGGCTCAATCACCAAATCCTGTAAATATCCCGTAAGCATTGCTAATCTACTGTAGATCAATATAAAACAGACATGAGAGTGGATACATAATTACTAGGCTTGAAATAGCACATTTATCCTCATTAGGGCTCAGCTCCAGTCGTTTATAACTGTCAGCCCGGTGCAGATCATTTACATACGCTACTGCCTGGTAGAAGGGCCAGAGAGCTGCGCTTGAGTCTGAGCACCCCAACAGGTCGGGGCCAGTGTCGGACTGGGGGAGGCCCACTGAGAAACCCACCCCCAGCTAAGGGCACCCTCAGCCACCCCACCCTACCTTTGAGCACCAATGATTTCAATTACTGATCAATACATTCAGCCCCTCTATGCTCCACCACTGTGCTACACACCTGCCCATATGCCCAGACCATGGGGCCCAACAGGACCGGTGCCCTCTGGGTTTTCCCCTGGTGCCCTGGCAGGCCAGTCTGACGCTGGAAAGGGCAATGCCCTGACCATGATGTCCTGCCAAAAAGTAATGCCTAAATCTAGCATGTACCATCTGGAGCTCTGGCAAGATGGTGCCAGGGAAAGGGACTGTAACTACGGCATGGAGCGTACAGTAAGCAAATGAACCAGGAAAGGGTGTATATTGTATGGCCACGTGAACCACACCCTATCACCAACCGTTTGACAGCAACGGACTTGTTTAAGACTTGGCCCCGTTGACTTCCTAGCCTCCTTATAGGCTGTTATTCGTATAAGGGTGAAGACACACGGAGCTACTAGCAGGGAGGACTGAGGGTGCAGGGCCCAACGGGGCTCCCACCCCAGGGGCCCTGCAGGTGCCCCCGCTAGCCGGGTCCCCTAACCCCCTCCACCCCTGCAGGTTCCCCCCTAACCCCCCCCCACAGGGTCCCCCACCTGACGTCCTCCCCTGAGCGCGCGTAAGTTTAAAGGAACAGTAACACCAAAAAATGAAAGTGTATAAAAGTAATAACAATATAATGTACTGTTGCCCTGCATTGCTACAACTGGTGTGTTTGCCTCAGAAACACTACTATAGTTTATATACATTAGCTGCTGTGTAGCCATGGGGGCAGCCATTCAAAGGAGAAAAGGCACAGGGTATTTAGCAGATAACAGATAAACCCCCATTATATGGGGCTTATCTACTAGTTATCTGCTATGTAACCTGTGCCTTTTCTCCTTTTTTCCAGCTTGAATGGCTGCCCCCGTGGCTAAACCGCAGCTCATTTATATAGTAGCTTTTCTGTAGCAAAAACACCAGTTTTTTGCAGAGCAACAGCACATTATATTTTAATTACTTTAAAACACTTACATTTTTTGATGTTACTGTTCCTTTAATGCATCAGGGGAGGAACAGTCAGCCCACCGGGATTTTTCCCGGTGTTCCAGCGGCTCTGTACGACCCTGGCTACTAGTAGCAGCTACTTGTCGTGGCTACTAAAATAGACAATGCTGATCATTTACTGATAATTGTCTCTACGTGTGTTTTAGCAGAGGCAATTCTCTGTATTGTCTATGGCAGGGGATTTTCTGGCATTCAGTAGCCATTACTAAGTAGCTGCTACTAAGTAGCTCCATGTGTTTTCACCTTTATAGACATGACCAACTGTGAACTGTGGGGGGGGGGGGGGAATCATTTGCCAATGATTTTAGCACCCTATAGGGGTCATTTCAGATTTAAATCGCCTTGTGTTTGTCTCAATAAAGAAAGCGCTTAAAACAATGCAAGGTTCCTACAGGGAAGGGGTCTTTAGCCAGAGGGAAAGGAGGAGGAGACCGAAGAGTTAATGGCTCAGGAAGGCAAATGTGTCAGCGAGCGGCGAGTGCGCAATGGGCACAGAAAAAGATTTCTCCAGCTAATCAGCCCGGTTGATTGGAAAAGTAATTCAATTCCTCGAATGCCGCCTGACAGGCTGACAAGGAGCCGGCCGGGGGGAAGCTCAATCCAGTTGATCTCTCGGCAGAGCACGAGGCGCGGGGAGAATAACAAAATCATTTTCGCTTGCAGCTGACAGGATGGCGAAGCGGCATCCAATGATCATGTGGGCAATGAAGAGCCGGCGTCCCCCCGGCGTCCCCCCGGCATGCCACAATCAGCTGCTCCCTGCCTTGATATAGGCACTTGACCATAGCAGTGTAGGAAATAAAGGGAAATAAGCCTTATACAAAATGTTCCCATTATACATTATCTTTATGCTTCTATCTAATAGAAATGCCAACCACTTGTAAGCTCTATGGGGCAGGGACCGCCTTCCTACTGTGTCTCATACCACATGGCACTTATATATATATATATTTATTGTATTTATTTATTATATCACTTGTCCTCCCTGTGTGTAATTTTGTATTCTGTATATTTATATATAAATAAAGTAATACATACATACACATTTATAATAAGTTGACAGTTTGACAGGGCCACCAATAATTCATTTGGGCATTCTCGTTACGACCCAGTCCAGCTTTACAGCAGTGTGTGTGCCGGATAGTAGCCCCCAGTGCCAAACTTACATGATCCTTGCCCCACCCCAGGGAGAAGGCTACCGGCGCTCAGGTGTATCAGATACCTTTACCTTGAGCTAGGGCCCATTTTAGGGCAGGGCAGAAAGTCCATTTGCCCCGGGGTCCCAACATGAAGAACTCATGAGACAACACACAGGGCCCCAGGTACAAATACCCTATTATAGCGTCTGACAATTCTTTACTTGTACTTTCCCATTAAACTGCATTAGGGGCTCGACTGCCAGGTGGTTCTGGGAAGCTGTGGTTCAAAAACAGCTAGTTCTGCACATTCCAGATTTTTTTGGAAATTTCTCACTCCTGCCAAACTGGGGCCACAGCCATATTGCTCTTGTACTTGTAACAAAAGCCAGAAATAAAGAGGCCCCTTTCTGTTTTAGTCTAGCCGTATATACAATATGCAAGGTGCTTAGAGGTAAAGGGCTGTGTTAGGAGAAGCTACGTCTAGGGGGCACTGGGGCCACTAGGCATGTGAGATGTGAGCTGTCAGATGCGGGCGTTTTTTTAAAAGGACTAAAGGCCATACACGGTAAGATTTGCTTGTTTGGTAAGGTCGCCAAATGAGCAAATCTTTCCCCCGATTGTGCTAATGCGATCGTTTGGCCCTAGGGTGATAGGAAAAGTCCAAAGTGAGGACCACATCAATGAGCCAATGCAGTACCCGATCTGGATACAGGTCAGGGAGGCCTGTCGGAGGGCCCCATATTGCCGAATCGTTCAGCTGAAATCTGCCCGTGTATAGCCTCCTTCACCCCCATATGTAATAAAAGGCACTAAGTTTGTCTAGTAGCAGTAACCCATGCCAACCAATAAGATGTTTGCTTTTAAACAGGTGATCTGTAAATTCTACTTGCTGATCGGTTGCTACAGGTTACTGCTCCTAAGCAAACGTAGTGCCTTTTATTACATAACCCCCTTAATATTCAAATACATAACTTCAATATTTCAATATAACAAAAGTGGATAAGTTGCACCCAGACCCTCTTTCGACTTGCCTGAAAGCCAACCCAATATTATGGTAAGCCCCGCTGCATTCTGGGAAACTGTTCCATCTATTCTCTCGTGACATTTGTCTCGGGACTCTGAGCAATAACTTGGCGGATATTAGTCAGTAACCCCCACTGGGAGCCGCAGATCCCCCTCCTGTATTTGCCGTCCCAGCGGAAACATTGTGCAGACCTGGAAACCAGGAATAGCCCACGAGTCCATTTATTCTCACTCCTGGAACATCTGTCGTTCTCATGGGATTGCTGTTCCCACACATCATTTCTTGGGGAAACAACTGCCAGTGCTTGGTAGAAGCCAAGAATGTCAATAGCTTGCCACGAGGCCCAGTCAGAGCTGTGCATCCAACTCGGGCCATCTCGGCCACCCAGTCAGCAAGAAGCATCTCTGTACACTGATTTGGAACATACACACTGCTAGGCAACTTCATTGGGAAATCTAAGAAGAGCGCTTATTATCTATAGCAGTGCCATAATGACTATAGAAGTGGCTTAATGACTACATAAGTGGCACAATGACTATAGAAGTGGCACAATGACTACAGAAGTGGCACAATGACTACAGAATTGGCATAATAACTACAGAAGTGGCATAATAACTACAGAAGTGGCACAATGACTTCAGAAGTGGCACAATGACTACAGAAGTGGCACAATGACTACAGAAGTGGCACAATGACTACAGAAGTGGCATAATAACTACAGAAGTGGCACAATGACTACAGAAGTGGCACAATGACTACAGAAGTGGCACAATAACTACAGAAGTGGCACAATGACTACAGAAGTGGCATAATAACTACAGAAGTGGCATAATAACTACAGAAGCGGCACAATGACTTCATAAGTGGCACAATGACTACAGAAGTGGCACAATGACTTCATAAGTGGCACAGTGACTACAGAAGTGGCACAATGACTACAGAAGTGGCACAATGATTACAGAAGTGGCATAATAACTACAGAAGTGGCACAATGACTACATAAGTGGCACAATGACTACAGAAGTGGCACAATGACTACAGAAGTGGCACAATGACTACAGAAGTGGCATAATAACTACAGAAGTGGCACAATGACTACATAAGTGGCACAATGACTACAGAAGTGGCACAATGCCTACAGAAGTGGCACAATGACTACAGAAGTGGCACAATGACTACAGAAGTGGCATAATAACTACAGAAGTGGCACAATGACTACATAAGTGGCACAATGACTACAGAAGTGGCACAATGACTACAGAAGTGGCATACTGACTACAGAAGTGGTACAATTACTTCATGAAAGTAAAAGCTCTGGATCTAGGTGGGTACGAGACTGGATAGCCTAAAACTAGACATAAACGTGATTACTCTCTCTATCAGTACCCACGCCGAGCCCAAAGCTCTCCAATCAAAATAAAGACTGTTTATCTTGGACTGTTCCCCCATGGGCACAAACATGGCGCCCATAATGCAAGGGTGAGGATACACAACGTATGCGACTCCGTAGCTGAGGGGAGAAGGCTGGGGGGCAGAAGGCGTGAGAGAGGGTTCATTGCCTTCTATGGAGTTCTGCTGCTGTTAATGAACCCTGTTGATAAGTAATGTTTATTTTCACAGTATCTAAATCATGAAATCATGCTGGAATGGCTCATTCAGCGCCCAGAGCATTCCTATGCTACATATTTTCATTTATACATGGCAGAAGTGGACTTTTTTTAATTTTTTTACCTCCGTTGAGAGATTCCCCACAGACAAAACCAATGTAGTACTATAAAGAGATGGTTCATTGGTCATTGGTTATTAAAAATGACTCAAGCATTATGGCAGCTCCCACCAGGGAGGCGTTATAGCAGGGGTCTGTTCCTGCTCCTATTATTTTTATTGAGAATTCCAATATTAGTCATTATTTTATATTTTATTAAACCCTCCCTGTTCCACATGAAGATGGAAATCGGTTCTCGTGGCCCCCAAACAATGGTTCCCACCTAACAGCCACTGTGGCTTTAAATATCTCTTGCATAACATTCCAACCAACTGTCTGCTTGCAGCTATTAATATCCGAGGGAACAGATTGCCATAATTATATTTCTCATTCAGGTTTGGCCATCGCACAAAAAAAAAACAAAAAAAAAAAATGCACATTATGTTTAAAACACTTAGATAACGAAACACACGATTGGATAGATTTGTGGGACCCGTGTGAGATACGAGTGAGATACATTGCGATTCGCTATGAATTTGCATTCAGTAGAAGGGTAAATATATCTTAAGAATATCTGAGTGCCTACAAGGATGAAAGATACAGTAATCTGGGAGTAAAACATTTTAGCCAAGCAGGGGTTAATCTGGCAGTTTGGCAGTCTAATTTGAAGACTTCCTGTTGGGACCAGCTGAGTGTTCTAGTTCTGCCCACTGTATAATCTGCCCCTCCCCTTTTAAACAGAGATGGGTGGGTCATAACATTTCCTGATCCTACCCACTGCTTGCCCAACCCAACCTGATGTAATAATGTCACAAAAAGGATGGGTTGACATGGTGACATCACTGGAGGGGAAGAGGTTGTTGTAAATGTGTTACCAAAGGGGAGGGACCACCCCCTCCCCCCCCACCAGGGTCTAAGGTTCATAGGGTGAACCCATCCAACCCTGGGACAACTCTTCCATTTCTTCAGAGTCTGATCCCTGAGAGTGTGTCCTAGTCTACATCCTATGAATAGTGACATCAGAGTGTTCTACTCATACCTACATCCATAGTGAGTGACTCCCTGCTCCGCCCATGAATAGTAACATCAGAGTGTTCTACTCATACCTACATCCATAGTTAGTGACTTCCTATTCCACCCATGAATAGTCACATCAGAGTGTTCTACTCATACCTACATCCATAGTGAGTGACTCCCTGCTCCGCCCATGAATAGTAACATCAGAGTGTTCTACTCATACCTACATCCTTAGTGAGTGACTTCCTGCTCCACCCATGAATAGTGACATCAGTTCTAGTCATACCTACATCCTTAGTGAGTGACTTCCTACTCCACCCATGAATAGTGACATCAGAGTGTTCTACTCATACCTATATCCATAGTTAGTGACTCCCTGCTCCGCCCATGAATAGTGACATCAGAGTGTTCTACTCATACCTACATCCTTAGTGAGTGACGCCCTGCTCCGCCCATGAATAGTAACATCAGAGTGTTCTAGTCATCTTATTGGCTTATGCCCCCCTGCACCCACCCCTGAGGTGCCATTGAATGAAACCTCTCTATATATAACAATGTAAGCAGAGTAAATCAAGCTGGCACGCCGTACCTTCCATGACATACACCAGCGAGCCCACGTCCCCTTCCTTGATGATGCAGCTGTCCTTGCCATATTCTACGGGGTACATACAATCCACAATCTCTTGGATCTGGGAGATTTCCAGGTTCTTCATGAAGTCATTGTCGAGAATCGCTTCTTTAATTAATTCCTTGGACCTGTAGCAAGAAACACATGTTATTTACTCCTCCCACATCAGCCAATAGCGGTATTAGAGTTGGTGCATATTTAGTGCCACATTTCGTCACCTTGGGCCCCCAGATGTTGCTGGACTACAGCTCCCAATAGTCTCAAGGATTCTGGGAACCGTAGTCCAGCAACACCTGGGGGCCCAAGGTGAAGAAACAAGGTGGAACCACCACCAGCAGCTCAACAGGGACAATAGTTGGTTCAAATACAAATTCTGGTATTGGGTGTGGTCTAATAACTGGCAGGTTTCATGTTAATCAGAGATAATGAGCCTCGTTAAGGTCATTAATAAAACAAATCTAGTTAAGTAAGATCATTCACATACCCCCCAATCCATCTGAAAAACCCAACGACTTTCCAACATTTTGTCTAATATTTTGGAAACAAAACAGTACTGTTTGTGCTGGCAAGGGGGAATGTATTTCCTGGTGCTCATGTGTTTCCTTTACTTTCTATCTGGCAAAAGAATGTCAGTCCAGTCTTGCTTTATGGCACTGATTCTCAATACGCAATCATCGTCATTGCTAGGTTGAGCTCAAAACTGGCCGCCATTGAAGGTCAAAGGGAATCATCGTCAAGTGGTTGCTCCTATTAAGAGGCGCCCTCACCCTTAGACAGGAGGACCTGATTGGAGACTTGAAACTCTCAATTGAGTTGAACACAGATAAGAGGCTGCACTGCTGCTTCTCTGTAATCTGCCTCTCTGGAAATGCTACAAAGCAGCCTCCAGTCTCCTTCTTCCTGATGAAATGCAGCACAGATGAACAGGACAGGCCTGTGCCGCTTGAAAGGGCTGAATGGGGGGTTTAGACATCTCGCTGCCTCTGATCATCAATGTTGCACAAACGGCATCAGAACCTTCTCATCCCTCGATTTGAGGCAACATCACAGCAAGTCAGCTCTCAATTAACTCCCAACACCCTCAAGGGTGGTTCTACAGCACAGAGTGGGTGTTGTAGTTGTGCAACATATGAGGATCCAGGTTAAGAAACAGCAGTCTATAGGGATCTAGGGTCAGTCAGAAGGGTCATGGGCATGGTCTGCTACTTCAGGAGGGGCAAATTTAGAGGGGTATCAAGCAAGTGGTGGCTGGCAGTGTGAGTGACTGGTTGCCTTACGGCAGGGATTTGGCATGTAGAATGAGTGCCGGGGGGGGGGGTGAGTTGGGTTGGAGGGCTGTGCAGGCCGAAGGGGGGTTCCAGGAACTCAAAGTGACTAGACAGGGTTCCAGCTTTGGGCTTCAGTGTTACTTGGCCCTTAATACTCATTTTACCAGGCACTTGTGTCTGGGGTTCTGATGTGCTCTGCACCTTGCACCCCAGGGAAACTCTGGTGCAATAAGGACACTATGAGCCCTCTGGCACCCACTAACTACAGGGTAAATGTAACAGGTGGGCAGGGGGGCCTCTGCCAAACACAGTTAGATCTGCATTCATGGGGAACGTGCATTCTATTCCGTAACCCACAGACCTGCACCCACAGGTACCCATCCCAAGTCAGGGTGCAAAGTGCAAAAACCCAGGGCAGCTGGCTCCAGTTTCTATCACCCTGCCAATCACAAACGTCCCTTCCTTATGGTGTAGGGCAACACTAATCCTATTTATGTGCAATCTTAGGGCCACAGTCCTTTTGTAAATGAGCCCTAAAATGTTCCTGCCTTGGGGCAGAATACAAGTGGCCTATTGAGTGTTGCAAACAATCAGCTATGCATCTTTATCTGCTCAGTTTGCCGACCTATAACCCCCACCCTGCAGCCCCCACGCTTAAACGGTGTATAACATTAATATCAGAAGTCTTTTATTCCCCACATTGTGCGCAACGTTCCGTCATTGGCACGGCATCCCGCCGGTGCCCTCCTCGCCCACTCATCATGTGTAATGGCTCAGCTATTTCATGAATATGGGCCATGTGACTGGCAAACATTCTATCAGGGGACTTCTCAATGGCACATTTACAAGGCAGAGCGAGAGCGCCGTATAAACAAGATGGGTTTTATGTTTGCCTAAAGATAGATGGGGCCGCTCACAACCAGATTGCTAACAATTTCCTTCCGTAGCGGCTGGTAACGCGGCTCATTCACACCAGAATAAATCAAACAGCTCCGGCTCTAACAACTGATACAGAGCCCCCCCCCCCCCCCGCAGAACCCTTCATCAGTTATACCTCTATCAGTCACACAGTCTCTGGGGGTGAAGGTCAGATGTTTTTAGGTGATGGCAGATCTTCCCCCCAACTCTATGCTTACCCCAAAGGGGCCACTGGCACAATTTGTTGACTACTGGTGTGTATAGTAAGTCAAGGAGCAATCACTGTGGAAGAGAGTGAACACAAAGGCAAGTTGCTGTTTTTTCATTTAACTATTTTTGAAAGAAATGTGTCCTTATTAAAGTTTGGGGGGGCTAAAATGATTTTACTGTGGGGCCCATAAGCTTCTAATAAAACCACGTTATGTCACTCATTTCATGATTAATAAAGTGCTGATACACTCTTTAGTTGAATCTATCAGTCTATCCATTATCTGTCTATCTATCCATCCATCCATTCATCAATTCATCAATCTATCTATCTATATATCTGCCTATCCATCCATCTATCTATTTTTCTATCTATCCATCCAGCCATCATCTACAGTATCTATCTATCTATCTATCTATCTATCTATCTATCATTAGTGTAGCTAGCTTTTTAGCCATAATCTTTCTATTGCATGTGAATGATGAAGCCTGACACCGGAGGTGCATGTATGTGACTTCCCCATGAGGAGTACCGCATGTAATATAACATCACACACGTGACTGTAACAGTTGCCTCCACATGCCAAGTGCTCCTCCAATCAAATGTGACCTTACAGGCAAAAGAACTGCTTGCCTGCTGCCCCCAAGGAGTGCCGAAATGATTGGCCGAGACAGGGCCCAGCAGCTGGGACTGGGGGATAAGTGGAATGTACAGTGATTCTTACAACATGTCAGTGTTATTCTGTATTTGTGTGAGTTACTGCCTCAGGGGCACAGGGCTGGGCATTGGGCTGGGCATGGGGGCTATGGGCATTGGGCTGGGTATGGGGGCTGGGCATGGGGGTTATGGGCATTGGGCTGGGCATGAGGGCTATGGGAATTACTGTTGAGCTGCTCAGCTCCGTTACCTACCTGCTGCTCCACTCATACCAGCACCGTAAACCCAATGTGACATGGAATTACATGGGAAACAAGAACAGCACGTTGGGCTTTTATTCCTTATGCTAAATATACTGTAAAGCCCCCCGTAAGTACTGCCCTTCCCTTATTCACTGGCTGCATCAGCCTCTCTCTGCTCTTGGTACTAACCCCTACCCTCTCTCTCTCTCTGTACGTGGGAATTGCCTCTGGTCACCATAGGGTTACTAACCCAACAGGTACACTTGCACTGGGAGGAACTCAGCCACCAGATAGATAGACAGACAGACAGACAGACAGACAGACAGACAGATAGATAGATGATAGATAGATAGATAGATAGATAGATAGATAGATAGATAGATAGATAGATAGAGATAGATAGATAGATAGATAGATAGATAGATAGATAGATAGATAGATAGATATAGATATAGATAGATAGATAGATAGATAGATAGATAGATAGATATAGATAGATATAGATAGATAGATAGATAGATAGATAGATAGATAGATAGATAGATATAGATAGATATAGATAGATAGATAGATAGATAGATAGATATAGATAGATAGATAGATAGATAGATAGATAGATAGATAGATACCCCGGTGCATAATGTAGGTAAGTGGGGTAGGTGGGACAGACACACAGACAGTGCCAGGGCAGATAAATGGGCAGTAGGGCAGTATGGGAATGACAGTGCAGATATTAGGAGGCAGATGGCAGTGACACAACAAGCAATCAGCGCTGTGACATCCAAGAGAATGGCACACAGTGCCCTATAGCCTGGCATTTATTGCAGGGATCATTTCCCTCACTGAGCAGTAATGGCACCGACGTCTAGACACTTTAGCTGAGGCATTAGCGCTCGGATGGATTGTACATTCACCTTCCCACTCCCCGGCCAAGGAGAAAGCAGGGAGGCAATGGGCGGATAAGCACAGCGACTGTATGGCATGGGCACAGGATACTGCTCTGTCTATACAATGTCTCGTATAGAGCAATGTGAGTGTAAGCACCTTTCTTTATAGAAAGAAACTGATCATATGCCAACACCCAGGCGATAGAATGCCCACATACTGGCACAGACTCCTTCATACTGCTGCCTTCGCTGGAAGGGGTGCTGAGGGGTGATTGAGGGGGGAACCACAATGTGAAGGGACATGGCTACAGCAGAATGGGGGAGGAGGGTCCAGACAAACCCAAAGCTGATATCTAAGATTAAAATGAACCCTGTAAAGAATGTTAAATAAACAATGATTAAGTAAATCACTGGGGTAAAAAGAACAAAATCCATGTACTTTTTTGCCATTAAGCAACACCATTGACCCCCATTACTCACAGAGCCGGTAGAAGGCGGCGGCCCCTCAGAACCAGAGAAATGGAATAGGTGTCTAGGGTGACGGATAAGAGGTCATGTTAATTATAGAGCAATTAGAGCGCCGGGATATCATTGGCCGACAGAGCCCCCCCCTGAGCCGAAAAGAATTTCTTATGTGGAAAATATTTGAATGGAGTCAATATTAATTAAACGTTATAGAGTCCGACTCGCTCCCACCGAGACCCGGGAAATGACATTGATCCAGGAGGAGGCGCCGGTGGAGAGAGTCGGAATTGTTACCAGGGAAGCAGCGGTTTTACTCACAGGCAATATCTGGGCCCCAGAGGTACCTACAAAGGGCCCCTGTGCTGGGCACATAGGGCAATATCTACTTTCTTACTACTTGTATCCCCTAACAATTGCCCCAAAGAGGCAATTGTTCTGGCCTAGTACAAGGTCAGCTGTAGCAGCTGGCAGAGAAGATCAGCCAATGTATAGCCAGCTTACATGAGTAGCTAAGGGTAAGGGCAGGGTTGCCACCTGTCCAGGCAGAGGGCTGGCTAGTGATGTCAGGGGCTGGCTAGTGATGTCAGGGGTGGGCCAGTGATGTCAGGGGTGGGCCAGTGACTTCAGGGGTGGGCCAGTGACTTCAGGCGGTGGGCCAGTGACTTCAGGGAAAAGGCCAGTGACTTCAGGGGGTAGGGCGGGTGACTATCCATGGACTGGTTGGCAAAGTCAGGGATGGGGCTATGAAAAGGTGCTCAGTAATTGGCTGATCAGTGTGTCACTCACACTGACAGTTTTCACCCGGACAGCCCTTCCAAAAAACAGGTAAACTGGACATGTGACATCCCTAGGTAGGGGTGGCCATACACTGGGCAAGTTTAGGGATAGTTAACCAATTAGGCCTCTGGCTGAAGGGGTGAATATTGGGCACTTTAGCCATCTGGTGTCCCCTGGCCCCATAGAGTGGAGTGATGAGAGATGTAGTTGCACTTCTTAATCTGCCAGTGAAACACTCATTGCCCAAGAAGCATTACCAGATGCTATATTCAATTTGGACAGACTATGGATGACCCAATAGAATCACTGCAGAGGTATTTCTGTTACATAGCTCAGTTCAGCAGGAACAGCCCTCATTGTAGTTTGTTTATAGCATATATAGGAGATGATATAGTCGCTCTATAAGGGATATACAAGTTATAGCTAAAAGCTGTTAACTTGGCCACATTTGGCCCTATTCCTGACCCCCCCAAGTGAATGGACCAGGCCATGTTTGGAGCTCTCTGTTCAGGAGGAATCTGGGGCCACAAGGATCCTTCCTTCCCAACCCATCGTTCCTCAGTCTGTGTGTATTTTCCAAATTGCTGGAGATCAATGTATATGAATGTTTAAATACAATGAATAAAAAATGGGTTCTGTGGGGTTTGTTTTATTAAAGTGGTGCTTAGGGCCCATTTACACGGATGAGAAACTCACTCTATACTTAACAGCATCAGAATTTTAATGACTTTGTTATAATTGGGACCGGCATTAACCCCAGATATGCCAGTAAGATCACTGCAGAAAACTGATTCTGAGCACTGCATTAACCCCAGATATGCCAGTAAGATCACTTCAGAAAACTGATTCTGAGCATTGCATTAACCCCAGATATGCCAGTAAGATCACTGCAGAACACTGATTTCAGGTATTGCATTAACCCCAGATATGCCAGTAAGATCACTGTAGAAAACTGATTCCGAGCACTGCATTAACCCCAGATACACCAGTAAGATCACTGCAGAAAACTGATTTCAGGTATTGCATTAACCCCAGATATGCCAGTAAGCTCACTGCAGAAAACCGATTCCGAGCACTGCATTAACCCCAGATACACCAGTAAGATCACTGCAGAAAACTGATTTCAGGTATTGCATTAACCCCAGATATGTCAGTAAAGTTATTGCAGAAACCTGATTCCGAGCATTGGATTAAACCCAGATACACCAGTAAAATCACTGCAGAAAACTAATTTCAGGCACTGCATTAACCCCAGATACGCCACTAAGATCACTGCAGAAAACTGATTCTGAGCATTGCATTAATCCCAGATATGCCTGTAAGATCACTGCAGAAAACTGATTCTGAGCTTTGCATTAACCCCAGATATGCCAGTAATATTTTACAGCATCAGAATTGTAATGAATTTGTTATAACTGGGACTGGCATTAACCCCAGATATGCCAGTAAGATCACTGCAGAAAACTGATTCCAAGCATTGTATTAAACCTAGATATACCAGTAAGATCACTGCAGAAAACTGATTCCAAGCATTGGATTAAACCTAGGTATACCAGTAAGATCACTTCAGAAAACTGATTCTGAGCATTGCATTAACCCCAGATACACCAGTAAAATCACTACAGAAAACTAATTCCGAGTATTGGATTAACCCCAGATATGCCGGTAAGATCACTACAGAAAACTGATTCTGAGCATTGCATTAACCCCAGATATGTCAGTTAGATCACTTCAGAAAACTGATTCCGAGCATTGCATTAACCCCAGATATGCCAGTAAGATCACTGCAGAAAACTGATTCTGAGCATTGCATTAACCCTAGACATTCCAGTAATATCACAGTCGACTACTGTCACATTTTATCTGAGTTTCAAAGTAGTCAGCCAGCTGCATATTTCTTTGAAATAATGCACATTGCAAAGTTGCTTGTTTTCAAAAAGCTTACGCTGTGTTTGGGTGAAGTTCCCCTTTAAATCTTGTGCAAACAATGAAACAGAAGGGGGCTAATGATGTGACAACACGGAGTTACTGTCAGGGCTACTGGCATTACCAAGACAGATCCATGCCGATGGCAGAGGGACCGGCCTGGGCACAGATTCCTCCAATCAGCAATGACTCCCACATTCTGGGAACCCGAGGCCTTGCCCGCTCTGCACAGCAACCTGATTGGCGGCTCTCCCAGCCGGGCCACGCTGCGTAATCCGATTACGCGTCCTGATTTCATTATGCTCCCCGTTTGTTGTTAACATTTCAAAACAAATGTCACTTTTTTTATGGTGCAACATATTATTACATGGCTTAATGCGCATCGATTTGACCTAAATTCCAATAGCTGCAGTCGCATTTACATGAATAGATTGCGTTCCCGGAACATCGCCTGGGGCTGCTTTGTCTCAGGGGGGGGGCTGCGGTTACAGCGCCGACGCCTTCCAATCAATGGGACCAATGTTTAATAAGAATAAGTGGTGAATATAATGCGGATATGTACAATTACATGGCATTTCTCCCTCGCTCGCTGCGGCTGAACCACATGTTGTAGCGCTATATTTAACGTAAACCGCGTTTTCTCACCTTTTTTCTCTCCCATGTATTAAGTCTTTAAGATGCTGATTTTAGAACATAGGTGCCAATCTGCATAGCAACCAATCAGCTGCACTGTTAGTAAATGAGCCCTTAAATGTCATGCAAAAACATCCCTGTGTTCTTGAACTTTCCGATGCCATTTGGTTGCACGCCGCTGCCTCCATATTCCTGTCTTAATTGCATTTGCGTTAATGATTCTTGATTCCAAAGCTCTCGTCCAAGGGCACGGCGAGGGATGTGCCAGACGCAGACAATGCGATTAATTAGCATGCACAGTGTGACTTTATCATATAAGCACTTACCCAGGGGGGACGTGTGTCTGCTTTGGCACAGGTTGGTCTAGGCCACTGGGACATTGAAATGTTAGTCACAGGTTGGTCTGAGTTTGGGTTAGTAGCCCACTGCTTGCCCGGAAGATCGTTTTGGGCATGGGGAGCTGTGGCTATTTTTCATTATTTTCTGCAACTAATTTTGCCTCCCCACCGCCCTACTGCCTCTCAGCTAAGGCTAAGTAGAATTGGGCACCAGTTCAATCAATCTTTCCAGCAACTAAACATGTCTGCCCAACCTTTTTTTGTTCTTTAAACTGGATCGTTGCATCTGCCCCCATCTGCTATAGGGTCCCGGACACGATCCCCCCAGTCCCCTATATGATGGCAGCCCTGCTCGTCCCAGTTACTATTAACCATGTAGTGTATAACAGAATCTATGGCACTGGCTCAAAGCTACCATAGTACAGATATCGGACCCCTTATCCGGAAACCAATTATCCAGAAATTTCCGAATTAAGGAAAGGCCATCTCCCATAGACTGCATTTTAATCAAATAATTCACATTTTTAAAAATGATTTCCTTTTTGTCTGTAATAATAAAACAGTACCTGTACTTGATCCCAACTAAGATATAATTACCCCTTATTGGGGGCAGAACAGCCCTATTGGGTTTATTTAATGGTTAAATGATTCCCTTTTCTCTGTAATAATAAAACAGTACTTGTACTTGATCCCAACTAAGATATAATTACCCCTTATTGGGGGCAGAACAGCCCTATTGGGTTTATTTAATGGTTAAATGATTCCCTTTTCTCTGTAATAATAAAACAGTACCTGTACTTGATCCCAACTAAGATATAATTACCCCTTATTGGGGCAGAACAGCCCTATTGGGTTTATTTAATGGTTAAATGATTCCCTTTTCTCTGTAATAATAAAACAGTACCTGTACTTGATCCCAACTAAGATATAATTACCCCTTATTGGGGGCAGAACAGCCCTATTGGGTTTATTTAATGGTTAAATGATTCCCTTTTCTCTGTAATAATAAAACAGTACCTGTACTTGATCCCAACTAAGATATAATTACCCTTTACAGAAAGATCCCTTATCTGGAAAACCCCAGGTCCTGAGCATTCTGGATAATGGGTCCTATAACTGTACCTACCTGCCTGATGGCTCTTTTGATCGCTGCTATACCAAAGTGGCAACAAGCAGTGGGGCAGCCGTTGGCACTCAAAGGCTTAACGTTGGCTACACACAGAGCACAATGATGATTACAACACTGTATTTAATTCATGATGATATCCATACATATAAACATATAGAGGCAGCCTACTACTGCTATATGGCAGCTCCCACTTCAATGTGAATAAGTGAAGGAATGTTCTAAGCACACAGCAGGCAGGTAAGTCCCAATGGGCTATGGGTTAGAGCAATGTAAATCCCGATTAGAAAGCGATTGATTATTTAATATTTGATGGAACAGTAATTAGCAGGGGCACCAAGAAGTAGCAAAAGAGCCATTTAAGGATAAGACTGGATTCTTGTTAAAGGACATAATCCGCCTGTCCCGCTGGAGGCACAACTAATTGCAGACCGGAATGAGTGGAAGAAAATCCTGATTAACGAGGAGATGGGGGCGAGGAGCAGACGCAAAAGGAAGCAAAACGTGGATTATTCTGGTACCGTTTGGGGTTCTATGTAACATTCAGTAAGAAGGCTGGTATAACTAGTCCTGGCACTATAGTCAGGGTCACCATGAGAAATAATAGGGCCCCATACTACTCTAGCCAGTCTTACCCACCTGGGTTATAAGGAAACTAGCCAGTCTTACCCACCTGGGTTATAAGGAAACTAGCCAGTCTTACCCACCTGGGTTATATGGAAACTAGCCAGTCTTACCCACCTGGGTTATAAGGAAACTAGCCAGTCTTACCCACCTGGGTTATAAGGAAACTAGCCAGTCTTACCCACCTGGGTTATAAGGAAACTAGCCAGTCTTACCCACCTGGGTTATAAGGAAACTAGCCAGTCTTACCCACCTGGGTTATAAGGAAACTAGCCAGTCTTACCCACCTGGGTTATATGGAAACTAGCCAGTCTTACCCACCTGGCTTATAAGGAAACTAGCCAGTCTTACCCACCAGGGTTATAAGGAAACTAGCCAGTCTTACCCACCTGGGTTATAAGGAAACTAGCCAGTCTTACCCACCTGGGTTATAAGGAAACTAGCCAGTCTTACCCACCTGGGTTATAAGGAAACTAGCCAGTCTTACCCACCTGGGTTATAAGGAAACTAGCCAGTCTTACCCACCTGGGTTATAAGGAAACTAGCCAGTCTTACCCACCTGGCTTATAAGGAAACTAGCCAGTCTTACCCACCTGGGTTATATGGAAACTAGCCAGTCTTACCCACCTGGCTTATAAGGAAACTAGCCAGTCTTACCCACCTGGGTTATAAGGAAACTAGCCAGTCTTACCCACGTGGGTTATATGGAAACTAGCCAGTCTTACCCACCTGGCTTATAAGGAAACTAGCCAGTCTTACCCACCTGGGTTATAAGGAAACTAGCCAGTCTTACCCACCTGGGTTATAAGGAAACTAGCCAGTCTTACCCACCTGGGTTATATGGAAACTAGCCAGTCTTACCCACCTGGCTTATAAGGAAACTAGCCAGTCTTACCCACCTGGGTTATAAGGAAACTAGCCAGTCTTACCCACCTGGGTTATAAGGAAACTAGCCAGTCTTACCCACCTGGGTTATAAGGAAACTAGCCAGTCTTACCCACCTGGGTTATAAGGAAACTAGCCAGTCTTACCCACCTGGGTTATAAGGAAACTAGCCAGTCTTACCCACCTAGGTTATAAGGGCCTAAGGGGAGCGTTAAGGTTTGGGTTGATCATGGGACTAATTTTACCAGAATTGGGCATTGATAAGCCAAATTGAGTGGGCAAATGCCCATTTTTTTTCATTGCAGCTCCATTTTAGTTGTTGGCAAGGCCCACTGCCCAACTGGCCCAGGTGACCGGCGGGCTACTGATGATGGCCCTGACTGCAGAACTAACAAGAACCTATGGAGAAATAGTGCAGGGTTTAGCAGAAAGTAGGTGGGTTTGGGAAAAACAGGGTGCTGGCTGGATATATCTGGGTGGGGCTCCATGGAGCCTAGAATAACCCATTTTTGTATAATATCTAGCAGGTAGAAGTTATTGGTCACCAACATCATACTGGTTGCTATGGCTGCTGCTAGGCAAAATTAGTTCCTATTATAACATATTAGGGGTTAATATTTTACAGCAGGGGGGGGTATCTAATTCATGCCCTGTGCTTTTCACCTATAAAAAGCCTTTGGTATGTCCCCTTTCACGCTATGAGTGACTGGACGCCGGGGGCTGCGCAGAGCTCCCACTGTGGCCCTTTCTGTTAATCGCCGCCAATCACCTTGCCCGAGGAAACGATACCCGCTGCCCATTATAATGTGAGAATCAAAGGAGGATTTGCATAGACATGTGACTCCTGGGCTTTTCCCCCATTTACAGACGTGCAGGAGATGGGAATGAACAAACTGGCTGCCATACTAATTGGTTGCTAGAGCAAGTGTCTAGCAACCAAGTAGTATGGCATCTCTAGGTATAGGTCTATCTGGGCCCCAAACGGAACTGGGCCCCTAACTTTCTTCAGTTCTACAGGATTTTTCCATGAAATGTACAATAAGCAGCGCCTTGTTATGATACAAAGTGACAGATGGCACCTTCCATTGAAACCTTTATTCAGCCGGAGGGGTACATTTCCTTAGCCGCGTGCCCCCCTCCAGCAGGGAATACATTCATCACTGAAATCTGTTTCTATTCAAAATAAGATAAAACACTTTTGGGGTAGAATAACTGCAAACTCTCCTTGGTGCCCAGCGCGTCTTCCAAGCACATCCAGCTCTGCCCCCCAATACTTTAGAACTTTTAAAGACCCCCCAACGCGTGCAGTAGCGGAATCAATGTTACCCTGCTGCTCATAGACAAACAAGGAAATCATAAGAATGAGTGTTCCTGTTATCCCATTGGACAAAGTCTTTAACAAATCAAAGAGGGGGTTTCTTTAATTCTCTTTTTTACAGATTAACTGTTTGGGAGCCAAAACATCTAGGAAATAACTGAAACAATTTATACTATTTAGATTTGCCTTCATTCATTGAAATATTGGTGTCCCAAGCCCTAGTGTATAGCCTTGGAACTGATTCTGCATTCTGCCACTAGAGGGAGCATTCAGCAAAATGTATCAGCAGAGAAAAATCCTTGGAAAATGGTATTGCTGCAAAAGGCTCCAGACCTTGCTCAGCCCGGCCTGCATTCATAATATTCCCCTCTAGATAAACTGCCATGTCCTGAAGTGGATTGGCTCCATCTGAATCTGTGGTGGAGGATGCGGATAAGAGAGACCTAGCAGATCATTTGTATGCAGTCTAGGCAAGAATGGGGTGAGGTGGTTTAGACTAGTTCAGTCTTCCGGCCAGTGGTGTAACAATGCAGTGCCTGGCCCCCCTGAAAAAAAATCTTCAGAGGGGCTTATTATGCACAGACAGGCGCAGCCAACTCCGCCACCACCCGCCATCTTGCCTGCTCATGTCCCCCACCTCCTCTTAGGTAGTAGAGCAACTGGGGAGGGGGTATTTCTATACTATAGGAATCAGACCCTGCAGTCTGAACCCCCATTCCCAAGGTTCCCCAGTCTGCTTCCTCTATAGTTACGCCATTGCTATCAGCCCAACTTCAGGGCAAGTACAGCCAGCTCTGTTTTACCAGATCATCGATGGTCCCTTTATATGGAAGTCAAGACTGAAACATTCTGCCAATGACCCAGATGACAGATGGGCCGGAACTGGCAGTAGAGGCACCTGCATAGGGGGCAGCCATTGTATAGAGAATAATAGTGTTGTTAGACATGGAGGCCACAGATCTGTCCCTATGCCTTTGGCTTTGGCTTCTTTCAGCTCCGTATTTTGGTTACCAGTGCAACTGATGCTGCCTGGACATATGCATGGGTTCCCTTTGGCTGCTGTTAGACATCTATAAAGAGACTGCGGCGGAGCAGAGGGTGAGACACAGCATGGCAGCAATGAGCAAGCGCCTGGTTATAAATTGCCTAAGTGTGTCATTCCGATGGAAACCTTTCATTCCGCATCTCCGTATCGTTAACCTTCGCTGCATTTCCCTTCCAATCTATCATGTACCCGCGGTAATCACGCCGCCGATCTGAATCATTATTAAAAGAGAGGCATTAGCACCTATCACAGGCCCTTTATTCTGCAATCTCTGAATGAATAGCCATGGCCGCAGTGTTATATCAGTCTCTGCCGCGCTCACAGGGAGAATGAGGCCTCCCCATCTCACAGCCACCAATATTGCCGGTTAGCGCCTTGACGGAAAGGAATTTCTCTAGGCATATTAGGTACCTACCTAGTGCTACCAACCCCTATTTCTGTAGGGAAATGAGAGCAGAGCAGGCAGTAACCCTTCCAACACTTTCCCCTGTCTCTGCCCCTATATATTAGGTACCTACCTAGTGCTACCAACCCCTATTTCTGTAGGGAAATGAGAGCAGAGCAGGCAGTAACCCTTCCAACACTTTCCCCTGTCTCTGCCCCTATATATTAGGTACCTACCTAGTGCTACCAACCCCTATTTCTGTAGGGAAATGAGAGCAGAGCAGGCAGTAACCCTTCCAACACTTTCCCCTGTCTCTGCCCCTATATATTAGGTACCTACCTAGTGCTACCAACCCCTATTTCTGTAGGGAAATGAGAGCAGAGCAGGCAGTAACCCTTCCAACACTTTCCCCTGTCTCTGCCCCTATATATTAGGTACCTACCGAGTGCTACCAACCCCTATTTCTGTAGGGAAATGAGAGCAGAGCAGGCAGTAACCCTTCCAACACTTTCCCCTGTCTCTGCCCCTATATATTAGGTACCTACCTAGTGCTACCAACCCCTATTTCTGTAGGGAAATGAGAGCAGGGCAGGCAGTAACCCTTCCAACACTTTCCCCTGTCTCTGCCCCTATATATTAGGTACCTATCTAGTGCTACCAACCCCTATTTCTGTAGGAAAATGAGAGCAGGGCAGGCAGTAACCCTTCCAACGCTTTCCCCTGTCTCTGCCCCTATATATTAGGTACCTACCTAGTGCTACCAACCCCTATTTCTGTAGGGAAATGAGAGCAGGGCAGGCAGTAACCCTTCCAACACTTTCCCCTGTCTCTGCCCCTATATATTAGGTACCTACCTAGTGCTACCAACCCCTATTTCTGTAGGAAAATGAGAGCAGGGCAGGCAGTAACCCTCCCAACACTTTCCCCTGTATCTGCCCCTATATATTAGGTACCTACCTAGTGCTACCAACCCCTATTTCTGTAGGGAAATGAGAGCAGGGCAGGCAGTAACCCTTCCAACGCTTTCCCCTGTCTCTGCCCCTATATATTAGGTACCTACCTAGTGCTACCAACCCCTATTTCTGTAGGGAAATGAGAGCAGGGCAGGCAGTAACCCTTCCAACGCTTTCCCCTGTCTCTGCCCCTATATATTAGGTACCTACCTAGTGCTACCAACCCCTATTTCTGTAGGGAAATGAGAGCATGGCAGGCAGTAACCCTTCCAACACTTTCCCTTGTCTCTGTACCTACTATACACATTACTTCCAATCTCTGACACCCAGTGACACCCGGCTGCTTCCCTGACTGTACATAGAAGTCCCTTTACCTATGGAAAAAAAAAATCAAATCCAATTTATGCAACTTAATAGCATTGAGTCTGAATTTCCCTATCAAACCGGGCCCATGCTGCTGTCTGGGGCTGATAAGAGGCCGGCTCTGGTGACGGCAGTGTATAGCAGGGCACGGCTGAATAATGGACTTGGCGCTCAGCCTGGCCCACAATAACAACCTGGTGAGCAAAGAGCGACACATCTGTACTGGGAGAGCTGCTTCCAATGTACTCAGGGAAAAGGCAAAGCAAAGCCAATCCCTACATTCCTGCACTATCTGACTGTCACTCATTGCTTATTAACCACAGACTGCCTAGAAATTGCTTTGTACAAAAGTCACCTGCAGTACCATATTATTCATTGGTGGCGCTGTTCCATGGCAGCCTATGGGAAAGATACACCTCCTGGTAGAAATGGTAGTGCAAGTACTGTATCTCCTGATTCTAAACAGCACATAAATAAACTTGCAAATAGGTGGCTACGCTTGGGCACTAATTTGACCCCTTTAAGACCAAGCTGCCAGCATATCTGCCCATGTATAGGCCACAATAGATGCAACCGTTGGTCCTGGGCTTGGGGTCTGCCAAGCCAGCCTGTATACCCAATTAAACCGCAAGACACAGACAGAGCAGCTCAAGGGCACAGTGAAGGAATTTATTTCCCAAAACTTAAAAACAGTAAAAAATGAAAATATTCAGAGGTATAATTTTACTTTCATTTCAACTGGTTTATCTCCCCTTTAATTTTATCTCTCTATATTGGAAGCACATTTTGCCATACAGGCTGCTTTGCAGGAAATGAGAGCGTTTGCTTATCTCACGTGGCGGCGGCGGCTTTCCTCTGACTCTCACTGCCGCGCCAACTCGTCAAGGTGCCCATCTTATGGCCTCATCCTATTACAGCCCTGCTGGCACAGATCAGCGTGTTATATACTGGCGCCCACTGTGCTGAAGGGACCGAGTGGCATCACCAAGCCTGATGCAGTGTTTAGACAGCTGCCAACACCTTGTCGCTTTTAGTGATCTAAGGGCTCTGGCACACGGGGAGATTAGTCGCCCGCGAACAGGTAGTTTTGTCGCTGGCGACTAATCTCCCCGTGTGCCAGAGCCCTAAGGGTGAAGACACACAGAGCTACTAGTAGCAGCTACTGTCACGGCTACTAAAATAGACAATGCTGATCATTTACTGATAACTGTCTCTACCTGTGGTTTAGCAGAGGCAATTCTCTGTATTGTCTATGGCAGGGGATTTTCTGGTGTTTAGTAGTTGTGAAAAAGTACCTGTACTTGATCCCAACTAAGATATAATTACCCCTTATTGGGGCAGAACAGCCCTATTGGGTTTATTTAATGGTTAAATGATTCCCTTTTCTCTGTAATAATAAAACAGTACCTGTAATTGATCCCAACTAAGATATAATTACCCCTTATTGGGGGCAGAGCAGCCCTATTGGGTTTATTTCATGGTTAAATGATTCCCTTTTCTCTGTAATAGAACAGCCCTATTGGGTTTATTTAATGGTTAAATGATTCCCTTTTCTCTATAATAATAAAACAGTACCTGTACTTGATCCCAACTAAGATATAATTACCCCTTATTGGGGCAGAACAGCCCTATTGGGTTTATTTAATGGTTAAATGATTCCCTTTTCTCTATAATAATAAAACAGTACCTGTACTTGATCCCAACTAAGATATAATTACCCCTTATTGGGGGCAGAACAGTCCTTTTGGGTTTCATTACTGTTACTGGATAATGGGTCCCATACCTGTACTTGACTTGATCCCTAGTATTGCCTGTTCCTGACTGCCTCATACACTCCCTGACCCACCAACTTGACATGGACTTTGGGCCTGTTAACCCCTTCTATGCCTTCTATGCCTTGGGGCAGAACAGCCCTATTGGGTTTATTTAATGGTTAAATGATTCCCTTTTCTCTGTAATAATAAAACAGTACCTGTAATTGATCCCAACTAAGATATAATTACCCCTTATTGGGGGCAGAACAGCCCTATTGGGTTTATTTCATGGTTAAATGATTCCCTTTTCTCTGTAATAATAAAACAGTACCTGTACTTGATCCCAACTAAGATATAATTACCCCTTATTGGGGCAGAACAGCCCTATTGGGTTTATTTCATGGTTAAATGATTCCCTTTTCTCTGTAATAATAAAACAGTACCTGTACTTGATCCCAACTAAGATATAATTACCCCTTATTGGGGGCAGAGCAGCCCTATTGGGTTTATTTAATGGTTAAATGATTCCCTTTTCTCTGTAATAATAAAACAGTACCTGTACTTGATCCCAACTAAGATATAATTACCCCTTATTGGGGCAGAACAGCCCTATTGGGTTTATTTCATGGTTAAATGATTCCCTTTTCTCTGTAATAATAAAACAGTACCTGTACTTGATCCCAACTAAGATATAATTACCCCTTATTGGGGGCAGAACAGCCCTATTGGGTTTATTTAATGGTTAAATGATTCCCTTTTCTCTATAATAATAAAACAGTACCTGTACTTGATCCCAACTAAGATATAATTACCCCTTATTGGGGCAGAACAGCCCTATTGGGTTTATTTAATGGTTAAATGATTCCCTTTTCTCTATAATAATAAAACAGTACCTGTACTTGATCCCAACTAAGATATAATTACCCCTTATTGGGGGCAGAACAGTCCTTTTGGGTTTCATTACTGTTACTGGATAATGGGTCCCATACCTGTACTTGACTTGATCCCTAGTATTGCCTGTTCCTGACTGCCTCATACACTCCCTGACCCACCAACTTGACATGGACTTTGGGCCTGTTAACCCCTTCTATGCCTTGGCCTCTTGCTGGCGGCCCTTGATCCCAGCATAGCTGCCCCACCACACATAGCTGCCCTCCCTGGTACTTTTGGCACTGACGGATGGAACCAATTTGTACAGAAGCAGAAGGGAGATCTTGGAAGACAATAAAAGAAACGTCAGCCTTGGGCCATTGGTCGGAGCCCAGTTGCACAACGGTACCGGTACCAGTGTGATGGGGCAATGAGAACTTCTTACCATGAAGATTTTGTGAAACTGTAACAATTCTCTGACCTCAGTGCTGATAAATGTGTCTGTTCCGCTGAGCCCAGATGGTACCATTTATACATCCCTCTGCCAGAATGTGGGTTTGTCTCAATAAACATCTGTCAGCGCAGAAACCGTTCTCTTTTAGCGGAAATTGCCTTTATAATGACTGTGCAGCCTGAATGCCCCCAGGACTTACCCACCTTCTGCCCCCTCTCAGCGCGGCACCGCCCACATGTGACCAACCGGGGCACCTGTTCCTTTAATAACTAATTGCACATTACTTGCCATCCAAGGTACAAGTCATTTAATCGCAGACAAATTAAGGCTCGTTGCGTGCTGCGTGCCGTGTTTATAATCATCGTATGAAAATGCGAAATGTGCAAATTGAATCCATAATTTATTGCCGAGTGGCGCGCGGGGAGATCCAGGGGGCACTGCAGTCACGGAGCACAGGTTTATTTGCTTTCTATAAAGTTATCTCCGCTCAGGTTCCAAGCGACTGCAAATGGAAAGTAACTCACTCCCCTTGTCTTGTACCTGCAATTATTATTATTAACATTTATTTATAAAGCGCCAACATATCCCGCAGCGCTGTACAATAAGTGGGTTCCATACATTGGACATACTGAGTAACATATAAAGCAATCAATAGAGAGCCCTGTCCAATCATGACTGTGTTCCACTAGATAGGGCAGCCCTGCTAAGTGCATTTATTAGAAGTGGTCCCAAATGTGCAGTTATTTTAGGTATATATATATATATGTGTGTGTGTGTGTGTGTGTGTGTGAAACTGACCAATCAAATAAATCACCTACTCTCTGTTTGCCCAACTGCCACATAAGCAAACCAAAGACTATGTTGGTCCATTTGGCTACCAGCCTGTATAGCTAATTCTCTGCCCATGGATAGGGTGACCAACTCACCACTTTAATACTGGCCACATATTGAATCCATATCCTGCATGACTAATTAGCAATTTTTTTAGATGCATGCTGCAGACTATACTGATTTTTGTGCAGCCATGCAGCATGCAAGTAAATGAATTGCTAATTAGTAGGGATGTGCCGAATCCAGGATTCAATTCCGGATTTGGCCTTAGCTATGCAGGGTCAGACTGGAGGGTGCAGGGCCCACCGGGGCTCCCCCCCAGGGGCCCTGAACCCGCTGGGGCCCCCCTAACCCCATTGCAGGGTCCCCCACCCGACGTCCTCCCCTGAGTGAGCGTAAGTTTAACGCGCCAGGGGAGGAATGGTCGGGGCAGGGGGAGCGCCGGCAAGGGTTGGGTCTGGGCCGCCGGGGCCCACCGGGATTTTTCCCAGTGTCCCAGCGGCCCAGTCCGACCCTGTAGCTATAAGGATGAGGATTCCATACGTGGCTGGTATTAAAGTGGTTGTCCACCTTTGAGTTAACTTTTAGTATGATGTAGAGAGTGACATTCCGAGACAATTTGCAATTTAATTATTTCAATAATTGTTCAGCAACTCTCCAGTTTGGAGATATAACAGCTATCTGGTTGCTAGGGTCCAAATTACCTTGGCAACCAGGGAGTAGTCTGAATGAGAGACTAGTATATGAATAGGAGACGGACTGAATAGAAAAAAAAATTATAAAAAGTAACAACAAAACTCACAGAGCAATAGTATTTTGGCTGCCGGGGTCAGTGACCCCGATTTGAAAGTTACAAAGAGTTTCAAGAGGAAGGCAAATAATTCAAAACTATAAAATATAAATAATGAAAACCAATTGAAAAGTTGTTTAGAATTGTTCATTCTATAACATATTAAGAGGGGTGAGGTGGCCACCCCCTCCATGGAGTGTCTGATGGTAGAGCCAATGTTTCCATGGCTGCAGCCCTCCCCCTCTCTATCCCAAGACAGACTTGGTGGTTCCTTATGGCAAGGAAGAACAAACAATGAAAACTCAGATTGGGGTGAAATTAATGAACCACTTAGCAAATAAATCCCTTTATTCCCCCATAGCAAAGGGGGGGAACTTAGATGTAAAATCGTAAATCAACTACTTCCCCCATTGACGTTGTCCTTCCTGCCCACCGACCAGCACCGGTTCCTACAGAGCCCCAGTGCAGTTGCTATGGCTGCAATACATGGCAACAGCACTTCTGAATGAAACATGCAGCTGGTTTGCCACGAGATGAAGAACATATCAGTTGCTCAATGGATACGGCAGCTTAGGAAGAAAGGGTTTCAGCCAAAGTGACCTCCAATGGAACAACACGGGCGGCTGTCCGGGTCACAGGGTCTATTAAGTGCTTGTAGTGCTGCTGTCTGGTGTCATGAGCCCCTTTCACGTAAGGGAACAGATACAGACGCAATACCCATTGTATAGAGAGGAGAGCACCGGTATCATCAGTTCGGGTCATTTCATTTGTTATATGAATAAAATCCATTTCTTCTCTGGTCTAAGACTCTGCTTTGCAATCTGAAATGTAACAATAGTTCCATATCCAAAGCATATATATTTTTTCACCAGTAGGTGGTGCCCTTCAATTGCCGTCTATGGAGAATGCCTTTGCCAAGCCAAGCTCTATGGCAATTCCCACTCATACAGATGTTTAGGAAAGCAAAATAATGTGTTTTTTTTGGAAAACCAGCCTTACATATAAATAGCTTTATAAATCCTTAGGGTAACAAGTAATCTTAACCCTTTCATTGACACCTGATATGAAATAATATATCTACTTGGCCCCTTCCCTTCTGCTGTCACTGGGCTTCTGGGAGTTGTAGTCCAGCAACGTCAAGAGGGACACGGAGTAAATCTGCCTGGCTAAAGGATGCTGCCTAGATGATAAGCGATGGAATTTAGCAATCAGCAGGAAAGGGGCCTAATGGCCACTTGAAAGCTTCAGCAGTTGTATTATTTAAAGGGAAACTCCTCCCAAACACAACTTCAGCTTTTTGAAAAGTAAAAATAATTTCAAGCACTTTTGTTACAATCAGTGTTTTAGTCTCTCCTCCCCTGCCAGGATTTCAAATGATGCAGAAAGGGAAGAGCTGTTTTGCAGCTGGATTTCAGCATATAAAACTGTATTTATTCATACTTTTTTAAAGAAACAGATTACAGTGAGAGGTGTATTAGGGGGTTCGGAAGCCGGAGATTCCTTTAACCCTATAATGGTGGCAGAAGGGTATAGATAATTCTGTATCTCAGTGGAAGGAGAAGAGGGGACAGAGACAGTTCTATAAAGAGAGACTCTGTGTATGGCAGCAGATGGATCAGTTTGCATCAAACCCAACACAATATGTGCCGTGTCCCCAAGGTGTTTGGAGGGTAATGAAAGCGCTCAGTACTGACGCTGCCTGGGAAGCGCTGCCCAACCGGAATGCTAATGTCACAGTGCAAAGCCCTCCATCATAGCCTGCCTGGGGCACGGGCAGCACAGCGCTTTATAATGGATATGTGTGAAAGGATATGTGCCGGGCACTAACAGGGCTGTGCGGGGGGAGGGGGGGCACCTCTATGTGTTATGTACAATCTCCCAGAATCCTTAGGTGGGCTCACAAGTTGCCTGTTGGTATAGTATCTCTCTGTACAGGCTATGAGCAAATTAGGGGGCTGTTCCTGCTGAATTGTGCTTAGTACAGGGGAATCCCTATGTGCCATAGTTTTATGGTATCTCTCTGTACAGGCTATGAGCAAACTTAGGGGGCTGTTCCTGCTGAATTGTGCTTAGTACAGGGGAATCCCTATGTGCCATAGTTTTATGGTATCTCTCTGTACAGGCTATGAGCAAACTTAAGGGGCTGTTCCTGCTGAATTGTGCTTAGTACAGGGGAATCCCTATGTGCCATAGTTTTATGGTATCTCTCTGTACAGGCTATGAGCAAACTTAAGGGGCTGTTCCTGCTGCATTGTGCTTAGTAGTAGGGAATCCCTATGCTGCCATAGTTTTATGGTATCTCTCTGTACAGGCTATGAGCAAACTTAGGGGGCTGTTCCTGCTGAATTGTGCTTAGTACAGGGGAATCCCTATGCTGCCATAGTTTTATGGTATCTCTCTGTATAGGCTATGAGCAAACTTAGGGGGCTGTTCCTGCTGAATTGTGCTTAGTACAGGGGAATCCCTATGTGCCATAGTTTTATGGTATCTCTCTGTACAGGCTATGAGCAAACTTAGGGGGCTGTTCCTGCTGAATTGTGCTTAGTACAGGGGAATCCCTATGCTGCCATAGTTTTATGGTATCTCCCTGTATAGGCTATGAGCAAACTTATGGGGCTGTTCCTGCTGAATTGTGCTTAGTACAGGGGAATCCCTATGCTGTCATACTTTCATTATATCTTTCTAAGCAAGCTTAGTGGGGCTGTTCCTGCAGACAGACAAGCTTACCATCATTGTTTATCATGATTTTTAAAGCTTACTTGCAACTAATATTAAGCAACTCCCAGCCCCCTGAGTACATCTCTGCCGACTTGTTTCCTATTGGGATGCTGGGAGTTCCCAGACAGCTAGGGGGGCCACAGTTGGCCGCTCTGATCTTATCTGATTGGGTTAATGAATTTAAGGGGTTATTTTCTCCCGTTGGCATCAGATTGCTATGTGCTTAATGCAGCGACGCTGGCAGCCCAACTGCTAATGCTTTCAGTGTAAAGGCGAGAGAAGGCGCAGGATTCCTTCCCAGAGCCCGGCCCGGCACAGCCGGCAGAGTGGAACTAATATATGTGATGTTGTGCGGTGACAGTAACTCCGGAGGGGACAAACTGGCAGCTCCGATGATTCATCTCAGAAACTTTCCCCTGCCCATACCGGGCGCTCCTTCCCCAGCTGCCTGCTGCCTTCCATCCCTGCGCTTTTTGCTTCGGAATTACTGTTGTTCCAAAAACACTGAATATCAAATAAGCCCTGACTTCAAATCTCTGACTAACTGACCCTCCCAAATCTTTCTTTCCCCATCTGGTCTTCAGGCTAGGCTTCCTAACCACTAACTCTATTCTGACTCGCTCCAACCTTCCTCTCACCTCCCATAGCTCTCCTATTGTGTAGCAATTACCTACCAGGAATCCAGAATGAAAATAAGTCCACAAAACATAGTCCAAATGGCAAATACAGGGACGGACTAGAGTACTTGGGGCCCACCAAAAAACATGGCTTCAAAGGCGCCCCAAATACTCATGGAAAAAGAGGCCAATGGTCACGCGCTTGCAGTGTTCAACGTCGTGTGAACTGGTGCAGGTCAGGTCTGTACAGAGAGACACCATAAAACTATGGCACATAGGGATTCCCCTGTACTAAGCACAATTCAGCAGGAACAGCCCCCTAAGTTTGCTCACAGCCTGTACAGAGAGATACCATAAAACTATGGCACATAGGGATTCCCCTGTACTAAGCACAATTCAGCAGGAACAGCCCCCTAAGTTTGCTCATAGCCTGTACAGAGAGATACCATAAAACTATGGCACATAGGGATTCCCCTGTACTAAGCACAATTCAGCAGGAACAGCCCCCTAAGTTTGCTCATAGCCTGTACAGAGAGATACCATAAAACTATGGCACATAGGGATTCCCCTGTACTAAGCACAATTAAGCAGGAACAGCCCCCTAAGTTTGCCCATAGCCTGTACAGAGAGATACCATAAAACTATGGCAGCAAAGGGATTCCCCTGTACTAAGCACAATTCAGCAGGAACAGCCCCATAAGTGTGCTCATAGCCTGTACAGAGAGATACCATAAAACTATGGCACATAGGGATTCCCCTGTACTAAGCACAATTCAGCAGGAATAGCCCCCTAAGTTTGCTCATAGCCTGTACAGAGAGATACCATAAAACTATGGCACATAGGGATTCCCCTGTACTAAGCACAATTCAGCAGGAACAGCCCCCTAAGTTTGCCCATAGCCTGTACAGAGAGATACCATAAAACTATGGCACATAGGGATTTCCCTGTACTAAGCACAATTCAGCAGGAACAGCCCCCTAAGTTCACTCGTAGCCTGTACAGAGACAGAAAAAGGCATGATGGCAGCTCCCACCCATCTCCATAAGTAGAAGAATATAAAGAAGAAGGTGTATTCCATGATCACTATAAGCTGAGCCTTCATATTATACTAATAAAGTTAGAGACACATGACTGGAATAAACTCTGCCTTGAAATAGGATCTATTTTATCTGCCAGCAGCGAAATTGATGATTACCTTCCTCTTTTAATTAATGCCCCTGTCCCCCAGGCTTCGTGGCTGTGTCTCTTTCCCATCCTGTTCCCTTTGCCGAATACACGCTCATAATCCAAACAGTTCGGGGAGGGGGGGATCTTGGCCGGGGTGTAGTAATATTTGGTAGCTTATCCTTATCCAGAGTATTTGCAATTATATTACATATTTCATTGCACAAAGGAAGTATTAGATTGGTGCCAGTCTTGGCCTAAGGAAATAATTATTAATTTAAAATGAAGTGTATTGGAAACAATTAGCAGCGGCTAAGCATGTACAGGTATTGGACCCGTTATCCAGAATGCTATGGACCAAGGGTATTGCGGATAAGGGGTCTTTGCGTAATATGGATCTCCATACCTTAAGTCTACTAAAAAAAACAATACAATATTAATTAAACCCAATAGGGCTGTTCTGCCCCCAATAAGGGGTAATTATATCTTAGTTGGGATCAAGTACAGGTACTGTTTTATTATTACAGAGAAAAGGGAATCATTTAACCATTAAATAAACCCAATAGGGCTGTTCTGCCCCCAATAAGGGGTAATTATATCTTAGTTGGGATCAAGTACAGGTACTGTTTTATTATTACAGAGAAAAGGGAATCATTTAACCATTAAATAAACCCAATAGGGCTGTTCTGCCCCCAATAAGGGGTAATTATATCTTAGTTGGGATCAAGTACAGGTACTGTTTTATTATTACAGAGAAAAGGGAATCATTTAACCATTAAATAAACCCAATAGGGCTGTTCTGCCCCCAATAAGGGGTAATTATATCTTAGTTGGGATCAAGTACAGGTACTGTTTTAATTAAAATGGAGTCTATGGGAGACAGGCATTCCGTAATTCAGAGCTTTCTGGATAATGGGTTTCCGGATAACAGATCCCATACCTGTACCAGAGAGCTCACAGCCATGGTGAGAGGATCCATTGGCAAAGGCCAGTTCTTATTTCTTGTTTCTTAACATGAAAATCATTTCATTTGGCCTAGATAAGGGACAGGATATTTGGTATGAATGCAGTACATTGCCTTTCCCATTCTCACACACCCCCACACTCCTCTGCCGGTTCCCACACTGGCGGCCGAGCTGCTAATTACAGAAGTTTGGAAGTGACAGGCGAATGTTTGCAGTCCCCGCAGCGCCGCGTTTGGGGGAGAGACGGGCGAGACGATCATGTTCTTTTCACTGCAAATTCGCCACGGCCTCCCCTCCCCAGCGCCGAACTGCACTCATTCTCCTTAAATGGGCAAAATATTACTATAGAAAAAAACTTTAACTCCCAAGGGACCTGACACACAGCCGTCTCCTACCCAGTTCCACAGCCTGAGAGCAACCGAGTGTTACAGGCACAATAGTATTGCTTATTCTGCAGAACGGAGTATGGTGCTGGCTCACTGGGGATGTTATAGGGGGCTACACAGGGTATAGTGTGAGATGGTGCCTATAGTAGCAGTGGGATAATAGTCTCTGGGAAGGGACTGGGGCTGTGGGATAGCAGGTATAGTAGGGAGAGATGGTGCCTATAGTAGCAGTGGGGGGGATAATAGCCTCTGGGAAGGGACTGGGGCTGTGGGATAGCAGGTATAGTAGGGAGAGATGGTGCCTATAGTAGCAGTGGGGGGATAATAGCCTCTGGGAAGGGACTGGGGCTGTGGGATAGCAGGTATAGTAGGGAGAGATGTGCCTATAGTAGCAGTGGGATAATAGCCTCTGGGAAGGGACTGGGGCTGTGGGATAGCAGGTATAGTAGGGAGAGATGGTGCCTATAGTAGCAGTGGGGGGATAATAGCCTCTGGGAAGGGACAGGGGCTGTGGGATAGCAGGTATAGTAGGGAAAGATGGTGCCTGTAGTAGCAGTGGGGGGATAATAGCCTCTGGGAAGGGACTGGGGCTGTGGGATAGCAGGTATAGTAGGGAGAGATGGTGCCTATAGTAGCAGTGGGGGGATAATAGCCTCTGGGAAGGGACTGTGGCTGTGGGATAGCAGGTATAGTAGGGAGAGATGGTGCCTATAGTAGCAGTGGGGGGATAATAGCCTCTGGGAAGGGACTGGGGCTGTGGGATAGCAGGTATAGTAGGGAGAGATGGTGCCTATAGTAGCAGTGGGGGGATAATAGCCTCTGGGAAGGGACTGTGGCTGTGGGATAGCAGGTATAGTAGGGAGAGATGGTGCCTATAGTAGCAGTGGGGGGATAATAGCGTCTGGGAAGGGACTGGGGCTGTGGGATAGCAGGTATAGTAGGGAGAAATGGTGCCTATAGTAGCAGTGGGGGGATAATAGCCTCTGGGAAGGGACTGGGGCTGTGGGATAGCAGGTATAGTAGGGAGAGATGGTGCCTATAGTAGCAGTGGGGGGATAATAGCCTCTGGGAAGGGACTGGGGCTGTGGGATAGCAGGTATAGTAGGGAGAGATGGTGCCTATAGTAGCAGTGGGGGGATAATAGCCTCTGGGAAGGGACTGGGGCTGTGGGATAGCAGGTATAGTAGGGAGAGATGGTGCCTATAGTAGCAGTGGGGGATAATAGCCTCTGGGAAGGGACTGGGGCTGTGGGATAGCAGGTATAGTAGGGAGAGATGGTGCCTATAGTAGCAGTGGGGGGATAATAGCCTCTGGGAAGGGACTGGGGCTGTGGGATAGCAGGTATAGTAGGGAGAGATGGTGCCTATAGTAGCAGTGGGATAATAGCCTCTGGGAAGGGACTGGGGCTGTGGGATAGCAGGTATAGTAGGGAGAGATGGTGCCTATAGTAGCAGTGGGGGGAGATAATAGCCTCTGGGAAGGGACTGGGGCTGTGGGATAGCAGGTATAGTAGGGAGAGATGGTGCCTATAGTAGCAGTGGGGGGATAATAGCCTCTGGGAAGGGACTGGGGCTGTGGGATAGCAGGTATAGTAGGGAGAGATGGTGCCTATAGTAGCAGGGGGGGGGGATAATAGCCTCTGGGAAGGGACTGGGGCTGTGGGATAGCAGGTATAGTAGGGAGAGATGGTGCCTATAGTAGCAGTGGGGGGATAATAGCCTCTGGGAAGGGACTGGGGCTGTGGGATAGCAGGTATAGTAGGGAGAGATGGTGCCTATAGTAGCAGTGGGATAATAGCCTCTGGGAAGGGACTGGGGCTGTGGGATAGCAGGTATAGTAGGGAGAGATGGTGCCTATAGTAGCAGTGGGGGGATAATAGCCTCTGGGAAGGGACTGGGGCTGTGGGATACCAGGTATAGTAGGGAGAGATGGTGCCTATAGTAGCAGTGGGGGATAATAGCCTCTGGGAAGGGACTGTGGCTGTGGGATAGCAGGTATAGTAGGGAGAGATGGTGCCTATAGTAGCAGTGGGGGGATAATAGCCTCTGGGAAGGGACTGGGGCTGTGGGATAGCAGGTATAGTAGGGAGAGATGGTGCCTATAGTAGCAGTGGGGGGATAATAGCCTCTGGGAAGGGACTGTGGCTGTGGGATAGCAGGTATAGTAGGGAGAGATGGTGCCTATAGTAGCAGTGGGGGGATAATAGCCTCTGGGAAGGGACTGGGGCTGTGGGATAGCAGGTATAGTAGGGAGAGATGGTGCCTATAGTGCCTATGGACACTCAGCTCTATATAAATAACGTGACTTTGCACAGCCCGTTTTCCCCTGTTCTCACCATTACTACAGACAGACTTGCGGATAATAATAATTTGAGAACTGTCTGCTGCCTCCTGAGCCAAAATCATTTGAAGGACACAGCGAGAAGGCGCAGCGAGCGGCGGAGCGGGCGTAAGGAGAGAACACGAGTTGGGTCAGTGGGCACAGCTGGCACTCTCAATACACAACCTTTCTGCCATTGGTATCTGGTGCCTGGAAAGCTGCTCAGTTCCAACCCCCGGGGGTGAGTATATAGATATTATACTTGTATATATTTGTATTAGACTAGTTCATTAAGATCTATAATCCAATCCAGACAATCGGTTTTAAAGGATAAGTAAACCCAAATAAAGATGGATGCTGAATTTTATATATTGAACGTATGGCGGTTCAGCAGTCGCATAACCGTAATAATAATTCTCCTACAAACGCTCAATAAAACTTGACTGTTTCCAACTCGGCATGTTCTGTTCCTCAGTACATAGCAATGATCCGAAAGGGAATTACTACTCAAAGAAATATCTGTGGGGCTGCCAGGGGATTCTCTCTCCCGCGCAGGAACATCGTGCGTCTCGGCTGCGGCTTCTGAAAGCACAGACTGATCTCACTTGATTGCACGACAAATACATTTATTCACGCGGCGGAACAGAGAGAGTACCCAGTGTGTTGATCCAGCACTACAGATATTAAAGGGCAACTTCGCCCAAAAGTTCTAGGCAACTTTCCAATATATTCATTTGTATTGACTGTAAAGCAATCTGTAGAGATCATGGCTTTTGGAAGCAGCATTTGACTCTTTTTCCCTACTTGCACTGCTGGTCCTGACTACGTGTACAATGTAGCGGTAGTCGGATCTCCTTCATCCAAGGCTCAGATTCCCACAATGCTTTGTAGGCTTCTCTTTCTTCACAGGTGACATTGTGGGAAATGAAGTCACGACTGGAAAAAGATGGCTACTGCTCCACCTCAAAGGTAAGTGGAAGTCAGAACCAGCAGTGCAGCCAAGACTAAATAGTGGATGTTTGCAGTGGAGGTTGCAGTTTTGGTTATTGGCAGGGAAATATTGCCTAAGCGCAGATAAACACTCCTATAGAGAAAGAGACAAGACAAAGAAAAGGCTGGCTAGATGTAAGGGATATTGGGCGAATGTGACTTGAATACAGAGGGATTATCCCCAGGGCAAAGGCAATGAAATAAGTGGGGGCATAAAGGCTCAACAGAATAAAATACCCCCCCCCCCCAGAATTCATCAAGCTCAAAAAGTGGAACCAAACTGTCCAACCAGGAGACGGGCGACATAACAGGAGGGAGAGGAGAAACCACGTAGAGAAGAACATAGCGGCCCCACCACGGAGCATTCCAATGTTGGGCTCCTGTTGCTAGGAAACCGTGCGGATCCTCCATTGCTGAGCAGGCAGACCAAAATATGGCTGTGCCTCGAAATCAGCCAATATCAACAACAGGCGCGCTGTTTGCTGCTGTCACCCCCCCAACTAGGCTGATATAGAAATGGGGGGGCTGATAAACATTCATATAATTCAACTGATGGGGTGGGGGGCTGATATATAATAATAGAAATAAACTGATGCGGTGGGGGGGGCTGATATACATTAATAAAAATAAACTGATGGGGTGGGGGGCTGATATACATTAACAGAAATAAACTGATGGGGTGGGGGGCTGATATACATTAACAGAAATAAACTGATGGGGTGGGGGGCTGATATACATTAACAGAAATAAACTGATGGGGTGGGGGGGCTGATATACATTAATAGAAATAAACTGATGGGGTGGGGGGCTGATATACATTAACAGAAATAAACTGATGGGGTGGGGGGGCTGATATACATTAATAGAAATAAACTGATGGGGTGGGGGGCTGATATACATTAACAGAAATAAACTGATGGGGTGGGGGGCTGATATACATTAATAGAAATAAACTGATGGGGTGGGGGGCTGATATACATTAATAGAAATAAACTGATGGGGTGGGGGGCTGATATACATTAATAGAAATAAACTGATGGGGTGGGGGGCTGATATACATTAATAGAAATAAACTGATGGGGTTGGTGGCTGATATACATTAATATAATTAGACTGACCTGGTAGGGGGGCTGATATACATTAACGGAATAAAATTGATGTGTTGGGGGGGCTGATATACATTAATAGAGTTAGACTGATGGAGCTGGGGGCACATATACATTAACAGAAATAAACTGATGGCATGGGGGGGCTGATATACATTAATATAATTAGACTGACCTGGTAGGGGGCTGATATACATTAACAGAATTAAATTGATGTGCCGGGGGGGGGGCTGATATACATTAATAGAGTTAGACAGATGGGGGGTAAGTGTAATAGGATAACAGTGAGTATTAGGCAGCTGGGGTTAAAGGGCAATACAAATGAATAGTCAATAATGGCAGTAATACCCCCAGGTGTATATCACTATTTATATGCCCACCTGGCAGCCCCCCCCCCCCGAGCTGCAACTCCCTGCCAGCCTGCATTCCTCCAGATGTTGCTAAATTATATTATATTCATTCACAGCAGGAATGTTGAACCCCCATTATGATCCCCCCTCCCGCACCCAGACAACGCGAGCCCCCCTGTCCCAGAATCAGCCTGCACCCCTCCATCTGCTGCTGCCCCCTAACTCCCAGCACCCCCTGGCAGACACAGTACTGGACATCTGGCTCTAACATGGAGGAGTGTGTGGGGGGGGAAGTAATATTTTTTAAAAAAAAAGAACAATTTACATTCTATTAGTGATTGACATCAGCAATCCCCCGGGATTTTCTACACTGTCCCCGCTGTTCCCGCTTAATTCCGAAGGATTTTATCACCCTCTCCCGGGAAAGCGCTCAGCGAGCCCACGCTGTGATTATATAAACTGCAGCCAGCACGGGCGGCGTGTATATACACAAGTGAACTCATTCCCACGCACTCATATTAACCGCAACTTCACTCATTATTCTCTATTGGCAGATGTACCTCCATGTCAGCCCTGCACCGAGCATAGAAACAAATACAGTCTGATGAATAGTAGGGGAGGCAATACAAGGCTCAGAGCTCTTACACACAGGTGGTTAAAGTTCTTTTGAGTGCACCTAAAGTGTAATGTCTGATCCCATTGTAAGCAGCAGTCCTGCCCTGCTTTATGGCTGAGATTCTAGCTATCTGTATAACAGAGCATTCTGTCACAGTGGCACAGATCCTATCTGATCCCCCCCCCATTGTAAGCAGCAGTCCTGCCCTGCTTTATGGCTGAGATTCTAGCTATCTGTATAACAGAGCATTCTGTCACAGTGGCACAGATCCTATCTGATCCCCCCATTGTAAGCAGCAGTCCTGCCCTGCTTTATGGCTGAGATTCTAGCTATCTGTATAACAGAGCATTCTGTCACAGTGGCACAGATCCTATCTGATCCCCCCCCCCCATTGTAAGCAGCAGTCCTGCCCTGCTTAATGGCTGAGATTCTAGCTATCTGTATAACAGAGCATTCTGTCACAGTGGCACAGATCCTATCTGATTCCCCCATTGTAAGCAGCAGTCCTGCCCTGCTTTATGGCTGAGATTCTAGCTATCTGTATAACAGAGCATTCTGTCACAGTGGCACAGATCCTATCTGATCCCCCCCATTGTAAGCAGCAGTCCTGCCCTGCTTTATGGCTGAGATTCTAGCTATCTGTATAACAGAGCATTCTGTCACAGTGGCACAGATCCTATCTGACCCCCCCCCCCCCCCCCATTGTAAGCAGCAGTCCTGCCCTGCTTTATGGCTGAGATTCTAGCTATCTGTATAACAGAGCATTCTGTCACAGTGGCACAGATCCTATCTGATCCCCCCATTGTAAGTAGCAGTCCTGCCCTGCTTTATGGCTGAGATTCTAGCTATCTGTATAACAGAGCATTCTGTCACAGTGGCACAGATCCTATCTGATTCCCCCATTGTAAGCAGCAGTCCTGCCCTGCTTTATGGCTGAGATTCTAGCTATCTGTATAACAGAGCATTCTGTCACAGTGGCACAGATCCTATCTGATCCCCCCATTGTAAGCAGCAGTCCTGCCCTGCTTTATGGCTGAGACTCTAGCTATACAGGTGCATATGTATTCAGACCACAGTGACCCAACACCTTATATGGAACCAGTTCATCAGTACAATATTTTGGGCTCAGAAGAGCAGTTTGTTAGCAGCTTAGAAAGGCAAAGAAAACAACTTTATGATGTTTTACTCCACAGCACTGACATGAAGCTGTTGAATCTTTACTGATCCGTGACATGAGTGGGATAGTCATGCATTCTACCCAAATATCATAGCGACGTGGGCTGTGATTCTTTTGATAGCAACCAATTCTGTGCCCAGATTCTGTACCCGTGTCGCTACTACGGCACAGAATAATTATCTATAAGTCACGTTTCACAGGAATAAAGAGCTACTGCCCGTAAAGCGATACCGTCATTTACTACATTATTCCATAATGTTCCCAATAGGACTAACACCAAAGAGCTTGGACCAATTTGAAACAGATCTCATTCTGATTGGTTGTAGAAGGATTTTGTACCCCTATGCTTGTGATTGGACTCTCTAATTGCAAGTGAGCCCTATGCACCAATCACAATAGCTGCTGGGTATTGATTTGCCTTATTAACCTCTTCATAACTAGCAATGACATTGTTAACATCCACCCTACAAAACTGCCCATTATACAGTATTATAAGGACATCCATAATGGGGGTTTCTTAACTCTTTCACTACCAGTGTGCTCAATTTAGAACTGTGACTTTGGGTACTTTCAGGGTTAAGCCACCATTTGACTGGGAGTTGTAAAAGCCGAGTACCCCCTGTCCTACCCTGAAACCAGCATAGACTATCAGTCTTCCTGTTATAATCATCATATTTGCCCCTATGCTGTGCCTGCAAGTCTATTTCACCCCAAATGACCTCCATGCTGAGCCCCCCAGAGAGAACATTCCTCTGGTCCAACAGCTGCATATTATAAGCAGAGAAGCATAAGCCTTGGGAGGAAGGGGGAGTGGCTAATTAGTTAAGGAGCCAAAGGGTTAAACCAAAAGTTCTATAAAATACAGAATTGGAGTCAATAGTTTGAAGTCAGTAGTAAAAGAACGATTAAACCTTTGTCACCCAGAGCATTTGCTCAACAATGTTATCGGTGTAAGTTTCCCTTCTCACATATAGATTGTAAGCTCTTGGGGCAGAACCTCTGTTGCTGTTGTATGGTGCTATTCCCTCTTGTTCTACCTGCTTCTCAGACATTCAGGTTTCTGTCACTTTAAGATCTTATAAACAGATAGTGTGTGAATGGCAGGCATTGGGACCAGGGTATCTCCTGTAACATAGCAGATTAAAGGGAAACTATACCTAAAAGCTAAATATTTTGCAGACAGTGTCATCTAAAAAAAGGTCAAACATACAGGTTTGGCTGGTTTGGTTGCCAATCTTACAGATCTTTTTTCCGACATGATCTTGGTCCTGTTTACTCAGGCTCCTCAGTTGCTGAGGTCAGCATCTATAGCAACCAGGCTGAGGTCAGTGTCTATAGCAACCACGTTGCAGTTTATAGTCTAGAATTTCACAATAAATGTAAGTATTAAGCCCAGGTTAACATAGACTGATCGTAGAAGCCCCCTAGGATTCTATATTGGAGCCTGTAAGCGCCAAGACCCCCAGCTTCTGCTGAAAGGATTTTCAATTTCCTGAGTCCATGGTATGAATAAAAAGTATGGCTGGCACCTGTACGTACACTTACAGATACAAGTGGCGGCTGCCCGAGGAGCTGTGTGCGTGACCAGGAGACTGTGCCATCCGTCTATTGCCCTGAATGCCATTGTCATAAACACTCCCAGCGGGAGGCAACTAGAAGCGCCGCCGAATCCGTGTTCCCAGCGTGAAACAGATGTATGGCTTTACTGAGAGAGAGCTGGATTCCCATCATACCCACAGGGATCAGCAACTCTGCAGCCGGTATGGGTAGAACTACAACTCCCACTATCCCCCATGGTGGGGTGCTGGGAAAAGGGAGCCTTGGGGGAGGGGGTATAACCAACAAGAGAGGGCAAACCTGCAAACTACAACTCCCAGAATCCTCTGTGCAACACCTGTGATGGTCGGGGATATATTCCCCTCTCTGCCCCGACCAAGCTTCGGAATAAAGACATTCAACAGCTGGAAGAGCCAATCACAAGTTACTCAGGCAGCAAAGTTCCATGGTAAGTTCTACCAGGCAGGACTCGAATGCTTGCACCAGGTCTAGTAACCCATAGCAACCGTTAAGCTTTTCCCTTTCAACCTGGCGACCAGAGAAATGGTTCTTCCATTCTGGTCGCTAGGGGTTACTAGACCTGGTAGAAACTTTTATGACATTACCATACTGGTGGCTGTGCTCTGGCTGATAGTAACACCTAGGGGCTACAGATACATAGTGGTGGATTTCAATAACAAGGGGGGCAAGTAGACTGACTCTTTATTTTAAAGGGAACACTACATTGCAGGACATTTTTTTTGTAATAACCCCCATCCCCACCACTTTGCAGATCTGCAGAACATCATTCTAATTCCCCCATGCCTTTACACATACATTGTACAGCAATTGCCCCCTATATAGAATTATACTGACCCCCCAAGACATAAATACAATCCACTTTACTTTCAGCAATGGCAGCAAACCAACAGCAAGCTCTATATACACTGTATATTTATATGTATATATATATTTACATACCTTGACATGGCACAAGACAGATGGATGCAGACAGAGGTGTTAGTTACACATTATTTCAGAAGATGAGGACAGAATGGAAAGCAGAAGGTACAGGAGGAGACTGTCTGTATATAAAATACACAAGTGGATGGACAAAGACAAAATAGAAAAAATAAAAATAAAAACAACAGATTGGGTTAAAAAGACAGGGATAGGACAATTACACAAGGCTGCAGCTTACTGTGGGCTCTTGGGGTAGAAGGGAAGAGTGACATGGCTCAGCTCTTGGATGTCAATGGCAGTTGGCTCTGCAGAAATAGCCTGTCTCTTGGTCCTCTGCTCCCCCAAAGTGGTGGGGTTCTGTTTGTGAACCTGTTGGGTGGCCGGTTTGATGACAGATCGGTACTTATCCAGTTCGTTCTGGAGCCTCTGGATCAGCTCATCCTTCTGATCCAACTCCAGCTCCAGTTCGTCTATGAGCGCATCCCTCTGCCTGAGCTCCTCTATCTTCTCCTGCAGAGCGTACTGCAAGTCCCTCAGAGTGCCCATGTTCCCGGCAGGGGCCACGGCTGCCTTTCCTTCTCCTTTCGTCGTCTTCTCGGCCACTTCCAAGCCCCCAGCCCGAAGGAACCACCACAACCTCTCGGTCGCTCCCAAAGCGCTCCTTTGCGCAATGAAGGTCCAACTTCTCCTGGTCTTGGAGACGCGTCTCCGCTCCAACCAAGGGAGGCTGCTGGTCAGATCCAACTTTGCTCCCCACACCTGGGTGGGTTCTACTCTCAGTTGTTGCTCCCCAACCCCGGATAACTTTTAGGGTTCTCCCAAATGAATGATCCAGGACAAAGGGTCTCCTTAAGCCATGACATCATAAATAAAGGCGAACTTTGCGCTAAAGCTTTCACCATCCAGATCCAATGAGAAACTGCTCCCACTGCCCAAAAATAAACCCCAAGACCCTGTTTGTATTGCAGCCCACTTGTAACCAATCCACAGGTCCGTTCCTCTGTTCCTGGAAGTCTTCTTGCTCCTGTTTCGGCCACACAAGTCTTCTCCTGGAGAGTCCACCAAGCTCAGCTGTTGCGTGTGGCTGCTACAACGTGCGACAGAGGCAGCGGCAATCAGAAGCCGAGGCAGGGAGGAACATTAGCATGCATGGTCTCTGCAAAAGGCAAAAAAAAAAATCCCCTCCCCTCTTTCAGAGGAGTCTTGGCTGCAGGATTGCAAGGGGAAGCAAAGGGGGAGAGACATAAACATGGGCAGAGAGGGGCTCCTCCTTGTACTCTGAGCTGGGGCTGATCATCTGCAGCCCCTCACACTGTCTGCTCTCTGCTGCAGGGGTCCTGTTAACCCCATCACTGCCTCCTCTCACCCCTTTCCTAGACTGCTGCTGTTACCTAGGCACCCTATTAACCATGGCACTCACTTGCTCTGCTGCTCACAACTGTATTATTCTTAGTAACACAGAGAGAAGCACATGAGCAGCAGCAAGGCAGGGAGCCAGCAGGAAAGGATTCATTATTAGTAGGGTCCAGAAGCCACACGCTTTATAATTAGAGTAGTGGCAGTCGCAGACTACAATTGCCCCAAAGCTTTTGGGCTGAGTTGGTCAGGGGCAAAAGGGAAAGGGGACTGTCATTTTAAATGAGGGAAGAAAGTAGGGGGTGTCCTGTCTAAAAAGGACTTTTATCAGAGGAAGTTTTGGAGGAGCCCCTGAAACATGTGTGGGGGTTCCACATATTTATACAGTGTCTATGGCTCACTGACAGTTGTGTATGGAAATAATAAAGCATCCACTTTTTGTGATATTGTAAAGGTACTTCCCTCAATTGTCCAGTGAGTCCTTGGTGACTTCTAATATCCTTATCATTTACAGTAGGGGGTACATTATCCCTTATAATACATGAGTGATACTCAGAGTTCCCTGTATAACTCAGCCTGCAGCCTTGTGCCTTTATATGGGCACAGAACCCCTCAGTGACTGCTAATATCCTTATCATTTACAGTAGGGGGTACATTATCCCTTATAATACATGAGTGATACTCAGAGTTCCCTGTATAACTCAGCCTGCAGCCTTGTGCCTTTATATGGGCACAGAACCCCTCAGTGACTGCTAATATCCTTATCATTTACAGTAGGGGGTACATTATCCCTTATAATACATGAGTGATACTCAGAGTTCCCTGTATAACTCAGCCTGCAGCCTTGTGCCTTTATATGGGGGGCACAGAACCCCTCAGTGACTGCTAATATCCTTATCATTTACAGTAGGGGGTACATTATCCCTTATAATACATGAGTGATACTCAGAGTTCCCTGTATAACTCAGCCTGCAGCCTTGTGCCTTTATATGGGCACAGAACCCCTCAGTGATTTCTAATATCCTTATCATTTACAGTAGGGGGTACATTATCCCTTATAATACATGAGTGATACTCAGAGTTCCCTGTATAACTCAGCCTGCAGCCTTGTGCCTTTATATGGGCACAGAACCCCTCAGTGACTGCTAATATCCTTATCATTTACAGTAGGGGGTACATTATCCCTTATAATACATGAGTGATACTCAGAGTTCCCTGTATAACTCAGCCTGCAGCCTTGTGCCTTTATATGGGCACAGAACCCCTCAGTGACTGCTAATATCCTTATCATTTACAGTAGGGGGTACATTATCCCTTATAATACATGAGTTTTACATTAATTTTTTTAAAATCTATAAAGCCCATGCAGGGACAACTAACTTGGCCTCCATTTACCTATCCTGCAGTCTGTTGCCCTATTTACACACAAAGAATCGAATGCTTTCCTGGTTACTATTGGGTCAGCACTTGTTCATATACTGTTTGGGCTTAGCAGGAATCCCCATTGCACTGTGCTTTGGATGAGGGCTCTACAGGGCCCCCATGTGACCAAGCATTTGGATCAGCCCAGTTCTGTTCATTTGGAGCTGGATCTTTATGCGTGTGGCCCAATTAACTGCATTAAAATTTGCCATTGGATAGACTGCAGGGAAAAACGAGGAAAGCACTTAACTGGGCCATGAAACGTAATCTAGCAGGTACTACTGGGCTACCCCGGGTAAATGCTGGTGTAGTAAGGGTTATGTGCTGGCTTGTGTGGAATGCTGGGAGTTGTAGTACAGCAGCAATTGCAAAGTTATAATTATATCACTGAACTCAAACTTAGAGCAAGGGGTCCATTCCTGGCAGTGGGGCCAAACCTAGAGCAAGGGGTCCATTCCTGGCAGTGGGGCCAAACCTAGAGCAAGGGGTCCATTCCTATCAGTGGGGCCAAACCTAGAGCAAGGGGTCCATTCCTGGCAGTGGGGCCAAACCTAGAGCAAGGGGTCCATTCCTGGCAGTGGGGCCAAACCTAGAGCAAGGGGTCCATTCCTGGCAGTGGGGCCAAACCTAGAGCAAGGGGTCCATTCCTGGCAGTGGGGCCAAACCTAGAGCAGGGGGTCCATTCCTGGCAGTGGGGCCAAACCTAGAGCAGGGGGTCCATTCCTGGCAGTGGGGCCAAACCTAGAGCAGGGGGTCCATTCCTGGCAGTGGGGCCAAACCTAGAGCAAGGGGTCCATTCCTGGCACTGAGCTCAAACCTAGAGCAAGGGGTCCATTCCTGGCAGTGGGGCCAAACCTAGAGCAAGGGGTCCATTCCTGGCAGTGGGGCCAAACCTAGAGCAAGGGGTCCATTCCTGGCAGTGGGGCCAAACCTAGAGCAAGGGGTCCATTCCTGGCAGTGGGGCCAAACCTAGAGCAAGGGGTCCATTCCTGGCACTGAGCTCAAACCTAGAGCAAGGGGTCCATTCCTGGCAGTGGGGCCAAACCTAGAAAGGAAAGGTTCATTTTGGCACTCACACGGTTAACCTCCCATTACTGAAGCAGCTGACAGAGGCCCCTAGTAAATGACACACATAGCGACTCTGATGCCAGTGGCACATGGAGGGTTAACCCTACGCCGGAAGGATGATGTTTGATGTGTGCATTGTATTTACCCATCCCCTGCCAGGATGAAACACCCAGTTATCCCAGGGCGCAGCAGGCACCGCAGGGGGGGCACGGCATGGAGGAACAGATTCTCAGAACAGTGGGATAATAATAATCTTTTACAGATGGAAAACCTCTCTCCAGATGTTGTTGGACTACAACTCCCAGCACCAGAGGAGCGTTACAAGTGGCACATTCCTGCAGATAAAAATATGGCTCCCTTGCTTTAGTCTTATGGGCAGCAGCTCAATACCTCCAGGTCTACAAGCCGTGGGCATGGTGTGTGCCCAGTGTACCCCCTTGAGGTGCCAGCACCCTACTTGTGAGCTGGCTGTTCCTGCCACAAGTAAATATCACCCACGTTTGCCTTTTCACGCAATTTGCCTTTTCACGCTTTATAATGTCTCTTTAAATCCAGCTTCCTGGCTCCACCCTCCACCCCCAGCTCTCATGACCCAGGAGTTGAACAGCTGGGGGGCATCCCTGCACTATATACACATCATGCCTAAATATTCCCATAGGGACATGCGATATAATGCATTGTAATTACACAAGACTGCGCAATTGTGACATGACTTGTGTGCCCAAGCATTTATTCTTTGTTAGAGATGGCACGGCCTGTGGCACAGGGGGCATGAACAGGCAGGGGGCTAATAACCTGGCCAACACCTGGCTTATCAGGTATCTGATGGCAGCCCTGAATGTGTACAAGTAAAATGCGTGCCCCAATGGAAAAAAAGGGCCCCTACGAAATTATGCCCAAACTCCACCCACTCTCCAATCAAGCCCCTCCCACTCCCCCACAAGCCCTGCTCCTTCTGCAACCCATAAATGACACTTTACCATCTGACTGCAGTACAGGTATAGGACCTAATATCCAGAATGCTTGGGACCTGGGGTTTTCCATATAAGGGATCTTTCTGCTAAAAAATATTCAAATATTAAATAAACCCAATAGGGCTGTTCTGCCCCCAATAAGGGGTAATTATATCTTAGTTGGGATCAAGTACAGGTACTGTTTTATTATTACAGAGAAAAGGGAATCATTTAACCATTAAATAAACCCAATAGGGCTGTTCTGCCCCCAATAAGGGGTAATTATATCTTAGTTGGGATCAAGTACAGGTACTGTTTTATTATTACAGAGAAAAGGAAATCATTTAACCATTAAATAAACCCAATAGGGCTGTTCTGCCCCCAATAAGGGGTAATTATATCTTAGTTGGGATCAAGTACAGGTACTGTTTTATTATTACAGAGAAAAGGGAATCATTTAACCATTAAATAAACCCAATAGGGCTGTTCTGCCCCCAATAAGGGGTAATTATATCTTAGTTGGGATCAAGTACAGGTACTGTTTTATTATTACAGAGAAAAGGGAATCATTTAACCATTAAATAAACCCAATAGGGCTGTTCTGCCCCCAATAAGGGGTAATTATATCTTAGTTGGCCTTTCCGTAATTCGGAACTTTCTGGATAACGGGTTTCCAGATAAGGGATCCCATTCCTGTACTAGCTGTACCCCCTTGGTGGCAGCCCACAAATAATGTCCCCCGTGCCTGTGATGTACACTGGAGTGCAGTGATGCAAAAGCCATGGCATTCTGGGAAAAGGATTGTGGGAACATGGCTGATTGGGGTAAATCTTGGCCTTGCCTTTTCTTTTTAAATGCAACAGAGGCTGCTGAGCTCCATACTATCCCCCCTGTCCCTCCTGCACTCCATTGGCCACAGAAATAAACAATAGGCTGACATTACTAAAGCATTCTGGGGGCTGCTGTGTAACATCTCCTGCGCGGCGCTTATATAACTGAGCTCCTTCAGTCTGATGAATCACAGGCCGGTGCTTGCCAAGCTGTGCTACTCTCACTATGAACAAAAAAGGAGATCCCCCCGTAAGCAGAGCCTTAGCAACGGATGAGGGGCCCATAGGCATTGCTGGCAACCTGTGGCCCCATTAAAATGTAACTCAGGGGGTCCAGTATGGAGCCCTCCAACTGCAACTCCCAAGAGTGAAAGGCTTTTAAACTGCCCCCCTTTATATCAGTCGGAACCAGTCTTTGAGACCCGGACTCGTGTCCCGCGACCTGCGACCCGGACCCCCAACCTGCATTTCTACTGGTTTCGACCTGAACTGCTTTATCCACAACCTGATCCATGACCCGCTGGCCGCCATTAAACAGGAAGTGCTGCTGCTGCGAACCGGGAAGTGGCGTCATAAGTGGGCGGGGTAGAAAAAGGTTTATAAAATGGAGTAAAATATAGATAATATACGTAATATAACATAAGAGATATGGATAAGACCTGCAACCCAACCCACTGACCCGCATCTATACCTGCATCAGAAAATCCTGCCCACAGGGTACCTGCTTTTCTTGGGGGGTAACTGGCAGGTACCCGACCCACTGCCTCTACCTTATGTATCTACTAACAATACCTATTGTACAGCGCTGCGGAATATGTTGGCGCTTTATAAATAAATGTTAATAATAATAATAACAATAACCTTTATATACAATATAACATATACTTCCCACCACCACTAGGGGGCTCCAGCGATGCTGCTGCTTAGAGAAATGCCTGTGACTATAGCAAATAAAAAAGGTGTGGCTTACAGTTATATGGGCGGGGTTTATGCTGCATTAGGGTATAACTGGGAATGGTTGGGGGGGGGCAAAGTCCTATTCCATACTACCTACCGACTATGAGATAATTCCTACTCCTGGGAACAATTTTGCCCCCCCACTGTGCTTTCTGTGGCAGAAGGAGGGGCATAAAACTGGCTGCTCTTATGGCGAATAACACAGCAACATGGCAGCTTCCATTAATGCAAACATACAGGAATAATAGGTTCTACCCCCCATAAAAACTCTGCTACTTTGAATTAGGGTCATCAAAGTCCATATAAATGTATATATCAGTGGGCCGGCCCAATTCCCGTATCCTTAATTCCCCTCATCCCAAAAAGGGGTTACCGGTTCCAGGAAAATGTTCGGCGAGCGGCGTGGGAGACCCCGGATAGCGTCCGTCGCAGTCCCTCCTGTTTAAACACTCGCTCAAATATTTATATCTTGCAGAAACTAAATGGAAATTTAGGAATAATACTGTTTAAAGGGGAAATTGACGTCTCTGTGGAATTAATACACAGTATATATATATATATATATATATATATACACATAGAGCAGCGACAAGCATATGAGAAAATCCTATTCGAGGAGGAAAGTTTCGATTCTTCCAAACCCGGCTCAAAGATGTCACCTAAGGTGGGCAACCAGTTGGTGAGGGCTATAAAACTGGGGGGCTCACCTAATTAGAGGGGGGGTTAAACTGGTGATGCTATCTTGGTAAACCTCTGATCTGGAGGGGAGGGATATAACGGCTACGAGTGCAGCTTTCAGTGACCAGTTGAGCGTTTGCAGCAATGCCGTTTGGCAAGGATACCAGCAGTTTTAGAGTTTACCTTGTTATTTTTTAATCGCTTGTGCCACCTAGTGGCAGAAGTTAGAATATGCCAGTAAATGAATAAATGTGACAGTTATATGAGTAAATGTGACAGATACACTGAGACTCTAGGACTCATTTACTAGGGCTTGCACTTTCCTCCGCAGTCATTTTAGGGTTGGACTGGGCCGACGGGACACCGGGAAAAAACTCAGTGGGCCCTGACCTGCTCCTCGCTGCCCCCCCAAACCTGATCATGGCAAAGTATAAGGTACATACATTGGGGAGGGGGGGGAGGGCTGGTGGTGGGTGAGCGGCTTTTGTTCCAAATCGGGCACTGATGCCCCGGACCTACACAGATCCCTGGGGGAGGGTCTTGCTAACAGAGTAGTATGGGGCCCAATGATTTCTGATGGCCGTCCTGGTTCTGTATCGCTGCAACACACCAGGCGCCACCATCTTTCTTGCCCCCGTACAATAGGAAGGGGTGTCATACTGAATGGGTGGTAGGGCATTGGCTTAACTTGCCCTTTAAGATGTGTTTATAGCGCAGCTGACTGACAGAGAGCAGAGCGAGCGCTTGATATAAATGGGAAACTGTTTACACAAGAGGAATAATATTCACATCCTTCCCAAAAGGTTTTTTCCTGCCGTCTGTTCTTCCTGGCGCTTCTCTTCTCACACTGCTTTCAGTTCTGACCCAAGTTGCTCCACTCTCACATGGGGGTAGAGGAATAGGAGAGCTAAAGCTTGATCTTGGTCTAGTAACCCATAGCAACCAATCAACAGATAACATTTACAGCTTAGTAGAATGGAGTCAAATAAAAAAAAATGGGAAAGTCAATTATTGGTTAAAGCCATGCCTCATAATGGCCAAAATACAATCAAGGTCTTTATAAACCCCACCCACTCCCTGCAAGCCCCGCCTCCTCTGTGGCCCATGAATCAGACCTTCACATCTCTAGGGGCACCCTAGAGATCCTTTTACTGGTCCCACACCTGCGCCCCACTGGCCCAGTCTCATAGAATCCCCTTGGGCGGCCAAATCCCACAAGATCACTCCGCTGATCATGCACATCGGTCTCTGCAGCAGTGGAGCTTACAATCTAATTTCCCTGTATCTGTCGGGTCAATTCTATCAGAGGCCATTTAAGTTACTACAGGGCTTTGGCATTTTGCTTACTCAATATATTTGCTCTTAACCTATAGGATTGGCTCAAATCTAGATGCAAATGACCCATAGCAACCAATCAGGTTTGTGTATTTAGTTTCATTGTGCCCTGTAAAATTGTGCCCCTTGTGGCCTGTATTGTCTGTGTATGGGCTGTAGGTGGCAGCATTGCACAGATTCCTTCCCATATAACAATATATACTATATATGTATAAATATAAAACATAATGTATGGGAGTTAGTGCCACGGTAGATTACTATGGGCACAGTGGCACAGTGGCACAGGTTTCCCTTCAGTGGTTTTGTATTTGGAGAGGGGTGCAATTTAAACTTAATTAAAATAATTCCCTCCTCTTTTATTCAAGGGAATGTAGATAAATGAATTACATGGGTGTGACTCTAGCCAGGGGAGGGGGGATAATGGCAATGAGATGTAACTGTGAGTGCTGCCCAATGGGGTGTCAGGGGTATCATCCCTGCTAGTAGTTCTTGGACTACAATTCCCAGCATGCCCCAACAGTTGAAGACCAATTACCTACAGGCAAGCCTCCCATTCCCCTACATACATTAATTACAGACTACTGAAACCATGTAGCGGAAGCCAGATTACCTACAGGCAAGCCTCCCATTCCCCTACATACATTAATTACAGACTACTGAAACCATGTAGCGTAAAACAGATTACCTACAGGCAAGCCTCCCATTCCCCCTACATACATTAATTACAGACTACTGAAACCGTGTAGCGGAAGCCAGATTACCTACAGGCAAGCCTCCCATTCCCCTACATACATTAATTACAGACTACTGAAACCATGTAGCGGAAGCCAGATTACCTACAGGCAAGCCTCCCATTCCCCCTACATACATTAATTACAGACTACTGAAACCATGTAGCGGAAGACAGATTACCTACAGGCAAGCCTCCCATTCCCCCTGCATACATTAATTACAGACTACTGAAACCATGTAGCGGAAGACAGATTACCTACAGGCAAGCCTCCCATTCCCCCTACATACATTAATTACAGACTACTGAAACCATGTAGCGGAAGACAGATTACCTACAGGCAACCCTCCCATTCCCCTACATACATTAATTACAGACTACTGATACCGTGTAGCAGAAGCCAGATTACCTACAGGCAAGCCTCCCATTCCCCCTACATACATTAATTACAGACTACTGAAACCGTGTAGCGAAAGCCAGATTACCTACAGGCAAGCCTCCCATTCCCCCTACATACATTAATTACAGACTCCTGAAACCATGTAGCGGAAGCCAGATTACCTACAGGCAAGCCTCCCATTCCCGCTACATACATTAATTACAGACTACTGAAACCATGTAGCGGAAGCCAGATTACCTACAGGCAAGCCTCCCATTCCCACTACATACATTAATTACAGACTACTGAAACCATGTAGCGGAAGCCAGATTACCTACAGGCAAGCCTCCCATTCCCCCTACATACATTAATTACAGACTACTGAAACCGTGTAGCAGAAGCCAGATTACCTACAGGCAAGCCTCCCATTCCCCCTACATACATTAATTACAGACTACTGAAACCGTGTAGCGGAAGCCAGATTACCTTCAGGTAGGCCTCCCATTCCCCTACATACATTAATTACAGACTACTGAAACCGTGTAGCGGAAGCTAGATTACCTACAGGCAAGTCTCCCATTCTCCCTACATACATTAATTACAGACTACTGAAACCATGTAGCGGAAGCCAGATTACCTACAGGCAAGTCTCCCATTCTCCCTACATACATTAATTACAGACTACTGAAACCGTGTAGCGGAAGCCAGATTACCTACAGGCAAGTCTCCCATTCTCCCTACATACATTAATTACAGACTACTGAAACCATGTAGCGGAAGCCAGATTACCTACAGGCAAGTCTCCCATTCTCCCTACATACATTAATTACAGACTACTGAAACCGTGTAGCGGAAGCCAGATTACCTACAGGCAAGTCTCCCATTCCCCCTACATACATTAATTACAGACTACTGAAACCGTGTAGCGAAAGCCAGATTACCTACAGGCAAGCCTCCCATTCCCCCTACATACATTAATTACAGACTCCTGAAACCATGTAGCGGAAGCCAGATTACCTACAGGCAAGCCTCCCATTCCCGCTACATACATTAATTACAGACTACTGAAACCATGTAGCGGAAGCCAGATTACCTACAGGCAAGCCTCCCATTCCCACTACATACATTAATTACAGACTACTGAAACCATGTAGCGGAAGCCAGATTACCTACAGGCAAGCCTCCCATTCCCCCTACATACATTAATTACAGACTACTGAAACCATGTAGCAGAAGCCAGATTACCTACAGGCAAGCCTCCCATTCCCCCTACATACATTAATTACAGACTACTGAAACCGTGTAGCGGAAGCCAGATTACCTTCAGGTAGGCCTCCCATTCCCCTACATACATTAATTACAGACTACTGAAACCGTGTAGCGGAAGCCAGATTACCTACAGGCAAGTCTCCCATTCTCCCTACATACATTAATTACAGACTACTGAAACCATGTAGCGGAAGCCAGATTACCTACAGGCAAGTCTCCCATTCTCCCTACATACATTAATTACAGACTACTGAAACCGTGTAGCGGAAGCCAGATTACCTACAGGCAAGTCTCCCATTCTCCCTACATACATTAATTACAGACTACTGAAACCATGTAGCGGAAGCCAGATTACCTACAGGCAAGTCTCCCATTCTCCCTACATACATTAATTACAGACTACTGAAACCGTGTAGCGGAAGCCAGATTACCTACAGGCAAGTCTCCCATTCCCCCTACATACATTAATTACAGACTACTGAAACCGTGTAGCGGAAGCCAGATTACCTTCAGGTAGGCCTCCCATTCCCCTACATACATTAATTACAGACTACTGAAACCGTGTAGCGGAAGCCAGATTACCTTCAGGCAAGCCTCCCATTCCCCTACATACATTAATTACAGACTACTGAAACCGTGTAGCAGAAGCCAGATTACCTACAGGCAAGCCTCCCATTCCCCCTACATACATTAACTACAGACTACTGAAACCATGTAGCGGAAGCCAGATTACCTACAGGCAAGTCTCCCATTCTCCCTACATACATTAAGTACAGACTACTGAAACCGTGTAGCGGAAGCCAGATTACCTACAGGCAAGTCTCCCATTCTCCCTACATACATTAAGTACAGACTACTGAAACCGTGTAGCGGAAGCCAGATTACCTACAGGCAAGTCTCCCATTCTCCCTACATACATTAATTACAGACTACTGAAACCGTGTAGCGGAAGCCAGATTACCTACAGGCAAGTCTCCCATTCTCCCTACATACATTAATTACAGACTACTGAAACCGTGTAGCGGAAGCCAGATTACCTACAGGCAAGTCTCCCATTCTCCCTACATACATTAATTACAAACTACTGAAACCATGTAGCGGAAGCCAAATCGCCTCCCATTCCTCCCAATGCCTTGCATGTTTCTTTATACAGTTGCCAATCAGCGGCTTCTGCTACATTATTTCATGTAACGGTCTATGTATCTCATTTTGCTTGTCGGAGGAAGCAGTATTTATAATAATAAATAGTGCTCTAACCTTTAAATATGGAGCCCAAGGCGTTAGGCGGCCCCAGGCAGGAATGTAGCGCAGGGATGATGGGAAATAAAGCAGGTGACCTGTATATGTTATATGTCTAATTTTAGCCTCCATAGAGTCTCTCTTTGTTATTCAAATTGGCAAACATGCCCCAAGTCACCGTCTGTGGCCTCTCGCTGACACTCCAAGCGGAGCCCTATCAGCAGCGTCTGTTGTGCTTTCCTTAAATAGTCCCTTGCAGGGCCAAGCGCATTCCGGGAATAGCTACGCCAGCTCAGGGCATTGTTTGGATGAGGGAAATCACTGAGAGTGGGGCAATGGCGCCCTCTGCTGGCCGTACCGCACCTAGCCAGTCTGACATCATAGTACTCTAGTCTATAGGACTGATCTATTACATCATAGGCAGATCTTGTCATGTGACCCTGAGATATATAAGCAGACTGGGCACGGGGGGGGGGGGGTTATTTAACTGTATCAGTGCTGGCACAGAGCAGGGTGTGTGTAGGGTGCCAGCTGGGGAGCCTGTAGTGCCCATAAGGCTGCTGTACACGGGAACTGGTACATCAGCCCTTGGCACTAAAAATGCCAATAACGTAGGAATAGCTTTATATACGTGTACCAGTCGGCTCACTTACAAACACAAGCGCAAGTGCAAAGTAGATTTTTCACGCTTACAGCTCTCTGTTCCACGTCGGGGCCCCCGGGGGCCCATCTGAAACTCAGCACTTTGCACATATCTTATCTGATATTCACAAGCCCTTCTGTGATGTGAATCTGCAGTTTCCCTCCCCCAGTCGCTGCCGCCCAACAATCACCGCAAGTTAAAAGCCTTCATCCCCCCCTGCCATATATTCCCCCCGCTCCGTGCGTCGCAGCCCCAAGAGCAACGTTTGTGCGCTTTAACTTTCCCCTGAATCAATTGCTGGAGCCGCATCGGCTTCTCCCTTCCAGTTACCCAACCCTGTCAGTGTCATACGGTGTAACATGGAACCCCCCCGGGGCATTGTGGGACATGCACAGGCGGCCATACACGCTAAGATCCGCTCGTTTGGCGAGGTCACCAAGCGAGCGGATCTTCTCCCGATATCCCCACCTACGGGCCCTGGGGCCCAGGGCTGGAACTAGGGGTAGGCAGAAGAGGCAGCTGCCTAGGGCGCAATGATTGGGGGGCCTCTCCTGCCTGCCTCTCCGGCCCTGGAGTTGGCTGCTGGGGCCAAACGATCGAATTATAACGACGGCTATAGGTATCTGTCGGTTCAGGGATGGCATCAACGAGCCGATACGGTCTCTTATCCGACTAATTTTTTAACCTGCCCGATCAATATCTGCCCGATTTCAGGCCCATCATTAGTGCCCATACACGGCCAGATAATTGGTCAGATGAATTGGTCTAAGGGACCCAATAGCTACAGTGGGGGTGAGCAGGGTCGGACTGGGGGGTGCAGGGCCCACCGGGGCTCCCGCCCCAGGGGCCCTGCAGGTGCCACAGCCAGCTGTGTCCCCCTACCCCCCCCCCAGGGGCCCCCCTACCCCCCCACTGGGGCCCATTAGGGCCAGGGCCCACTGGGATTTTTCCCGGTGTCCCAGCGGCCCAGTCCGACCCTGGAGGTGAGTCCCAGGTCTGCTTCAATTTCAGCTACGCCCACAACCACAACATCTTCCCAAACTTCCCAAAGAAGAAGAAGAAGAAGAAGAAGAAGAAGAAGAAGAAGAAGAAGAAGAAGAAGAAGAAGGAGGGGAAAGAGGAAAGGAAAAGAAAGGGAAAGTATCACTGACTATAAATGACTGACAGGGAGGCACAAGAGTCTCACAGAGATGGAATCACAGAGGTCGGGAGAAGAAAAGGAAAAGTAGGAAAGGAACATAATAAGGAACAGGAGTCCATTGATGGAGATGGAGGAACCCCCAGTATAAAGGCGCTGGGCACATATGGGCAGGGGGCACCTCCCCGGGATGGCAGAGCAGCTGGTACCATTGCCCTCTCCATGTTACAGGGCCCAGTATCTGATTGTGCCCCAGTGGGACGGGCATTGGCTTTGCTGGGGGGGAATTTCTCTCTGTTGTTTCCTTCTATGGGAAAGTTGCTGCCGTATTGTGCAACGATTGTGCTTTTATTTTGTTAATGTTTTATTTATTTAATAGATATTCCTCTCTGATACCGACTGTCTGCGTCACTGCGGGATTGGGGGCCCCTAAGGGGGTTCATCAGCAGAGGGAAAAGTAATAGCGATGCACCAAATCCACTATTTTCAGATTCAGCCGAACCCCGAATCCTTTGTGAAAGATTCAGCCAAATACCGAAACCGCCCCCCCCTCTTGCACAGCGAGGAGATGAATCTCGTGTGAAAGTGGAGCAGATTTCCTGTGTCCCGACGTGAGACGATGCACATACAATAACATAGCTGAGCCGTGACATAACCATAAGTCCATACATCTCCGCGTGTGCGCCGGGGGGGGGGGACCGGCGAGTGTCCGCGCACATCTGGGATTGTATTTATGGTGGGAGAAGCGAGCGGCCGGCGCATTTCCATGGGAAAGTTGTTAAATATAGAATCCTGGAGAGCAAAGGAATCTGTAGGCTAATTATGGCAAATCCCAGGCGCCCCCTAGTGACTGGACAGGGAACAACAGTCATCACATTGAGTTTATGGAGCAAAATTCTATTACATGTAAATTATACATTTCACTGGTTTTAAATGGAACTAAAAGCAATATTGTGAATAAAGCTATTTCTTAACCACCTTCACCGGTGTCTGGAGTGCGTACCCATCGAGAAATTGTGCTCGTAAAAGCAATATCTGTCTCTTTCTGCTGGTTGTGACTCTTGAGACAAGGTAGCAGACATCGGCTCCCCTCTAGACAAGACTCCATTTCCCACAATGCTTTTTTCAAAGCTCTGTTAAACACAGTTGGCTTCTTCTATGTTGTAGCGATAGTCAGAACCAGCAGTGCACACTTTTCTTCCGAACTAATACTCTGTGAGTGCCTGGGCCATTATAAATCACACCAAGACCAACTGTTCCAACCAGAAACCCACTGATTCAGGGCATGGATCATCCCAGGCACTAACGTCTGACCAATCACTGTGTGTTGCAATGACTCGGGGTGTAAAAAAAATTAACCTAGCCAGAGTGTTGGTCTAAGCTGTTCAGGGTTGGGCTGGCCTATTGGGAGACTGGGGAAAATCCTGGGGGTCCCTGGGCTGGATCCTTTTTACCAAGACCAATGCCCCTAGTAGGCTGCCATTACTTTAGTCTGCCCTGGCTATGACTACTTTTATTTATGTGCCCATTTCTCCCACAGAAGCGACTCCTGATGAAGTCTGGGAGCCCCGGTACGCCCTCATGTCCCACTCCAACACTGCTACTATTCTCAGCATCCATAAGGAGCATCACATTGTGCATGGTTCATTTAGACTTTATAGGGGATGTACACTCCCATCAATATAACTAAATGTAAAATTGCTCAATACTCTTTATATATAACTCTCAGAATTGTGCCCCTTTTAGCTGCACCCAAAGCAAGTGCCCACCCTATCTACCCCCAGTTCTGGCCCTAAAGCACAGTAACAGTCTTCCTGCCCAGGAATTGCATTCAGTACCTTGTATGTAGTTGTGTATTGTGTTGTTCCATAATCTCACCACCAGATGGCACCAAAGGAACACAATTGTTATTGTTACCACTGTAGTACTCAATATTAGCATCAAAAACTGCTCACTAAATAAAGTGCTGTCATTTTCCAATTAAACAAGTTGACATAGGCACTCGTATCTTGGGATAGCTGCTGCTTGTGGGCTGACCCCAACCCCCCTCTGGACAATTAGGTGAAAATTGGTGTGTCCAAGTTGTTTTTTTTTTTTCCCATAAATACCATTTTTATTCCATACAGGTTTGTAGAGGACACTCTGGCCCCCATGTAGTTACTTAGGAAATCAGATGTACCTGCTCCTATACTGCTAGCAGAACCATCACCATTGGGAGGTAACAGACTGGGTAGTAGAAGGCGGGTGAATCCCAGACTAAAATGGAAATGTTCCCTTTGGGACCTGCCCTGAGTTCCCTGAATATAAGTTTAGAGATGTCACATTCCTTTGCCAGTCAGTAGAGAAGCCTATTTCTAGCTAATAAGCCCCTTCCTTCCCTTCTGCACCCCTGTACAGCGAGAGCGACGCCAATGGAATGCAGATTCCACAGCGACTGGGCCTGACGGAGTTATGTTATTAGTATTGGCCGCCCAATCGGCCACTTCTTTCTTTCTCCTTGGAGGGGATTAGTGAGCGGCAGAAAAAGATTGAGCCTTACGTCACTGTTATTCTCAGTGTGACATTCTGTACTGGGGGGGCTGCTATGGGAATCAGTGCCCCCCCCCCCAGCATTGTCATTATAGAGGGGATTTACCTTATAGACTGGTGACCTGCGTCCCTCTAACCTAACTGGCCTTCAGGCTGGGCCCCCTTAGCCCATAACAAGGTTACAGATATATAGAAACATTGGGGTAACAGTCACCCCGCTATAGTTCCAGGGGTACCCAGGGCACAAATAAGCACTCACCCCAAATCCCCCCCTAACTGGCCTTCAGGCTGGGCCCCCTTAGCCCATAACAAGGTTACAGATATATAGAAACATTGGGGTAACAGTCACCCCGCTATAGTTCCAGGGGTACCCAGGGCACAAATAAGCACTCACCCCAAATCCCCCCTAACTTGCCTTCAGGCTGGGCCCCCTTAGCCCATAACAAGGTTACAGATATATAGAAACATTGGGGTAACAGTCACCCCGCTATAGTTCCAGGGGTACCCAGGGCACAAATAAACACTCACCCCAAATCCCCCCTAACTGGCCTTCAGGCTGGGCCCCCTTAGCCCATAACAAGGTTACAGATATATAGAAACATTGGGGTACCAGTCACCCTGCTATAGTTCCAGGGGTACCCAGGGCACAAATAAACACTCACCCCAAATCCCCCCCTAACTGGCCTTCAGGCTGGGCCCCCTTAGCCCATAACAAGGTTACAGATATATAGAAACATTGGGGTACCAGTCACCCTGCTATAGTTCCAGGGGTACCCAGGGCACAAATAAACACTCACCCCAAATCCCCCCCTAACTTGCCTTCAGGCTGGGCCCCCTTAGCCCATAACAAGGTTACAGATATATAGAAACATTGGGGGTAACAGTCACCCCGCTATAGTTCCAGGGGTACCCAGGGCACAAATAAACACTCACCCCAAATCCCCCCCTAACTGGCCTTCAGGCTGGGCCCCCTTAGCCCATAACAAGGTTACAGATATATAGAAACATTGGGGTACCAGTCACCCTGCTATAGTTCCAGGGGTACCCAGGGCACAAATAAGCACTCACCCCAAATCCCCCCCTAACTGGCCTTCAGGCTGGGCCCCCTTAGCCCATAACAAGGTTACAGATATATAGAAACATTGGGGTAACAGTCACCCTGCTATAGTTCCAGGGGTACCCAGGGCACAAATAAGCACTCACCCCAAATCCCCCCCTAACTGGCCTTCAGGCTGGGCCCCCTTAGCCCATAACAAGGTTACAGATATATAGAAACATTGGGGTACCAGTCACCCTGCTATAGTTCCAGGGGTACCCCCTAAATGATTGAAATGATCCATTCAGGGACATGTGAGGGGCCCATATATAAGGGGCCCTGGGTGATTCCATGCTATATGGAGACACAGGAAGATGCAGAACGGGGAAGAGGCACCAGCGAAGGGTTAAAGGAAACTGAGAAAATGTAATAAAATGGGATAAAAACAAGAAGGGAAAAAAACAACTGGAGATGAACGATAAAAAGAAGGAGAATGGAGAGCCTGGCGTATTGAGTGCAGCAGGGGCTGAATGATATTCTCATTGACTGTTCCCATTGCCCTTGGAATTGCCTGACAGAAATCTCCGGTCTCTGGTGTCTCCTACCTCTTCCCTTTACCATTCAGATCAATAGCAATATGATCCTGCCAGTCGATTGGCTCATAATGTGATGAATCAGGGGCAGCCTCTCGGCTCCGGGGATGAGCTCATGGGCACTTTAAATCCCAGCTCCATTCATTGGCTCGTGCCGCACAGCCCTGGGCTACGGAACCGACACTAAGCTGGGCATTAGGGAGAGGTACGGGGGCATTTATCCCGGCCCTCAGTCCCCTTGGCAGGAGTATGGGGTAGACTGGGGAATGGGGCTGTTCCTGCTGAATTGTGCTTAGTACAGGGGAATCCCTATGCTGCCATAGTTTTATGGTATCTCTCTGTACAGGCTATGAGCAAACTTAGGGGGCTGTTCCTGCTGAATTGTGCTTAGTACAGGGGAATCCCTATGTGCCATAGTTTTATGGTATCTCTCTGTACAGGCTATGAGCAAACTTAGGGGGCTGTTCCTGCTGAATTGTGCTTAGTACAGGGGAATCCCTATGCGCCATAGTTTTATGGTATCTCTCTGTACAGGCTATGAGCAAACTTAGGGGGCTGTTCCTGCTGAATTGTTCTTAGTACAGGGGAATCCCTATGTGCCATAGTTTTATGGTATCTCTCTGTACAGGCTATGAGCAAACTTAGGGGGCTGTTCCTGCTGAATTGTGCTTAGTACAGGGGAATCCCTATGTGCCATAGTTTTATGTTATCTCTCTGTACAGGCTATGAGCAAACTTAGGGGGCTGTTCCTGCTGAATTGTGCTTAGTACAGGGGAATCCCTATGCTGCAACAGTTTTATGGTATCTCTCTGTATAGGCTATAGGCCCTTTCTTTCTATCTCCTTATCTTTACCTTCTGGGGGTTTCCTATGGACAGAGGAGAGGCAGCAGCGGTGGGAATCTGTGTGAATCAGTTAATAAAAGATACAGATTGCGGGGCCCTCCTGCTGCCTCTCCCCTCTGTGTCCCGATGTTCAGCCAGCGCTGCTCTAAATAAAATATGAGGCCACTCAGTGTAAGAGGAGCCAGGAGTGATACACGGAGCGCAGCATGTCGCCCCTCAGCCTTAATGTCCAACCTGTGACCCCCTAACAGCTGCCTGGGGGCTGAAGCACTACTCCCTGCGTCCCCTGACAGATGGGGGGGTGGGAGTTGTACTTCAGCGGGCGCTAGAGATTTATGTGATGCAGCAGCAGGTAACATGTTTGTGCACCATAGGGAGCAATATATATACTGTATGATACACAGTAAGGAACAAAGGCAGCTGGGGCAAAGCTGAAACTGCAACTGTGAAATAGTCTAACATAATCCATTACAAAACCAAAGGAGCACATGTAGTGGCCTAAGAGGCAATAGGTTTCAGGGATTTACTTGCCCCCAACCCAGTGAATGGCAGCAAGGGGCATCCCACAGCTTTGCCACAAAGGGCTACTATAGCCCAGTATATCCCAATAGCCCCTCTGTCCTTCCAAGTGCACCTCATGGGTTCCTCCAGGGGGGTTTTCCCCTCTCCACAGAGGCAGTTGTGCAGGAACTGGGGCAACAGGTTCTTAAAGACACCAGGCCTGGACCGGCAATCTGTGGGTTCAGGCAAATGCCAGAGGGGCTGCTGTAAGGTGCCATAGACACTCACTATTTATTGAGCTACTGGGGGGGCTCTGTGGCCTTGAGGACTATTTTGAATCCCACTCTGGCAGGGCCCCCTCTCTCCCCGCAGGCCCCCCTATAGTTCCACCACTGGCTGCAAGCATTGTTTTGGGTTTATATCCCCTTTAAGTTTGACAAATACATAAAACTTTCTAGGATGTATTGTTTCAGATAGGGGCGGCTCAGAACCAGAGTCGGGCCAAGGCTGAACCGATCCCTCCGGCGAGTCCCACTCACGTGCCATGACATCATCACGAGATGACTGCACTCTGGGGGCCCCTGGGGGGACGGCAGTGGGAAATGGAAGCAGGTAATAGTGAATGGAAGCGCCTGACATCCGCCAAAGAGTCAATTAAACATGATCTCACCCCTATCCTCTTGCTGCAACTCCCCAGCCGCCCACCCCGCCCCACACACCGGCCAATCTCAGCTTCCTGCACTCCGATTTAAGAATGGAGAAAGGAGTTGTTGGAATTATGGTGCAACAAAGATAATTTGTCTTACTGAGATACTGGTACATAGATAGATAGATAGATAGATAGATAGATAGATGATAGATAGATAGATAGATAGATAGATAGATAGATAGATAGATAATAGATAGATAGATAGATAGATAGATAGATAGATAGATGATAGATAGATAGATAGATAGATAGATAGATAGATAGATAGATAGATGATAGATAGATAGATAGATAGATGATAGATAGATAGATAGATAGATGATAGATAGATAGATAGATAGATAGATAGATAGATAGATAGATGATAGATAGATAGATAGATGATAGATAGATAGATAGATAGATAGATAGATGATAGATAGATAGATAGATGATAGATAGATAGATGATAGATAGATAAATAGATAGATAGATGATAGATAGATAGATAGATAGATAGATGATAGATAGATAGATAGATAGATAGATAGATAGATAGATAGATAGATAGATGATAGATAGATAGATAGATAGATGATAGATAGATAGATAGATAGATGATAGATAGATAGAGATAGATAGATGATAGATAGATAGATAGATAGATAGATAGATAGATAGATAGATGATAGATAGATAGATAGATAGATAGATAGATAGATAGATAGATAGATAGATAGATCATAGATAGATAGATAGATAGATGATAGATAGATAGATAGATAGATAGATATATGATAGATAGATAGATAGATAGATAGATAGATGATAGATAGATAGATGATAGATGATAGATGATAGATGATAGATAGATAGATGATAGATAGATAGATAGATAGATGATAAATAGATAGATAGATAGATGATAGATAGATAGATAGATAGATAGATAGATAGATAGATGATAGAGAGAGATAGATAGATAGATAGATAGATAGATAGAAATAGATAGATAGATAGATAGATAGATGATAGATAGATAGATGATAGATAGATAGATAGATAGATAGATAGATAGATGATAGATAGATAGATAGATAGATAGATAGATAGATAGATGATAGATAGAGATAGATGATAGATAGATGATAGATAGATAGATAGATCCTGCCTACCCCTAGGCACTCCCTTGACATTGCCCCCGCTGCTTGTCATTGTGAGAGAGAGGGGGGGAAAGTGCAGGGGCGAGGTGGCCAACTGGGTTGCCTAGGGCGCCCGGTCAACTTGGCCATCATTACTACTGACTGTGGCCTACTATACCCTTAAATCCTGCTTTTATCTCTAAAAGGGCAACTCACTCAGAAACAGATCAATCTGGGGCCGGGGCAGAGAATGTGGCTGCCTTGTAGAGACCAAACGTTAATATCTCATTGGTCATGGCCAGAGGAGGAGATCTGGGGTCCCCTAACCTGCAAAACTAAAAAAACTAAAGGCAGAAGTGTTACCTTAGTTAGGAACTTGTATCTCATACCTTTAGTTCTATAATTGCTGGAGTTGGTTGTGTTTTCTACATTCTAATGCTCTGATTGGCTGTAGGTTCATCTGGCCCTGAAAACAGAACTTATGCCTAGACTGGGTACTGTTGGGTCCTGGGAAAGTTCTGCTGCTCTGATTGGGTTGTGTTAGCACTGTGTCCAGTTTATTCTATTCCCTTGGACATTCTAATGCCCTTATAAGCTGGTCTAGCTCTGAGAACCTTCTAATAGTCTTATTGGCTACAAGTTGGTCTAGCTCTGAGACCTTCTAATGCTCTTATTGGCTACAAGTTGGTCTAGCCCTGAGACCTTCTAATGCTCCTATTGGCTACAAGTTGGTCTAGCCCTGAGACCTTCTAATAGTCTTATTGGCTACAAGTTGGTCTAGCTCTGAGACCTTCTAATGCTCTTATTGGCTACAAGTTGGTCTAGCCCTGAGACCTTCTAATAGTCTTATTGGCTACAAGTTGGTCTAGCCCTGAGACCTTCTAATGCTCTTATTGGCTACAAGTTGGTCTAGCCCTGAGACCTTCTAATGCTCTTATTGGCTACAAGTTGGTCTAGCCCTGAGACCTTCTAATAGTCTTATTGGCTACAAGTTGGTCTAGCTCTGAGACCTTCTAATGCTCTTATTGGCTACAAGTTGGTCTAGCCCTGAGACCTTCTAATGCTCTTATTGGCTACAAGTTGGTCTAGCCCTGAGACCTTCTAATAGTCTTATTGGCTACAAGTTGGTCTAGCTCTGAGACCTTCTAATGCTCTTATTGGCTACAAGTTGGTCTAGCTCTGAGACCTTCTAATGCTCTTATTGGCTACAAGTTGGTCTAGCCCTGAGACCTTCTAATGCTCTTATTGGCTACAAGTTGGTCTAGCCCTGAGACCTTCTAATGCTCTTAATGTCTACAAGTTGATTTAGTTCTGGGACCTTCTAATGCTCTTATTGTCTACAAGTTGGTCTAGTTCTGGGACCTGCTAATTCTCTTATTGTCTACAAGTTGGTCTAGTTCTGGGACCTTCTAATGCTCTTATTGTCTACAAGTTGGTCTAGTTCTGGGACCTTCTAATGTTCTTATTGTCTACAAGTTGGTCTAGTTCTGGGACCTTCTAATGCTCTTATTGTCTACAAGTTGGTCTAGTTCTGGGACCTTCTAATGCTCTTATTGTCTACAAGTTGGTCTAGTTCTAGGACCTTCTAATTCTCTTATTGTCTACAAGTTGGTCTAGTTCTGGGACCTTCTAATGCTCTTATTGTCTACAAGTTGGTCTAGTTCTGGGACCTTCTAATGCTCTTATTGTCTACAAGTTGGTCTAGTTCTAGGACCTTCTAATGCTCTTATTGTCTACAAGTTGGTCTAGTTCTGGGACCTTCTAATGCTCTTATTGTCTACAAGTTGGTCTAGTTCTGGGACCTTCTAATGCTCTTATTGTCTTATTGTCTACAAGTTGGTCTAATTCTGGGACCTTCTAATTCTCTTATTGTCTACAAGTTGGTCTAGTTCTGGGACCTTCTAATGCTCTTATTGTCTACAAGTTGGTCTAGTTCTGGGACCTTCTAATGCTCTTATTGTCTACAAGTTGGTCTAGTTCTGAGGCCTTCTAATGCTCTTATTGTCAACAAGTTGGTCTAGTTCTGGGACCTTCTAATTCTCTTATTGTCTACAAGTTGGTCTAGTTCTGGGACCTTCTAATGCTCTTATTGTCTACAAGTTGGTCTAGTTCTGGGACCTTCTAATGCTCTTATTGTCTACAAGTTGGTCTAGTTCTGAGGCCTTCTAATGCTCTTATTGTCAACAAGTTGGTCTAGTTCTGGGACCTTCTAATTCTCTTATTGTCTACAAGTTGGTCTAGTTCTGGGACCTTCTAATGCTCTTATTGTCTACAAGTTGGTCTAGTTCTGAGGCCTTCTAATGCTCTTATTGTCAACAAGTTGGTCTAGTTTTGGGACCTTCTAATTCTCTTATTGTCTACAAGTTGGTCTAGTTCTGGGACCTTCTAATGCTCTTATTGTCTACAAGTTGGTCTAGTTCTGGGACCTTCTGATGCTCTTATTGTCTACAAGTTGGTCTAGTTCTGGGACCTTCTAATGCTCTTATTGTCTACAAGTTGGTCTAGTTCTGAGGCCTTCTAATGCTCTTATTGTCAACAAGTTGGTCTAGTTCTGGGACCTTCTTATGCTCTTATTGTCAACAAGTTGGTCTAGTTCTGGGACCTTCTAATGCTCTTATTGTCAACAAGTTGGTCTAGCTCTGAGGGAATTCTAATGTTCTTTTTGTCTGGGAACATTCTTATAGTTAGACTGGCTGAAGGTAATGGCCATAACTCTCTCTAACATTGGAAGGGCAGAATGTCATGCAGTTTCCAGGCCCTGTTCTCATTGGTTACAATTTGGCCTAGCCATGTTGCCACCCAGTCAGTATTTTACAGGCCTAGCTGGTAAAAATCCAGCCAAGGTCAGGGCCACACCCTATTGAGGAGCCCCTGGCCCGTCCCTGATTTGCCTCAATTTTACCTTTTTTTCACCCATTAAAACCATCCTTGGATAGCCGGTGCATCACCACCCCACCCCTATTATATCATTGCCCCACCCCAATTACATCATTGCCCCACCCCAATTACATCATTGCCCCACCCTTATTAAGTCACAACCATCTAAAAATATTGTAGAAAGGTGGCAACCTAGTCCAACATTTATTGTAAAGTCCCTTATTTATAAAAAGGTCACTCCTGTGTATTTTAAACACTACATAAGCATTCAGCATACATTTCCCCCTGGTCCTATTCAGGTGGGTCCCCCCTTTCAACTTTAGGCCTTGAAGCAATATGTGACTTGTTCCCTGAATTCTTTGTGATGTGTATTTGTGGCCTAGACTTGCTTCTTTGTTCTACTTACAAATACTGTATATAAGGGACACCTATGTATTTACACAAGGGGGGCAGCTTGTTATTTTGTTACTTTCCCATTAAATAGCAAAGTGACTTTGTCACCTTTCGCTCGTCCCTACAGCCCAAGTGCATTTCGGCTCTTATCCAGACTGTGTTCATCGGTCAGGGGAAATGAGCTCATCGCTATCGATCTGATGGCATGAAGACCTGGCGGTTGTGAGTCTGGGAATGGGAGGGGCATCTTACTGGAATCAAAGTCCTGGCCTTCAAATCCAACTCTTATTCTGGTATTGGAGAGACACAGGCAGCTAAATGTATTGTGCCCCATAATACTAAATGTAAAAAGTTATTTTACATTTATTTATTTTAGATAAGCGACCGTTAGTTGTAATATTGGTGTGTAGGCAGCCAACAACTGCTTTGTGCCTGAGTCTGAGCTTTCAGAATGGGCCGCACTACACAATAGAACTGCTTTCAGATAAGCTAACGTTTCAGTACTACCCAAGTGTAGTGTAGTCTTGGGTGCTATTCCCTTGGGAGTGCGTTTAGCGATGCAAACGATTTCTGAATTCATTTGATCTCTATAATGCTGAAATCTTCTCCACCCGTCAGGAAACCTGCTTTTTGGAAGGGTAAGGGGGTCTGGGGTGTCAGTAATCATTGCCTCTCATTGTATTTGATGTTTTTGGGGGCTAAAGTTCCCACTGTTTCTCACTATATTTTATGTATTTGTGGTGCTACTACCCAATGTCTCTCACTTTAATGTATTTTGGGTGCCACTACTACTGCCCCTCGCTGCATAATGTATTTAGGATCTGGAGTTATTGGTCATAGAAGTCAATGTACCATTATTTACAAGTGCATACTGGCTAAAATTCAGGACTGTACCAGCAGTGCTATTAGCCCATGAAGGTGCCATCAGTTCAGGCAGCTGAATCCTTCAGCAGAGGTGTCAGGAAGTTGTTATCGTGTTACCTTCCCATTGTTCTGCTGCTGGAGGGAAAGGGAGGAGGGTGATATCACGCCAACTTGCAGCGCAGCAGTAAAGTGAGACTGAAGTTTTTCAGAGCACAGGTCACATGGCTGTGGCACTCTGGGAAATTAAGAATATTGCTAGCCCCATGTGAAAATTCAAAATTAAATATAAAAAAAATCTGTTTGCTCTTTAAAAAAACAGACTTCAGTGCAGGATTCTGCTGGAGCAGCACTATTAACCCATTAAAAAAAACAGTATTGCTTTAAATAACTGACCGGGTCTTTATTTAACTGCTGCTGCCCCCTAGTGGCAATTCTGTTGTTCTATTGTAAAAAATAATTTGCAACTAAAGTTTCTGTCCACCGCTGGCAAGTGTGCAAAGTGAAAGCAAACTTCTTATTGGTTGCTATAGGTTACTAGACCTCTTACTACACTACACCCAGTAAGAACATGCCACCACATTGCTTGCTCGGTAGCACAAACAGGCTTGGGCGCCCAATGATTGCCTTGCATTGAATGTATTTATTATGCAGCCAGAACCTGACAAGCACAGAGCAACGTTCTGTTTTCTGACCTTTTGTAATTGGATCCGAGTGCATCCGGTGAATTAGAACCATGTTCTCTCGCTGTAATCTGTACGTGGCCATAAAAATAACGTAAATGCCTTCCAAATAACAATAGCCAGTCAATCATGCAGCCAGAACCGAATCGGCACCCTCGGCTCTCTGCCTGCTGCTGAACTACAACTCCCAGAATCCCAGCTAGACCAAAAGGTATAGAGTTTAAATGGAACAGAATACTGGATATTAAATACAATTAATAATAAATGAATTTCCCCTTGCTTTCTTTACTCTAGCTTTTGTAATGGGAGTCGCTGACTTGGTTTCAGACTTACATGAAACTCCATTGTTCCGTAGAGATGTAATGCCCTTATAGCAATCTGGTTAGGTATACGGCCTGGCCTGGAGCATAGCTACTTAGCCAAAGAATGTGATTGATTATAGAACAACCTGGAAGGAGTGGAACAAGCTGCACTATTAACTCCGTAAACACAACTAATTTGTATAGTGGAAAGGGCTATCCCTGTCCCCATGGTGCCCCCTTGCCCTCTCCGTTGGGTCACACAATGGAAGCTGCCAATCACAGAGTCAATTTTCCACTCCAGGCCATTTGGCTTCCCGGCACTAAGCTTTTCTCTTTGACCTGAATGGCCTGTTATAGCCTCCAGGCATGGAAAAGTCACATAACAACAAGCTATTTATCTGCTTTTCCAGCCGAGGCTTGTGTGACCCGGCTATTGATCTGCCCAAGGCAACTGCTTTCCCTGGCAACATGCTGTAAACTTAGTGACTACTGGCGGGGGCATCCAGGGAGACGCACCAGTCTGGGGGAGGCCATTATATGCGGACCAGCTGTTGACTTTACCTACAAGTGTTGGCTCAGGAACAGCTGGGCAACTCCTGATTGGCAGCCACCAGGGCCTCTCTAAAGGAAGGGCACAGAGGGCACTGATAATGGGCCCCGAGGCTCACAAAGCTACTACATGTAACCCTCAAAGCATATCTCTGTTCCACAGCCAGGCTGCTCAGGATTCTGACCTTATTATGCTCATACATTTCTGTGGACACCAATATTTTTGGGTCTTTCTAGATTATCAATGACAAAATTAAAGAAATTTGATATGGCAGTTTGTTTAGTTCACCTTAAAATGAAGGTTTTGAAAATATTTAATTTTTTTGTTCTGCAGTCGTCGGGCTAGGTACAGGTGAACTTCCCCTTTAATTTTTAAATAATGATAGATGAATAGATAGATAGATAGATAGATATATAGATAGATAGATGATAGATAGATGATAGATAGATAGATAGATGATAGATAGATAGATAGATAGATAGATGATAGATAGATAGATAGATAGATAGATAGATAGATAGATAGATAGATAGATGATAGATAGATAGATAGATGATAGATAGATAGATAGATAGATAGATAGATAGATAGATAGATGATAGATAGATAGATAGATAGATAGATAGATAGATAGATAGATAGATAGATAGATAGATAGATAGATAGATAGATAGATAGATAGATAGATAGATAGATAGATAGATAGATAGATAGATAGATAGATAGATAGATAGATAGATAGATAGATAGATAGATAGATAGATAGATAGATAGATAGATAGATAGATAGATAGATAGATAGATAGATAGATAGATAGATAGATAGATAGATGGATAGATAGATAGATAGATAGATAGATGATAGATAGATAGATAGATATAGATAGATAGATGATAGATAGATAGATCAATAGATAGATAGATAGATAGATGATAGATAGATAGATAGATAGATAGATAGATAGATAGATAGATGATAGATAGATAGATAGATAGATAGATAGATAGATAGACAGATAGATGATAGATAGATAGATAGATGATAGATGATAGATAGATAGATGATAGATATAGATAGATAGATGATAGATAGATAGATAGATAGATAGATAAATAGATTGATAGATAGATGATAGATAGATAGATAGATGACAGATGATAGATAGATAGATGATAGATATAGATAGATAGATGATAGATAGATAGATAGATAGATAGATAGATAGATAGATGATAGATAGATAGATAGATAGATAGATAGATAGATAGATGATAGATGATAGATGATAGATAGATAGATGATAGATGATAGATAGATGATAGATAGATGATAGATAGATAGATAGATAGATAGATAGATAGATAGATAGATAGACAGACAGACAGACAGACAGGCAGGCAGGCAGGCAGGCAGGCAGGCAGGCAGATGGGTGGATAGACAGAAGGATTTACAAGCATAACTGAGAACTGTGTTGTGTTTGGGGGAAGCTGCTCGTCCACTCACATCCTAGCACCTATGGAGCGAGCTTTCTGATTGGAGGAGCCAGCTACATAAGAAACCAAGCCCCGTGCCACCAGCAGAGATCTCTGTTCTTTGTATTTTACACAACCTTTATAGGGTAATTTACCTTATGGGGTGACTTTCAGTACGTTACATTCTTAGTAACTTTTCCATTGGTCTTTGTTATTTGTTTTATACATTTGTCTTTCTCTTCTGCCTTTTTCCAGCTTTGAACTAGGGGCCACTGGCCCCGGCACCCAAAAAGCTGTTCCTTTGTGAGGTTACAATCTTAGGGCCAAAAAGTCTCTGAAAATACCTGCCCCCATACGTCCATTAGAATCGCTAAAACACTTTGTATGTGGTGATACCAATGGATAAAGGCAGGCAGGATAAAGCCACTTTGTGGCCCATGTGAGAGGAGACTTCCTACTGGTAATAATGACCCCATCGCCCAGAGCACTTACTGTTCATTTTTAGTCTTTAACTTTCTATTAAGGCCCTCTAGTATCAAGGTTTGCCACTTTATACTGCCTTTCAGGTGGGGGGGGGGTGGCGATGATGGCACTTGGGGTTAAGGTCCCCATACACGAGGCGATTTCACTCGTTGTGCGATGAATGATTATATCGACAAACGATCGTATGGCGATCGGGTTTCCGTACGATGTGCCATCCACGGGCAACGATAATTTGCAAAAGATTTCATCGTATCATTATCATAAAATACGTATGATCGTACATTTACGTACGATCCAATGTCGTGGCGGAAGCGGTATTTATTTATTTATGTTCGTTGGCTTCCGCTGCTGGCAATCATGACATGCGCAGAGAACAATCGTTCGAAGACAAATGTCTGACACTCACACCAACTGGCAGATTTTATCGTTAAACAACTAAAATTTTTAAACCTGGCCGATCGATTTTGGGGAAGATAATGTCGGGTCGATTAGTGGGCCGACGATTGTTCGCACACCATCAACTATACGATAACTTAACGATAGTATCGGATCGTTCGGGAATCGGTCGTTTGACAGTAGAAAATCATCCCGTGTATGGGGGCCTTTAGGGATGCCCCGAATCCCGGATTTGGTTCGGGATTCAGGTCAAACCCAGACGGATTCTGCCGTACCCAAAAAAGTGGGTTCCGTGCATCCCTACTTAGGGGGCAGAGCGATGATGACTCGTGGAGGGGAAATGGGCAGATGGGGCATGAAATGGGCAAGTAGATGGGTGGGTGGGTTTGGAGAAATAGGCAGGACACCCAGATGGGCAGGGGAATCAGGCAGCGGAGAAGGGGAGGAAAGAATGGGATTTATAGGGTATTATAAACTGACCGGCAATAAATTGTCAGTAAATTTGTAATACTGGCCCCGGCTGCACTGGCTTCTGGGTGGCAACCCTACTTGTTCCAGTCTCTAAATGAAGGCCACTTGCTAACTGTCTGATCATTGTCTGTGTTATACTAAAATTTACTTTAGGTGTATAAAAAGTATATAAATATTGCTTTGTACCTGCCTTTACATTGACAAGCCACTATACATGAACGACTGAGCCCAAAGAACCCATCAATCCCTTCAGCTTTGGGCTGCTGACATTACCTATAATTAGATATATATATATATATACTAGCAACGCTTGAGCACAATCAGTAGGTTTATAGAGGCAGGCTAGTGGTGTAGTGTTCAGGAGAGGCGCTAATGAGAGGCGGGCTTACAAAGGAAGCGCACAAGGGCAGCACAATACGCGGGGGAGGGGCGCACTGTAAATTTACATTCACGCACTGAGCCCCTCGCTGTGAATCCTGCACACAAAGAGCTGATTATTAGCGTCTCAGGCATCAGACATAAAATCTACATGTTTTACTCACTTCAAAGCGGGATAATTAGAGCCCAGGAATACACTAAGGAAAGGTAAATACTTTTATCCGCACAGCCAACGTCTGAGTGCTTCCTGGGCCGGAGAAATCTTCTTAATATGCTGCTGTCACTACTGGGCCGAAAACACTCCATAGAACAGCCAAACCCCTCTATTAACCCTTGTAGGTTCCCCTACATTTTCAGTAGTCAGAACCAGCGGTACAGGAATATCAACCAACAGACTGGCACTGCACTCAATAACTATTAGATTTACTGAGGTTACTGTGTCACATAAAAGTGTTAGGGGGTCAGTTATAGTCACAAGGCACCCGTATTATTAACCCATCCCATGCTGGGACCACAGCTGATAATGATAACTTGTGGTACATAGAGTGCTAGGTGGGAAAGTGCTGGGGGTTGTATAGTGTGGCGCTTGGGGCAGGAATCCTGTCCCGCTGTCCTTACCTTATAAATAGAGTGCAAGGCCAGAATGTATTTGCCCCAGGGGGCTTTAGGGTCACATTCTGCAATTATATGTTGCCTGATTGGCCTTCAGTAAAGACACCCCAAAACCAGCGTGCCATTGTATAGTGTATTTGGAGGTAACAAAATTGTCAGGGAGACAAAATTAATGTTTCACTTCAAACTGACCAGTGCCAGAACTAAGCCTGGGCTGGGATTCAAAAGAAGCCCTGGCATTTTAACTACACAGAGACTCAATTAATGCGGGGGGCATGTTTAGGGCAGGGTCGGACTGGGGTATGCAGGGCCCACTGGGACTGCCGCCCAGGGGCCCTGCAGGTGTCTCCGCTGGCCGCGTCACCCGCACCTCCTAGGGACACCCGCTGCACCCCCTGACCCCCCGCAGAACCTTCCTAACCCCCCCCAGCAGGGGCCCCTGCCCGACGTCCTCCCCTGAGCGTGTGTAAGTTTAACGTGTCAGGGGAGCAACACTGTCGGCCGGGGGAGCACCTGCAAGGGTCAGGTCTGGGCTGTCAGGGCCCATCGAGTTTTTTCCCGGTGTCTTGGTGGCCCAGTCCGACCCCGGTTTAGGGTGGTAGCAGACCTAATTATAGACTTGTATACTGTGTGTCATTTCTTCCACAGCCATATCTACAACAATTGAACAAAAAGCTATCTTCTGCTAGGAGCTTGAAACATACCCCAGCCCTGGGGTCCTTGGTTTCATTCCAGCCAGGGTACTATCTCTCCGTGTCTGTGTGGGTTTCCTCTGGTTACCCCGGGTTTCGCCCACACTTCAAAAACATACAGGCAGGTTCATTGGCTCCTCTTAAAATTGACCCTACTCTGCATGAATGTGATAGGGACCTTAGACTGTAAGCTCACTGGGGCAGGGACTGATGGGAATGTGATAGGGACCTTAGACTGAAGGTCACTGGGGCAGGGACTGATGGGAATGTGATAGGGACCTTAGACTGTAAGCTCACTGGGGCAGGGGCTGATGGGAATGTGATAGGGACCTTAGACTGTAAGCTCACTGGAGCAGGGACTGATGGGAATGTGATAGGGACCTTAGACTGTAAGCTCACTGGGGCAGGGACTGATGGGAATGTGATAGGGACCTTAGATTGTAAGCTCACTGGGGCAGCGACTGATGGGAATGTGATAGGGACCTTAGATTGTAAGCTCCACTGGGGCAGGGACTGATGGGAATGTGATAGGGACCTTAGATTGTAAGCTCCACTGGGGCAGGGACTGATGGGAATGTGATAGGGACCTTAGATTGTAAGCTCCACTGGGGCAGGGACTGATGGGAATGTGATAGGGACCTTAGACTGTAAGCTCCACTGGGGCAGGGGCTGATGGGAATGTGATAGGGACCTTAGATTGTAAGCTCACTGGGTCAGGGACTGATGGAAATGTGATAGGGACCTTAGATTGTAAGCTCACTGGGGCAGGGACTGATGGGAATGTGATAGGGACCTTAGACTGTAAGCTCACTGGGGCAGGGACTGATGGGAATGTGATAGGGACCTTAGATTGTAAGCTCCACTGGGGCAGGGACTGATGGGAATGTGATAGGGACCTTAGATTGTAAGCTCCACTGGGGCAGGGACTGATGGGAATGGGATAGGGCCCTTAGACTGTAAGCCCCACTGGGGCAGGGACTGATGGGAATGGGATAGGGCCCTTAGACTGTAAGCCCCACTGGGGCAGGGACTGGTGGGAATGAGATAGGGACCTTAGATTGTAAGCTCCACTGGGGCAGGGACTGATGGGAATGTGATAGGGACCTTAGACTGTAAGCCCCACTGGGGCAGGGACTGGTGGGAATGAGATAGGGACCTTAGATTGTAAGCTCCACTGGGGCAGGGACTGATGGGAATGTGATAGGGACCTTAGATTGTAAGCTCACTGGTGCAGGGACTGATGGGAATGTGATAGGGACCTTAGATTGTAAGCTCACTGGGGCAGGGACTGATGGGAATGTGATAGGGACCTTAGACTGTAAGCTCACTGGGGCAGGGACTGATGGGAATGTGATAGGGACCTTAGATTGTAAGCTCCACGGGGGCAGGAACTGATGGGAATGTGATAAGGACCTTAGATTGTAAGCTCACTGGGGCAGGGACTGATGGGAATGTGATAAGGACCTTAGATTGTAAGCTCACTGGGGCAGGGGCTGAAGGCAAAGTGTACGGTAAAGGCCCGGGTCACTGTTAAAAAAAAATAATGTATAAAATTAAAATTTGAGTCCCTGCCCAACTTCCCACTTTTCAGGCACAAAAAAATCCCTTTTATTTAGAAAACAGCCTTTCATTTACATCGCAGTGGGCTCTTTAAAACATTGACCTCCTTGTTCAATTAGGCATGAGAAGTAAGAAAACAGGGCAAAGGGGCCGCCGTTAGTATCGTGCCAAGTGAGGCCGAGGTGCCGAGCACAACGCACACTCTGTTTCGAGCGGTTTCCCTGTGTTTTGGTTTCAGAATATTCTGGTATTTGGGGGTTTTTTTTAATCATTTTTAGCCCCGGCCTGTGGAACTATTCATTTCTTGGGGGGTTTTTTATTTTTTTTATTTTTCCTTTCCGTCCGGCTGACATTGATGAAGCTTATTCTCCGTGGGTGTCATTCCAAAATAAAAGGCCCTAATAGCTATTTTGAAAAGTCTCAAAATACATCTTATTAATGATGTTACATCCGGAAGGTTTCCAGCGTCTGCCAGTTGTCTCTGCTTTGGAGAAAGCGAGGCACTTACCCTCCAAATGGGCATCAATAATTGATGAGGAGTTTTAGGAAGAGCGGATAAAGAGGGCAAGTTTCTCTTAATGCTGAAAAGGGATCCCTCCTGTCTCCGAACAGATTGCATTTTGGTCTATGTTTATAAGCCAGCTGTGCCCCCCATCCCGACCCCTTACATCAGAAGGCTTGGAAGCATGGATTCTGGCTTCTGTTTCCAAACTCCTGTCAGTCGCCGGTACCGGCCTCTTGCTAAATGGTCCTTGGAATAAATCCTTTGGCCTCTATATACAGAGACATGTAGGAACTGCCTAGTTCTGGGGAGAGAAGTTGCCCCCAGCGGTGATTTTTATGAAGAATTTAGGACCACAACTACTGTTGCGGTTGCAAAATAGACGCAGGTACTTGTGTCCAAAGCCACTCAATGCACTTCCGTATATATGTGCTCGGCGACGGTGCGTCTACTTGACAAGTGCACAAATGCAGGGGAACCCAGGAGCGACTGGCACCAAGATCCAAGATCCCCACGGTGGGATGCATCATTATACACGCAGAATTTAATCTTTTTTGCAATTGAATCTTATTAATGTCTAAGTGGGAAGGCCTGCGAGCTTGCTTACACGTGTTACAATGGGAAAGCTACAAGCTTGCTTACACGTGCTACAATGGGAAGCCTAGAGCTTGCTTACACATGCTACAATGGGAAGTCTAGAGCTTGCTTACACGTGCTACAATGGGAAGTCTAGAGCTTGCTTACATGTGCTACAATGGGAAGTCTAGAGCTTGCTTACACGTGCTACAATGGGAAGCCTAGAGCTTGCTTACACGTGCTACAATGGGAAGCCTAGAGCTTGCTTACGCGTGCTACAATGGGAAGCCTAGAGCTTGCTTACACGTGTCACAATGGGAAGTCTAGAGCTTGCTTACACGTGCTACAATGGGAAGCCTAGAGCTTGCTTACACGTGCTACAATGGGAAGTCTAGAGCTTGCTTACACGTGTCACAATGGGAAGTCTAGAGCTTGCTTACACGTGATACAATGGGAAGTTTAGAGCTTGCTTACACGTGCTACAATGGGAAGGCCTGCGAGCTTGCTTACACGTGCTACAATGGGAAGTCTAGAGCTTGCTTACACGTGCTACAATGGGAAGCCTAGAGCTTGCTTACACGTGCTACAATGGGAAGTCTAGAGCTTGCTTACACGTGCTACAATGGGAAGTTTAGAGCTTGCTTACACGTGCTACAATGGGAAGTCTAGAGCTTGCTTACACGTGCTACAATGGGAAGTCTAGAGCTTGCTTACACGTGCTACAATGGGAGTAGAGCTTGCTTACACGTGCTACAATGGAAGCCTAGGCTTGCTTACACATGTTACAATGGGAAGTCTAGAGCTTGCTTACACGTGCTACAATGGGAAGTTTAGAGCTTGCTTACACGTGCTACAATGGGAAGTTTAGAGCTTGCTTACACGTGCTACAATGGGAAGGCCTGCGAGCTTGCTTACACGTGCTACAATGGGAAGGCCTGCGAGCTTGCTTACACGTGCTACAATGGGAAGTCTAGAGCTTGCTTACACGTGCTACAATGGGAAGTCTAGAGCTTGCTTACACGTGCTACAATGGGAAGTTTAGAGCTTGCTTACACGTGCTACAATGGGAAGTCTAGAGCTTGCTTACACGTTCTACAATGGGAAGCCTAGATCTTGCTTACACGTGCTACAATGGGAAGCCTAGATCTTGCTTACACGTGCTACAATGGGAAGCCTAGATCTTGCTTACACGTGCTACAATGGGAAGTCTAGAGCTTGCTTACACGTGCTACAATGGGAAGCCTAGATCTTGCTTACACATGCTACAATGGGAAGGCCTGCAAGCTTGCTTACACGTGCTACAATGGGACGGCCACGAGCTTGCCTACATGTGCTACAATGGGACGGCCACGAGCTTGCCTACATGTGCTACAACGGGACGGCCACGAGCTTGCCTACATGTGCTACAATGGGACGGCCACGAGCTTGCCTACACGTGCTACAATGGGAAAGCCACAATCTTGCCTACACGTGCTACAATGGGACGGCCACGAGCTTGCCTACACGTGCTACAATGGGACGGCCACGAGCTTGCCTACACGTGCTACAATGGGACGGCCACGAGCTTGCCTACACGTGCTACAATGGGGAAGGCCAGCGGGCTAATTCCAACAGCCTGGCTGCTATTTCAGTACCAGGGTTGGTTATATTTGTGCCGTTGCCTTATGATACATGTAATGTAATTTCCCCCCTTATCACATCTTTCCTATTTTGGATAATTCACTTTCGTTCTTCAATGTATGTGATGTCACAGGGCTAAATATATATCTATATCTAAATATCATTCCACACACATGCCAACATGTGCACTCAGTTTTGTGCCCTGTTCTGTGCCCTATAATACAGGGCTGGCATGCTAGCTTGGGCCATGTCTGAGTTGGCAAAGGGTGGGTTAGGGCTGGGATGTATGCACTTATGTCCCAGAGGGTCCCCAGGCACCCAGTACAAGGTTAAAACCTCTGTGCCTGATTCATTACAGATCAAATTAGTGGATCCAGAATGATCCCCAGGAGTTGGATGCATTTTATAATTTACCAATAGCCAGAAAATTGTTAATAAACTGAGATATTTATCATCAATCCATCTGAATGTATTCACCTACTTTAATCTGCTAAACACATTCATTCCTTATGGGGTGTAAGTGCTCGGTGCAGCTCAGCCGCAGGGCTGTGTATGAACACTGTTACCCCCCCGATGCAAACCGCACACAAGAGCTGACAATTCACGCTAGAATAATTCGTAAATGAATCTTTAAATGTTAAACTATCGTTAACACTTTTACAAGCGTTACTGCCCATAAAAAAGTTAATGTTAGTTAATAAATCAGCTCCTATTGGTTTCCAGTGTTAACATTTACTCTACTGTGGCAAGGAGGGGCCTCGGGGCAATTCTGTAGAACAGGAGACATAAGCAAGGCGAGGGGAAGCGGAATACGCAAATCTACTGGGGGTCATTAATATACACTGGGCAAATTTGCACCTGGGCAGTAACCCATGGCAACCAATCAGATGCTTGTTTTAATTGTTCAACTTGGGCTGGCTGAAAAAAGCTAATCACTGGTTGCTATGGGTTTAGTGGTGTAACCATAGAGGAAGAAGGGGGGGCCCAGAACATGGGGTCTACTTCCTCTATGGAAGTAAAAAACTCCCCAGCCGCTTTCCTAATTGTGAGTGGGGAGGGGAGACACAGGTGGGCCGACGGTGCCAATGGGAGGGGCAGGGAGTGGGCGGTCGGGAGCCTGGTAGTGATCTCTGTATGTGCCGGGCCCCCCTGAAGATTTTTTTGCTGGGGGGCCCAGTGTTACTATGATTTCCATACACTGGAGCTGCAGGAAAAGGAAAGACAAGGTCTTTATATGAATGGCGCAGGCGAGTCGCACATCTAAGAATATGCCTGCTCCGTTCATTCGCAATGTGAATGACCCCCCCTCCATGATGTGGCTGAGAATTCTGGGAGGTGTGGCTCCCACGGGGCAGTGAGTCTGGCGTGGCTCCCACATGGCGCTAATGGGACCTTGGGCTGAGCGATGATGCAATGCAGTGATATAAAGCAAAATGACACTTTCTGGAATGCATCTGGCGCTCGCGCCTCTGCTGCAGGAACTCGTCAACACATTCCCTGCAAAGCGATGAGTGCCGCCTGACGGATCCAACAACATATTTACATGGCACGTTTAAAAATACCAGGCTTTCAAAAACAGGGCTGGCCTGACCTAAATACCTCGGGTGGGAACCTTTTATTTATGATTTTTAGAGCTACAACTCCCAGCATCCCCTGACAACCAAATGGACCACAATCCCTCCGCTTTTATCCGATACAGAGGTTTGTTGGGTGCAATGCTATGAGTCTAATGCTCGTTGTACATGGGATGATCCTCGTTAGGCAAGATACCAAACGATCAGATCATTGCCCCAAAGAAATATAGCTTAAAAATATAAAATGAAAGCCATTAAGCCCCCATACATCTTATATATAAATACAGAGAAACATTCCACTATGTTGCATGAAAATATGGCCAGCAGAGGTCGCTGTTTTATTAGAGTCAGTGGATAATGTTACCTAATCTAAGCAATTGTAGCAGTTCCCAGCTGTATAAGGGTAAATGCACACAGAGCCACTAGTAGCAGCAACTTGCCATGGCTACTAAAACAGACAATGATTATTATTTACAGATAACTGTCTCTATGTGTGTTTTAGGGTGAAGACACATGGAGCTACTAGTAGCAGCTACTTGTCGTGGCTACTAAAATAGACAATGCTGATCATTTACTGATAATTGTCTCTATGTGTGTTTTAGCAGAGGCAATTTTCAGTATTGTCTATGGCAGGGTATTTTCTGGAGTTTAGTAGCTGTGAAAAAGTAGCTGCTACTAGTTGCTCTACGTGTCTGCACCCTTATCAGAGGCTATTCTCAGTATTGTCTATGGCAGGGTATATTCTGGAGTTTAGTAGCCATGAAAAAGTAGCTGCTACTAGTAGCTCTGTGTGTCTGCACCCTTATCAGAGGCTATTCTCAGTATTGTCTATGGCAGGGTATTTTCTTGAGTTAATAGCCGTTAAAAAGTAGCTGCTACTCATAGCTTAGTGTGTCTGCACCCTTATCAGAGGCAATTCTCAGTATTGTCTATGGCAGGGTATTTTCTGGAGTTAATAGCCGTTAAAAAGTAGCTGCTACTTGTAGCTTAGTGTGTCTTCACCCTTATCAAAGGCTATTCTCAGTATTGTCTATGGCAGGGGATTTTCTGGAGTTTAGCAGCCATGAAAAAGTAGCTGCTACTAGTAGCTAAAATCTCTTGCACTCTTCTTAGCAAGAAGGATGGGAAATAAGACCCAGGCCAACAGTAGGGGGTGCACTTCCATTAGACAAACCCTGGACAGGAAGTGGGGGGGTTCATCATGGCAGAGGTACCATTAGATAATGGGCAAATGGAGAGGGGGTGACTGATGCCCTTGCCCTTAAAAGTGTGCCCACCTCCAGTTGTCTACCCCTAATTCCAGCCCTGATTATGGCATTCAGGTGGAGCAGCCAAAACTGTTGTTTGAGAGAGTGTGTATAGTAAGGCAAGATGGCGTCAGGGGAAAGTCAGGCAAGATATACTCAGCAACCTGTTTTCAAACAAACGTTAATTCATGGCGGCGGCAAATGTGAAGTCATTTTTCATAAAGTACAAGGTGCAGTCGCTGCCCGGTCAGATCTGTGTGTGTGGCCAATCCCTCTGTAAACAGCTCATTTATATGGAGGTGTCACCGGCGGCTGGGACTGTACCCGGCTTGGGAAGGGAAGATATACACCCCTGTTTACAAGGAGGATTAATTGTCCAATTAATAGAAAGTCAGTGAGAGGAACGTACATCTATTTTCTGGGCACCTACTACTCCTTCTCTAAATATTTGCCTGTATGGATGTGAATGGGAGCTTGAAAATGGCTTGCCCGGGCTAAACAGTCTGAAATGATTGCAAAAGCAACTGCACCGCGAGGATGATGATGAAATGCTTGTTTGCTGTCCCGGCCTTACTTCCAGGGCAGTCTGGGTCAGGGCACCTGTAGCTCACAGGCCTACAATGCCAGCGCCCCGGTGCCGGTACATACGGCCTGCTCATTAGCAACCAGTCTCCCTGATGTTACTGACAGTTATTCCTGTAGCAGGGAGGCTGCCCTCCCACCCTCCTGCTCATGCGAGCCTTGTCAGGCAGAAAAATACCTTCTACTATAAAGTGCTTGGAGGCAAAAACCTGCAGCAATCTGCTCTGCCAGCCGTCTGTGCTAATAATCTCAGCATTCCATCACCAGAACCTCCTTATGTTTCTATCTGTGAATGGGTTCTACCTCTAGAGGCTAAAATACAAATGGGTCAGAGTAAGGGCACAAGCACACAGGGATCCCAATCAGCCCCTTCCCAGAGGCTATTATCCCCCCACTGCTACTATAGGCACCATCTCTCCCTACTATACCTGCTATCCTACAGCCCCAGTCCCTTCCCAGAGGCTATTATCCCCCCCACTGCTACTATAGGCACCATCTCTCCCTACTATACCTGCTATCCCACAGCCCCAGTCCCTTCCCAGAGGCTATTATCCCCCCACTGCTACTATAGGCACCATCTCTCCCTACTATACCTGCTATCCCACAGCCCCAGTCCCTTCCCAGAGGCTATTATCCCCCACTGCTACTATAGGCACCATCTCTCCCTACTATACCTGCTATCCCACAGCCCCAGTCCCTTCCCAGAGGCTATTATCCCCCACTGCTACTATAGGCACCATCTCTCCCTACTATACCTGCTATCCCACAGCCCCAGTCCCTTCCCAGAGGCTATTATCCCCCCACTGCTACTATAGGCACCATCTCTCCCTACTGTACCTGCTATCCCACAGCCACAGTCCCTTCCCAGAGGCTATTATCCCACTGCTACTATAGGCACCATCTCTCCCTACTATACCTGCTATCCCACAGCCCCAGTCCCTTCCCAGAGGCTATTATCCCCCCACTGCTACTATAGGCACCATCTCTCCCTACTATACCTGCTATCCCACAGCCACAGTCCCTTCCCAGAGGCTATTATCCCCCCACTGCTACTATAGGCACCATCTCTCCCTACTATACCTGCTATCCCACAGCCACAGTCCCTTCCCAGAGGCTATTATCCCCCCACTGCTACTATAGGCACCATCTCTCCCTACTATACCTGCTATCCCACAGCCCCAGTCCCTTCCTAGTTAAGAAAGCCTGAGATCTACCTGCACCTAATTTAGATGATTAGATTAGACAAATTGATCTTTGGAAGCAGCCAGGCACTTAAGTAGTTCTTGAGATTCCAGCTCTAACAGGGTTAATCCGATGTATGCCTTCCCCATATATATATATATATATATATATATATCAGTGTAAAGTTACATATTTATGTTTATGAAATGTCCAAATAAGAACTTAAGGTTTGTATTTCTCCCCTATGTCGGCTCAATTTCACTACAAGTTGCGGCCCTGTTACTGCCCCATAAGGCTGTTGCTGCTATTGGATCTGGCAGGTACCTTAGTGTCTAGCTGAATCAGATGATGTGCAGACACAGAACTGTAATAAAATCAGACAAATATTACTTAGCGCATATCAAGCTGTACATAATCCCTTATCCAAAATTTATTACACTCCCCATCAAGTTTTTGTGTTCCCTAACTGTGCCTCATACAGATCAGCGCATACTGGATCTCCGATGTGCTTTGGTGTTCACTCTAGGAACTGACTTTTGGGCTGCTGTACATTAGAGTGTCTGTCTGCACCTACACCGTGCCCTCCCTCTATGTAATTGTCGACAAAGACAAAACAATGTCAAAGACAGAACAATGACTTTCCATACAAAGCTGAATCTGCCAGCATAACTATAAACATCTTTGTAGAAACAGAAAATAATAGTATTTGTAATAGATAAATAGGGAAAGGACTAAAAGTATCATAAAAGGGAAAATATACCTAATTTATAAGAAGGGTTTATCTGAAATAGACAGGAACAGGAAAGCTTATTTTAAACCAGGCAGACTTTCCCTTTAGTTTAACACACTAACGCAACTACCTGACTTAGAACACTAGCTCCGGGCTCAGTATCAGCTTGAGCGACCCATTCATTCTACCAGCAGGGTTTGTGGGCTCGGCGCTGATCATTTGCAGAGGGGCAGCTGTCAGTCAGTGTTCTAGCAAACAGAGATGTGCACCCCCACATTCACAATAATGGCAGCTTTATGCCTGAAAGGTTCTGGGGCAGACGTGCGCTCAGTTTCATGGTCCCTGGAGTAAACATATGGTTCAGTGCTGGTTCAAAGCCCTTTCTGCCCGAGGGTAATTCCCAGGCACATTGCCACTGAGTGTATCAATTCTGCCTCAGCACAGTGAGTACAGTGATACCTGATAAATATCACTTCTGTCATATCCATATTCATTGCACCATTTCTTTATTTACAAAGTAATGGGCAAATATGAACCCAATTTATCCCTTTCCACGCCATGCCCCTTTGATTTTGTGCATTGCCAGTAAACGCCCGATGTGGCAACGATGGAAAGAAGATCTGGTAACACGCAATTGGCATCGCCAACATAGTGGTAATTTAGGATCGGCGCAGGGGATTCTACAGTGGGAGGCACATTAAGGGTTAAAGAGATCATCAATGTTTATGCCTAATTACACAGTGGCATAACTATAAAGGGCATGACTATGGGGGGGGGGGTTCCAGGGGAGTATCTGGTCCATAAGAGAGGGTGAGAATAAGAGAACCCTCAGTGACCCTAATACCTACCCCCAGCCCAGGGTACTTTGCTGCTGATCTAGCCTCAAGTCCCTAGGTACCCCCAAATCCCTAGGTGCCCCCCAAGTCCCTAGGCACCCCCCTAGTTCCTAGGTGCCCCCCAAGTCCCTAGGTACCCCCCAAGTTCCTAGGTACCCCACTCAAGTCCCTAGGTGCCCCCCAAGTCCCTAGGTACCCCCCAAGTCCCTAGGTACCCCCCAAGTTCCTAGGTGCCCCCCAAGTCCGCTTGGGTTCATAACACATGCTCCATGCAGAACTCATCTGAACTATCCCAAAACTAATTTCTTCTGCATAAAAAGTACCCCAGGGTACGGAGTAAGTGATTAGGGTCACTGGAGGGTGTATGAATGACCAACTGCCCCCCTTCCCAGTGATTTTAAGTTTCCTTCTCCTGTAGGGCAGTTGCCGAGGCATTTGTGCATAGTTACAATATTAAAATAAATTACCTGCATCAATTTACATTGCAGTGGCACAGCATTTTGGTCATCTTGTCACCCACTCTTTAATGCCATTAACGCCATTAACCATACGTCCCTTATTTATCTCCTCTGAAGTATTACAATGTTAAGTCAATGGGCCTGTAAATATACTGTAAAGTTTAATGTGGGAATATAAAACCTGCCTTGAGATTTTGTTTGACTACAACTCCCAGTATTCCACCAATAGCTGATGAGGTGTTTGCAGGAAGTTGCAGTTAACAACATCTGCCAATTTACCTCTTTAGATGGGGCTGCCAGGAAACCCTTTAACCCCTGCCCTGCCGAATCTGTTCATGGCACATACTGTTGTGACCCCCAACTGTGAGCATTACAGGTGGTGACGTGTTAAAGCAAACCCTGCTGCAAAGAATCCTGTGAGTTCAGCAGCTGCCATTGAAACCAGGCTGCAGGCAATGTTGTTGCAGGCTGGGGCAGTCAATAAAAATGCCCCTTTCAGCCCCAATAAACTCATCATGGATTTCTGTCTCTGTGTCTGGGAACCCACGTCAGGGCTCCATAAACCAGTGAAACATTTACAGTGCAATGTGAGAAACTGCGGCGACACTACCCTTGTGCCAGCACCTGTCCCTGCGTAGCTTCCCGCAACCCCTGCATTTTATTCCCGTGCTGGCCGGCCCATTATTGGGGCAGTTGGGTTTAGTCAGTAATAGAAAGGTGCCTGCTTATTGCTTATAACACTAAGCAAGTATTCCAACATTTATTACAGTTTATCCAATGGGCTCACTGTTTTGCTTAATGTTATAGGTTATACAAACAGTATGGCAGTACAGGTAAGGGATCCCTTATCCGGAAACCCGCTATCCAGAAAGCTCAGAATAACGGAAAACCCGTCTCCCATAGACTCCATTTTAATCAAATAATTCAGAATTTTAAAACTGATTTCCTTTTTGTCTGTAGTAATAAAACAGTACCTGTACTTGATCCCAACTAAGATATAATTACCCCTTATTGGGGCAGAACAATCCTATTGGGTTTATTTAATGGTTAAATGATTCCCTTTTCTCTGTAATAATAAAACAGTACCTGTACTTGATCCCAACTAAGATATAATTACCCCTTATTGGGGGCAGAACAGCCCTATTGGGTTTATTTAATGGTTAAATGATTCCCTTTTCTCTTTAATAATAAAACAGTACCTGTACTTGATCCCAACTAAGATATAATTACCCCTTATTGGGGGCAGAACAGCCCTATTGGGTTTATTTAATGGTTAAATGATTCCCTTTTCTCTGTAATAATAAAACAGTACCTTTACTTGATCCCAACTAAGATATAATTACCCCTTATTGGGGGCAGAACAGCCCTATTGGGTTTATTTAATGGTTAAATGATTCCTTTTTCTCTGTAATAATAAAACAGTACCTGTACTTGATCCCAACTAAGATATAATTACCCCTTATTGGGGGCAGAACAGCCCTATAGGGTTTATTTCATGGTTAAATGATTCCCTTTTCTCTGTAATAATAAAACAGTACCTGTACTTGATCCCAACTAAGATATAATTACCCCTTATTGGGGGCAGAACAGCCCTATTGGGTTTATTTAATGGTTAAATGATTCCCTTTTCTCTGTAATAATAAAACAGTACCTGTACTTGATCCCAACTTAGATATAAATAATCCTTATTGGATGCAAAACAATCCTATTGGATTTAATTAATGTTTAACTGATTTTTAAGTAGGCTTATGGTATGGAGATCCAAACTACAGAAAGACCCCTTATCCGGAAAACCCTTGGTCCTGAGCATTCTGGTTAACAGGTCCTATACCTGTAATTTATGATAGATCTGGGGGAAAAGTGCGGAGCACAAAATCACGGCCCTTAATGCTCATTCAGCCAGCACTTCTTGGTTTTGATGTTATTTTTAAAAGAAACTGCTATTAAAAGCAGTATCTCTGTGCCTGTCACCACCGCCGGTTCTGACTTCTGAAAAAGTGTAGCTCAGCCTTGTATGGTACTTCTCAGGACTGATAATCAGTTGGCTCCTGCTATATTGTTTCAAATGTCGGAACAATGAGTTACTGCTTTCTATACACAGCAGCCCCATAAAACAGAGTTATGGCTCCAAATGCAAACCTGTTAACTTTAATAGGTTATAAATGTAACTGTCCCAAATTCAAGAAAAGTGCACTGTTCAAAAGCCCATTGTCCGTGTGTGTGTGAATTTAACCCTTGGCGGTGGCAGAGTTGCCCAGGGAGCATGAAGTGAGCCCGGCACAGTAAGTTAGATGGGATATGCAATGTTCTGTAATTGCATAAGGCTGCTCTACACGCAGAAATGTACAGCAGATCTACAGCCTAAACCTTGAAAGGAAGGGGGGGGTGGTTGCAGGGGTCGTAATAAAAGGAGCAATTTTTGTTCTTGGTTAGAATTCTATAATTGATAAATAGGTTATTTTCTCTATTTAGGGGTTCTGGGTATCAAGCATTCTCTTAATAGCGGGGTTCTGGCAGCCTCCCAGATGATACATGGCGCAGTGGGTTGCAGAGCATCTCACTATATGAATAGGTGTATTTCTCTGAGCACACAGGTAACCAATACTCTCAGGGCCATAAGATGGGAATCAGTGACAAGGGACAGAGGGCAAGACTTTGGAACAGAAGGTAACTAATAGGTGTTTAGGATAAGACCAAACTTCTGCCTGGGGGGTGTAACATATACTGTGCAATGTTATGGGTGCCGGCTAATCCTCTGCCCAGATGGTTTACTCCATTGTTGTAAATATTTACATACATTTCCTAGCGCTGTTCAAGTGCTCAGATCAGCTCCGGATGAATAAAAGTCATGGATATTTAGTGTTATTGGGCCCATTCAAACAAAGCAGGTCCTTGCACTGGAAGACACACGCGACAACCAGAATAAAGGAAACAATGGCATAAAGTGCCAAAGTACGTGGGCACCGTACCCGTCTGTGATGTTCCCATTGGAGTTTACCAGATGAGACTCCTTTTCCACTCCCTTAGGGTTCCTTGATTTGGTGTCAACCCCAAAGTCCCATGTAACCAAGAGAAGGCACAGTTTCTTCTTCTTGATGCCAACATAGCCTTTGCCACTATTGAACAATGGTAACTCCTGCCAAATCTGTTCCAAACATTCCCCTTTCACAACCACTGAGGTCTCTATCTCTATCCTTGAGCAGTGGTGTAACTACCAGCAGACCTTGTGACCGCAGGGGGTCCGGAACGTGCAGAAACCGCAACCCCCTGGCACTCTCCCTCCTGATTGCAACCATGCTGTCTTATTGCCAAAGCCACAGGGCTACTGTTCTGCTTCCAATGCTTGATACCAATGTTATTAATAGGGAAGAAAGATTACACATATAATACCCCCTTCTCTTTTTAGATTGTAAGCTTTTTTGAGCAGGATTTCCTGTATCGATCAGTGCTCGAACGTAATCTGTATGTTTGACATATACCCATCTATAATACAGTGTTTCAAAATATTTTGGATATGTATACATTTGGTGCATTCATATAACCTTTTCTTTCTACATTATTTAGAACACTTGGTACTGTTAGGGTTACTTTCCCTTGCCTTCCAACCCTTACCCCCCCTACCACCCCCCACCATGTTTCAACAATCACTGTGTCCATATACTTGACCTGTCCAAATTGTTTAAAAGTGTAATGAGTCAGCCTGCCAGAAATAAACTTTATGGCTTCCATTCTAAAGAACATGTCCAAACACTCTGTGGAAAAAAGACAAGGTTTACCCTATGTACTACTGGGGGGGGGGGGGTGAATGACTGGGGGGGGGGGGCTGGGGAGGTGTTGGAAGGCTCCGAGAGCTGGAAGTATTTGCTCTGACAGATTGAATGAGCAAGTTGATCCGATCCCTTGGTTCTAGGATGGGTACCCTACAGCCCTCTGAGCCCTCTACATTTATATTTTTGATTTCTAATATAGATTGTGTTCATCAGTCCCTGCCCCAGTGGAGCTTGCAATCTGAGGTCCCTAACATTTCTTTCTTTCTTTTTTCATTTTAAAATTTGAGTAAACTCGAGTCCACCAAGGTTTTCCATTTACTAAAAAGTCTGAATTGAAAAAGTCCGTACAAGAAAAGTGTCAGAAAAGTCACAAAGATCCCGAATTTTTCGCATGAAAACCTCGACTTTTTTGAATTGTCGCACAACAAAATACCAGCATCGAAAATCCGAAACCTCTAAAGTTTCAAAGCAAAAGATCTTTCAGTAAAGGGAAATCTGCCATTGACTTCAACACTATCTCCGCAAGTTTTAGCCGGCAAATTGTCGGATTCGGAGTTTTAGCCATTTGGCTGCATAGTAAATTTAGAAAAAGTTGAAGTTTTTTTCCAGAGACTTTTAGTGCTAAAAATCTGAGCAAAAAAAAGATCAGAGACTTTCAGTCTCTGTCCCTAGATATATATAGTAAATGGTTAAATGTAAGTCTATGGGGCACATTTACTAATCCACGAATCCGAATGAGAAAAAATCGGATTGGAAACGACTTTATCGTATATTTTCTATGACTTTTTCGTCGCGTTTTTTTCGTATTTTGTGCGATTTTTTCGTCGCCGTCATGACTTTATCGTATTTTGCGTGATTTTTTCGTCTCCGTCGCGATTTTTTATATTGAGCAATTGTAAACGGCGGAAAAAATAATCCGATTTTTTCGCGACGGCAACGAAAAAGTTGTAGAACATATACGATAAAGTCGTAACGGCGCCAAAAAAATCACGGGACATATGAAAAAGTCGCGACGGCGACGGAAAGATCACGCAAAATACGAAAAAAACGCGACGAAAAAGCAAAAATACCGATCATTACGATAAAACGCGTTTGCCCGCTTTCGGTCCGTTCGTGGATTAGTAAATCTGCCCCTATGTGTAAGCAGGTGTGTTACTGTAATGAGCTTCCAGTGCCTTTTGGGTGAAGACACACTGAGCTACTAGTAGCAGCTACTTGTCGTGGCTACTAAATGCCAGAAAATACCCTGCCATAGACAATACTGAGAATTGCCTCAGCTAAAACACACGTAGAGACAATTATCAGTAAATGATCAGAATTGTCTATTGTCAAACTCTGCTGCTGAATTACAGCTCCCAGAATCCTTCTGGCTCGGGCAGCAGATGGGAATATTTTGGGAGAATTAAATAACTATAATGGAGAAGATATTGATTTGACTCCCTGGATAGAGGGGAGGGAAAACCATCAAACATATGCCCAGCTGCTATTATAAGAGCTGGCAAGAGGAGGACTTGATTTCCTATTAATACTTTCCCTTTAAAAGTAACTGGAAGCTGCAACAGGGCTGCTCCTCTGATCCCCAGCAGCAGAGAAGGTTGGAGCTGCTGTGAAGTCAAAGCTCTCAGCTTCAATGTCAGTTTAGAAAATCACAGTAATGATATCAGCGCAGCATCTTTTATTCTATTGCAGAGACCAAGGCAGAGTAGAAAGAACCAGACTTTGTTAATAGACCCCCAGACTGCGATGGCATCATTATTTCTGCAATTACAGAGAGTTGCTAGAGCCGGCCACTTTGAAGTTCCATCATTCCATCAGTGGAGATTAACAGATACAGCTTTAATTATATCTGTTATGCAGCAACATAAAGATAAGGCAGGGCTGGGCTTCACTGATATAAATGTTACTAGCAACATTTTGCCCTAATGTGACATAGACTGCTATCTAAAAGCCACAGTCCCTTCCCAGAGGCTATTATCCCCCCACTGCTACTATAGGCACCATCTCTCCCTACTATACCTGCTATCCCACAGCCCCAGTCCCTTCCCAGAGGCTATTATCCCCCCACTGCTACTATAGGCACCATCTCTCCCTACTATACCTGCTATCCCACAGCCCCAGTCCCTTCCCAGAGGCTATTATCCCACTGCTACTATAGGCACCATCTCTCCCTACTATACCTGCTATCCCACAGCCCCAGTCCCTTCCCAGAGGCTATTATCCCCCCACTGCTACTATAGGCACCATCTCTCCCTACTATACCTGCTATCACACAGCCCCAGTCCCTTCCCAGAGGCTATTATCCCCCCACTGCTACTATAGGCACCATCTCTCCCTACTATACCTGCTATCACACAGCCCCAGTCCCTTCCCAGAGGCTATTATCCCCCCACTGCTACTATAGGCACCATCTCTCCCTACTATACCTGCTATCCCACAGCTCCAGTCCCTTCCCAGAGGCTATTATCCCCCCACTGCTACTATAGGCACCATCTCTCCCTACTATACCTGCTATCCCACAGCCCCAGTCCCTTCCCAGAGGCTATTATCCCCCCACTGCTACTATAGGCACCATCTCTCCCTACTATACCTGCTATCACAAAGCCCCAGTCCCTTCCCAGAGGCTATTATCCCCCCACTGCTACTATAGGCACCATCTCTCCCTACTATACCTGCTATCCCACAGCCCCAGTCCCTTCCCAGAGGCTATTATCCCCCCACTGCTACTTTAGGCACCATCTCTCCCTACTATACCTGCTATCCCACAGCCCCAGTCCCTTCCCAGAGGCTATTATCCCCCCACTGCTACTATAGGCACCATCTCTCCCTACTATACCTGCTATCCCACAGCCCCAGTCCCTTCCCAGAGGCTATTATCCCCCCACTGCTACTATAGGCACCATCTCGCCCTACTATACCTGCTATCCCACAGCCCCAGTCCCTTCCCAGAGGCTATTATCCCCCCCACTGCTACTATAGGCACCATCTCTCCCTACTATACCTGCTATCCCACAGCCCCAGTCCCTTCCCAGAGGCTATTATCCCACTGCTACTATAGGCACCATCTCTCCCTACTATACCTGCTATCCCACAGCCCCAGTCCCTTCCCAGAGGCTATTATCCCCCCACTGCTACTGTAGGCACCATCTCTCCCTACTATACCTGCCATCCCACAGCCCCAGTCCCTTCCCAGAGGCTATTATCCCACTGCTACTATAGGCACCATCTCTCCCTACTATACCTGCTATCCCACAGCCCCAGTCCCTTCCCAGAGGCTATTATCCCCCCACTGCTACTATAGGCACCATCTCTCCCTACTATACCTACTATTCCACAGCCCCAGTCCCTTCCCAGAGGCTATTATCCCCCCACTGCTACTATAGGCACCATCTCTCCCTACTATACCTGCTATCCCACAGCCACAGTCCCTTCCCAGAGGCTATCCCCCCCACTGCTACTATAGGCACCATCTCTCCCTACTATACCTGCTATCCCACAGCCCCAGTCCCTTCCCAGAGGCTATTATCCCCCCACTGCTACTATAGGCACCATCTCTCCCTACTATACCTGCTATCCCACAGCCCCAGTCCCTTCCCAGAGGCTATTATCCCCCCACTGCTACTATAGGCACCATCTATCCCTACTATACCTACTATTCCACAGCCCCAGTCCCTTCCCAGAGGCTATTATCCCCCCACTGCTACTATAGGCACCATCTCTCCCTACTATACCTGCTATCCCACAGCCACAGTCCCTTCCCAGAGGCTATCCCCCCCACTGCTACTATAGGCACCATCTCTCCCTACTATACCTGCTATCCCACAGCCCCAGTCCCTTCTCAGAGGCTATTATCCCCCCACTGCTACTATAGGCACCATCTCTCCCTACTATACCTGCTATTCCACAGCCACAGTCCCTTCCCAGAGGCTATTATCCCACTGCTACTATAGGCACCATCTTTCCCTACTATACCTACTATTCCACAGCCCCAGTCCCTTCCCAGAGGCTATTATCCCCCCACTGCTACTATAGGCACCATCTCGCCCTACTATACCTGCTATCCCACAGCCCCAGTCCCTTCCCAGAGGCTATTATCCCCCACTGCTACTATAGGCACCATCTCGCCCTACTATACCTGCTATCCCACAGCCCCAGTCCCTTCCCAGAGGCTATTATCCCCCCACTGCTACTATAGGCACCATCTTGCCCTACTATACCTGCTATCCCACAGCCCCAGTCCCTTCCCAGAGGCTATTATCCCACTGCTACTATAGGCACCATCTCTCCCTACTATACCTGCTATCCCACAGCCCCAGTCCCTTCCCAGAGGCTATTATCCCCCCACTGCTACTATAGGCACCATCTCTCCCTACTATACCTGCTATCCCACAGCCCCAGTCCCTTCCCAGAGGCTATTATCCCCCCACTGCTACTATAGGCACCATCTCTCCCTACTATACCTGCTATCCCACAGCCCCAGTCCCTTCTCAGAGGCTATTATCCCCCCACTGCTACTATAGGCACCATCTCTCCCTACTATACCTGCTATCCCACAGCCCCAGTCCCTACCCAGAGGCTATTATCCCCCCCACTGCTACTATAGGCACCATCTCTCCCTACTATACCTGCTATCCCACAGCCCCAGTCCCTACCCAGAGGCTATTATCCCCCCACTGCTACTATAGGCATGATCTAACAAAATACATTGTGTGCTTCCCACACGTTTCGTAATTTTCATTGCTGCTCTTCTGGGCCCCAATATATGCCCTAGTTTCCCTCTAAAACCTCTCTGTCCTATGGTGGAGTTGAATGCCATAGCTCAGAATCCTAAAACTCTCAGACTATAAATCAGGTACTTGCAACGTTGGTGTTTTAGAGAACTACAAATCCCATCATGCTACCAGATCCTGGAAGTTGGGAGTGCTATAACTACTACAAGTGGCAGTTGGTCATTTTGACTGTAAATAAACCCATAGACTGCCACTTAATTCAGGGGCACAGCTTTACAATGTAACGCTTACAGCGACCTTTCCTGAGACCACAGCCCCAACTATTTAAGGCAGGATGCAGCTAAATTAGAAATCTTACTCAAATCACAAAGGTTGGCCCTACTTAAAAAACCAACAACTGTTCCCTATTTTAATGCACGTCCGCATTCCTGCTATATTTTGAATGTCTGTTTCAATACAGGGATTTCTCCTTATGGAAATCTGATCAGCGGGGTCGGGCATTATTTTGGGACGTAGGGTTTATTTTCCAGCTTGCGTGGTAAAACAACTGTGTTGTCAGTTCGTGACGATGATCATCATGGGAATAGGGTTAAAAAAAATGAATTGTACAGACATTCTCATCCGCTATAAACAGGCCTGAGATTCAAAGGAATGCGAAATGTTAAAGGGTAACTAAAGCTGTGACCAAATGCACCATTGTTAATGGCATAAGTTTGCCCCCTTTTCACTTTTTAAGCCTAATTTTCCTTTCACAGTCAGTCACTTCATTTTTAAAGCGGTGTCAGCAATGCTGTGTCATTCCTAAATCATTTTAACAGTTTAAAAAGAGGTCTGTTCACTTTTGTTATTTTAATGGATAAGTAAAGCCCATAAGAATGTAAATAATAATAATAATAGCAGCCCAGAGCCACTGAATGCTATGAATAAACCACACAGAAGAAGAAGAAATTTGCTCATTTGCCAGATCACCATTTCCCTGTGACCACATAAGCATCGGGCCTAATCATTGGGCGCTGGGGCGGGGAACCTACAAAACGCCACCACATAACTAGATGATGGTTTACAGGATTTTATGTCCTTCTGGCCAATCATAGCAAGGAACCAGGTGCCATAAATCTTACGCCACTTACTGAAGTCTGTTTGGGGCACAAATCATTCTTCCTAGGGGGAAACCAGCATGGAGAGCGCACTGCTTAAGGCTGATGCCACACGTGGCGTTTTTACGCTGCGTATTTTCTAATTCTCTCAGTGGCTGAAAAACGCCTGATATCATCATCCATAGAAATAACTTGAAAAGACTCAAAGCAAACCACACAATGCGGAAATACGCTAGAAAACGCCTTAGCACGGATTTTTCAAGCGTTGGCCGAAATACACCAGTATTTGCAAAGCAAGCTATTCCTATGTATACACAAAGGCAGCTGCCAGACCTAGCGGAAATACACAGCGTTTTTTACTATTTTGCACTATTAGCACCATGGAAACGAGATTTGCTACGTCACCAGTACTAGGCTGAAAAACGCCATAGTCAGGGGCTGTGCGGCTTGTGCGGCGTTTTTAGGCTGAGAAAAAACTCAGCGTAAAAACGCCACGTGTGGCATCAGCCTAACACTGTGTATAAATGTAATAGGCACATGTTGGGTTATGTAATAAAATGCACTAGTTTTGCCCAGGTGCAGTAATCCATAGCAACCAATCAGCAGGACGCATTTATGGGTCACCTGTTTAAAAGCAAATATCTTGCTATTGGCTGCTGGGCACCTGGGCAAACAATGCATTTAATTCAGGCCGGACTGGCAATATGTGGGTTCTGGCAAATGCCAGAGGGGCTGCTGTAAGATGCCTCAGACAGTCACTATTTATTGGGCCTGTGGGGGCTGTTTGGGCCACTGTGTACTAGAAATGCCAGGGCCTATTTGGAATCCCAATCCAGGCCTTCTTTAATTAGAATCCAGTCATAAATAACTTGGTTGCTGTATGCGGACAGGAAGTAGCTAGTCACATGGCTACCTGGTATCAGGAAGTATCTGAGTGACAGACCAATGTTTTATATACACACAGTATATATCTATATATCTTGTTATACAGCCCTGACCAAACTTTGATCCTCATTGACCTGAAAAAGTCAAACAAACCACTGCCCTACCTACACTTCACACAACTACAACAATGTGACACATCTTATGTATTGCTTCTTTGAGAGAGTTAACTCATTCCATCCCAGCGAAGTTTAGCCCCACTTACACACTGATTTGAGGAAAGATTCTTAAATCTTTAAAGAAAAGATCATATTGAGGCTACTTGGGTTAAAGCTTTACTGTTCCTTTAATAGCGTTAACTCCTTCCAGCACAGCCAGCCCATCTGCCTTTTAACCCATTAGGAAACCCAGCACATGCAAACTATTTAACCCGCCCGGGTCAAGTTAATGTTGTCGGTAAGAATTAGGCCATTTATTTTCATAAAAAGAACAACTGGGGCTGTGAATCACAAAATGCTAAATACCTGAAATGCTTAAAAGGCTCAGGATGCCTAGAATGTAAGGCTGGTGGGGGGGGGGGGGTGGGAGGAGGGAGGGTTAAATAAATAACATTTTTAACTCTTTCATTGCCAGGGCGGTACAGTCTGTTCAGCTGCTACAACAGATGTGTCTTACAACAACAATCGCTACCAGAGGACACAGCGGTGCTAATGGCTTATGATAATCTTGAAAAAGGAAGCGCAAACCCATTGCTACAACTCCCAGCAACCTGCAACAACCAAATGAAACTGTAGAGCACACACAGAGGCAGCTGGGGGGGGGGGGGGCAGTCATTTTTTTTAAATTCATTTTTCCCCCACAAGGGTTAACACACTTCCTATTTCCATGCTTATCCTGGGATGCACTTGATCTCTCCCCGCCTTACATTAAAGTGTCCCTGTGCACCCTCATTCATCCCTTCCTTTGAGTTTTGTTAGAAGACCCATCGCCATGGAAACACAGCGACACGACCATTTTAAAAAATGCGGCTTTATATTGTCGCCGTTGGTGAATGTCCCCTTTTGAAGTGAACTGAGAGTACGGCAGACTTAGCAATGAGATCTGATGAGCGCTACATACAGGCAAAGTGTGGGGCGGGGGGGGGTTCTTCTGACTAATGGGATATTAAATATCCTGGAACATGCATTTTCAGCCTTGCACAGGCAGCTTCTAAAAGCCAATAATGCTCTCCGCTTCCTGTATTTCATTTCCAAAGGGGGCTCTAATGACACATGAAATCAATTCTCCTTTCCATTGTCTGCAAAGCTCAGAAACACCATCAGGAGAGGGGGGGAAAGAAAGAGTGAGAAGCGGGCAGATCCGAATATTGTTCCTCTGTACAGAGACTGGGAAGGAGGTGGAACTCCTTAATCAGAGGAAGTTGTTTAAAACAGCTGAAAAGTTGGATGAAGCCCCTTTTCCTACTCCCTCCCCTGTTCTGGGGGTGTGCGCTTAACCTCTCTCCCTGGAACACTTTGGCACAAATAGATTTATCTGTTCCTAGCTGGACATTAGCCGTTCTCTTTTTTCCCAAACGCTGTTCTAACCTTGGATCTTCTCTGCTGGTGCTGGGAAACAAGAAAACAGCCCCAGGCATCTTTGCATTTGGCCATTTAAACCCATTCATTGGCACATGCGGTGCGGCGGGGCAAGGTTAACCCAGCAGCATTCCAATGACAAGTGACAAGTAAAAATCTCAAGGCTCCTACCTTTCCGATTTGGTGAATTTTTTGAATGCCTGCCGGGTGAGATCATGGTAAGATCTAAAGCTCTGAGGTTCTGCTGAGATGCCCTGCGCCCTGGTGGTCCTTGGTCCAATGTGGCTAGTGCTGGGCATTGCCAAAACAGACTGATATTTGTGAAGTTTCCTCTTTAGTTCCTGGATTTCTTTTTCCTTCTCCGACAGACGATTTTCCAGATCCCTGATCCTCTCCTCCTTCAGCATGAGGATCCTGGCGAAGTCCTCTTCTAGATCACTCATCCTTGCGCTCCTGGTGCTCCCAACTTGCCGACTTGCCCCTTGACAGATCCAAAGAGTAGAGGAGGAAAAAGATGAATGAAATCTCTCCTGAATGAAGACTTGGGTGCCTGCTGCTGAACTTTCTCCCTAATGCACTGAAAATGGAAAGAAGGAGGGTGGGCTGTCTGAAAAGGAGCACTGGTGGATGATGAGAGCTAATCCAGTGTCCCTTCTGGGAACAGATGATTATCTTTCATTGAGAAACCAATTAGAGCTGCTTGTTTCCACCACCCCCCCACCACCACCACCCCAGGATCAATCCATAGAAAGCAAGTGTCAGCCTCCCCTGCTGGGCTACTCAGATGTGTGATCACAGGCAGCCCTGTCCTCATCCAACCATCATCACAACTCCACCACTAAGTGGCCAGCAGAAGAGAATGAAAAAGAAGAGCTTTGTGACACTCACTCCAAGTCTTCCTGCCCAAAATAGAAACAATTACCATGTGATGGTAAAAGGCTGACGCAGCTCCCTGTAACTGGATCCTGGGACTATGAAATCAGAAGAAAACACTTCATATAGATACAGTATCAAGGCAATTGGGATTCTGGAGCTTGTCGCCTAGGCTGGCTCTCTGATAAGGAGGTCTCTCCGCACAGCTCATCCATCAGAGCAGGCAGAAGCCGCCAGCAAGGAGCATGGATAGAGGGGCTGGAGCTGGAATGCACAGGCGTGGGGCACTGTTTTTAGCACTTATCAATTCTAAAATGGGTCCCCTGCCATACCACCCTAAACAAGCACCCTACTTGTGTCTCTGTCTCTCAGGGATCCTGGGGTTAGGTATCCTAGCACTCACCTTTTTAGAATTGCCTCTTTAGGTCCTGTAATGCCTGCGGATATATTCTAGGAGATCTTTGGAGGTAAGTTCAAATTCAGTAAATACTTTTACTGATCACCCATCCTGCAACAAAGTGTTCTTTGCGCAGTATGTATTTTGTATTATTGTTGCTGTTCTTTAGGGAAGGTATTTGCAAGCAGAGCTCACACTCCAAAGGAACATCGGCTGTTTATACAATGGAACCTTACAGATTGAAAAAGAACTCAAAGGTATATGCCAGATGGCATGCCTGAGCCATATTGGGGGTCGGCATCCAAAAATCAGTTTCACTTGCCAAGCTGTTTATTACAGGAAGGCCAGGTGTGGCTTTTTAAAGGAAGCAGACCCTGCGGCTGTTAGGTGGCACTGAATGTATAAGGACCCCATACCTGCATTTTATATATATATATATTTTATATATAATTGTGTATATATATATATATAATGCAGGTATGGGACCTTTTTTCCTAAATAAGGAGTATTTCCGTCATTTGGATCTCATTTTTAACATTTTTAATTAAAACGGAGTCCATGGGAGATGGCCTCCATTTCATAGAGATTATATGATTATATATATCATTCCCAACACTCCCTGCCCCAGTGGCGCTTTCTGGATAACAGGTTTCTGGATAATGGATCCTACACCTGTATTATATTTGATTGGTTAAAAGAAAATACATCATTAATTCTAAACCAAATAGGTGACATACCAGACCTTATCTAACCTGTATAGATTGCAAGCTTTTTAAGACAGCGACCTAAATCCTGCTCTTTCCAGTTTCAGGCAGCTATTTTCTAATTCTATATTTTGCTTTACTCTTCTGAGAAGTTTGCAACCAAGTTTAATAAATACACGTGCCCAGTTCTTGGTTATTATGAAGGGAACAACCAAAAACGGGTGGTGTAAGTTAAACTACTGCAAATTGCCGCACTGCGTCAGGGCTCAAGGGCACACACTTTGGGAGGTAAGTTCCGCCTCACCCCCTTTCTTGGCCACATTTCAAGCCTTTTTGAGTTTGGATATTTCTTTTTAATACATGGCTGCTTTGCACGTGTGTTACACGAAATATGACATATGTATTTAGAATAAGGTATTGGGTCCTATGGCCGAATACACATGTATTTGTTATTATTATTTTTTTGAAAAAACTGTAATTTCCGCTTCTTTACGACTAACATTCCATGCACTGGTTTTGTTGATCCCCGGTCTATAATAAAATATTATTGTTGCATACAGCGAGCACAAATAGCTTGACATCACCCCGCCGCAGAGAGTGAGAGACAGCAGAGATTACCGGTGGTTATTGGTAGGGCTATTGCTTTTAAATCATTTTAATATGTGAACGTGCTTTCAGTTAGGGGTGTGCTTACCAGTGCGGGGCCTGCAGCCAAAAACTGCCTCTGTGGGGCCACATCAGCCCTTAGGATGCTGTTGTTGAACTACAGTTCCAATAGCATCACTGTGACAGTAAGACGCCATATTGTTCTACAGTCCTGCCCCGTTAGGCCTCCCATTTTTTCCATACAACAATTTCACCTGTCCCCCCCACTAAAGATAACATTTCTATAATAATGCGCTCATTTGTTTTCTTTAGCCATAAAGTCCAACCATTAAACCTTGATAAATTACAACTCCCACAGCTATCAAAGGAAGTAGGGAGTTATGGGTCATCACAACTGGCTAGAAAGCCTTGGTTAGAGTGATCCAGCCTTTAATTCTGCTATTATGTATAAATATCTAAAGGTCAAAGAATAAATATTAATAAGATTATTGTTAAATAAAAAAAATCTTTTGCCACCTAAAAAATATAACCACTGGCATATAGTGCCAGAGGCTTAACCCTAACAAACAGCGACACCTAGTGTTTAAGTGGAGACAAACATGGGTGATAGGGTCACACAACTTAATAGCACCCCTACCTTTTCAACTGTGTTGTTAAAGAATGTTTAGGGGAGGGTAAAAGGGCAGCCCCTGGGCATTTAAATCTGAATGTGCCATGGTATTTATATTCTTTCAAAGGAGCAGTCCGGTCATGTTTTATGACAGTTCCCAAAATTGCTCTATAGTAGAGCCCACGGGGCATTCATTATTGGGAATTCCCAACATTCTAGTAATTAGTAGTGTGGCTAGGATAACACAGACAATTGGGGCAGAAAGGGCCTGCAGACCTGTAGATTTTTGTTCCCGTTAAACAGACTGGGAATAGCCCATATGAAGATCATCCTATAACAAATATTCAGAATATAAAAAATAAATCTGACCCCATAGTCATAGGCTGTGCCACAGGATGAGTTACACTGGCAAGAAAAACAGAACATTTTGGGGTAAACTCGTCATTGGCTTTTTAAGGTTATACAGAATGACCGGGGGAAGGAGAACTGGGCTAAATTAAAGAGAAAACTTAAGCAGCAGCACTGATGCCACCCATTCTGCACTTCTTTGATGCCACATTTTATATAGGGGGGGGCCCCACGCTAGTGCAGAGAGCACTACTGTGGATTTTTGGGGTTCCGAAAACTGGCCGCTGACTGGCTCCTAAGGCAAGGGCTGTATTTACAATAAGGCACCCAAGGGTCTGTGCCAAGGGCAGCAGGTTTTGGGAGGTGGCCCTTGGCTGCCTATGCATTTTTTTATTTATAAACAAAAATGAAATATGCCCCAGCCTCCGCCTCAGATTTCCATAAGAAATCATTTAGAAAAAATTCAAAGTTTATTTGCGAAAAGGTGCTGGTGTCCCTGACGAAGGCCCCTGTTTTTGTCAGGGCCGAAACGCGTTGGGTCTTTTTTTTATGTGTGCCACAAATACATTTTGAATTTTTTCTAAAGGAGTGCCCTGTTCTTTGAAATTTTTTGTAGGTATTATGGACGCTTTCAGGTAGCGTCCTACAGTATTTTATATTTATATTTTGGAGTGCCATCCTAACACTTGCATATTCCATAGGAAATCCAGCGACAGAGCTGGGGGGAGGTGTGGGGTAGGGGGTTGAATAGTTTGGGGGGTAATTATGTCACAATCACAAAATATAACAGAAATATACCCCTGCACCTTGCGTCATGGCAGCAGCAGCCCAGGGGCAACAAAATGCCCCCTGTGTAATTACCCTAAGGTTAAGAACCCACGGCGGTTCAGTCGCCAGCGATAGATCTTAATAATTTATGTCTTTTTCCTTAAATATCTGTAGCCTAACTTGCTTCTCTGTGAATATCCTCAGCCACCATCTATCAGGGGATTCTGGGAGTTGTAGTTTATCAGTTATGAGTTATTTTAATGTATATGTGCAATACAATATTTATAGCCAATAAATAGACTGGTAACACAATGCTGTGACAGTAGCACTAATGGGCAGTGGCCGACATTCTTCGATTGATTCTAGCATGGTGGGCTATTTTTGTGCGCGCGGGTGGAACAGGCAATAATAGCGCTTCTACTTTCAACCGCGATGATTCCATTAGGCAGAGGGAGCCATAAAAGGAGGGATGGGAAGGTGATAACAGATAATGCAAGGGCTGAGCCGGCAGGGTTCTAGCAAAGGGAATGAGAAGGGAGAGAGGAAATAACAGGACTAATAATATATTAAATTGTCTCTTTCTAAACCAAAAATGTCATCTGCTTGCTAGGGACAGTGACCCTGGCAACCACAAATGGCAGCCTGATTTGATGATTTTTGTATATATTCCACTCCTTTTGCATTTCCAGTCTTGTTATAAAGATTTGTGGCCCTAGTAGCCCTAGTGACTGGATGACTGATGACTGTAGCACATACAAAACTAGTGGCATGATGTTGATCCTCAGGCTACCCCTCCACCCTTAGCCCCCAGCCCTCACTTTATTCCCCCCTGCACCAGTGGTCAGGGGCGGGCCGAGCCGACCGGGCGCCCTAGGCAACCCGGTCGGCCAACCCCCCCCCCCATGCGTTCTGGCGTGCATGCGCAGTTTTTGCGCGCTCACGGGGTCGGGGGGTGTTGCGATATGAAACGCAATGGAGTACAGACTAGGGGAAGGCAGGAGAGGCTCCTGTCTGGTGCCCCCCAATCGTTGCGCCCTAGCCAGCTGCCTCTTCTGCCTACCCCTAGTTCCGGCCCTGCCAGTGGTTCGTTAAGGGACCCTCTTGTTATGGATCCCTCCTCTATTGATCTAAATTGGGTGGTGGGCTGAAACTGCCATTATTGGCAACATGTGACCATAATAGGGTTCACGTTCTGGGGTACAGGGGTCTGCTGTATGGTTCCCCCTCCCTAATGCAGTATAATTCAACCTACCCACTGCAAACAAGCAAGCAGAGAGGGGCAGTCAGGTTGCCCCCGTCTGGTACTATCTGACCCTGACTGGCAATCTGTGGCTTCTGGCAAATACCAGGGGGGCTGCTGTAAGATGCCATAGACTCACTATTTAGTGGCCTGATGGGGGCTGTTTGGGCCTCTCTCTGCTTGAAATGCCAGGGCCTATTTTAAATCTCTGTCTGGGCCTGGGTATCATTCTAGTATTATTTCTACTTCCAGGGTTAGTTTTATGGTAAGGCAGAATGGGCATTGCCGTAGGTCCCTGGCAACAGATGGACCCATGGGAGTAATAACAGAACTTATATATTATATGATGTGACAAAGTGACAACAAAGCCGGCCATATACGTTCACATTTAAGTCTTCTTCTGACGAACATTCGGACATTAGATTTTATTGCTATCTGTCCGATCGATTAAACGATCGCCATAGTACGACAATGATCAGGATGATAATTCATAGCCCACACCCAGTTCGGTGCATGTATGGCTTTAAGGGTAACTAGGAGGGGCCTGTACCAAGTAACCAATATAATATTTTGCCTTCAATTCATATAAACAATACAGGGAAGCACAAAATACATGCTAATGACATGAATTGTTAGGTAAGCTGATTCTCTGTCTCGTCTCCCCTTTAATAAGCTCAGCTCCCAGATATTCATTAGCACCGCATTAAATAAATATATTTTCCCACACAAAGGGCCACTTCTTAGTAGCAGTGGGGACAGAAGGGCCCATAACTGTGCAGCCTTCATACATATATCTGCAACAAGCGAGCCATAGACCCGCTAACTCCCAAATAGCTCTCACATAGCACCGCAGCTCTATATTTGGACTTAAGTAAATATTCAACTTGAAATAACACGGGTGGCTGGGCCGGCTGGCAGCATCTGTGACCCATTTCTGGGACCGAGGATTAGAAAACGAAGGTTACTTAGTGACTCCTTTCATGGTGCCTTGTTAATTTAGCGCCTAATGATTAATAGGTGCCTCAACGCGCGGCTGTTACTAATTCCGTGGCTAAAGATGTGGGGCTGGGAAATGCACGTTGCCTATGGGCTGTGGGCTGTTAACCAGTGCCTGTCCAGATGCCCAGAAACCCCACTGTTCCCTAAAAAAAGCTTTAGGTAGGCAGGAGATAATTAAAGATTTAGCTATCTAGCCACATATTTGTTTGGTCAATGGGATGGGGCGAGGTTTCACCCCCCTCACTGGGCCGCAGTTGGCCTGGCAGGACTGAAAATCTAATCTGGTAACATGGAGCGTGGCTAAACGGAGGCTCGGTAAAGCTGGCCATATACATTCAGATTTTAGTCTTCTTCCGAGAAACGTTCGGATATCGGTCGTATGTTTAAATGCAAAGATCTGAACTAATATTTAGGCTGAAATTGTAGGATAAAGCCCTAACAACACAAATGGGAGGAATTTCTGAACATGAAATAGTTGGCAGATACCAATTGTACAAAAGTGACTTCCATTGTAGGTCCCTCAAGGATATCGTAACATACACAATACAGTCGCAGATTTTTTCGTTAGCTGAAAATGTTCTAACCTGTTGACTAAATGAGTAATCCCCATGGTACGAAAATTATCATGATGATAATTCGGAGAGCACACATGGTCTGAAAATTGTAGGAATCAAGGTTTCGTACAATCAGTGTGTGTATGGCCAGTGTTAGCCAGCTCTTACACATAGCAGCCTGTCTTCTGCCAATGATCGACTTAAGGCGGTCATACACGCTACAATTACGTTCTTTCCCACGACCATTGATGGTAGGAAAGATCATTCGTCCAGTCCTCAAACGTTAAGAGCTGAGTTGTCAGATATACAGGTACAAACAAAGCTATCCTTTGCCTCTATCTGATGATTCAGCATTAACATTAACAATGTTTGGGTACTTTCAAAGGCGCCCAATCAAAATTTTCAGTCCTGCCTGATCAACGAGACGACCGATATCCAAGGTTTTTACTGATATCAGTTGCCTCGTCTCCCACTATACATGCACCGAAAATATCGATTTGTGTATTGCCACCATTAGGGGCAATGGCACATAGTAATTTTCATTATGATGTAGATTCTGATGATATTCTGAGATAATTTACAGTTGGTCTTCATTTTGAATTATTTAGCTTTTTTGTTCAGCAGCTTTCCTGTTCGCTATGGACAGATTTACCCTAGCAACCATAGGCTGGTTTGAATGAGAGACTGGTAGATGTTTACAAGAAGACCTAAATAGAAAGATTAGGAGTAATGAGTAAAGGTGGCCATACACGGGCCGATTGTAGCTGCCGATAGCGGTCCTTTGGACTGATTCGGCAGCTAATCGGCACGTGTAGGGGCAACAACGACTGGCCTGCCCAACCGATCAAGGATCACATCGGCTCATTGATGCGATCCCCGAACTGACTGCGCCCATTACAAACAACCAAATTAGCCTAAAATCCCCTGATATCACTCACCCGTAGGTGGGAGAAGATGGGAGACGATCCGCTCGCTTGGCGACCTCACCAAGCAACCTGATCTTTACGTGTATGGCCACCTTTACACTGTAATCTCACAGAGCTATAGTTTTTTTTTGTATTGGCTGCTGGGGTAAGGGACCCCCATTTCAAAGCTTGGAAAGAAGCAGAAGAAGAAGGCAAATCATTCGTAGACAATAAAAAATTTAGACTGAAAAATGACCAAGTGCATTCTGTAACATACGGACAGTTTATTTAACTTGCACTTTTGACTGAGTCCTAGCAGTAGTTGCCTTATCTATGTCCCCTACAGGGCCAAACTATTTATACATGGTGGGATCCACTTGACTGGTCCAATGTCCAATGATCTTATCAGTATAGGAGGTTAAGCAGATCTGTCAGGAGAACAAACAGATATTGTGAAGATGTGAAGATCATCACTGTGGTCACTTAAAAGGAAAACTATACCCCCCAAGTGAATACTTAACCAACACATAGTTTATATCATATTAAGTTTCCTATTAAAGTATCATACCGAACTGAAATATATATATATCAGTTAATATTGCCCTTTTTCATCTTCTTAACAGAGAAGTAGTGTGGGAGTAAAAGGCAGAATTCTGTCCATTAATTGGCTGATGTGACCTGACGTATATGTGTGCCCTTGGTTTGTTTGTGTGCCCTGTGAATTGTATGATCCCAGGGGGCGGCCCTTAGTACTTACCCAATGTTCTACACCCCTTGCAAAGTCATGGGTAAACCCATATGTAATACAACTGTCTGGCACAAACTCACACACACATGGTAAATGGGGAATTTATTTCTAATATACATGTCTTTAGATAAAAACACAATAGTATCCCACTTCATTAGCAACCGATAGATCCAATTGGCAACTTTCAAAACAAATCGAAGCACTTTTGCACTTTACATGAAATACTTGTTTCTCTAATTTTCGAGATATTATCAGTTTTTACACTGCAAATACAATGATAGTAAAACAACAGCGCCACCTGCTGGAGAGTTCTGCTGACCAAACTGACCGCCAATCAAAAATTTTAGAAGAAGAGCAAAGTTTTCTGAGGTTGCTTCTTCTAAAATTCTCTCCAGTCAACCTGGTTGGCAGAACTGACCAGCGGGTGGCGCTGTTGTTTTCATTTCATTACATTAGCAGTTCAAAAAGATCTAATATCTTGAAAACTAGAACAAAAAATAATAATAATCATTTTGCATGTATTATTTTGAAGAGTTTACATTTTCTTTAATACGACACTGCCCATTGTGATTTATATATGTGATTTTTTTTTTTGCTCTGCCTTTACTAACCTGCCTTCTCTCTTCCCCTCTTCTATTAAATTCAGTAACAGGTCTCTCACTGCTGCAGTGCTGATTTGTCCCCAGAAACATTACCGTTAGTGCTGACGCCAGGATTTGATGGGGTCCTATGGATTACAAGATGAAGACTTTACCATCACCCTAAAATAAAGCTAATAAAGGGCCCAACGTTCAGTCGTCGTGCAGGTGTGGGAATGGGAATAGGGACCTAGCGGGGACTGGGAGTTTGGGTGCTTGCCAGTACATAAAGCTCCGGTGAAGTTCCCTGTATTTTTCCAGGAAGGGAGTAGAGGAAGTCACAGGAGTATCAGGAAAAAATAAGCACAAAAATGGACAAAATACTTTTTTTTTAATAAAACCGAATCAGTGTAATCTCGTGGTTTTTAAAAATATTTCAAGACTGTAAGCGCAAAATTAAATTTAGGGTTTAAAGGGCATATAAAACAAAGAAAATACGATATTGCCAAACAAAGAAAAAGTAGTTTTTTGTAACTTTCCAATGAACATACATTACTACAATGGCTTTGCATACGTCTTCCTAGTCGGTTAATAAACTGGCTTCTGCTGCATTGTTTCAGGAAGCAGAACCAGCTGTGCAGAAAGGGACAGGCAGATACCGCTTAAAAACATCAAAACTAGATTGGAAAGTTAATAACAATTACTATTATTTTCAGTAGGCAGCATTTTATTTTCGGGGACGGCTGGGGTATATTTTCCCTCTACATAAAGTGCCAGAGCATATAAACACAGGTATGGGATCCCTTATCCGAAAACCTGTTATCCAGAAAGTTCTGAATTAAGGAAAGGCCATCTGCCATAGATTCCATTATAAGCAAATAATTCTAATTTTTAAAAATGATTTACTTATTCTCTGTAATAATAAAACAGTACCTGTACTTGATCCCAACTAAGATATAATTACCCCTTATTGGGGGCAGAACAGCCCTATTGGGTTTATTCAATATTTAAATGATTTTTAGCAGCTCCAAATTACAGAAATATCCCTTATCAGGAAAACCACAGGTCCTGAGCATTCTGGATAACAGGTCCCATTAATTATACTGTAGCTCATTGCCCCTAATACCCTAAGGGCACTATATTTAGCTGAGCCTGGGAATGACTGAGGAATTCTGGTCAGTTTCAAGTTTTATTTGCCTTCTGGCCGTGGATTAAAGGCCGCAGTCAGGAGGTCATTTAAACCTGCTTTGGCTCTGTTTTATCTTATGGGGGCAGTTGCAGGCAAGTTCAGGCACGTAAATAGCCTATCCCTGCTGTATAACAGTACAACACTGGCTGAATAATGTGTCCTCTAATAGAGCCCGGGGCAGAATAAGGAAGGATTAATAGCAGCACTGGGAAGAAACCTTTTGTCAGAAATATCAGCAGGGGGCATGTAAGTTCCCCACGTGAGCCGCCAATGTTGGGACCCCCCACCCTATGTGATACCTGAGAATAATCATACAGACGGAACATAAACTGATCCTAATCACCTCCCACGTACTGTACCGTATCCACTGTAACAGCACCCGGATCATATGTAATCATTCTGCTCTCCTCTGTCATTAAAGGGTAACTAGATCCTGGGAGAGGACTAGGCTAGATATGATATAATCAGTGGGATATACAGTATGCTGCTAGTAAATCTGACTTATAAAAGTGGAACAGAATGCATAAAATGCATATATATATATATAAGGTGGAAGGGTAAATTTTTTTAAAAAGCTCAGTTTTTGCCCAGGTTTTGTAATCAATAGCAACCAACCCAATGTTTGCCTTCAAACAGATGACCACTAAATGCCACCTACTGACTGGTTGCTATGGTGTACTTGACCAGTAGCAAGCTTTACGCTTTCTACAACAATGGCCCTCCCAGTAGCTAAAAGGACAAGAAAACCTTAAGGGCATATAAACCCACCCCTCAAAAAAGGATTGATGAAAACTTGCTTAGGGTTCCTCTCTTGGCATTTTTGCAATTTACGTTCTCCTTTCATTCTAGTGGTTTCAGAAATTTTTAGGGGGATATTTAATAAAAGTTTGCCCAAGAGCAGTAACCCATGGCAACCAATCAGCAGGAAGCATTTACTGGTCACCTGTTTAAAAGCAATTACCTTATTGGTTGCTATTAGTTACTGCTCCTGGGCAAACTTAGTGCGTTTGATTATTAGACTTCTGATTCCAGGCTTTTGTTTCAACCAGGAGTCAGCTCCATGTGTCTTTCCCTATAGGGCAATTTCACCTTCATTAGCAAAACTGCAACAACACATAAAACAAAACCCCTAAATCCCCAGAAATGTGTTTAAACTTTACATAATCTGCCACATTTTGTAAAATGGGAGTGGCATTAAGGGGGTGTGGTCACAAAAGTAGGCATTGCCAAAACTCTCTACCCTGTCCCTCTTTGCATTTTTCAAATGTTGGGAGGTATGCACTGGGTACTTACCAGGCCCGGACTGGCAATCTGTGGGTTCCGGCAAATGCCAGAGGGGCCGGAGTGATAGAAGTGATAGAAAGATTTCCCTCCCAACAAACGAGGTTGGTTTGAATGGATCTGCACATATTTAAGTATCAAATGTCTTTCATTGAGAAATCACTGTTGGCATTTGCCAAAAAATCCAATTTGTGGGAGAAAACTCCTATTTTTGCCAAGATTGAATGAAATTTTCATCTCCACTCTTGATGAATTGCCCCGTAATCGTGCAATCGGTACCTGCGTCCTTTCCCTTCCCCTGCGTCCCCAGCATGATTTATGTTCCCGCTGAGGGTAAAATGCTTTATGACTTTGCTTTCTGGCGTTTCTATATTTACTTTTCCTGTTTTCACATGTCCCTCTCTGTGTGAGCAGGGTCCTTAGAGAGAATTTATTAGTGATTATTTATTTTTATAGCGCTGACTAATTCCAAAGGGGGAAATGGAAAATTCATGCCCATATTTTTCTATTCGTCCAGACTGTGGCCCCTTATTAACCAGTAGAATGAATGTTCTTGCTCTATTATTCTTTAATAAGTATACAGGGATGCTGCCATATTTCTTGACATGGCTTAGACCAGGGATCCCCAACCTTTTATACCAATGAGCCACATTCAAATGGAAAAAGTGTTGGGGAGCAACACAAGCATGGCAAAAGATCCTGGGGGTGCAAATAAGAGCTATGATTGGCTATTTGGTAGCCCCTATGGGGACTGACAGCCTATAGAAGGCTGTGTTTGGCTTTACACTGGGTTTTATGCAACCAAAACTTGCCTCCACGCCAGGAATTAAAAAACTAAGCACCTACTTTGAGGCCCCTGGGAGCAACATCCAAGGGGTTGGGGAGCAACGTGTTGCTCACGAACCACTGGTTGGGGATCACTGGCTTAGACATTCTCTCAAGACAGCAGGGCTTACAATCTACGGTCCCTATCACATACACTAGGGGTTGTTTTATGAGGAGCCTGTATGTTTTGGGGGTATGGGAGGAAGCCGGAGTACCCAGAGAAAACCTACTCCGACATGGACATGGACCTAGAGACTTCCTGGCAAATGATTCCCTGTCAAGTGGAAGTGCAATTATGGATATGGGGAATACATGATTGGAACATCAAGTATAAATAAATCTAAAGCAACTGGACTTGTTAAGTAATCATTGAAGACATTTCACTACTCATCCGAGCAGCTTCTTCAGTTCAACTGACTGGTATGGGAAGCCCTCGGCATATATACTCTTCTGATGGGAACAGTTAGTTTGACCTTTATTTTCTCATTAGAATCAATGAATGATTTTTTTACCCCTTGCTTTGCCTCCTCCAACCTTGATAAAGGTGCAACTAGTTTACCTTGCAGGTTCAGCTTAATCTAAGTCTCCATTGTTTACTGTCTGCTTGTCTACAGCCTCCCTTTTTGGGATAGCTCTATTATATGGGATCCATACCAGGGCTTTCTGGATGTGGGATCTTTCTGTAATATGGCTCACCATGCCTGTGTGAAGGCAACACATTTTAGCTTCTACAATTCCATTTCAGCGGAATATTCTAGAGCAGAAGTCATCAGGCTTTTTTGCAGTCAAACATTTGACTTGGCCCGTTTAGGTCACAAATTTATGGATACATGGCCCAAACAGACACTAGGGCTCATTTCTTAACACTGGGCAAATTTGCCCATGGGGAGTAACCCATAGCAACCAATCAGTGAATCGCTTTTCTCAGTCAGCTGCAGGCAGAACAGTGAATGTAACAATTTGATTGGTTGCCATAGGTTACTGTCCATGGGCAAATTTGCCCAGTATTGATAAATGACCCCCACTATCTTATAGAGGGTGCCGTTTGTCCCAAGTACATTTTGTCTACAAAAATATATTCTGTATACACAAAACGATCCCCAGTACACATAATGAATGTGTGGCCATATGCACTGGTAAAAAATATACAAAAGACATATTTCTAGTGAAGAATGAGAAAATATGGACTTACAGTGTTATTTATTCAAGTCTGTGTTTCCCCTAGAGTGACGCAGCCGCCAGTTTGCAGCGAAATGTTCATTTTTAATACAGTAATTTTCTGCAAGTATTGGCGTGTATGGCTAACATGGCGTGCGTTCATTTGCGCAACTATTTATATTTGGCTACAAGTGATCAAATGTTTCGCCAGGCATGGATTCGCAGCAAATTTTTGGACGTGCGTTGAATTTTTTCGCTGCGGATTTTTTCATGCGTTTCGCAAAACAATCCGCCAATGGCAAAACGCATGAAAAAATTCGCCACGCAAAAATTCACCGCACATACAAAAATTGATACAAGTGTCAAAAAATAATAGTCACAGCAACAATTTTTTTGCCCGCACAACATTTTTGCCGTTTCGTGGATCTTTCGAAAAATTTGCTAATTTTTCACTAAAGAAACCAGAACGCATTCGCTCATCACTAGTGGCTACTATTTATAAGCATCTACTATTTATATGCTACCATTTATATGTGGCTAATATTTATATACACTATTTATATGCTACCATTTATATGTGGCTAATATTTATATACACTATTTATATGATACCATTTATATGTGGCTAATATTTATATACACTATTTATATGCTACCATTTATATGTGGCTAATATTTATATACACCATTTATATGATACCATTTATATGTGGCTAATATTTATATACACTATTTATATGCTACCATTTATATGTGGCTAATATTTATATACACTATTTATATGCTACCATTTATATGTGGCTAATATTTATATACACTATTTATATGATACCATTTATATGTGGCTACTATTTATATGCATCTACTATTTATATGCTACCATTTATATGTGGCTAATATTTATATACACCATTTATATGCGGCGACAATTTTTATACACTATTTCTATGCTACCATTCATATGCGGCGACTATTCGCGGGCATAATTTAGCACATGTACCGGCAAATACCGCATTGAAATAGTCTTCGCGAGTTAAATAACGCATGCAATATCGTGCGTAAAAAAGCGCGAGTATGCTTATAGTGAATCGTGCGAAAAATCTCCAAAATTAAGCCGCAGTAAAAATTTTAGCGCACAATAAATCAGGCCCAAGATCTTAATCTCAACATATTAAACCTTAATATTAGCAGCATAACTACTTATGGGTGAGGGGCCCCTCGATATAGAACAATGCCAACAGGGTGGCAGCCCTGGTGGACCCTGGACACCCCAGTCCAACACTGCGTAGCAACATAATGCAACATAATTCAGCCACTCCAGTTTCATAGATAAGAGCCTACTGATGGGATTAATCTAGTATGTAGCACTCAGCAAGGCAGCTGAGTGCTAGGAGTAGGGTTGCCACCTGTCTGGTTTTCACCCGGATAGTCCTCAGGAAAACTGGTCAGGACTCACTGAGATTGGAACAATCGCATCATAGCCTGCCCAGTGATGTCACTACCCCACCTCTTCCCTGCACTGTGACATCATGGCCCCACCACTTCCCCGCCTCCATGACAATGGGAAGAAAGACCAGTAAATGGTCTCCAGTTAAAATCTACATGTTATTGGGTTATGAATATGATTGCTTCTTATTGGTTAAGTAATTTTACAGAATTTTTATTTTATCAGTTTTGTGGAACCAAGTGAATTTTGTGCTATAGAATATTCCTTTCTGTCACAAGCATCTATTTGGTCAAAAAATATAGCTTGGAATATGCTTGTCAGTTACCCCATTATATATTTTGTCCAAGTTTTACATAATTCATTCTGTTAATAACTTTACATATAACTGGTTCTGTTGTATGGATTGTATACATTTGTGAGGCAGAATGCTTGATAAAATTTACAGAATGCAGTTTGTAATATAATAATATCCTTTTGTATACAAAATTGATTTTGTTCTCATTCTTCGCTAGAAATATGTCTTTTTTTACCATTGTATATGGCCACACATTCATTCTGTGTACTGGGGATTGTTTTGTATATACAGAATGTATTTTTGTAGACAAAACATATTTGGGACAAACAGTACCACATAATCTTTTAGTTCAAAGGATAAACAACACAGTAAATAATTACCCATACATTTCTAACTGGTCTTCAACCTGGGCCCCCCCCCCCGGGTTGGCAGCCCCACAGTTTCAGTTTCAGAAGTCCTCTTCTGATTGGACTTAAAACTGACCAATACATATCTGGCACAGCTTTACCCAGATATTACTTTATTCGTTGTCAGAAAGGCTTCTGATTCCATCTGGAGGGACCGAACTGGGAGCCAATATCACACTGGATCTACACTATAGGAAAGGTCAGCCAAGGCAAGCAATATGGCAGCTTCCTGTCCCATAGGAAAACAACACATTGAGGAGTAAGCTGTGACTGCAACTGTAAACTTGTTTTTCCCTGCTCAGTCCATGTGACTGCTGGCCATGAAATTATAAGTTAGCAGAATGCGATTCATTAATTTGTTATATCAGAGATGGGCCTATCCACGGATCCTTGGGAACGAAATGTCCTCAGTGTCCATCAATTTCAATTTATAGGCTTCTAAGAACAAGTACGCGGGGGAACATTTGCTGCATGTGTAACCTAGTACTGTGAGCTATCTACCAACCAACGCTAGGGTCATTTGGAAACTTTCCCATCAATCCTTTCTTCCCCCACATCATCATTTTTAATGGAAAATTGGTTTCTTTCAATACAGCCTATGGCTGCTCTGAAGCAGAAGGCCTCTTCCTACTGCAACATCATCTGTGGTCCAACACTTCTTTCACAGATATTTAGAATTATATCTGATTTTACTTAGTGTTTTGTTTTTACTTTGTTTATCATGAATTAATAATTATTTTCTTCCTGAATACAGATTCTTTGCCGACCCGGACTGACAATCTGTGGATTCTGGCAAATGGCAGAGGGGCTGCTGTAAGGTGCCATTGACAGTCATTATTTATTGGGCTGGTGGGGTGGCTGCTATAAAATGCAATAAACAGTGGGCCTATGGGGGGCAGCTTGAACTTAGGGTTGGACTGGGTTGATGGGACACTGGGAAAAAACCTGGTGAAAAAACCCCACCAACCCAGACCCAATTCCCACCTGCTCTGCTGTTGGTCACTTCTCCACCTAAGCCCTCCCTATAGTGCTGTACAATGGGGAAATGGGCTGGCAATGGGTGAGTGGGCAGGTGGGGGCCCCCAAAATTGTGACTGTGGTCCCATGGGGTAGCAGCCTCGCTGGGGCCTGGACACCCCATTCCACCCTGTTTGGGCCTCTTTTTACTTGAAATGACAGAGTCTGTTTTGAATCCCAGTCCGGGCCTGGTTCTTTATATAAGGACCCGAATGCAACTGATCAAGCACACAGCTGCACCGAGGGAAATAATGATTCTGCTTGATAAATATTCTATTGCCGGGAAGAAGCTGAACACTTAAAAGGAGGCAGACGAGCCAAAACATATTTATTAATGTAAATTACAATGTTTCGATTGATCCTTTATGGATGCACCGTAAGTGCTATGGGAAGAGAATGGGTGTGTGTTGTAGAACGTTGGAAGGGGTAATTAAACACACGTATTATACCAAAGGTGAGCAACATGGATTATTTACAGCTGAAATGATGATAAAGTGAGATAAAAATGCAGCATACGGGGGTGCAGGGCTTGTCGCTATACAAGGGTCTGGTCGGTGTATAAAATTTGATATTTCTCATTAGATGTTTAATTACCCAAATATTTTAGTTTCTAGCTACATAGGCTACATTGATTCCTTACTTTCAGACGAGGGTGTTTGTAGAATAAGGCTTGCATCTTCACTCACAATACAATAATAGGTTCCAGCGGTTATTCACTGGTTTAGATTTGTCAACAGGAATAGGACGAATTCCAGTACCACAATAGACTCAAGTGACAGTACCAGTATTTATGCCTCCATCTACTTTGTACCATGGACCTGCAGGTGGATTACCGAGGGAATCAATCCTGCCCTAAGTCTTTACACCTGAGCCTGTGCACCTTGGGTACTGACCCACTTCACTTCTTGTCGATGCTAAAAACTGCTTAGTGGGGGTTTTTTTTACTGCAGATTCTGGACACAAATTGACCTTCCTTTGGATCAGTATCCAGTAGAGGAAGAGCTAGCCTGGCCTTTTATAACAATCCACCAACTGAAATCTAACCCACCAACAGAGTATAATGGGCGACACTAGCTCTCCCATTCAGCGTTGTAACTTGGTCACTCCACGCCCCCCTGCAAAAAAATCCTCTTAGGGGGCCCTGTGTTACAATTCCACCCCCCTTCCCGATCCACAACTAAATTTAAAAGTAGGAGAAGTGCCAGGGAGGGGGGAATATGGTACAGCAGACCCCAGTGTCGGACTGGAACCCCCGGGGCCCACCAGAAAACCTTAGACCATAGGCCCACTCTCCAAACTATTTTTCCTTCTTTCCTCACTCCACATCTTTATTCTCCTATTATTTTTAATTACATGCTAGCATCTATCCTTCATGTTCCTCTTTGTTCCCATTCAGAAATAGCAAATGACCATAAAGTAGGCCAAATGGTCAGGAGCAGGAGGGCCCACTGACACCTCGGCCCACTGGGAGTTTTCCATGTATCCTGGTGGGCCAGTCCGACACTGGCAGACCCCCCCCTCCCCAGTCCAGGCCTCCGTGCATCCATGGGGTCTACTGTATACATAGATATGCCTGCGCTCCCATTCATTCATAGCATTCATACACTAGCACTATACTCACTATTTCATAATGGAAATGCATAAAGCCCCATTTGTGGGGCAACAAGGAGGGGGGCACAGTGTCGGACTGGGTCAGTGGGGCACCGGGAAAAACCCTGCAGCCGCCACAATCCCAGACCCACTCGTGGTGCACGACAGTGAAGCAGCTCCTGACTGGGGTGGGGGCCCCTAGGTGGCAGCTCCAGTTGGCCCTGCACATCCCAGTTGGGAGCTGCTACACTGTTATGTACCCAAATGTATCAGGTGCAAGACTGGGGTGCTAAAATAATGCACATTTTCTCCTGTGCTTGTAAATAAGCCCTATAATAACCATATTAAGTGTAAGGATATCAGACAGAGACTGATCCCATTCATGTAACGCAGTGCTGTCCAATTTCTGTAGTACCGAGGGCCGGAATTTTTCCGACCTACGTGGTGGAGGGCCGATAATGGAAGCCAGTTTTGACCACTCCCCCACTTGAAACCACACCCATGTTATCACATGACCATACCCATATTAATGGTTGTAGTACAGCAAAAACCTGCCATACTCTGCCTGCCCTACCCTGCCTTTGTGTGTGCCATACTCTGCCTTCCCTACCCTGCCTGTGTGTGCCATACTCTGCCTGCCCTACCCTGCCTGCGCGCCATACTTTCACTGTGTGTGCCATTCTTGGCTGGTTTGTGCCATACTTGGCCTGTGTGTGCCATACTCTGCCTGCCCTACCCTGCCTGTGTGTGCCATACTCTGCCTTCCCTACCCTACCTGTGTGTGCCATACTCTGCCTTCCCTACCCTGCCTGCGTGCCATACTTTCACTGTGTGTGCCATTCTTGGCTGGTTTGTGCCAAACTTGGCCTGTGTGTGCCATACTCTGCCTGCCCTACTCTGCCTGTGTGTGCCATACTCTGCCTTCCCTACCCTGCTTGCGTGTGCCATACTTTCACTGTGTGTGCCATTCTTGGCTGGTTTGTGCCAAACTTGGCCTGTGTGTGCCATACTCTGCCTGCCCTACTCTGCCTGTGTGTGCCATACTCTGCCTTCCCTACTGACTGTTCCTCCCCTGACGCGTTCAATTTATATGCACTCGGGGAGGATGTCGGGTGGGGGCCCTGCGGGGGGGTTAGGGGGGCCCTTGGGGGGGGACACAGCTGGCTGGGGCCCGGTGGGCCCTGCACCCCCCAGTCTGACCCTGATGTCCAGCCTTGGGGGCAGTATATAATCCTTGCTCCTAATGACTATTCCCCCTAGATAAGAACCAAGGGGGTTATTATGAGAAGACTATGTCCAGCAGGGTCGGACTGGGCCGCCGGGACACCGGGAAAAATCCCGGTGGGCCCTGATGGTCCAGTCCGACCTTTGCCGGCGCTCCCCCTACTGACTTTTCCTCCCCTGACGCGTTCAATTTATACACGCTCGGGGAGGACGTCGGGTGGGAGCCCTGCGAGGGGGTTAGGGGGGCCCCTGGGGGGGACACAGCTGGCTGGGGCACCTGCAGGGCCCCTGGGGCGGGGGCCCCGGTGGGCCCTGCACTCCTCAGTCCGACCCTGATGTCCAGCCTTGGGGGCAGTATATAATCCTTGCTCCTTATCAGTGTAGCTGGATAACTCTCCTAATATCATTTGGTTTATGGGCCCTATTGTATTCAACTCTGGTAATAACCAATTACACAAGTGTTTTTCTCCAAATAAAACTCTTCTCTGATTGAATCTATTTTTAAATTTGGACTTGGAGTAATTTCCTCATTGGAGAGGGGGAGCGCTGGGCACAGAGTTGCAGGAACCTCCCCAAACCATAAACCTTCTTATCCAGATTAGTTAAGGAAACAGCTTTCCATATCTCTCAGATCAGCTGAAATCAGCCATTCTATCGAACTGGGGACCCGGTGTGTTTGTAGGTAAGAGATGAAGGTTGGTAATAATTAAAAAGTCTTAACATGGTTAAGAAAAAGTTGACCCTTTGTACTAAAAAAAAAAGATAGTGTTTATTTCTGCAGAGAGATTATATCCAAAGGAATTCACACACTGTAGGAAATGCCCAAACTGTAGTGACCTAGAGCAACCAATCAAAAGGTTCCTTTCATTAATCTTGTGCAGTTGTCCTATTAGAGCTACACTATATAGCCAAGATTTCCCGGACCCCTGCCTGTCCAGCATTCCCAAGCAAAGGGGTTAATATGAAGTTGCTCCTCCTTGTGGGGCAATATAGCCTTTATTTTTTGGAGAGGGTTTCTACTCGATGTTGGAACATTGTTGGTGGGATTTGCTCCTAATAAGCCACAAAAGAATTAGGAGGTTGTGCAGTGATGTTGGGGATCAGGCCAGGCTTACAGTCAGGGTTCCAATTTATCCCAGGGTTCAGTTGGGTTAAGTTCAGGGCTCTGTGCAGGTCAGACAAGTTCTTCCATTTGTTCTTCAGCAAACACATTCCAGATGGACCTGGCTTTATGCATTGGGCTAAAACAGTAAAGGGCCCTCCAAAGCTGGGCAGAACCAGATAGGTGCCCTAGGCCAGCGTTTTTCAACCGCTGTTCCGCGGCACACTAGTGTGCCGCGAGATGTTGCCTGGTGTGCCGTAGGCAGGGCCGCAATTTTTACTTTCCCCTTTAATAAAATCCGGGCCCTGTCATTGGTTGCGCCCCGTGTGTATGGGTGACGTCAGTACGCACGGGGCGCAACGTTATAAAAGGGCCTGTGTGCGGTCGCGTGTAGGCAGAAGTGCAGAGGCGGCGCACGTGAGGGGAAGATGCTGCTGAAGCCGCCGAAGAGCAGAAGTAAAATGCTGCTGGGCACCAATGTATTAGGGGGGGCCACGGGGCACACTGACTTATGGGGGCACTGCTGCTGGGCACCAATGTACTAGGGGGGCTGGCTCTTGGCACCAATGTACTGGGGGGCACTGCTGCTGGGCACCAATGTACTAGGGGGGCACTGCTCTTGGCACCAATGTACTAAGGGGGCACTGCTGCTGGGCACCAGTGTACTAGGGGGGCACTGCTGCTGGGCACCAGTGTACTAGGGGGGCACTGCTGCTGGGCACAGAGTTAAATTTTTTAACATTTTCTAATGGTGGTGTGCCTCGTGATTTTTTTCATGAAACAAGTGTGCCTTTGCCCAAAAAAGGTTGAAAAACACTGCCCTAGGCAACCAGATAGGTGCCCTAGGCAACCCAGGGATAATAACTGCTGGTGGGGGGGAGGAGGGCTTGGATTTGGGGTACACAGAAGAAGCTATACATGCCTAGTGCCCCCTAATTATGGGCCCTGGGGCCTTCCCCAAACAGTTCCACAAGGTAGGAAACAGAGAATGGTCAAGAATAGCATTGCACCTGGTTTGTTTGTACTCGAACCAGGGACCCAAACCATGGAAACCTGGCCCCAGGCCATTATTCCTGCCCCCACCAAAACAGCAGCATTATGCATTTAGAAAAGACATATGGTATCCTCCAAATCCTGGAGCTCCCAATGATGAATAGTTCAGGTGCAGTGAGTGTTTCAAAGGGATCGTCTGGATACTTTTGGCTAAAATGGGCCCATACACCTGCAGAGTAAATATCTCTTTGTAAATTACCTCCTACACTACAGACTACAGAGGACAAAAAACCCCTATGATCAATAACACATAGTAAGACACATAGTAAGTTGGGTTGAAAAAAGACATACGTCCATCACGTTCAACCATAATGAGTCACGTTCAACCATAACAAGACAAAAAGGTAGAGTGTGTATTGAATATATTTTGCTTGTACTGGGTCATATATACTATTCAATGCATTATCCAGTAAAATATGTCCAATTTTGGGTGTATTAAAATGCCAAACTAAGCAGTTGTATTTACCTTCTTTAGAAAATTGATGTTAGGCATTACTTTAACCCTAAATAAATAATGAAACAAGCAAGATCGCTGCATTTAATGGACAATAAGCTTTGCAGTACCCCTCAATATGCCAGTAGGATCACTGCTGAAATTGGAAAATGAGAATTCTAATAACCACAATGTTGTCATTGCCTATTATTGCAGATAAAGTATTTCCTAGGATTTTGCACAATGCACTCCAGCAAACACACATACACAATTAACAAGCTATCTAGAGAGGTGCACAGAATAAAAGTAGTTCTTTATTTTACCACTAGATGGCTCCAACCACAAATCCAAAAATCCTTTGGTGTCTTAATATGCCCAGTCAGTGGACTGGGAAAAAAATTGAAAACAATCAAAGGAAGAGCATTAAATAATGCAGTGACTCACTTGTTGATATAATAATATTGTAAGGTAACCTGCAATGGTGCTTTTATTTTTTTGTGATTTTTAATTTACTTTTTTTGTTGAGGTCTGTCGCTCTTTAATATGGAATTTTAACTACTGTTTCCGCCTCCTAACCCCAAGACTATGGTTTAAAAGACAGATGGGAAGATGAATAGAGGAATTGAAAAAATGGAAAGGTAGGGGGGGAAAAGAAATGGAAGACAGAAAGGGATGAAGGACAGAAAACGAGAGGCAAAAGGAAATGAGGGAGAGCACACAGAGAGATAAATAGAAAGGACACAGACAGAAAAGTAGTGAATTAACAAGAGAGGGTATGCTAGAAACTGCGGAAGCAAGAGAAAAGGTTAGTGAGGAGAGGAAGAGTGTGGTTGGTTGGCTCTATATCTAATCTTTAATTAGGTGCTCCTACCACCCACAGATTGCTGCTCAGCCCTAAAAAGGGTAATATTTCCCCTTTTTCTTCTATGGTAAAGAATAAGGTTTTCATTCCATTAATAACTATTGAGTGTGCATGACCTACATTTCACATTTTGCAAACATAAATTGATGAGAAAGTAACGCGGCTAAGGCTCCGATGTGGCATAAGGAAGGGGGCTGCACCCTTGTGGTACCTCGCCAGGCATCGAGCCAGTGTATAGAGAGTTAAAACCCCTAATGCAAGCCGGCTCCTGTGTTAGATACCTGTGATCCACAGAACCACCTGGTATGGAGAGAAGAGGCAGTAGGCAGTAGATGTGGGCCAAGCAGCCTGCTCATTCTTGTACAGCATTGGTGACAATGATATTGGAACTTGTGCAAACAACTAAAATTGGAGAAGCCATGCTAATGTCTGCCAATTAAGCTGTAACTTTTTATAACTTGTTTTTCTATTCAGGTCCTTTTCTATTCATTTACCACCCTGTCATTCAAAACTGCTTCTTGGTTACTAGGTACTAAAAGTTAACTCAAAGGTAAACAACAGTGGGTTAATCTGGCTATTTACTATAAAAGTAATTGTGCACCATGTTACAAGCCCTTGTCCCAATGAATAACAAAAGTCAACAAGAGCTGGAATCCTTTCTCTCCCCCTACCCACAGTAGACTGAAAGTTTGCATTCTCCTATTCCCCTCTGTACTCAGAGTCAGAGTGCTCTCAGCACCAAGATTCCTCTACTTCTCTTCAGACCCAGAGCTGACATAGAGCTGGTATTCTTCTGCATCTCTTCCTACCAAATGTCTGCTCAGAGCTAACATTGCTCTTCTTCTTCTCTTAAGACCCAGATCTGACAATCATCTATTCTTCTTCCTATTTAAAGTAGACATAGAGCTTCTGTTCTTCTACATCTCTTCCTACCAAGGTTCTGCTCAGAGCTGACATTCTTCTTCTTCTCCTCCTCTGACCCAGAGCTGACATAGAGCTTCTGTTCTTCTACATCTCTTCCTACCCAGGTTCTGCTCAGAGCTGACATTGCGTCTTCTTCTCCTCCTCCGACCCAGAGCTGACATAGAGCTTCTGTTCTTCTACATCTCTTCCTACTCAGGTTCTGCTCAGAGCTGACATTGCGTCTTCTTCTTCTTCTTCTCCTAAGACCCAGAGCTGTCATTTGTCTATTCTCCTTCCTATTTAAAGTAGACGTAAAGCTGCTGTTCTTCTACATCTCTTCCTACCCAGGGTCTGCTCAGAGCTAAGATTCTTCTCTTCTTCTCCTAAGACCCAGAGCTGACATTCGTCTTTTCTTCTTTCTATTTAAAGTAGACTTAAAGCTGACATTCGTCTACAACTTTTCCTACCCAGGGTCTGCTCCAGTGTCAGACTGCCCGCACCAGGACATCAGGAAAACTCCCGCTGGGCCCCAGTGTCAGTGGGCCCTCCTGCTCCTGACCATTTGGCCTAATTCATGGTCATTCCCTATTTCTGAATGGGAACAAAGAGGAGAAATAGATGAAAGAACAGATGATAGCATGTAAATAAAAGAGACTAGGAGAATAAAGAGGTTGAGTGAGGAAAAGGGGGGGGGAATAGTTTGGAGAGTTGGCCTATAGTGAAAGGTTTTCTGGTGGGCCCCTGGGTCCCAGTCCGACACTGGTCTGCTCAGAGCTAATATTGCTCTTCTTCTCCTCGTACCCAGAGTGCTGACGTATCTCTCCTCCCCTCCATACACAAAGTGCCCTCACAGCTCTCATAATCCTCTTCTCCCCTCTCTACTCAGAGCGTGTCCCTCTGTATGTCCTCACTCTGTCAATGATTCCCCTATTATCCTAACAGACAAGTCCAGCACTGATGAAATCTTGAAGGCTTCAGGGTCATTGACTGGCCAAGTTTTCAAAGCAAAGATGGACAATGTTTTTTTTGCTAAAGTGGGGGAAAGTTGATTGTTTACTTACAGATCTGTTGAAACCATTTCAGTAATCCAAGTGCTGCTGTGTATGGCTCTGACTGATCTATTTCTTATTTAGTCCATGTACTGAATCTCAGGTGGGTGTTACATATTTCACTGTTAAAAGGGGTTGTTCACTTTAAATAAACTTTTATAAAATGTAGAGTGCTATTCTGAGTCAATTTGCAATTGGTCTTCATTCTTTTTTATTTGTGGTTTTTGTATTATTTAGCTTTCTGTTCAGCAGCTCTCCAGTTATTAGCAACTATCTGGTTGCTAGGGTCAAATTTACCTAGTAACCAGACAATGATTTGAAAGAGAAACTGGAATATTAATATAGGAGGCCATACATAGAAAGATAAGTAATTAAAAGTAATAATGACAATAAAATTGTAGCCTCACAAAGTCTTTTTGGCTGTTGGGGTCAGTGACCCTATTTGAATGCTGGAAAAAGTTAAAAGAAGAGGGAAAGTAATTCCAAAAGTATAAAAAAAAATGAAAATTGAAGCCCAGTTGGGACACTGTGAGGTTCTGTATTTGTCCTGCTGGGACACTGTGAGGTTCTGTGTATGTCCTGCTGGGACACTGTGGGGTTCTGTGTATGTCCTTCTGGGACACTGTGAGGTTCTGTGTATGTCCTGCTGGGACACTGTGAGGTTCTGTGTATGTCCTGGTGGGACACTGTGAGGTTCTGTGTATGTCCTGCTGGGACACTGTGGGGTTCTGTGTATGTCCTGCTGGGACACTGTGGGGTTTTGTGTATGTCCTGCTGGGACACTGAGAGGTTCTGTGTATGTCCTTCTGGGACGCTGTGGGGTTCTGTATCTGTCCTGCTGGGACACTGTGGGGTTCTGTGTATATCCTTCTGGGACATTGTGGGGTTCTGTTTATGTCCTGCTGGGACACTGTGAGGTTCTGTGTATGTCCTGCTGGGATATTGTAGGGTTCTGTATATGTCCTGCTGGGACAATGTAGGGTTCTGTATATGTCCTGCTGGGACACTGTGAGGTTCTGTGTATGTCCTGCTGGGACACTGTGGGGTTCTGTATTCATTCTCCTGGCAAACTGGGGCTTTGTATTTGTCCTGCTGGGACACTATGGAGTTCTGTATTCATTCTGCTGGCAAACTGGGACTTTGTATTTGTCCTGCTGGGACACTGTGGGGTTCTGTATTCATTCTCCTGGCAAACTGGGGCTTTGTATTTGTCCTGCTGGGACACTATGGAGTTCTGTATTCATTCTCCTGGCAAACTGGGACTTTGTATTTGTCCTGCTGGGACACTGAGAGGTTCTGTATTTGCACTGCTGGTACAATGGTACTGTAAAGCAGAGTAGTGTATTTTTCTGTATATGAGGTGTTTATATGAAAAATAAAAGAATGCACAATAATAAAAGGCCATTTACAGGTTTCTATATTTGACTTGCAGGTTCTATTGTGTCTTTTTTTCAGCCTGGTAAATGTGTCTGGGCCGGGAGGATGCTGCCTGAGGTGTACTTAATTATCTGGTCAAAGGGCTGCATGTAGCTGGGAGATAGGCCGGGTTAACGTTTAACCACTATGGCCAATGAACCTTTGGAGTTTGATATGATTAAGAAATAACCAGAGGGACACGTCACAAATTCACCATAATCAAGGAGAACGTTTCCGAGTGGTGATCTGTGAAATTGCTCAGCCAGGTAAGGCTGCTTCTCCCCAGTATAACTTGATTCCGCCGGGTGCACGGGGGCAGTTTGCTTGGGTGCCTCCCTGGGTGGTGTTTCTAAGGGACTTGGGTGCAGTTTGAGTGTTTCCATTCCTGTTTCCTTTCACGGTTTATGTGAGCCGAGCCCGTATCTCAAGCCAAACATTATGTACAAATATTTTACAGAGATTTCACAGCAATGAAAGTGAAAATATGGCTGCCATGTGTTTTCATTTGGCACTGGGCATTACTTCAAGGTGGGGTAAATACAGGCAAAATGGCACATGTGACTGTTGGGGGATTGGGGGGTCCCTAACTCATGTGCAAATTAAGTATTTATATATATATATAAACTATTTATAGCTAGCTAGTTACTGAGATCCTTCCAGATGTCATGCCCAGCATATGATTTCCCAAAATGTCTTGCAAGATAACCCACTCGCTGAGGAGTGGTGTCTGCCGTATGTCATTTCTGACATATTCGTGGGGGTTCAGTGACTATTGGTGCAGATATTGAGACAAAAATGCAACATTATCCATGTTAAAATGCCATGCAGAAAGTGTGCAAGGCTGGCACTCCTGCCTTTGTGTGTGTATATGTGTGTCTGTAGGACGCTTGTGCTTTTTTATGGCCGTATTGTTCTGCAGAAGCACAAAGAGTGCTAGTTTAAATAAGCATTCATTCAGAGATAAGAACCCCGGGCTACACAATCAATAAGTGCATATGTTCACTGTCCGAAGGATCCCGTATCATATATCCGGCAATGCACTCAGTCACCTGGGTGCCAAGGACAGGCAACCTGGGCGCCTCTGGGTGTCACTAAACTGCTCCCACTACTTTCCACAGTAACTCACTGTGCTCTCCGGCTATTGCAGTACTGGAGAGAGAGCTGAAGGGAATGCTGGGAGCTCATATTTACCATGGTTTGGTGCTTGCTTGCCTGTGTCTCCAGACTAACCCTCTGTCATTAGGGTAATCATCATTCACCAAGGCCTTATTTATTGTTGCCATTTAGAGAATGCAGTAACGTCAAGGAGGTGCTTGAGGCCCAAGGGTGCAATGACCAGGGGTGAACTTTATAGGCACCACCTAGTGGGGGACCAGGCAACTGGTTATCTTTATTCAAGGTATGCCCTTTAGATTGTAAGCTCTTGCCAGTAGGGCCTTTTCATCCTATTCTTATGGTGGCCATACAAAAGCAGATTTAAGCTGCTGATATGAGTCTTTTAGACTGATTCTGCCCATGCAGGGGGACCCCTGATGGGCCTTCCCTACTGATATCAGGCTGAAAAATGACCAGGTATTGATTGGGCAGGTTTGATTTTCCCGTTGGATCGGGCACCACCCATCGTTGTAATTCGATTATCTGATCCATGACGATTATAAATTAATACAGGGGGCCCCAACCTTTCTTACTCGGGAGCCACAGTCAAATGTAAAAAGACTTGGAGAGCAACACAAGCACCATAAAAGTTCATAGAGGAGCTGTGATTGGCTATTAGGGGCCTCTATGCACCCTATCAGCTTACAGGGGGCTTTATTTGGTAGGAAATCTTGTTTTTATCCAACCAAAACTTGCCCCCAAGTCAGGAATTCAAAAATAACTCCCTGGTTTGGGGGCACTGAGAGCAACATCCAAGGGGTTGGGGAGCAACATATTGTCCCCGAGCCACTGGTGGGGGATCAATGAATTAATGCAAACCACTGCATAATTTTCTGGTCTATATAAATAAATGACCATGATGGTATGGGAAACCTAAAGCATCAGGGTTTTAGACTAGGCCAGGCAGAGCATTAGTTCTGGGACCCCAGCATTAGAGGGGCCCCTAAGATATAAAACAAAAATGAAAGTGCAAAGAGTATTATAACTGTTATATATTAGTGGTATATATCTAAGTGCTGCCCAATCTAATGCCCCTAGGCCTCCTCTATTGCCAGAGATCTCCTCTGCCTTAAGGTCCCCATACACGGGCCGATAGTAGGCCAAACAATCAGATTTTTTTTTTTTTTAGCTACTTGCTACCCGATATCGCCCACCCGTAGGTGGGGATATCGGGTGAAGATCTGCTCGCTTGGCTTATAGTGTATGGGGACCTTTAGAAGTGAAGGAGGCAGACATTTACCCTAGGCCAGTGATCCCCAACCAGTGGCTCGGGGGGTAACATGTTGCTCCCCAACCCCTTGGATGTTGCTCTCAGTGCCCCCAAACCAGGGAGTTATTTTTGAATTCCTGACTTGGGGGCAAGTTTTGGTTGAATAAAAACAAGATTTCCTACCAAATAAAGCCCCTGTAAGCTGATAGTGTGCATAGAGGCCCCTAATAGCCAATCACAGCCCTTATTTGGCACCTCCATGAACTTTTATGGTGCTTGTGTTGCTCTTCAAGTCTTTTTACATTTGACTGTGGCTCAAAAGTAAGAAAGATTGGGGACCCCTGGTCTATGCCTAGACAGATGTTGCAGCTGCACCGGGGTTCTCAGCAATGGATACAAAATAATTTTCTAAAATAAAATTGCCAAATATATGATTTATATCAGCTCATGTTGATGGGGCTCTTCCATGGTCTCTGCACAGGGGGTCCCATGCTGGCTGTGTCTGCACCTGGTGCAGCGCTCTCATTGGGTAGTACCAACCAGAGTAATGATTATCAGGGGAATGCACTAAGTTAAAGGAAAGTGTCACGGTAGGAAAGGTCACACTGTACAAAGTGATTGGCACAGGCAGGAGATATCGCTGCGTAGAATGAGCTGAGATGGTAGATAAGATAGAAAAGGCAGAGGGACCTACAACAAAAAGCTTTGTGGGTTAAATGGATTTAAAAATGCAGGAGTTGAAAAGGGGCCGAAATGTACAAAATGCTTATTATATTGTGTAATATCTTCCATCATTCTTCTTCTTTATTAACAATAATAATAATTATTATTATTTCTACCTGTTGTAAAGATAATGACATCAAAGGTCATGTGACCAAAGTCAAAGGATTTACAGGGGGTGTTCGCCATGTTGAACTTTTAGTATGATGTACAGAGTGATATTCTAAAACAATTTGCAATTGGTCTTTTTTATTATTTGTATTTTTTTTTAATTATTTAGCTTTTTGTTCAGCGGCTCTCCAGTTTGGAATTTCAGCAGCTATCTGGTTGCTAGGGTACAAATTACCTGAGCAAACAAGCAGCGGCGTGAATGGGAGACCGGAAGATAATTAGCCCCTGAATAGAAATATAATGAATAAAAAAGTAATAACAATAAAATTGTAGCTTAATAGAAAAACTGTTTTTTTTGGCTACCGGGTCAGTGACCCCCATTCAAAAGCTGAAAAGAGCCAGACGGAGGCAATTAACTCAAAAACTATAGCAATTAAAAAATGAAGACCAATTGAAAAGCTGTTAAGAATTGGCCGTTCTATAACATACTAAAAGTACATAAGCAGAAACAAATCTCTGTAGGTCAGCGCTGTCCAATCCTTCTCTTGTAATGAGCCAGCGAGTTGTCAAACTACTTTGGGCCAAATGATATCAAATTGATGATGTTATATACAGCAGTCTATGAAGCCTATAGACAGACAGTGGCCCATAGAAATACATTGGAGGGCCACATTTAGTCCGTGGGCCACCAGTTGGACAGACTTAATGTAGATAAGTCTTTAAGGGCCCATCACTGGCCTGAAATATCTTCTGTCTGGACATGGATGTCTGACGAAGGGGCGTGCCCCCCGAAACGTTATATGGTTTGCTACTATTAAAAATCAGCCGGGTTTATCCCGCTTAAATTAAGTCCTGTTGTGCCGGTATTTTTGTGCTGTTTGGACATGGGTGCCACCAGTTTCTATGGTGAAAGGATAATTATGGCTTATAAGGTTATTGGATTATATAATAATACTGGGGTCCATAATAAACATTTCTGGTAAATAGAATCATTGCAGGCCAGTAACTTGCATTTATTAGCTTCAGGGTGAAGACACACTACTAGTAGCTACTTGTCACGGCTACTTAACCCCATAAAATCCCCTGCCATAGAGAATACTGAGAATTGCCTCTGCTAAAACACACGTAGAGACAATTATCAGTAAATGATCAGCATTGTCTATTTTAGTAGCCACAACAAGAAGCTGCTACTAGTAGCTCTGTGTTTCTTCACCCTAAGGGCTCTGGCACACGGGGAGATCAGTCGCCCGCGACAAATCTCCCTGTTCGCGAGCGACTAATCTCCCCGAGTTACCTTCACCTGCCATCCCACCGGCGACAATGTAAGTCGCCGGTGGGATGGCACACACAGCGGCGCGATTTCGGGAAATTGCCGAAAAAGACTCGCGAGGCTTTTTCGGCAATTTGCACGAAATGTAAATCGCCGGTGGGATGGCACTCGCGGCGGCGTGATTTTGGGAAATTGCCGAAAAAGACTCGCGAGGCTTTTTCGCCCATTTGCACGAAATCGCGCTGCCGTGTGTGCCATCCCACCGGCGACTTACATTGTCGCCGGTGGGATGGCAGGGGAAGGCAACTCGGGGAGATTAGTCGCCCGCGAACAGGGAGTTTTGTCGCGGGCGACTAATCTCCCCGTGTGCCAGAGCCCTAAGGGCCATGGTAGATGGGGAGATTAGTCGCCTGCGACAAATCTCCCCGATATGCCATCCCACCGGCTTGAATGTATATCGCCAGTGGGATGGCATTTAGGGGACTAATCTTCCTGTGTGCCACTGCCCTTAGGGCCACAATTGTAGCGAATGATGCAGATTATCAGCCAAATTGGTCAAAATTTGACCAATGAGGAATTTTGCAGCAAATCCATGCCTGCCGAAAAATTTTGCGCTTCACTAGTATCATGCAGGCAGGGTGTTGTTTTTCACTCACTCAACAGATTAACTGTATGCACAACATGGGTACACATGTGGCATTTTCGTATGTGCAAGTTGGCACGTGTGTTTGTCCCTAGCGTTGTCCCTGCTAAAAGTAAACAAGGCAGATAATAGGAGAGCTGTGCAACGTGTTCTGTGACTATACACACAGACTGATAAATATAAATGTAATCTATAAAGGCTGGAGTGAGTGGATATCTAACATAATTGCCAGAACACTACTTCCTCCATTGCAGCTCTCTCAGCTGTTAGCAGTCAGTAACCAATCAGTGATTTGGGGGGGGGGGGACATGTGGGACATAACTGTTTGCTTTGAATCTGACCTGTGTGCTAAGGATCAGAATGGAATAGTTGTGGCCCCCCATAAAGTCACTGACTAACTAAGAGGTTAGAGAGCTGAAAGCAGGAAGTAGTGTCCTGGTTATTATGTTAGACATCCACTCACTCCAGTCTTTATAGATATATATTAGAAACATGTTTGATTTTGCACAGTCTATGTACCCAGTTTTATTTATGACTAGTGTGAATGAAAGCATTCATAGCTGAATCCACACCTACATATCTATATATCTATATACAATGGATAGCAATGATTTGTGTGCAAGTGCAGAAGGAATGGGAATCTAGCTGTAGGCTCCAAATAATTCCAGACAATGACTCCCATTACCATATGGGCTTGCGCTTAAGTCAATACTCTCAGAGACTATATTGATCTACACAGGACAAACATCATTTAGCTACCTTGCCCATAGAAACTGTAACCAGGTTACTAGGTGCCAATCAGCTAATCCTTCGGCAAATGCTCCTATTCGGAGACCGAGACGCAGGAAAATCACAACAGAAATGTATTCTAAAAATCAGATTAAAAACCAAAATGATTTAAATTATTTTTCTACAGCAATGCAATATATATTATATTTTGCACACCTTGCAAGTTCTTTGCACTATACCATAGCTCTTCCTTGCACTATAGTAGAGTAGTTGTTTGCACTATACCATAGCTCTTCCTTGCACTATAGCAGAGTATTTCTTTGCACTATACCATAGCTCTTCCTTGCACTATAGCAGAGTATTTCTTTGCACTATACCATAGCTCTTCCTTGCACTATAGCAGAGTATTTCTTTGCACTATACCATAGCTCTTCCTTGCACTATAGCAGAGTATTTCTTTGCACTATACCATAGCTCTTCCTTGCACTATAGCAGAGTATTTCTTTGCACTATACCATAGCTCTTCCTTGCACTATAGCAGAGTATTTCTTTGCACTATACCATAGCTCTTCCTTGCACTATAGCAGAGTATTTCTTTGCACTATACCATAGCTCTTCCTTGCACTATAGTAGAGTATTTCTTTGCACTATACCATAGCTCTTCCTTGCACTATAGTAGAGTAGTTGTTTGCACTATACCATAGCTCTTCCTTGCACTATAGTAGAGTATTTCTTTGCACTATACCATAGCTCTTCCTTGCACTATAGTAGAGTAGTTGTTTGCACTATACCATAGCTCTTCCTTGCACTATAGTAGAGTATTTCTTTGCACTATACCATAGCTCTTCCTTGCACTATAGCAGAGTAGTTGTTTGCACTATACCATAGCTCTTCCTTGCACTATAGCAGAGTATTTCTTTGCACTATACCATAGCTCTTCCTTGCACTATAGCAGAGTATTTCTTTGCACTATACCATAGCTCTTCCTTGCACTATAGCAGAGTATTTCTTTGCACTATACCATAGCTCTTCCTTGCACTATAGCAGAGTATTTCTTTGCACTATACCATAGCTCTTCCTTGCACTATAGCAGAGTAGTTGTTTGCACTATACCATAGCTCTTCCTTGCACTATAGTAGAGTATTTCTTTGCACTATACCATAGCTCTTCCTTGCACTATAGTAGAGTAGTTGTTTGCACTATACCATAGCTCTTCCTTGCACTATAGTAGAGTATTTCTTTGCACTATACCATAGCTCTTCCTTGCACTATAGTAGAGTAGTTGTTTGCACTATACCATAGCTCTTCCTTGCACTATAGTAGAGTATTTCTTTGCACTATACCATAGCTCTTCCTTGCACTATAGCAGAGTAGTTGTTTGCACTATACCATAGCTCTTCCTTGCACTATAGCAGAGTATTTCTTTGCACTATACCATAGCTCTTCCTTGCACTATAGCAGAGTATTTCTTTGCACTATACCATAGCTCTTCCTTGCACTATAGCAGAGTATTTCTTTGCACTATACCAGTGCTGTCCAACTTCTACGGTGCCGAGGGCCGAAATTTCTCTAGCATACATGGTGGAGGGCCGCTAATGGAAGCCAGTTTTGACCACTCCCCTTTTTGAAACCACACCCACTTCAAACCACACCCATTTTATCACAATGGTGGTAGCACAGCAAAATCCCAAATGCTTGGTCCTTACTGTGGGGATATCAACCAGCATTCATATGTGAAAGAATTATGTCATATTAAGATATACCCTTAAATTCCATATGCCTCCTCCTCCCCTGTGGATAGCAGAGCAACCCCCAGTACATAATTACACACCTTTGGGACCATTTAATGGCTATTTCCAACTGCTAACAAACTCCCACAACAAACCCCTGCCAGGTTCACCTCCCACAAGCAGCATGGGGCAAGCAGAGTATGGCACACACAGGCAGCACTCTGCCTGTCCTATGCTGTCTGTGTGTGCCATACTCTGCCTGTCCTAACCTGCCTGTGTGTGCCATACTCTGCCTGCCCTACTCTTCCTGTGTGTGCCATACTCTGCTTGCCCTACCCTTACTGTGTGTGCCATACTCTGCCTGCCCTACCCTTACTGTGTGTGCCATACTCTGCCTGCCCTACCCTTACTGTGTGTGCCATACTCTGCCTGCCCTACCCTTCCTGTGTGTGCCATACTCTGCCTGCCCTATGCTGCCTGTGTGTGCCATACTCTGCCTGCCCTACCCTTCCTGTGTGCCATACCCACCCTGACCTATGCTGCCTGTATGTGCCATACTCTACCTGCCCTATGCTGGCTGTATGTGCCATACTCTGCCTACAGTACCTATGTCTGAGGTGTGAAGAAGTGAACAATGGGAGTGACTACAGTCTGAGCCTGAGGTGTGAACACTGCAGGGGTTGAACAATGCAGAAACTAAAAGGTGTGAAAAACACAGGGGATTACATTTTTAAACAATACAGGGGGATTACAGCCTGAATCTGAGGTGGGAACCATGCAGGGGGCCAGTTAATCTCAGTACTGATACCATTTAATGCTTACTCAAAGGTAAGCCATCAAAGCAGCCAGACAGGTGGGGGGCCACACAGAGGGGGGTCGCGGGCCGCATGCGGCCCGCGGGCCGCCAGTTGGACAGCACTGCACTATACCATAGCTCTTCCTTGCACTATAGCAGAGTATTTCTTTGCACTATACCATAGCTCTTCCTTGCACTATAGCAGAGTAGTTGTTTGCACTATACCATAGCTCTTCCTTGCACTATAGCAGAGTATTTCTTTGCACTATACCATAGCTCTTCCTTGCACTATAGTAGAGTAGTTGTTTGCACTATACCATAGCTCTTCCTTGTACCTAGCTCTTCCTTGCACTATAGCAGAGTATTTCTTTGCACTATACCATAGCTCTTCCTTGCACTATAGCAGAGTATTTCTTTGCACTATACCATAGCTCTTCCTTGCACTATAGCAGAGTATTTCTTTGCACTATACCATAGCTCTTCCTTGCACTATAGCAGAGTAGTTATTTGCACTATACCATAGCTCTTCCTTCCACTATAGTAGAGTAGTTGTTTGCACTATACCACAGCTGTTCATTGCACTATACGTGACCAGTTACTTGCACTAGAGCAGGGCAATTCCTGGCACCATAGCAAAACTGGGGTTTAGACTGTAGCAGGGCAGTCTAAACCCCAGTTACTATACTATACTAGAGCTGTTCCTTGCACTATAGTAGAGTAGTTGTTTGCACTATACCACAGCTGTTCATTGCACTATACGTGACCTGTTACTTGCACTAGAGCAGGGCAATTCCTGGCACCATAGCAAAACTGGGGTTTAGACTGTAGCAGGGCAGTCTAAACCCCAGTTACTATACTATACTAGAGCTGTTCCTTGCACTATAGTAGAGTAGTTGTTTGCACTATACCACAGCTTTTCCTTGCACTATACTAGATCTGTTCCTTGCTCAATGGCAGGGGAATCCCTTGCCCTGTATCAAAGTTGTAATTTGCACTACAGCAGGGCAGTCCCTTGCACTATACCAGAGCTGTTTCTTTCCGTGTTGCAGCACAGTTCTTGAATTATATAAGAGCTGTACCTTGCACTTTAGCAGGGCAGTTTCTTGCACTATACCAGAGCTGTTCTTTGCAACATACATGAGCTGTTACTTGCACTATAGTAGGGCAGTCCCTTGCACTATACCAGAGCTGTTCCATGCTTAATGGCAGGGGGGGTTCCTTGCACTGTATCAGAGCCATACCTTACACTAGAGTAGTGCAGTTCTTGCACTACAGCATGACAGCTCCTTGCACTATAGCAGGGTTATTCTGTGCACTATACCTGAGTTGTTCCTTGCACTTTAACAGGCCTGTTCATTGCACTATAGCAGAGCAATTTAATGTAATGTAGTAGAATTGTTCTTTCCACTCTAGCAGGGCAGTTCTTTGCACTATAGCAGGGCAGTTCTTTGCACTATACCAAAGCACTACAACTGGCTATTCTGTATAAGTCCAATGATACTGGCCAATTATAGATGTAGAAAACTTCACCTGAAAACCAAGGAGTTGGCATTTCCAACATGATATCTGACCAGCCCACCCATAATTCACATAAAAGTGAACAGGGGGGGAATTTTCTGAATTTTGTCCCTGGCCCCCAGGGCTGCTAATCGGAATTGCCCCATGTGACCTTGCACGTAGAGTTGAACACACACTGATGTAAACAAGCAGAAAGTTAAATGAGTCTCCCAGCTTAGAATATTAACTGCTAAAATGTATTTCTCACTTGTACGAATTATAAATGTGTGCTTACGCTTGAATTCAATGTTTAACAGTAATGTTGTGTTGGGTCAAAACAGATTTTTTGGCAAGAGTTATAGTCACTCTTTGCCAGAGGCAAAAAATAGCAGCTCTGTCCTGGCAGGGATCCCAGTGTATATGCTTGCTACTAGCATGAACTACTCTTTATCTAACGGACTTGCCTACAGCACTGCTGCCTACAGATGCCTGTGGCCAATTTAGCCATTTTGTATCTGAACCATAACACAAAAATGAAATACTGGCCAATTGGCACGCTAGACGATGGTGGGCATTTTGCCCATTAGGATTCTTGCCTGACAAGTACAAATGGTTGTGCATTTCATGGGGGGCAATGTATAGTGATTTCAGGCATTGACACCACTTACTTGTAGGATTAAAAACCACAGGTAGTATTAAGCCCAAAAATTCTCCATGTGCTATATATAGGTATTGGATCCCTTATCCAGAAAGCTCAGAATTACTGGATCAGAATTCCTATAGACTCCATTTTATTCAATAATTCAAATCAGAATAAAACAGTGTCTTGTACTTAAGGAAGACAGAAAGACCCCTTAGGCTGATGGCCCATGGAGAGATCAGTCGCCCACGGTTAAATCTCTGCTACTGTGGGCGACTAATCTCCCTGTGGGCCATTGACCTAGGTCCTGGGCATTCTGGATAACAGGTCCCTTACCTGTATAGACTTGTAACTATATAGAAAACAGTTCATGCAAATGCTGGGGGCCCAGAAGGTACATGGTGCCCCATTGGTAATGTAATGTCCCCAAAATTTAGTGGGACCCTAAAATAAATTTGGTTGGGGCCCAGTATCTTCTTTTTACTCCACTGACCATAATATATAATACATGAATTATAGTAGGGGTCCTCAAACTTTTCAAGCAAGAGGTCAGTTCATGGTCCCTCTGTTGAGGGGCCAGACTGTAGTCGTGGCCCTCCCCCGCTCCCGCTCCCTGCTGCAGGGTCAAACTACGCCCCACACCTGCATCCTCTCTCTTCCAGCTCCCCACTGAATCCTCTCTCTTCCAGCTCCCCCAACATTATCCGTCCTCCCAGCTCCCTTTTCCCGCTCCCATCCAGCTCCCCCACCCCGCCCTCCCTCCCTCTCGCTGCCTGCTGAGTCCTCCCTCTTCCAGCTCCCTCCCGCTGCCTGCTGAGTCCTCCCTCTTCCAGCTCCCCGCCCCCCCAATCTGTTCGTCCTCCCTCTCCCAGCCAGCTCCGTCCACCCTCACTCTCCCAGCTCCCACTCCCCACTGAGTCCTCTCTCTCTGCTGCCAGGGGTAAGGACGCCACGGGGGCCAAGTAAATTACCCTGGGGGGCCAGAGCCCGCGGGCCGTAGTTTGAAGATTCCTGAATTATAGCCTACATGAGAATTAGAGGAAGGGATAATTATGTGCTATTTTGTTACCATACAGTATATAGAGAAACTAATATAATTCCCATTGTGATGGGTTAATGCATTGTTCATGTACCTTTAGCTTGTAGCTTAGTCTTTCTTACTCGACTATAGAGGGCCATTTATTAGGGGTGCAGAGGAGTTCCACCAATCAGGATGTCCCCAGATGCAATAAAAACACTTTACTCTCTATATATGAGGGGCAGATTTAGGGGCAGATTTATTATGCAGTGTAAAAAACAGGGATAAAATGTGCCACATATCACCAGGTTTTGCCGTGTAAAAATCGGCATAATTTTTTAAACGTTTTTTTCTTAATAAAAAAACTAACGACGTAAAATCTGGCTTTCCGACGGCGAACTTCTCCATTTATGTTACACCATTTTTTCGACGAATTTCATTTTGCACAGCATAATAAATAGGCCCATAAATGTCAGCTTGATAAATAAATGCAATAGTGTAGTGTTGTATTTGGTGGGAATTGAAGCGTTTTTTTTTTAGCAACGATGTCTATTTTTGTTTTATTTGAGGTTTTTATGGTTTGAGGGAATCCTATAGCTTGTGAAAGTTCGAAATTATGAGTGCTTAAAATAAATGGCAGAACAGGAATGTTCCCTTGCTGTTGGCTCAATCATTCAGTTGTCACAGGTAGGGGTTTGTCCTGTTTTATGTCTGTTGACTGTGCCATTACCCAGCTATCATACGGGCAGCCTTGGCTGGGGAGATAAGATATTGCTGTGCATTCCTGCAATGTTGTTTTTTTAGATCCACCATGATAACAACAATTTGCAGTTGGGAACACAGCAACCCGTGTCAAAACAGAAGACAGTTAAAGGATAAAAATAATGTATATATGTATATATACTCTATTTTTACATACAGACAGTAAAGTATGAGAACATAATAGATCATTGTGTACAGACTATTCCTTTTTTAAGCTCTGGGACTTGGGCATTCCCCAGGGCTGGGGACGGTGCCACCAAAACAACACAATGTTCTACTAAAGGTCATGGGCCAATTAGGTTTTGGGGGTTCTGGAATTCTCTAATAACCATACTTTGCTCTTTTTATAATTACATAGGCAAGTATACTCCCTGGCACTTATGTGTCCCTACGTTCTGTCTTGCTTTATGGCAGATGCCCTAGAACTTCACTTAGGATAAAAGCAAATGTCTCGCACTGCTGGATCAATCATCCCTAGTGGTGCCAATACATTGGTGTCTATGGAAAATACCATGTCATCAGTATAGCAGCTCCCTTTCTTGGTCAGAAGTCATGTTTTTCTGTTAATGTTAAAAACTGTTAGTAGGGTTTACTGGCCCTTAATAACAAGGGATGAACGCACTGCAGAAGCATCAGGGAGACTTTGCAAGCAGCTTGTGATTATTTGCTTGTCATTATCTATCATTTTCTCTATAGGGTTTCTGCTTTCTGGTGCTATTTCTGTAGCTCATAGGTTATTATCTGTGTTTGCTCTTTGCATTATGGATGTTACACAAGCTTATCAGTGCTGGGTCACATGGAACGGTCATGGTTGTATCCCAGATTTCCCAGCACTATAACTCAAGGCTTTTACTTTAATCCTGAATAATCTGGCAATTATTTTGACGATAATGGTTGGCAAAATTCAAGGTCATAGTAAATTATTCTCAAACGGCGTGTGTTTGAAAGCATAGGCAGCAATGGTAGTGCAAACAAATGACACCAACCATCTGAGGGTATTGGGTCATCATTGTTGGACTGGGGCAGGGTCGGACTGGGCCGACGGGACACCGGGAAAATGGACAGGGTCGGACTGGCCGCCGATGTCCTCCCCTGACGCCTTTCACATACACGCATTCAGGGGAGTTCATTGGGCAAGGCCCTTGCGGGGGTTTAGGGGGGCACAGCAGGGGCCCCTGCAGGGACATGGCCGGCGGAGGCACCTTGGGGGGTGCGAGGCCCCTGGGTCGGCCATATCACTATATATAGTACAGGGCTGGAGGGACAGAATAGGCAGAAGGAATACACATGGTGATTCTAACTGGCGATGGTGACCACTGAAGGTCTGGTAATTCTTCTACATTGTCATATTAAATCAGTTTAAGCCAGACATTTGTACAGGGCCTCATTAGCTCAAAGCAATGTTACAAACATATCAAAGCATTGCTGAATCATTCAGTCATAGTTCCAACAATATGTAGGACATCAAAAGTGCTCATCCTAGACCTTTGCTCTACTTGATCTCCAAGATTAGCTTCTACTTGTGTCCAGGGGGCCAAATATGCATTTTCTCCTAAATGGCCTTCAAGCTCAGCCTCCTAACCATGGCTCCCTGTACCTGCAATTTTGTAGAGGGGGCTCAGAATTGTTTTTCATAGGGGGGCCCAGAACCAGAAGTTACACCCCTACCTGAGCACCCAGTATTGGTCTGAAGAGTCAGAGGCTTTAGGATTATGCTGGGTACCTTGGGAACAAGCATATTTGCCCAAGGTAATGGTGACATTTCACATTCCCCAAAAAGAACATTCTTACAAAAACAATGGGGGGGCAGTAATTCTTGTAAATCTTATTTACATCCTTTATTGTAAAAATATATTTTTTAAAGTATTTTTCTATAAATTGTCAAATGTTGTCAAGGTTGTATCCCAAGCACATATTGTTTGTGACGATTGTCATGGTAACACACCTTTCTCATAACTAAAATTCCTTAATTAATTAAAGCATAAAAAATGAAAAGAATTTTCACTGGATGCCTCTTTAGAAAGACATAGTTCAAAATAGGTAAAAACAGATTGATCTCAAGCCAAATTAATGATTTATGGTTTGAAAGAAAGACAAATATGATGCCGGATTTATCTGGGTTTAAATTTCTATTTGGAAGAGGTTAAGGGGCTGCAGACCTCCTTGATGAAACAGAACATTTTATTAATTCAATTAATTTATCTTAAATCTAATTGCAGTGAGCACATCTAATTAACCTGATTTTTTGCTGATAATCATTCACAATGGAATCAAATCAAAAATCCGGGGAAGGAATGGCTGGCACACAGAAAGAAGCAGCTCTCCGCGCGCTAATTCAGCGGACTGGATATAGTTTGACGCAGGTAGGACATTGCTGAAATTAAATAAAGGGCCATGCCCCCGAAACATTGTATTTGACTGACTAAAAGCAGGGGATATCCCCTAAATTGCCGGTCAGTTTTGTGACTACATGCCTAGCTATGACCAGACATGTCCTTTGCTTATTTTGGGTAAGCCATGTTCATTTTTGAATTCACATACTTTGGGCTGTACTAGCCATACATTTAATAGGATTTAATCCCTCGGCATTAAAGATAATTCATGCTTAATAATATTTTATGCCTGTGTAAATGTAATCCCAAGTGACTTATTAAAAGCACTGATTGATTCAATATGACTCACTAGGGAGTAAGTTTGTGCTCCTCTGGGCGCCATGTTGCTTACAGATCAAAATAAAACTCCATGATGACAATTCTCAAGGTATTATTATTATTAACATTTATTTATAAAGCGCCAACATATCCCGCAGCGCTGTACAATAAGTGGGTTACATACATTGGACATACAGAGTAACATAAAGCAATCAATAACCGATACAAGGGGTGAAGAAAACCCTGCCCAAAAGAGTTTACAATCTAAAGAACAAAATGGTCCTGGAAATAAATGAAGGCTGGAACCCCATTTGAGGCTTTGTGGACAAATGATATAAAGCAGTTATGTCCAACCCATGCTCCCCATCATGTGGCACAAGCACTTCTTTGTTGAGAATTTTCCTATTCTAATTGGGTAAACTTGCCAAAAAGCCTGCAACTTTGTGTTCCATTGCCAGACCATGTTAATGCATCACCAACTGTTTAATGCCGCTGAAGCAATATAAAAGAGGTTCAGGCTGCTTAGTTAAGGTGGCCATACACAGTAAGGTCCACTGGTTTGGCAACCTCGATCACCTAAAGTAGGCAATATTGGGCGAATTGGCCTAGGAACAAATAATTGAATTAAAATGGCGGGCTGTCAGAATCAATGAGCCGATGCAGTCACTGATCCGATGGGAAAATCAAACCTGCCTGACCAATTTTCGGGCAGGTATCAATCAGTGAGGCCCGTCGGGGGCCCCTGTACACGGCAGATAAGCTGTCGAATCGGTCTAAAGGACTCCAGCTTAAATCTGCCTGTGTATGACCACCGTAACCCAGCCTACCTTACTTCCTTAGATCATGTTAACAATAACTAGTATCTATTTTTTATTTTTTTTGCTAAACTCAGTATTATTAAGACTTTATTTAGTATCATTATCTTGTGACACCTACATTCATGCTCAAATACTAATTGCTGCTTTTATGCACTGGATTCCATAACAGGAAAATGGTCAGAGGAGATATGGAGGTCCACCTCCTGGTTGGGACGGGCCACCACCAGAAAGAGGGTGTGAAATATTTATCGGAAAACTTCCCCGTGATTTATTTGAGGATGAACTCATACCATTGTGTGAAAAGGTAACAGACGTGGATTAGGTTTTTTTTTTTATAGGGGACAATTAACTGAATGAAATTGATCGGTCTTGAACATACTGTATTAATGTGCATTTACTGTGTATCATCTCTACAAGCCTTTCTGCCTGATAGGACACTGGGTTTTTTTCTCCACAGACAGGGAAAGTCTATGAAATGAGAATGATGATGGATTTTAATGGAAATAATAGGGGATACGCATTTGTAACCTTTACCAACAGACAGGATGCCCGGGATGCCATCAAACAGCTCAATAATTATGAAATCAGGTAAAAAGAAAAAAAAATGTTATACAGTTACGGAAGAAGGCCTGGGTTTGCTATGCTCTACTGGGAGAGATATGGTCTTAGTACAGGTATGGGATCCTTTATCTGGAAACCTGATATCCAGAAAGCTCCAAATTACAAAAAAACTGGCGCTCATAGACCCCATTTTAATCAAATGATTCAGATTTTTAAAATTGATTTCCTTTTTCTCTGTAATAATAAAACAGTACCTGTATTTGATCCCAACTAAGATATAATTACCCCTTATTGGGGCAGAACAGTCCTATTGGGTTTATTTAATGGTTAAATGATTCCCTTTTCTCTGTAATAATAAAACAGTACCTGTACTTGATCCCAACTAAGATATAATTACCCCTTATTGGGGGCAGAACAGCCCTATTGGGTTTATTTAATGGTTAAATGATTCCCTTTTCTCTGTAATAATAAAACAGTACCTGTACTTGATCCCAACTAAGATATAATTACCCCTTATTGGGGGCAGAACAATGCTATTGGGTTTAATTAATGTTTTATTGATTTCTTAGTAGACTTAATGTATGGAGATCCAAATTACGGAAAGACCCCTTATCCGGAATACCCTTGGTCCCGAGCATTCTGGATAACAGGTCCTATATCTGTAGCCTGTGTGGGGAGATAGTCAATGGGAATTTGGTTTCCTTGGAGAGGAAGTATACAGATGCATCTGGCACATTCAGCGGCACCCCCTTTCCCTCAATAGAATGAATAATATGCTGTGTGCATTGCAAAATATGAATATGCCCAGGCTCGTGGTGCGGATTTTTTAAGGCCAAGTAAGAAAAAAAATATTTTCCTCCCTAGAAACGGGCGTCTGTTGGGGGTTTGCGCCAGTGTTGATAACTGTCGGTTGTTTGTTGGTGGAATCCCAAAAACCAAGAGGAGAGAGGAAATATTAGTAGAGATGAGAAAAGTTACGGACGGTGTTCTTGATGTTATCGTCTACCCAAGCGCTGCAGACAAATCAAAGAATCGGGGGTTCGCCTTTGTTGAATACGAAAGTCACAGAGCGGCAGCCATGGCAAGGAGAAAGCTGCTACCAGGTGAAATTAAGTGTTTGAGTCCTTCATCAGGAGTGCCCCAATCAGAAATCATAGTCCCCAAGTTACTTAGTTAGCAGGACCTTCTTATCCCAGAAAGCCCAGGCTAATAGCCCACCACCCACTTGGGCCCCTTGAGCAGTGGGTCTGCCAACTAAGTAGAATGGGGCCCATTAAAAATCATAAAATCATAAAAAGTCATATCCGCTTCTGCCACGCCACATTATGGCCAAACCCCAACTATGATCCATCTGAACCCCACCCATTACTTTAATTACTTTCAAAACTTTAATGCCTGATTGCCTCCCTCAAGCTTTTTATTATCCTAGTCTCTTTTCTCTATATACTATACTATATACTATTCTTCCATCTATCAAGCTTCCTTGTTCTCATACAGAAACAGGGTATGACCATGAAATAGGCTAAATAGTTAGAAGCAAGAGGGCCCACTGGCACCCAGGCCCACCGGCAGTTTTATGGTATCCTGGTGGGCCAGTCCGACACTGCCCTTTCCTGCCTGTATATATGATTTTGTCGTTCCCTTCCCTCTGCCATGGGGCCCCTGACTTGGACTCCCCCTACTGGCAGCCCTGTGTACCAGCAAATATTACCATTCAGATATGACTTTTTGGCTTTGGGTTTATTTGGTATATATTGAAGTTTAATTATAGTTTATAGGCAATTTAACATTCCTGTTAAAGGGCAAGTTCTGGCAAAGTAACAGCTGGGAGTAACAGTTCCCAAAATATATTGGGTGACACTTTGGCTGTTCTATGTGATAAGAGAGAAAAGGCACTAGTGCAGTGCATCAGAAAGGATGCTTCAGTTACCAAATGTCATTGATAGGACGTATCCAGCTGTGGGGACATCCAATAGCAGTGGACTGGGCAGAGCCTGAGGTGGAAGTTGATGAAGATACCATGTCGTCTGTGAAAATTTTGTATGTGAGAAACCTCATGCTGACAACGGCAGAAGAGACCATCGAAAAAGAATTCAGTAACGTTAAACCTGGTAAGAAACATTTGTGCCTTTACTGCGTTGCATGGCAACATTGAGTTCTTTACAGCTTGCAGCAAAGTTTGTGCAGTTTATGGTTGTGTTGTTTTACAGGGACACGGGGCAATATTGTAGCATCTAGAACACATTTATGAGCTAAGTAGAATTAGAATTGTATAAAGCATAGGTTCCCATACTTTCCTGGCTATTGGAAGTAGCAATTCTGCTTCTAAATAGAATGCTCCCTTTAACGGGGACTTTGTTCTGTGACCTCTGTGATATTGACAAAGCTCCATGTCATAAACTTCTATGATTTGCTTATCTGTTTGATGCAAGAAGGTTAAAGGCCACACACATGCCCTGCACGAGATGTCACTTCCAAAGGCCAGTCACTGTAACCAGAGAACTGTGTTGTATAGGGGGGACTTCAGGGGCTGTTCCTGCTCAATTGCGCTGAGTGCATGAGAATTTCTTTTCTAAATACATTTCTTTCATTTAATCCACAGGGTCTGTAGAACGTGTAAAGAAAATCAGAGATTATGCGTTTGTGCACTTCAAAAATCGTACTGATGCCGTTGATGCAATGAATGCGTTAAATGGAAAGGTAGGGCAAACCTTTATGGAACAGCAACAGTGTTTCATGTTTATCAACAATGTGATGACTCTCAAGACTTTTTGCCATAATGTTATGTCCTCACCTATTCCTATTATACCTGCTATCCCACAGCCCCAGTCCCTTCCCAGAGGCTATTATCCCTCCCACTGCTACTATAGGCACCATCTCTCCCTACTATACCTGCTATCCCACAGCCCCAGTCCCTTCCCAGAGGCTATTATCCCCCCACTGCTACTATAGGCACCATCTCTCCCTACTATACCTGCTATCCCACAGCCCCAGTCCCTTCCCAGAGGCTATTATCCCCCCACTGCTACTATAGGCACCATCTCTCCCTACTATACCTGCTATCCCACAGCCCCAGTCCCTTCCCAGAGGCTATTATCCCCCCACTGCTACTATAGGCACCATCTCTCCCTACTATACCTGCTATCCCACAGCCCCAGTCCCTTCCCAGAGGCTATTATCCCCCCACTGCTACTATAGGAACCATCTCTCCCTACTATACCTGCTATCTCACAGCCCCAGTCCCTTCCCAGAGGCTATTATCCCCCCACTGCTACTATAGGCATCATCTCTCCCTACTATACCTGCTATCCCCCAGTCCCTTCCCAGAGGCTATTATCCCCCCACTGCTACTATAGGCACCATCTCTCCCTACTATACCTGCTATCCCACAGTCCCAGTCCCTTCCCAGAGGCTATTATCCCCCCACTGCTACTATACGCACCATCTCTCCCTACTATACCTGCTATCCCACAGCCACAGTCCCTTCCCAGAGGCTATTATCACACTGTACTTTATTCCAGAAGTTAATAGAAATATGAACTTTTATTTAAAATGAAATCTAAATTTGAATTTTGTTGAATACAATGTCAGTACCTGGTGAAATATATTGGCAATTATATTCGTAATTCACAGTCATATTGCAGGTATCTGAGACAAAAAAAGACTGGTGTATACTAAGAGATATATAGTTAACTGAGATATGCTACATTCTGTAAGGTGATACTAAAAATCTTTTTCAAACATATTTATGTTTGAAAAAAGACGTCCATCATTTTAAACCTGCACACAATCAAAAAAATGATTACCATTCTTTGTTTGCAGATCATCGATGGCTCCCCTATAGAAGTCACCTTGGCCAAGCCGGTAGACAAAGAAAGCTATGTAAGATATACCAGAGGAACCGGAGGTAGAGGAGCTGCCATTCAAGGGGAATATGCATACACTATTGGCCATGTTTATGACCCAACAACGGCCTATCTGGGGGCACCAGTTTTCTATGCTCCCCCAGCCTACACAGCTGCTATCCCTAGCATTCAGTTTCCTCCTGCAAAAGGATATGTCAGCAATCGTAGCCTCGTACGCCCTCCTTCTGTCAGAGGTAAATGACTAGATATTACTAAATAATATTATTTAGGCTATAGTCCTGTGCACCTTCCTTCACTGGCCTATTGGCTGCTTTTGAGTATTATGCATAAATATATGGAGGTTCTTTAATATTCAGAAGCTGGATAATTATTTCACAACTATTGGTTAGTGATGGCCTGCTTGACTGATACGTGGCCAGGACTTAACCAAATACCTATTGGGGTGGGTTGCAAATCCAAAGCCACCCCAAATTATTCACCAAATGGAACTGTTAAGCCAAATCAATAGATATCTGTCTAGTCCCTGACCAAATATCAGTCTAAGGAGCAGACATTTTAGGCCTACAGACATTCCAGGAATGACCATTTTGGCAAACAACGTGTCCATCTAAAGACAACATTGGTTTGGGTTCTATTCAATGAGAAATTTACATTTCCCTATAGACCTCTGCTGAGTTTCAATGAGATAAACCATAAGATAAGTTGTTTGAGTTGGACTGACCCATTATGCATAAAGGCTTTTAGAGCATTTTATCATTTCATGGTGTTAAAGTATATTGCAAGTAGAGCATCTTGAGCAAATTACTTTAATCTTGTTTTTGGATTTACCACCTTGTGAATTAAGGTGGGCTATTATGTTCATTTAAGTTCATTATAAACCAAGAGGATATGATGATTATATTGACATGGCCAATCAGATTTTGTTATGGATTAGAACCAGTGTTATACACTTCAAAGTTGTTTTTGATGTTCACTATATTGGCACAATGGTTGATGAGGGTATAATGATAGAAAAAGAAGGTGCCGTAGCTGTTTAATGCCCAAAAGTCAAATGGCTCTGGGTTATGATAACTAATAATGCACAGTTGCATTGTATGTGTGTGATTTTCCACACACATGGGGCCATCAAACAGTTTTGCTGTTGGGGGGAGGGTGAAAACTCTAGTTGTGCAACTGTTTGATTTTAGCAGTGCAATATCTTTGTTGCACCACCAGATGACCCGTAACAAAATCCCCAGAGCAATCTATGGTCCCAAATAATATTTGATTCTAAAATAAAATCAGAATAAACCTTAAGGCAAGTAGGTTTCATTGCTGAGCATTTGGTGATAAAGCTTAATTTGTGCTTGACTTGAGGTAAGCCCATTGCACACACTGAATGGTGAGAAACAGTTGAATGGAATTTTATATAATCTACTGGGAAATGAGGATGGCACTTGTAAATTCTGATTTACACAAAATTCACATAAACATACAATCAGCATGTTTTTATAGCATAAAGCTTGCACTATTGTTTGTTTAAAACCCTGGGTCAAAGCTACACAAATATTTGTCTGGTTCTGGGTCAACGATGTCTCAAGGCCAACTCAGCGACTAAGTGTTATATTGGAAAAATAGCTGAACCTAGTCTGGTAAAACCCCCAACTAGCCTCAAGCCTAAAGCTGGCCATACACGCACCAATGATATCGTTGCAAAACCTCATTTTGTGCGATATTCGGTGCATGTATGGTGGCTTGACGAGACAACCGGTATAGCAAAGGCTGCAGATATCGGTCATCTCATTGATCGGGCAGATTAAAAAATTTCGCGTGAAATCTACGTTTAGGGCTGAATCGGCAGGTGGAGTTAGAATTTCTATTGTTTCTACCTCCATATCTGACGATTCAGATCGTAATTGTATGTACGTGTATGGCCACCTTTAGTCTGACTATCTGGGCCAGCATGCTCATTAGATACCTATGTTAATGGTATTACATATTTCGGTAAGCCTTTAATGAGTAGTCTGATAGCCGTCCTGTGTCTAGGGGTGCTGTCCACCCTATTGTTTTCCGGGCCATTTCTTGGTTCTGCAAGGCAGTACCCCTAGAGAGCCGCTGTGCCAGTTGGCTATGGGGTAATTAAACAAACAAGTGCAAAATGCTCTGAATTTGGATGGATCATTACTTGTTTTGTTGTTCAGGACTGATAGGTGAAGGAATTCAGCTCTTGTGTGTGTCTATGATCCAACATTGACCTGATATCTCACTTTGCAGATGTGTTGGGTAGATTTATGTCCCCTATGATTGTTTTGCTTTTCCATTCAAACCCTTACTGTGTTCTACTGTACAGTTGTACAACACTGACCTCGGTCAAGGAGACATATTATATGTAGACATTCTGTGCAACGTGTTTACCCATTCTTCATGTACCCAGTTCATATCACAGACACAAGCCCAGGACTGAACCAATTGCAGCGAACCATAAGGATATAGACAGTAATACTTGTCACATTTAGTAGATATACACCTATACAGTAATTGTTCTACCACGATCAGCCATAACACCCTAATAGGTCAGTAAGTGTCTACTACATTTCAGTACAATGAGATTTTCCACAAGCTGCATTGGTTCCTTCCCAGACATAATTCATCCCTGAGATAGTATCAGGCTGCCAGTGTCCGGCATATAAATTTTTGTTGTCAGGCATATCAGGTCTTTGCATCTTTTTTCATTCCTACATTATTGATATTGTTAGAAAGAACATAAACTGCTGAATTAATGGAATTGGATATAACAAAGATTATGAGTCCCACAAGGGATGAAACAGCAGAACCTTGCAGCCCTATAGAGCAGAAGTAAACTAACTCAAATTAAGGTAAAACAATTCAGTTTAATAGTATAACCCCACAGTACATATCTCCTTATACAAGCACACCTAAAGGGCATTCCCAGCTATTGAGGTTGCTGATAGAGATGTAGCGAACTGTTCGCCGGCGAACTAATTCGCGCGAACATCGGGTGTTCGCAAGTCCGCAAATTCGTGAACTTTTGGCGATGTTCGCCATTTTGGGTTCGTCGTTTTTTTTTTTGCGCCGCGTTTTTTTCCGTCGCGTTTTTTCGCTTCGGTTTTTCGCCTTTGCGTATACATAGGAATAGCTTGTGTTTTTTTTTTTTGGCGTTATTTTTTGGCGGTTTTTTTTTTTTGCGGTTTTTTTGCGTTTTTTTTACAAAGTATTTTTCAGATAAATTTTTGCCCTTGATCCCCCTCCTGCATGTCACTGTCCAGGTCGTGGCACCCTTTAAACAACTTTAAAATCAGTTTTCTGGCCAGAAATGGCTTCCCATTGAAGTCTATGGGGTTCGCAAAGTTCGCGAATATTCGCGAGTTTTGGCGAAAGTCCGCGAACGGGTTCGCGAACATTTTTGGCGATGTTCGCTACATCCCTAGTTGCTGATTGATTTTTGAGGGAACGACCTATCTCTGATGGGTCAGGCAGGGATCTAGATCAGGTAGATGGCACTGTAGATCAAATCCCATAGAATTCAATGGTTCAGGAAACCTTTTATAGTATGACTTTACAGTTATTATCAATCTATTGGTGTGGCCTGTCCTATAACTAATGTAATGCCCTATTTCTGGCCCAAATCCACTAAAACGTAGGACAGGTTTCTCAGTTTCTATGGCTCCTTAGCATTTCCACCAGCTAAAAACATTGACAGCCCACAATACATTAGATTAGATGCAAACTATGGTATAGTAAGAGTTTAGATAAATATAACCAATGTCATTCTTTTGGGGAATTTCATGCAGATATTATGGGTAAAATGTTCCTAATCCTAAATCAATTTCTAACAAAGCCAATTGCAGCTTCCAATAAATTTTATTTACAAAAATCTTAATGGGGTTTGTGGGGTACGGGGTACAATTTGTGACATAACGTGTTAATCCTATTATCAATCCTTTTGGTGGTGCACTGGGCTAACCTCTTGATGACATGAAGAATCTGGGTGATTTTCTGCTGATTTGATACAGCTTGGTGCCTTCTTGCATTCCTAGAAATTTACATGAGTGTACCTGTAGGGGCGGCGGGAGTAAGAGGACTGGGAGGACGGGGATACTTGGCGTACACGGGCTTGGGGCGCGGATATGCAGGATTCCAAATGAAAGGAGACAAGCGGGCCGATGACAAACTGTATGATATATTACCAGGAATGGAGCTCACTCCTATGACCACAGTCGCTTTAAAGCCACAAGGCATTAAACTTGGACCACAGGTAAGTCCCTCCTTTCTTCTCTCATTTATATTGTGATTTTTATATAGAAGTGATGGTTTCTTGGACTTGGAGTATCTCTGCTCTCCAGAAAATTTTTGCATTACACCCTCTCTGGAAAGCAGAAAGACTTCAAGTTCCAGAATGCATCACTTCACAATGGAGCAAGGTGGGGGAGGGGTTGCATTACACTGTGAGCCTATGGGAGGTGGGAAACTGGGCCTAGCGAGCTCAGACAGACTATCATTTAGTCTGTAGTATTGGGTACATTTATATTTATTTCTGTAACTTTTGATAATGTTTATGCACCTTTACTACACAAGCCCAGCTATGTACTGTATAAGCTCATGCCTAAAAGGAGGATATATTTTCCCTTATATATTTTTGTCCTTTCACTGTTGGTCCTGACTACATATACTATTATAACTAAAAAGCTGTAATCAGCTCTCCTTTAGCCAAGTCATAAGTTCCCACAGTTGTAGGACTTCCTTTTCTATTTTTTGCAGTGAAATATAATTGGTTTAACCCCAGCTTGTTGAAATGGCACGATGGGCCAAAATGCTAATAATGATTTTTATTAAAGGCATTACAGGTATGGGACCCATTATCCAGAATGCTCGGGACCTACGGTTTTCCGGATAAGGGGTCTTTCCGTAATTCAGATTATTTAATAGTAATTAAACCAACTAGGATTGTTTGGCTCCAATAAGGATGAATTCTATCTTAGCTGGGATCAAGTACAGGTACTGTTTTATGATAACAGAGAAAAGGGAATCATTTAACCATTAAATAAACCCAATAGGGCTGTTCTGCCCCCAATAAGGGGTAATTATATCTTAGTTGGGATGAAGTACAGGTACTGTTTTATTATTACAGAGAAAAGGGAATCATTTAACCATTAAATAAACCCAATAGGGCTGTTCTGCCCCCAATAGGGGGTAATTATATCTTAGTCGGGATCAAGTACAGGTACTGTTTTATTATTACAGAGAAAAGGGAATCATTTAACCATTAAATAAACCCAATAGGGCTGTTCTGCCCCCAATAAGGGGTAATTATATCTTAGTTGGGATCAAGTACAGGTACTGTTTTATTATTACAGAGAAAAGGGAATCATTTAACCATTAAATAAACCCAATAGGGCTGTTCTGCCCCCAATAAGGGGTAATTATATCTTAGTTGGGATCAAGTGCAGGTACTGTTTTATTATTACAGAGAAAAGGGAATCATTTAACCATTAAATAAACCCAATAGGGCTGTTCTGCCCCCAATAAGGGGTAATTATATCTTAGTTGGGATCAAGTACAGGTACTGTTTTATTATTACAGAGAAAAGGGAATCATTTAACCATTAAATAAACCCAATAGGGCTGTTCTGACCCTAATAAGGGGTAATTATATCTTAGTTAGGATCAAGTGCAGGTACTGTTTTATTATTACAGAGAAAAGGGAATCATTTAACCATTAAATAAACCCAATAGGGCTGTTCTGCCCCAATAAGGGGTAATTATATCTTAGTTGGGATCAAGTACAGGTACTGTTTTATTATTACAGAGAAAAGGGAATCATTTAACCATGGAATAAACCCAATAGGGCTGTTCTGCCCCAATAAGGGGTAATTATATCTTAGTTGGGATCAAGTACAGGTACTGTTTTATTATTACAGAGAAAAGGGAATCATTTAACCATTAAATAAACCCAATAGGGCTGTTCTGCCCCCAATAAGGGGTAATTATATCTTAGTTGGGATCAAGTGCAGGTACTGATTTATTATTACAGAGAAAAAGGAAACCATTTTTATAAATGTGAATTATTTAATTAAAATGGAGTCTATGGGAGAAGGCCTTTCCGTAATTCAGAACTTTCTGGATAATGGGTTTCCGTAAAAGGGGTCCGATACCTCTATATTCTTATACTTATATTCATAGTTCATAACCAAGTGTAATTCTTGTAATGGTGATGCAACATATTATATATATATAGATATATAAATACACAGAAGGAGGTTAGCACGTATATGGGGTCATCATTGCCAGATTCAAAATGAAGTATAAATCCGCACTTCTCAGGTCTTATGTCCAATATTAAAGGATTTATTGATTCAATAAATCCTTTGATATTGGACATAAGACCTGAGTAGTGTAGATTGTTCTTCGAGATATATATATATATATATACACATAATACCCATAGGATCTTATGTACTTTCTCCATAATATGAATGTGACATTTGTGTCCCTTCATGTGTGGGATTTGTGTTTAGATTCTAGAGGAGATCTGCCAGAAGAACAACTGGGGACAACCAGTGTATCAGCTTCACTCTGCTATTGGGCCAGACCAACGACAGCTTTTTCTGTACAAAGTCACCATTCCGGCGCTTGCCAGCCAAAACCCTACAATGTAAGCACGTGGATGATTTTTCTGGACATTCGCAGACACATTATTACAAAAAACATTGAATGAGCTCATGGTTTAATCTGTATGACTGGGACACTGAATGCTGGAGCCATGTTTCTTTATTGTAGAAGCCAATTAGATAGACTAGGTATATTCACAACAGTAAATGATAGCTGCACAGCTAAGCATTAACAGGAAAAGATAAGGTTGTTATGTTTCTCAATAGGTTCCAAGCTTTCTTAGCCTTGTGTACATCATTTTTGTTTCTATTAGCCACCCTTTCACACCACCCAAGCTTTGCATATCAGTGGATGAAGCCAAGACCTACGCAGCAGATTACACCCTTCAGACCTTGGGAATTCCAACAGAGACAGCAGAGCATCCTACAGCCTTTGCAGGTACTTTTATTTTTTATGTCCATGTTATATTCAAGGGTTTTGTATTAAACCTTGATTTGTCACAAATGTCCAAGTTGTCAAATGATATAGAATATCTTCCCACAAAGCGAAGGCTGTTTGGTTGAAAATTACCAAAACAACTGACCCGTGTTTAGCGTGTGTGGACATAGTAACATAGTAAGTTAGGTTGAAAAAAGACGTACATCCATCAAGTTCAACCATAATGCCTATATATAACCTGCCTAATTGCTAGTTGATCCAGAGGAAGGCAAAAAGCCCCATCTGAAGCCTCTCTAATTTGCCCCAGAGGGGAAAAAATTCCTTCCTGCCTCCAAGATGGCAATCGGACCAGTCCCTGGATCAACTTGTACTAAGAGCTATCTCCCATAACCCTGTATTCCCTCACTTGCTAAGAATCCATCCAGCCCCTTCTTAAAGCTATATAATGTATCAGCCAGTACGACTGATTCGGGGAGGGAATTCCACAACCTCACAGCTCTCACTGTAAAAAATCCTTTCCGAATATTTGCCTACTGGTAAATAAAGCATTAGAGAGGTTATTATATGATCCCCTTATATATTTATACATAGTTATCATATCCCCCCTTAAGCACCTCTTCCCCAGTGTAAACAGACCCAACTTGGCCAGTCTTTCCCCATAATTGAGACTCTCCATACCCTTTACCAGCTTAGTTGCCCTTCTCTGGACCCTCTCTAACTCAATAATGTCCCATTTAAGCACTGGAGACCAAAACTGAACAGCATATTCTAGATGGGGCCTTACCAGCGCTCTGTAAAGGGGAAGAATAACCCCCTCCTCCCGTGAATCTATACCCCTTTTAATACAGCACAAAACCTTGTTTGCCCTTGGTGCTGCTGCCTGGCATTGCTTGCTACAATAATTAACAATAAAATATTACTAAATAGAGTACTAATGAATTGACGTTCAACTAAAGATTTATGGTGAGACAAAGGACATTGTTCTGTTAAACCAAACCACTAACCACTCATAATAAAGTTACATTACCACGTGTGTCATTTCTACCATAGGATATACCATTGCCAACACGCCTGCAGCAGTAGCCGCCACACAGCTGAAACAAGCCGTTGCCCTTGGACAAGATATAGCAGCCTATGCCACTTATGAAGCATACCCAGCGTTTGCCGTTGCTGCCCGAGGGGATGGGTATGGTGCTTTTTAATGGATTCTTGAACTTTTTTTTATTTGAAAGACTTCCTGGGAGAACCTTTTCTCTTCTGAAATCTAGAGTCAGACCTTTTAACAGATGGGTAATAGGGCATAGAATATATTAGAGTAGAGTGATTCATTTAATGTTTTCAATGTTAAAATTGAAATGAAATCAATGATTAATAGATCATTAGTACCTATATATATATAAGCTAATGCTGCCTCATTGTAAGTAATAGTTGAGTGTAAAAGGTCCTCAGTTTCAGCTATGTTTGTTTACATTCATTGCACACTATTAAATAGTGAGCTATAATATATATATAGTATATTCTGCATTGCACAAGTTGGGGGACAGGGAATGTCCAGAACACAGATCTAATCTGCAGGGAATCTCTATGTTTACATACTACTTCATTCACATTAACAGAGACACTATGCATTGTTTATTTTGTTTGGGGGTACCCATCTCCTAGATGATCTCTGCATACACAGAGATTGTATTGTGTACATACCAATGGGGTTGGATATGTTGCGGGCATAAATATGCCATTGCTGTGCCAGCATGGGTATTCCCCTCTACTAAGCACAATTCAGCAAGAACAGCCTTATAGCCTGTACAGAGAGATACCATAAAAATATAGCAGCATAACTAGTCCCCTGTACTAAGCACAATTCAGCAGGAACAGCCCCCTAAGTTTGCTCATAGCCTGTACAGAGAGATACTATAAAACTATGGCAGCATAGGGATTCCCCTGTACTAAGCACAATTCAGCAGGAACAGCCCCCTAAGTTTGCTCATAGCCTGTACAGAGAGATACCATAAAACTATGGCACATAGGGATTCCCCTGTACTAAGCACAATTCAGCAGGAACAGCCCCCTAAGTTTGCTCATAGCCTGTACAGAGAGATACCATAAAACTATGACAACACAGGTATTCCTCTATGCTGTAAGGAAATTTGAGGGTAAAGTTGCCCTTTAAGATTACCTTAAAGTTCTGGAGTATTACAAAATATTTCAATATTTCACCTCTCTGCTTTATCTTATAGAGATTCCCGCCCCCCATCTTTGCCAAAAAGAGAGAGCAGTGACTGTATATTCAGTTTCATAAGTATTTAGGAAGGGTTTGTTTCAAATTCATTGATAGTTGTATAAACACATGTGTAGCATTTCCCTCATTTCTATGTGTCTAAGTCTTACTTGGCCTTTGTAAGGTTATCCATTTATTTTAAGCTAAAGTAAGAACCAAAGCCGGGGGGGACACTAGCGACAGTATTACACGTGCATAAAGCACTTATTTTTGTACAGAGTTATATTTGTAAAGAACTGTCACTGTGAATATTGAACCATGATTTAATCCTCGGATGTCCAAAATGTGGCCCTTGACATGCTGTTGAGCTACAACTCCAAGAATCCCCTTTGGTGCGTGCTGAGAGCTGTAGTTTAACGACATCTCTGCGGCTGCAGGTTGCCCATCGCTGTTATAATCACGCCATCAATTGCCTAATGCAAAGGTCTCCAATCTGTACCTCTCCAGCTATTGCTAAACTACAAATCCCAGCACCATGGGCTGTCTAATGAGCAACAGTTCCAGAGGCGCAAGTTGCAGATCTTTAGGCCAAAACAATATTAATATATGGGAACCCAACTCCTGCTGCCAGCGGGTGCCAAATGCAGTGACGTAACGAAAGGCTTAGAGGATCGAGGGCCAGATTTCTGCTGGGGCCCCTCCTTTGCATTAGTAGTTAACTCACTGACCAAATGCCTCACTTGCAGTACAAAGGGTTCAGTACCTTTGATGTCAATTATCTGTATCAGGAGTGGATTGTTATTCAGATGTCTGGGTGTAAAAAAAATGGTATTAACATGCGGTAATAAATTCAATTCTTGTGTAAATCAGGGTTTGTAATGCAATGCAAATATATCACTAAATGGACCTTTATATATATATAATAAAACATGTATATACTGCCAAAGTGTGTTGCTCTTTAATTTAATTACTTTTTGTACACTTTTATATAACAACTCTAATCAATGTCATGATTGTGGACTCCTGTGATCTGTATGTTTTAGGCTAATGCCAAAACAATGCGTATAGCGTATATTTTCGGCAAGCCGAAAAAAACTTGCCGGAAATACGCCCCATTTGCTCCTACCTGTGCCTGCACCCGAATGAATGGAATATGCTCGGGTGCAGGCTCATGTAGCCGAAATCCACATAAAAACACCAAAGAATGCAAAGTCTCGTGTTTTTATGCGGATTTTTGCTACATTTGCCTGCACCCGAGTATATTCCATTCATTCGGATGCAGGCACAGGTAAGAGCATATGGCACGTATTTTCAGCAATTGTTTATCAGCTTGCCAAAAATATACGCCATACGCTTGGTGTGGCATTAGCCTAAGATATACACCCTTTTAGTGTACGGCACCAGGGTCCGACTGGGGGGGTGCAGGGCCCACCGGGGCTGCCGCCCCAGGGGCCCAAGGGGTCCCCCCGCTGGCTTTGTCCCCCACACACCTTAGGGGCCCCTGCTGCACCCCCTAACCAACCGCAGGGGCCCCCACTGGGCCTCCCTAACCCCCCGCCTGATGTCCTCCCCTGAGCGTATCAGTTTAACGTGCCAGAGGAGGAAAACAGTCGGCCAGGGAGCGCCGGCAAAACATATAGATTTTTAATAGTATGTGCCATTGCATAATCCCATATAGAAAAACTGCCATTGTTTAGTATTAAATCCCTCCCCCTGGATCATATGAGGCACTGGGCCCTCACACAGCCAAGCCCACACATACATACTAGGTTACATGCAGTGGCATAACTACCAGGCCACTCACAGCGAGGCCCCCTCACTCATTGATTTGCACCCTCCATTTTCCTTACCTGAATACTGCATGGCGGGATCTTCTGTGAGGGAGCCTGGCCTAATGGCGGTCACACCCCTGCCCCTGTGGTAGTTACCCCCAATATTTACATCGGTCAGTGCCTGGACAGGGCTGCCTCTTTCACTCTCACTTCTTCCAGTTACTGCTGGAATCTGCTTTACTTCCTGTCAGCTGATCAGTGAGGGACACAGAGCATCGCAAAATGGCAGCTCAAGGTAACAAATATTTCAGAAAAAAACAATGCAGTGTATCATTATAATATCTGCTTGCCTCACAGTAATCCCACAAATCCCACCCATGTTCTGGTAAGCACCACCATTTCCTCATCTCCTTATACATCATTTTCTGCTAATGAGAGGCTGCTGCCATATGGCACTTTGAAAAACTTGCCCCAGGCAGCAGCGCCCTGTTACCAGGGACAGCAAAAAGTCACTCCTGGTAACTTTGAGAGCTAAAATTATGGTTTTTAAATCACAATTTTGGCTTTTCTAGTGCAGAAAACACTATTGCACTCTATGCACTAGTGATGGGCCCTCTCCAGCAAACAAAACCTGAGCATGGAGTTGCATTCCCTAGGCCACCTTAGGGTAGCACTTGGCTCTAAAACGCCCCTGGCAATGTTCCAGTGCGCACAAATTGTGATGCACACAAAGAATATTATTTGAAAACGCACCATTTTGTATGTATTCTGACCTAAAAATGCGGACAATAATGTAAAATTTGTGCACAAAAGAAATGGTTGTTTGCACATACTCCAAAATGAATTCGAGGGAACACTGGCCCCAGCCTGCCAACAACAGATAATAACAACAATAATATCAGGGGCCTGACTTCAAAGTTTAGCTAAATGGGGAGTTCTTCTCTGCAGCAGTGGAAAGATCTGGAGTCAACTACCCCTTCACTATAGGTAGCACTGCCCACGTGCCCTGCCTCTGGAGAAGCTGTTTAGAGATTGTGGGACCAAGGCATAGGATTCAGTATCAGAAGAGATTGAATTTTTAGTTAACGTTCCCTACATTACACATAGCGGTGAAAGCACAAACACAAGAGATATGTCTATTAGCAGTAGCAGCATGCAGTCCGGTTCAGTAAAGTGCATGAGATAAGGGTGTTTATTCAAACTAAGGCCCAGCCTTGAACTCCTGCAAAAACAGAACAGTTCAACAAATGTATTGTTATCTGTACTAAATACTCACACAGCCAATATGTGTGCATCATTCTCATACTTCTAATGAGCATCAACACATTATTGCAAGATATTGACATAGGGAAAGATGGTGCCTATAGTAGCAGGGAAAATAATAGCCTCTGGGAAGGGACTGTGGCTGTGGGATAGCAGGTATAGTAGGGAGAGATGGCGCCTATAGTAGCAGGGAAAATAATAGCCTCTGGGAAGGGACTGTGGCTGTGGGATAGCAGGTATAGTAGGGAGAGATGGTGCCTATAGTAGCAGTGGGGGGATAATAGCCTCTGGGAAGGGACTGGGGCTGTGGGATAGCATGTATAGTAGGGAGAGATGGTGCCTATAGTAGCAGGGAAAATAATAGCCTCTGGGAAGGGACTGTGGCTGTGGGATAGCAGGTATAGTAGGGAGAGATGGTGCCTATAGTAGCAGTGGGGGGATAATAGCCTCTGGGAAGGGACTGGGGCTGTGGGATAGCAGGTATAGTAGGGAGAGATGGTGCCTATAGTAGCAGTGAGAGGATAATAGCCTCTGGGAAGGGACTGGGGCTGTGGGATAGCAGGTATAGTAGGGAGAGATGGTGCCTATAGTAGCAGTGGGGGGATAATAGCCTCTGGGAAGGGACTGGGGCTGTGGGATAGCAGGTACAGTAGGGAGAGATGGTGCCTATAGTAGCAGTGGGGGGATAATAGCCTCTGGGAAGGGACTGGGGCTGTGGGATAGCATGTATAGTAGGGAGAGATGGTGCCTATAGTAGCAGGGAAAATAATAGCCTCTGGGAAGGGACTGTGGCTGTGGGATAGCAGGTATAGTAGGGAGAGATGGTGCCTATAGTAGCAGTGGGGGGATAATAGCCTCTGGGAAGGGACTGGGGCTGTGGGATAGCAGGTATAGTAGGGAGAGATGGTGCCTATAGTAGCAGTGGGGGGATAATAGCCTCTGGGAAGGGACTGGGGCTGTGGGATAGCATGTATAGTAGGGAGAGATGGTGCCTATAGTAGCAGGGAAAATAATAGCCTCTGGGAAGGGACTGTGGCTGTGGGATAGCAGGTATAGTAGGGAGAGATGGTGCCTATAGTAGCAGTGGGAGGATAATAGCCTCTGGGAAGGGACTGGGGCTGTGGGATAGCAGGTATAGTAGGGAGAGATGGTGCCTATAGTAGCAGTGGGGGGATAATAGCCTCTGGGATGGGACTGGGGCTGTGGGATAGCAGGTATAGTAGGGAGAGATGGTGCCTATAGTAGCAGTGGGGGGATAATAGCCTCTGGGAAGGGACTGGGGCTGTGGGATAGCAGGTATAGTAGGGAGAGATGGTGCCTATAGTAGCAATGGGGGGATAATAGCCTCTGGGAAGGGACTGGGGCTGTGGGATAGCAGGTATAGTAGGGAGAGATGGTGCCTATAGTAGCAGTGGGGGGATAATAGCCTCTGGGAAGGGACTGGGGCTGTGGGATAGCAGGTATAGTAGGGAGAGATGGTGCCTATAGTAGCAGTGGGAGGATAATAGCCTCTGGGAAGGGACTGGGGCTGTGGGATAGCAGGTATAGTAGGGAGAGATGGTGCCTATAGTAGCAGTGGGGGGATAATAGCCTCTGGGAAGGGACTGGGGCTGTGGGATAGCAGGTATAGTAGGGAGAGATGGTGCCTATAGTAGCAGTGGGGGGATAATAGCCTCTGGGAAGGGACTGTGGCTGTGGGATAGCAGGTATAGTAGGGAGAGATGGTGCCTATAGTAACAGTGGAGGGATAATAGCCTCTGGGAAGGGACTGGGGCTGTGGGATAGCAGGTATAGTAGGGAGACATGGTGCCTATAGTAGCAGTGGGGGGATAATAGCCTCTGGGAAGGGACAGCGGCTGTGGGATAGCAGGTATAGTAGGGAGACATGTTGCCTATAGTAGCAGTGGGGGGGATAATAGCCTCTGGGAAGGGACAGCGGCTGTGGGATAGCAGGTATAGTAGGGAGACATGGTGCCTATAGTAGCAGTGGGGGGATAATAGCCTCTGGGAAGAAAGGAGAGATGTGTCTCTGGGGAAAACAATGCATATTTTTTTAAGTATACTATTATTGCCAAAAATGTGTCCCCACACCAAGAAGCCAAAATACACATTCTCTCCTGAGCAGGACATCCCATAGATGGCAAATAGAAGCAAATTTCCAAAGGTGAGTACATTTTTTATGGGAGTTTTTAGACAAATGCTGGTAACGTTTCTTATGTATTACTACAGGTTATTATGTTTTAGATCAGGCCAAAAAAAAAAAAACTACAGCACCAGCACTACAGCTCATGCATGCTCTCATCCTGTCACGACTGGACTACTGCAACCTGCTATTAACCGGCCTCCCTAACTCCCATCTTTCCCCCCTACAGTCTATATTAAATACTGCTGCCAGAATTCTCCTCCTCTCACCCAGGAGAGTTCAGGCCCTTCCCCTGCTAAAGTCCTTATCGTGGCTCTGTACGTTCCTGGTCGACTCCTTCGTTCCTCGCAGAGCAACCGTTTGGTTGCACCTCCCACTACTACTGCTGTTTCCCGCCTTAACCCTTTCTGCCCTGCTGCCCCTCACATTGGGAATGCCCTCCCTAATTTCCTCCGGAGAGAATCCTCCCCCAGTCTTTTCAAAACTAAAGTTAAAGACTCCCTTTTGGAGCACTCACCCAGCACCTGATCTGGGAACTGGCACTTATATTGTAGTGTCACCCACTGTCACCTACAGCACTTATATTTGCCTATTTGTGTCTGTAAGTTACCCTCCCATATAGATTGTAAGCTCTACGGGGCAGGGACCTCCTTCCTCTTGTGTCCTCGACTCTTAACTTATTGCAGCTGTATTTATCTGTATTGTTATACTTTGTATTTATCTATTATTATCTTATTAACACCCTGTTTGTATTAATGTATTCTACTGTACAGCGCTGCATACATAAGTAGCGCTTTATAAATAAAGATATACATACATACATACATACATACATAGTTTGTCTCAAATAGGAAAAATATTTTTTACTCAAATTCCCATATGGGGATAAACGGAGTGTTAGTTCATCAGTCTTTCTATTTCTTCCATTTCTCAGCTACTTTAACAACACTGCTCTATTTTGATTTAAAGTGTTTACCTATTGTAACGTCAATATTATTCTTGGGCCATGAGGGGTTTTAAATCTTGGAACTGGGTACCTTTGTGATCTCCCGTAACAATGCTGCCACCTATAGGTCTTTCAGAACATGAGAAAGGTGAATCGTTTCTTTGTATAGCTGGTGACTTGAATGATAGAATAAAAACAAACCAAGCCCCTGTAAGACTAGTTTGCCCCCATATGATGCTTTTATATTACTCTAGTAGATTTACACCCCACACTCCTTACACACAAGCATACTACCTATGTAGTGTATAGTGTCCCCCCCCCCAGGGATCAGGGGGTACACAGTATGCAATCAAAGGTATTTGAGCTCTATTACAAGACACAACCCTTTGTAACACGTGCTTTATCCCCTATATAAATGGGCTTGCCCACATCTGACCTTTTGTTGCAGCCCCTTAGTATATTCATTTCTGCAATTCTAGTACTATTTTAGACACACATTACAGGTAGACAAATGATTCCTCACTACACCGCAATACAGAATATGAGCAATTCTCCAAGCCCTTGGCATGCCCGAGCTCCATTACTTGGCACAGCCCCTTGTGGTATCACCTTTACACGTTATTCCCTTTATTAATTTAGTTGCCGACATCTGACCTTTTGTACAAGTCCTTTAGCATCTTCATCCGTGACGTTTTTGCAAAGTATTCTTTATGGCACCGCAAATGTAAAAAGAAAAGGAACAAAGGCATCTTGGCAAAGCAAAATTATCCTGCGCCTTCAATAAACTTGTTTACTAATGCTAATAATCGTTTGTTCAACTCATTTTTCATAGATTTTTTTTTCTAAATCCCACAAACAGTCCAGGAACCATAAATCATCCCAGATGGTACAATTTTATGTTCCACTTACAATGTATTTTCAGAGAGAAAAGGAAACCTCTCATCTTAAAGAGATACTGTCACCAGAAATTAAACATTTTGTTACATCTATCATAACATTACCTTTGCATGCTATTAATAATTTTGCCATAAAGGTATTCGCCCAATGCTTTTACATTACCTATGTGATCCCTTATGCCCCTCTATGAGGGGGCGGCCATATTTGTGCAGCAGGAGTCCGTTAGCATTAGAAGCTATAACTGACAGGCTGAGAAGGGACAGTCAGGTTGGCAAAAAAGTCAGGTATAGGAACTTCAAGTAATAATTACTTACAAAAACAGCAAAAACATTCAACATGACTGATAGGGAACTTTTTATGTACAATAATATTCTGAAGAGTAGTTTTTAAGGGGGCACATATACTAAGCCATTTTGAGATAAAGTCAGATAATTTCGAGTTTTACAAGTGGGTTTTCACCAGAACTCGTTTTTTTCGTTATTATTCCCAGAAAATTTTGAGTTTTTCTAAAATAACTGCCATAATTCGTGATTTATTAATGTATACTTAACTTTTTTTTGTAAAATTAAAATTCGACAGGTTTGCTCTGTCGAGTACCATTGAGTCTTATGGAGGCTAAAGGTGCCCATACACTATAATATCCGGTCGCTTGGCGATGTCGCCAAGCGAGCGGATCTTCACCCGAAATCCCCACCTACGGGTGGGCGATATCGGGTAGCAAGTAGCTTAAAAAAAAAATAATCCGATCGTTTGGCCCTGGGGCCAAACGATCGGATTACATTTGCGGCCATGGGGCAGTCGGTTGGCCAGGCCGCTCGGTTCTGCCAATACACGGGCCGACTAGCTGCCGAATCGGTCCAAGGGACCAATATCGGCAGCTATAATCGGCCCGTGTATGGGGACCTTTAGAATAGTAGAGGAATAGAATTGTCAGTGACAGCCTGTCCTTGATACATTTTCAAGGACAAGTTAATCCCCTCATTGTTTCCAGTTTCACCCAGTTCAAGGAGAACTTAATCCTCTCATTGTTTCCAGTTTTACCCAGTTCAAGGGGAACTTAATCCCCTCATTGTTTCCAGTTTTACCCAGTTCAAGGGGAACTGAATCCCCTCATTGTTTCCAGTTTCACCCAGTTCAAGGGGAACTTAATCCCCTCATTGTTTTCGGTTTTACCCAGTTCAAGGGGAACTTAATCCCCTCATTGTTTTCGGTTTTACCCAGTTCAAGGGGAACTTAATCCCCTCATTGTTTTCGGTTTTACCCAGTTCAAGGGGAACTTAATCCCCTCATTGTTTTCGGTTTTACCCAGTTCAAGGGGAACTTAATCACCTCATTGTTTTCGGTTTTACCCAGTTCAAGGGGAACGTAATCCCCTCATTGTTTTCGGTTTTACCCAGTTCAAGGGGAACTTAATCCCCTCATTGTTTCCAGTTTCACCCAGTTCAAGGAGAACTTAATCCTCTCATTGTTTCCAGTTTTACCCAGTTCAAGGGGAACTTAATCCCCTCATTGTTTCCAGTTTTACCCAGTTCAAGGGGAACTTAATCCCCTCATTGTTTCCAGTTTCACCCAGTTCAAGGGGAACTTAATCCCCTCATTGTTTTCGGTTTTACCCAGTTCAAGGGGAACTTAATCCCCTCATTGTTTTCGGTTTTACCCAGTTCAAGGGGAACTTAATCCCCTCATTGTTTTCGGTTTTACCCAGTTCAAGGGGAACGTAATCCCCTCATTGTTTCCAGTTTCACCCAGTTCAAGGGGAACTTAATCCCCTCATTGTTTTCGGTTTTACCCAGTTCAAGGGGAACGTAATCCCCTCATTGTTTCCAGTTTCACCCAGTTCAAGGGGAACTTAATCCCCTCATTGTTTTCGGTTTTACCCAGTTCAAGGGGAACTTAATCCCCTCATTGTTTTCGGTTTTACCCAGTTCAAGGGGAACTTAATCCCCTCATTGTTTTCGGTTTTACCCAGTTCAAGGGGAACGTAATCCCCTCATTGTTTCCAGTTTCACCCAGTTCAAGGGGAACTTAATCCCCTCATTGTTTTCGGTTTTACCCAGTTCAAGGGGAACTTAATCCCCTCATTGTTTCCAGTTTCACCCAGTTCAAGGGGAACTTAATCCCCTCATTGTTTTCGGTTTTACCCAGTTCAAGGGGAACTTAATCCCCTCATTGTTTTCGGTTTCACCCAGTTCAAGGGGAACTTAATCCCCTCATTGTTTCCAGTTTCACCCAGTTCCAGGGGAACTTAATCCCCTCATTGTTTCCAGTTTCACCCAGTTCAAGGGGAACTTAATCCCCTCATTGTTTCCAGTTTCACCCAGTTCAAGGGGAACTTAATCCCCTCATTGTTTCCAGTTTCACCCAGTTCAAGGGGAACTTAATCCCCTCATTGTTTCCAGTTTTACCCAGTTCAAGGGGAACTTAATCCCCTCATTGTTTCCAGTTTTACCCAGTTCAAGGGGAACTTAATCCCCTCATTGTTTCTAGTTTCACCCAGTTCAAGGGGAACTTAATCCCCTCATTGTTTCCAGTTTCACCCAGTTCAAGGGGAACTTAATCCCCTCATTGTTTCCAGTTTCACCCAGTTCAAGGGGAACTTAATCCCCTCATCGTTTTCAGTTTTACCCAGTTCAAGGGGAACTTAATCCCCTCATTGTTTCCAGTTTCACCCAGTTCAAGGACAAGTTAATTCCCTCATTGTTTTCAGTTTCACCCAGTTCAAGGGGAACTTAATCCCCTCATCGTTTTCGGTTTTACCCAGTTCAAGGGGAACTTAATCCCCTCATTGTTTCCAGTTTCACCCAGTTCAAGGGCAACTTAACCCCCTCATTGTTTCCAGTTTCACCCAGTTCAAGGGGAACTTAATCCCCTCATCGTTTTCAGTTTCACCCAGTTCAAGGGGAACTTAATCCCCTCATCGTTTTCAGTTTCACCCAGTTCAAGGGGAACTTAATCCCCTCATCGTTTTCAGTTTCACCCAGTTCCAGGGTAACTAAATCCTCTCATTGTTTTTTATTTCACACTTTTCAAGGGAAGTTAGTCCTATTATTGTTTTCAGTTTCACCTCTTGAAAGTGAAACTTAAACACATTATTGTTTTCCAAGAGTGCCAATGCTTCTAAAATGGCTGCTGGAGCAATTCCTGTTTGGGAAAAATAAAGAGGATTCATGGAGTTTTATCAATGCTTTTCAATTTTTGTTCGAACGATTCGAGCATTATCGTGACATTTTATTAATACAGCAATGATCGAGTTTAATTAAAATTTATACCATGTCGAGTTTATATGACTTTCAAGGCCAGAAAAAAAAACTAATTTTAGTAAATGTGCCCCTAAGTGTCAGTATCACTTTAATTTGACTTACAATCATCTTTCATGCAATCATCTTTCCAGATCTGAACAGAATTTTGGTGTGAAGCCTGACACTGGATTTATGAGCTTCTCATTTGTTCTAGAAACAATGACCTTTGGCAGACACAAGTTCCCAACTATTCTGAAACATGAACAAGTTGCATTGCATAAATTGGATACAGTTCTCCTAATATGAAACACATGTATAATATCATGGGAATCTCCTAACCTTACAAATAATAATGGAAAACATTGTGTTTAAAGAGACAACAATCATTTAGTATACAACTCTAGTTATAATAAGATCACTGTGCAGATTTAAGTTATACAGTCAGCCCACGGCAAGCATGTCAGTTATTACTTCCTACGTAGGACAAATATATTATGTAGTAGATACAGGGGTTACTTTAGTTAAAAGGTATAACATTAAATGGTAAGAATGGTGGCCTTAGAATAGTTACAATTTTTGTGCTAAAAAAATTATTAACATATGTGGGATACAATAATTGGAAGATGGGGCACAAGAAGGTGAGAATATATGAGATAGAATGGTGAGAAAGTGTGTGATATAATTAATAGAATGTGGGGATAGAATGATAAGGAGATATTGCTATGAGATATTGCTACATGGAAAGATTAGAATATGTGGCACACAAAGGTGAGAATGCATGGGATAGAATGGTTGAGAAAGTGTGTGATAGAATCATTAGAATGTGGAAGATAGAATGGTGACAATGAGATATTGCTCTGAGATATTATGATTAAAATATGTGGCACAGAAGGGTGAGAATGCATGGGATAGAATGGTGAGAAAGTGTTTGATAGAATCATTAGAATGTAGAAGATAGAATGGTGACAATGAGATATTGCTCTGAGATATTGTGGGATAGAATGATTAAAATATATGGCACAGGAAGGAGACAATGCATGGGATTGAATGGTGAAATAATTTGTGATAGAATCATTATGATGTTGGGAATAAAATTATTAGAATATGCAGTCTAGAATGGTGAGAATGAAATATTGCTAATGGAATGTGCATTTCACAGAAAAAATATCATACATGAAAAAATGCAGCTTGTACTCCAAACCATTTGTGCCACATTCAGATATACACCAGGGTGTGAAAAGGGAAAGTTATAGAGATCATATGAAACACAGGAACAAAGAGAGGGTGGGAACTAGAAACCAATGTGAGAGCAAAGTGCCGGGGTTACTAACAGTGACTGACCCATTCAATGAGCTTATGTGTAGGCCTGCAAGTCTGACATCTCCGGTGGGAAAGCTTTTGGAAGAGACATTAAAGGAATAGGATATTGAAATACATTTCCAGCATTTGTCAGTATGGTTTGATGTGCACCAGATGACATCCCTATGGCATACACTGACTAGAGCAAGTCCAGTTACTCCAGACTATCGGGAGAATTGACAGGTCTGGCAATATTCACTTGTTCTGAAGACTTTCTAACTTTGCAATTATTTAATAACAGACTTTTAGAAGATGTTTTGGCCCATGTCTGGTCAACTAAGTTCCACTGAACTCTATAGCCTGAGCTGGGCTTTGCTCAGACAGCAGAGAAAAAAATGTCTGCAAGTGTTGCAAATCACGTATATGTCTTAGTAAAAGAATGCTTGATTAATATTAGAACTGAAATGAAAGATTATCCTATTGGATAAAAATGAAGGAAATTAAATATGGTATAACACACCTTTAACAGTGATCTGTGTTACTCACCCAGTCTCCCAAGAGGCATCATTAGACACTGTGCAATACCATCCAGTCGAGTTATTCTGTTTTTTTACAGATACATATGATCTTTCAGACTGCAAGGCAAATAACTGAACTTGTCTGTTTAACTCACTGAACCATCTGACATAAAGGTCATGAGTAAGTAAATGTCATGATCAATAAAGTTCGCGTATGTACTCCTGTAGCCTCAGGCAGAAAGCTAAAGGGAAAGTACTGACCGAGTCAACTTTATTAAATGGTATTGTTTGGGCACCTCTCCAATGCATATTGTTGGCTGTGATATTTTTATCTTGCATTATATTACTCCTTAAGCTTTGCCACTGAGGAACTTTTATATTCATATGGCTTCTACCAATCAGGGGCCTGTTTGTTTTCCCCCCCCCCTCATGGAGGAGGGGTCAGGGAACCACTTTTTTAACCAGAGTCTTGCTGACTGCTGTATTTGACTGCATGGGGTCCTGCAGAGCAGCATATGTGAGGGGCAGTTGAGTTTATTGGTTGTGCCCCACACATAGGACAGCCTAGGGACAATCTGTGTCCATTCCTTCCTTCAGTCTCATCATTGCTTGCTCTTCCTCTAAAAGCACTGGGGCAATAAAAAAAACTAGGTGTGTCATAGGTCTAAATTCACTGATTAAGTTAATTGGCCAATCAGAGTTTTTAGTCTAATCAATCCAAAATATTGCAATTCCATAACAATGGAATAAAGTAAATTATATGTTTAGTGGGCATAGGTCAGTGGTGTGTCCATTTGACTGAAAATTCCCAAAATGAACTATGAGTGGGTCTGTGTGTGGCCACCTTTGTGACTTTGTTGGCAGGTTAACACTAACGCTCATCAAGTTAGTCTCCTACAACTGCTGCCAAAAAAATGCCCAAGGATAAAAAAACCTGGTGCTGGATTTTTTATATTTAAGTTCATATGGCACTGGGGCCTGCATTGACTATGCCACATATCTCTCTAGAGTCTAGACCATGACACTCATGTGACAGTATTTTCCACATAGTATAGGCAGCCTCCCTAAATGTCCCCTTTACTGTCCTTCAAGCTAAGCCAACCCAACTGCTGTTCCAAGCCCTACCAGAGGGGACAACCCTGCAGTTTGAGAACCACTGCTCTACACCATATGTTAGACTATGTTTCTCAATACTCAGTTCTCTAACACATGAACTACTTGTTTATTAAGTGTCCTTAAGTGGCAAAATACTGTCACATTTGTCTCAAAAATGAATATACATTTTTAAAAAAACGTGGCTGAAACTTTGATCTTATAGACGTAAAATTTCAGATGGAAAAGGCATGGATATTCTGCAGGCTAATGGCACCCCAGGCGCAGCGCCAGCTTCTCTTCACCCTCACCCAATGCTGTTATTCCAATTTTCCATGGATTGACATCTTTTAGAACAGTGATCCCCAACCAGTAGCTCAGGGGCAACATGTTGCTCCCCAACCCCTCGGATGTTGCTCTCAGTTGCCTCAAAGCAGGTGCTTATTTTTGAATTCCTGGCTTGGGGGCAAGTTTTGGTTGGATAAAAAACAGGTTTACTGCCAAACAGAGCCTCCTGTAGGCTGTCATTAACATAGGGGCTCAACATAGGGGCTACCAAATAGCTAATCACTACCCTTTTGTGTACCCACTATGTGTGCTCCCCAGTTCTTTTAACATTTCAATGTGGTACATGGGTGAAAAAGGTTGGGGACCCCTGTTTTAGAACATCCCCAAAGCTTGTTTTTAGGAGTATTGTCTGCAGGTACAGGTGGCTAACTGTCTGGGAGGAGTTTTTTCACTGTCCCTTTTGGAAACTCTCTGTTTGGGTTCCAGAGACATGAGTAACACAGAAACTTTGAAGTTAAATAACTTTTTATGAATATGAATTCTATATTATATTTATGTCTATGAAGAACTAATTTTTCTTCTTCTAAGGTTTACAACATATCATGTTGGGAAGATAATACAGAATACATCAGCTAATCCATTTCCCTACATCGGGGTCAAGGCTTAGTGGACATTTGCTAACACGCAGAACTAAACCATTTAAAAAAAAGTGTAAAAAAAAATCTGAACACTTTAACGAGAAGTGTGATATAAGTCTGATTGTGAAGTGCATCTGTAGGCTAATGGCACACCAGCAGCTGGCTTAAAACATCTTATCACTGATTGGTTGCTATGGGTTACTGCCGAGGTGCAAATTCGCCCAGCATTTATTAAATTGATACCCATTTCTCCCACCTGTCTATACATTATTTTCATATGATAGTCTGCTAACAGTAAACAACACGGGAACATGATCACAAGGTAGAGTCTGTTGTCTGATATTACTGAGGGAAGACACAATTTTAGCTGGGGCCCTCCTGCCCTCCAAGAATATACAACCAGGGTTATTGTCCCCTAATAAAATTACTGCACTGTATAACTATGGACCTTAGATGGCACCCTTCACTGGGCCAAAGGCTGATGTGAATGATGAACGACTAGTCAACCAGTCTAGTCAAGCCCTAGTTGTGCTCCTTTATTTCCTAACATGCTTAATTTCCTTTATTCCTTTTGGTTCTCTGTCTCTGTACATTTTTAATCTAAACAATAAGATTTTTTCCAGAATCCTGGTGTCATTGTAGCATCCATTTTTGGCAAATCATGTGCCATACCTCCCAACATTTGAAAAATGAAAAGAGGGACTTGGATTTGGTGCGCGCAGCGCTGCAATTTTGACCACGCCCACGTTGTGGCCACGCCCCAATTGCCACACCCATCCATTTTTTTTTTTTCAAAAAATACTCCTTTCAAAAACAATATAACAAATATAGCAACTCCTACATATAAAATACAAATATAGAGAGAAGGCAGTCAGTTATAAGTGAGTTATAACTATGTACCAGTTTACACAGTACCCTTAATAGCCTAAAAGACAGTACCCCCCATACACAGTGCCCCCATACACAATGCCCCCCATAGAAAGTGCCCCCAATTGCCCCATACACAGTGCCCCCAATTGCCCCCATAGAAAGTGCCCCCATACACAGTAACCCTCCAAAGAAAGTGCCCCCATAGACAGTACCCCCCATACACAGTTCCCCCCATACGCAGTGCCCCCAACTGCCCTCATAGACAGTACCCCCCCACAGAAAGTGCCACCAATTGCCCCCATAGACAGTACACCCCATAAACGGTGCCCCCATAGAAAGTACCCCCATACACAGTGCCCCCAATTGAGACAGTCCCCCCCATACACAGTGCCCCCAATTGAGACAGTCCCCCCCCATACACAGTGCCCCAATTGAGACAGTCCCACCCATACACAGTGCCCCCAATTGAGACAGTCCCCCCCCATACACAGTGCCCCAATTGAGACAGTCCCCCCCCATACACAGCGCCTCCAATTGAGACAGTCCCCCCATACACAGCGCCTCCAATTGAGACAGTCCCCCCATACTGAGTGCCTCCAATTGAGACAGTCCCCCCCCATACACAGTGCCCCCAATTGAGACAGTCCCCCCATACACAGTGCCTCCAATTGAGACAGTCCCCCCATACTGAGTGCCTCCAATTGAGACAGTCCCCCCCCATACACAGTGCCCCCAATTGAGACAGTCCCCCCCATACACAGTGCCCCCAATTGAGACAGTCCCCCCCCCCATACACAGTGCCCCCAATTGAGACAGTCCCCCCATACACAGTGTCCCCAATTGAGACAGTCCTCCCCCATGCACAGTGCCCCCAATTGAGACAGTCCCCCGCCATACACAGTGCCCCCAACTGAGACAGCACTCCCTTCTTCAGGGGCTCCTCTGCGTATACGGCTCCTTTTGTGGCAATGACAGGCCCTTTTATAAGGTTGAACCCCTGGGTACGTGTGACGTCAATACGCATGGGGTGCAACCTTATAAAAGGGCCTGTCACCGCCGCACAAGGACCGGCATACACAGAGGAGCCGCTGGAGAAGAAGGAGCGCCAGCATATCGCACTGTCCCGGATACGTTCATGAATGTTCTGCATTCCGTAATCTATTACAGAAATGCAGGACATTCATGGAACTATCCGGGACAGCGGGATGCGCTATCAAAACCGGGACAGTTGGGGGGTATGATGTGCAAGTTGCTAAAAGATAAAAATTTACAATTTAATCTTATTTTTGCGATTCTTGGTCATTACATTATTATTATTAATTGATTTGCTAAGTGCCCTCTGCTGGTTTCTAAGAAGGCTGGATATTTATATGTTTGTTAATTCCTATGTGCAGAGCTTTCTGGCCCAAATATGAAATAAACACAATAGCCCGGGCTTACACAGCCCATAACACATGTCAAAAAGGCTGATAGATAACAAAAAAAAAAGAGGAAAAAAAACAGCACTCATTGCTCAAAAGATATTCACAAGTACTGAGGCATCAATAACTCAAATCAACCATTTTTATTTATTTATATGTATATATTTCATTATTTTTGTCACGTGACTTGAAAGAAAGACGATCCACCAATATAGACTTGGGGAACAGGAAAACTGCTGCGGGGTTGGTAGTAGCCACACACTTCAATATAGTAGAGTCCTGGCTCAGCGGATAAAGGAATGTGCCATTCAGCGGTGGCATTGCTCTGATTGCCAGGGCCCTTGTGCCAATAATATCTGCCAAACAAGAAAATGACTGTGGTTATAATACAGTTATGCCACCATTCTGAATATATACACACAGTGGGCTTATGTAATCCTTTAACCAGCCAATAGTTCTTCTATTTGAGATGTTTGGAACTTTGGATGAACATTTTGAAAGTAGCATCAAATGCTAAAGTTTTGTGTGGTCTTGATTATTGTAGCACCACAATACCATCCACTGGGTGGGGCCAACGAGACTCTTACTGACTATGCCCTTGCCTTTATATACCAGTGGGTCACTTCATCCTGTTGGGCAAATGGCACAGCCCTAAGCACACATGCAGACATTATGTAGCAGTGCAGCAACCAAGAAGCACTCACAGATACTGCAGGCAGGTACCTTTCTAAGGGGGCACTCATTTTAGGGGGAAACATCCTAAGAATGTAATTTTACCACCCTTGTAGATACCCTTGTGCCACCATATATAGCAGAGATCACATATATACATTTTCCCAACAGCTCTGCTTTGCTGCCTAATATTTATTTTATACATATGGGAAAATTGCTCAAAGCACACACGTGAGAAAAGTATTCTTTCATTTCTTTATTGACATTTTGTACTAAAGGGGATTATGGGAAGGATGAAAACAGACATGTGTAAGCATAGTAGCATATACAGTATAAGCAGGGTTAAAGACACCTTTATAGAAGATAGGGAATTCCCTGAAACAAGAATAAAAATATCTTCTATTAAACCAACACCATCAGGCCTTTAGCAATGATTTGTATAACTCACCTGGTCTCCCAAGAGGCATCATTATATAACATGACACGTGAGTTGTGTTTTCTTACATATACATACGATGACTCCGACTGCAAGATAAATAACTGAACTTGTCAGATTTGACAGTAAACCATTATAGTATAGTATAGTACAGTATAAATGTCATATATTGGTGGTTAATGCTGTGCCCCATTTGTATATACTGTATATATCATAGTAACTTTTTTAATGAAAATTCCATAAAAAAGGACAGTTTGGATCAGAAAACAGTTGCATTTTGCAAGTCAGCCCACAGGTATGTTTGGGTTGGGTTCTGCTTGGTCAGCACTAGTTCTAATGCAGTTTTTTAAGCTCATACAACATTCTTATGACAGATGCCTTGCCTCCCAACAAGGTTAGAGATACATGAAAACATTGTCTGACCCATCATCATCTTACGGTTGCAAAGGATAAAATAAGTGTTCACCCCAAATCTTATAGGTTTACTTCAGGCCAAGTTTTTAGGGTGGCTAGTAGAGAAAATAGGCATTCTCCCCAAATTTTCCTCCTAAGTCACCTAGAAGCTGGGCTTACTCACTTCTTATCTAAATACAGTGGAAACACTCTGCTGCTATGTAGGTGTCACTGTTGTGCCTGTCCAACTGGATGCGCTTGTCCAACTGGATGTGGCTGTCCAAAGGTTATTTATGGCTCCCGATCTGCTCAAAGGCCCCAAAGACTTCACTGTATGACATCACAATTGTAATTTAATCCAACCCTTGAACATACTATATCAGAAATTATTTGCCCACTACATATAATCAGTTGGACAGTGATTCCCCATTTATTTCAGTGGGAAGAAACTGCCGACTGCGGTGCTGTGCTTTTGGCCTAATTCCACTGATCAGGTTAAACGGCCAATCAGATTTTCTAGTCTATCCAATATATTGCATATCCATCACACTGCAGTAGTGTGCTTTGTGAATGGGCCAATGGTGCGCTCATATAAATGAAAATGCATTCCCTCATTGATCTTGGATATTAAAACAATTGTCCCATGTGATGATTCATCTGATATTAATGCAATCTAGCCACGCACATGGATTAAATCAACTGTCAGAAAAGGATCAAACCCCATAAAAATGATGTATAGGACACTGCTTTTTTCAGATAACGCGTTTCGATATTAGATAGATCACTCACCATGCGATTAACTCCACTTCGTGGGTTTGCTGCGACAAAAGTGCATGAAACAATGTCTCCCTGCAGATAGCACAAGATGGAACATATCACCCTTCAGAATCGTGGTGAAGCACAATTTACTGGGAAATAACAATAACGCAGCTGGCTGGTTGGTTCAGATTGAAATTGTAGGATTATAGTGCTAAATATAACAAACTGGAGGGTGTTCTGATGATATTTGCCAGGCAACAATCGTAGGAAAGTGATGTCCCACAGATATCGCCAGATACACAATACATGCACAGATATCATTGTAATCCGACCAAATTTTATATTACTTCCAAACTAAACCACTCGGGCTTTAAGGAGTTTCTAGAAGAGCATTCTCCCATAATTTGACCCGAATAAGATTTTATACTGACCCCACAACCCATGCTCCAAGCCCCCCAATGGGGTCCAGCCCTACATTTTGGGAACCCCTGATTTAAGGCCTGATGCCCCACTTTGAACCCCAAGTACCAAGCATTCCAGCTATTAGATCCCTTTCCACTATTTACATTAAAAACCCATTGGCCATGAAGATTTGTTATTTGAGTATAAATAGTCTTGGGTCTGATTTTAAGCTCTGCATTCACCAAGGTCGATTGCCTATTCACTGCAACAGCAGCTGTTTGTTTATCTCTCTGGTTGCTCCTCTTTGTGTATCAGTGTTTAAACTTTAGCCAACTTTATTGACTGCTGATATCAAGATATTGCACTCCAATGGTTTTGGTTAATATTCTGACTATAAATGGATACATTAGATAATAGGGAGGGTAGATAAAGGTCTACTGAACATACCCCCCTATAACCAATCACTGGTAAATAAATAAGAATTGTGTAGTTAAGAATTTAAGTACTTACACGCCTATACCGTGGGTATACGTCTTTTAAAACATCCCCAAAGTCTTTGTTCGCTGGAGTACTGTCTGGTGGCACGGGTGGTAAACTGTTTGGAAGAAGGCTCTCATTGATGAGAGGTGGCCGTGGGCCTTTTGGCAATTCATCTGTTGTGTTCTAGAGTCATGAGAAACTTGGGAACGTAAGAGGTAAAGAAATAGTGTATAAAAAAAACTCTTGGAGGGATTTATTTTCTCTATATCTAAGGTTTGCAACTTATCACTCAGTTGTAATTGGGGCTTTTGCTTCAGAAACCCAGGACACAGGGTCTAAATAATTTATTTATACAGCGTCAGCAATCTTAACCATTCATGGCATCTACACCTTGTACAAAAACTCAAAAGCGCATGGAGCAGTTCACAAGGTAAAGTTGTGTTTGCCAATAAAAAAAGATGTATAGGCAGCAAGTATTAGATTCATACAGATATAAACCAGGGGTCCTCTGCGCACCTCTATCAATATATTAAATGCATTAATATATAGAGTTTGTCTTACAAAGAAAATAGAAATGTTTTTTAGGCTTCCTTAGTTCAACCTCCCTTTGAGGTCCAATACTTGGTCAGGGCCCCCTTGTTAATAAAAGGTCAGCCTGAATGATAGAAAAAGCAGTCAATAGTACACACCCTCAGGGAAGTTTGGCACCACTTTCCAATCCTAGCAGTCTGGTACCCTCCTAGTACCCCTCTGCCCTACTCTGGATAGGCATTCTGTTTTCCTGCCAATGGCTTTTCCCCCTGGTCCCTACACCATCTCTCAGTTCTCTCTGTGGGTTAAGCCCCTACCTACACATTGGGCTACATGCTACCAATACTAGGTTGCCTGACTACCTGGAGTACCTAGTACATGGGAGACCCTTCCTGTCTAACTCTACGCAGGAAAGAACCCTGATTTGGGTGTGTCACCCCTTTTTATACTCTCTGCCCGCTATTCCCCTCTAGTGGCCGGGATCTGCATTACACCCTTATCCTATAACTCAGTGATCCTCAACCAGTGGCTCACTAATGTTGCTCCCAGTGGCTTTAATGCAAGTTTTGGGCTTTCTCCCCAAACCTCATTTTAACTGGCCTTCAGGTTGGGTTCCCTCTGTCCACTGCTTTGGGGGGGTGGTGGCAGCCCCACAGTTTTGGAGCCACTGGTACAAAGTATTAACTACAGCACTCCATACCTCCACAATAGCTTTAGCGAGGCCATTGAACAACTGCAAGTAAGCAGAAAGGGTGTGAGGCCCATAGATTGTAGATGCTGCCTCGTACCTTTGAGCCTGTAAACAAAATTTAGATGTAAAAAAAATAAATAGATAAGATGAAAACAGAAATGTTATGGGTGAAATTTCTAACCTGATTGATGTGTCTTTTTTACCCTTAGTACCGATGTTAATTCGTATATATATAACTTTAATTTACCAGGCTTTTTTCCATATTAAGCCTGCTCTTGATTCCCAGTTCTTACGGATTAGCCTATTTTTATTATATAACGGATGGATCATTTAGAAGGGTGGAGCCACAAATACAATCAAATAAATGAAGTAAAGGAATCCTAATGAAAACATCTCAGCACTTTTTTTTATTTAAAGCATGTACCTGATATTCTTCATAGGTGGTGATGTAGTGAGTGTAGACATTGCACAAACCAGAAAGGACAACATCTGTGTTGAGGGTTCCAGATGGATCAAGTATCTAAGATAATGGTTAATGAAGTAGATATGAGCAAATCTTATTGGCTGGAACTCTTATTGAGTAACTAGTGGCACTGAAGAGACAAGAGGGCCGATTCACTAAAGGTCAATAAAACGTGCGCTATTTGTAGCGTGCGTTAAAAATGTTATCGCGTCTAATTTTTCGCGTCTTAACGCCCGATTCACTAAAAGAGGACTTGTGTTAATTTAGACACGATGCTGCGTGCGAAAGTTGCTAAGTTCGTGCGGTATTGGACGCAATGCACGCTAATCAACGCACCGTGCACAGATAGGTCGCCGCGTGCGAAAAAACGCACGCCATGTTAGCCACACACAGCATTACTTTCGGAAGATGACTGTATTGAAAATGACCATTTCCCTGCAAACTGGCGGCTGCATCACTCTGGGGCCAACACAGACTTGAATAAATCCCACTGCAAAGTCCTTATTGTGTTGCCAAAAGCTCATGAACTGTACTTTTCTATAATTACCGCCTGCTCCAAGTAGGGGTTAATTTTCACATAGACTAATGCAATATTTAGCGCGGATATGTGTTTGTGAATCATGCGTTAGTATTAATTTCTGCGTGCAAATTAACGCATGCGGTAGCACGAAATTTAATGCATGCGTTTTTTTCACGTCAATTTGAATGCAAAAAAGCGTGCGATAGCTCTTATCGACCTTTAGTGAATTAACCCTAAGGCCCTTTAAAGGTTTTTATTGGTTTTCAAGTAGCTACTTCAAATTGCCACTAACAATCGTTGTACCTTCTAGCACAGCAGTACTCAACCTATGGGTCGGGAGCCCTTTGGGGGTGGAACGACCCTTTCACAGGGGTCACCTAAGACCATCGGAAAAAACATATTTCCGATGGTCTTAGGAATAATTTTATGGTTGGGGGTCACCATAAACACATAAACACAATGGTATAATAAATTATTATTGATTACAGCCACATCATCTATTTTTTTCACTGGATGTTCCCAGTTGCATCAGACCATCATCTCCCCAACATCTAAACCTTCCCATGTCTATTCTGATTGGAGGCCTTTGTTGACAGAGTACAACCTTTATACAACAGAGTACAACCTTTATACGACTGAGTACAACCTTTATACGACAGAGTACAACCTTTTTACGACAGAGTACAACCTTTATACGACAGAGTACAACCTTTATACGACAGAGTACAACCTTTATACGACTGAGTACAACCTTTATATGACTGAGTACAACCTTTATACGACTGAGTACAACCTTTATACGACTGAGTACAACCTTTATATGACTGAGTACAACCTTTATACGACTGAGTACAACCTTTATACGACTGAGTACAACCTTTATACGACTGAGTACAACCTTTATACGACTGAGTACAACCTTTATACGACTGAGTACAACCTTTATACGACTGAGTACAACCTTTATACGACTGAGTACAACCTTTATACGACTGAGTACAACCTTTATACAACAGAGTACAACCTTTATACGACAGAGTACAACCTTTATACGACAGAGTACAACCTTTATACGACTGAGTACAACCTTTATACGACTGAGTACAACCTTTATACGACAGAGTACAACCTTTATACGACAGAGTACAACCTTTATACGACAGAGTACAACCTTTATACGACAGAGTACAACCTTTATACGACTGAGTACAACCTTTATACGACAGAGTACAACCTTTATACGACAGAGTACAACCTTTATACGACAGAGTACAACCTTTATACGACTGAGTACAACCTTTATACGACAGAGTACAACCTTTATACGACAGAGTACAACCTTTATACAACAGAGTACAACCTTTATACGACTGAGTACAACCTTTATACAACAGAGTACAACCTTTATACGACTGAGTACAACCTTTATACAACAGAGTACAACCTTTATACGACTGTGGCTCCTTTATACGACTGTGGCTCCTTTATACGACTGTGGCTCCTTTATACGACTGAGGCATCATGGGCTGATGCAAATGGGAACATCCAGTGTAAAAATAGATTATGTGGCTGTATCAAAGCTACCTCTTCCTTTTTTTATGCATTCACTTTATAAGTCCCAATAGGCAAATACAGGTTTAAGAAGGTTTAAGGGACTTTTACCTTTTTTACTTCTTCTTGTAGTCTTCTTCCTGCCATTGTTCTGAAAAAAATACCTTTTAGTTTGTGTACTATGCCTAGAGCCTAATCCTTTCTTCAACTATTCTGCAAGAGTCCATAGGTTTGTATTATTTTGAGTCTTCCTATTGCTAGGGCATGTTTGTAAGCTGCCAAACATCTATGTCCAAACATACAGCTCTATGTCTCTTTTGTCTGTCAGTCTGTTTTAGAGTACATCTAGGTATAGTGTCGGATTGGGCGTCCTAGGGACTTCTAAAAAACCAAACAGTGAGGGCCCATTCTCACAAATGTAGACAGTATTTAATATAATGGTGCTCTATAGACCTATGATGGACAAAAGAAAAGGACAAATTAAAATTGTAACTGGCTGATGCCCACTAGAACTGGGTCCCACCCTGTGATCCTTTAGTACTCTGGCAGGCCAACCTCTAGGTAACAGACTTATGCTGGCCACACATGGTAACCTCCTTCCATTTGATACAATTAACAAATGTCCAAACTGGTAACACACATAGAGCCAGAGTAGCATATATTAGCACTATTATATCTTAGGTGTAAATGTAAGTCTATGGTACAATGTTTATACATACGTAAACTCTCCCGGCAATGCTAGTAATGCAATGGACCCAATGGTGAACATCTGAATATCAACAATTTTTGGATGCCACGGTATTGGTTTATCCATCTATTAAAGAAGAAAGAAAGTAGGTCCTCTTGACATGCATGAGTGGTATCTATGGTAGGCTCCCAAGCAATGGGGAGTTGTAGAGATTACTCCAGCCTTTCACACACAGCGAGCCAATGGCACTTCATTGTTTGTTTGAATATAAATCTTTCTATCACTCAAGAATCTCTATCACTGACAAAACATTTTCAATTTACTTTACCATTAACCCTAATTCAAATTCTAGACTGGGGGAAACTTGTTCTAGAGCATGTTCATAACCAAGAAGATCCAAGAGACAAGTGCAATGCCCCAAAACAAAAAATCTTTGATAAATGGATTGAAAAATACTGTACCTGTCCTGTGTTTATCAGTATGGGTTTGGGGTGGTGACATTCCTGTGTTTCTTTGGATGGAGCTCCCAGATACAAATCCCGAATTGCATTCCAGTACAGATCCCCTTCTAACGTGCCTAATAAATAAGTTTATAATCATGTTATTGGAGTTTTGATATTTGCAGAGAGGTCCCAGCAAGAAGCCCATTTGTATATTTTTGTGTATTCAGTGGTTTCAATTTGAACTGTTGGTTTTGCTTATGGAGAAGACCTACTGTACGGGGCAGGGTGATGGTTTACCTTGTGTAAAGTTGATTGAACCAGCTCCATCAGTGGTGCCAGCAGCGAAGCTGTAGCCCAGGGCAGGCTTGCAGGTTTTCACCTTTCAAAAAGACCAACCATAAATACTTTTCGGTTCAAACAATAGTTTGGAATGAAGACATTTAATCTATATCTATGATATCATTTTATGGATAAGAGTTGTATGATTCCCTTTTAATTGTATTCAATGGAGAATAATTGTAATGTGCATGTTTACAAATATGTCTGGTGGAAAATGTAACCAGTAGCACATAACTTTGAACAAGTAGAAGACACTGCTCCTGTTTCCATATAACCCTTGTTATCAAATGTCAGCAACTTATTGGTGATTGTTACTGGCTAAGGTGAATGTTCTTTTCAAAGGAATAACTATAAGAAGCAGATTCTACAACTGTAAGAGGCTCCAAAAGTGTAGAGGGCCCATGTGGACCCTATTAATAAGACATTTTAATATACACTGGTGAAATAGGTCAAGTTCTGGAAGTTTAGGTTGTATTAAAATGGCTCATAGTAATGGTATTAATCACAACAGCTGCTGGGTCTGCTTTCTCTGTGTTTGCCTGCTGTTAGCTTCTAGTTTGGAGTCCCACCAAGTGAGGGAACATGGCTGCCATAGTAGTGAGGAAAGTATTAATACTTACAGAGTGAGTCTCATTCAGCTTCACAGTAACATTGCTCATATCTACCCACTGATGAGCAAAATTCACTTTCTTGTCAAGCTCCCTGGAAGCATTACCATACAGCTCCTTTATAGAAATAAATATGGTTAGTAAGGCTTATTAAATCTAATATCTTGATACTGGGGGTCATTTATAAACAATGGGCAAATTTGCACCTGGGCAGTTACCCACTGCAACCAATCACATGTTTGATTTTATTTTTCTACTTGCAGCTGATTGGTTTCTACCAGTTACTGCCCAGGTAAAAATTTGCCAAGTGTTATAAATGAGCCCCACGTATCTAGTAGAAATAAGCCCAAAGAAACTAAAGATGCTGCTCAAATGAGCGGTGAAGAAAATGCATAAACATCCAGTTGCTTTAGGATTTCTACTAGATACTGCATATCATGACCTAGATGAATAGAAATATTTACAAACATATTTATAACGTGTTGGTATTTGAATATAACAGCTATATATGTCATTGGCCCTAATTATGAGCAAATTATCTGTTCAATAAAATATGCAACTACATGCATCTGTTTGCCTACCTTTGCCTTCAGAAAAATACGTTCTCCGATTATTTTGGTACTTTCAAACATATCCTTCCCGGGCCCCAGAGCCACGCACGCCACTGACTGTCGATGAGCAGAAAGAGAATATATATTGTGATGAATTTATCTTAGAGAGTTATGTGTGAATGATAAATCTGATAGGGCTTAAAATTACATAGATGAGAATAATCCATGGTTCATAATTCTAGTTAAATAAACTGCACTTATACATAAATATTCCTTTCTCATAGAGTGAGTTTGAGCTCTACTGTTTTCTGTCAGCGCCCATAGCCGTTCTATGTAAAATTATAGGAGCAAAAATATTTTTTATCTTCTGAGGGAAGTGGCCCCACACTCACCCCGCCGGCCGGGCAGGTGCTGGTTGGGTTGTCACAAGTCTCGTTGGCGTTGACGCAGTGAGGACCCATGGTATTGGGTGAGACGTCACCAAGGTTCGAGGGTGAAAATGCAGCAACAAATGATCCCTGTACGGAACAAATTCAAATTTAGTGCAGTTCAATTTAACAAGTGTTTGGGTGTATAGTAATAGCTGTGGTACATTTAGTGGCGCACTGCTTGATAGTCAACATACTAGTTGCTATGGGTTACTAGTCCAGGAGTAAATGCACTACCTATTATTTCATTACCTGCTTTGTCATTTTTTTCATATCACGTATTTTGGAAACAGAGCATTCCCAGTCTCCTATGAACCCTTCAGCTTTATTCATATTTGGTCACTGCCCCTTATTTACTTTATGTACAGGGGTCTACAATTACATTCAATGGGAGTTATCCAATCACTATTGTATAGTGAGGACAAAATATATCTGGGTATCTGCACAACTGCTAGTATCCTGCTAGTATCCTAACTACTGGTATCACATGAGTGCTGATTTGTAAACTCCACCACAGATTCTACCCACCGTGCCAGGCAAAGATCTATTATTTTTCTCTTGCTCAAACAGGTAGGAGGCATAGCCCAGGTTGTCGCTGCTAATAAGTTTGTTGGCGTTGCCCATGCTGACTCCATGAACTGCAAACCAGCTGCAAACAACAAGAAAAACACTGAGTTGACAATCTCTTTGAAAAGTGAAATGAACCCACAAGAAACACTACACTTGTCGTGTTATGTTTCCTTTCTTTATGGCTAAGTCTCCATGGTACAACTTTTTAATGGTGTCAGGTATTTCTTGGGTGCTAATCTCCCACTGAGACTTGCAGTTCTACTATCCCCCTGAGCTGGTCACTCAACATGAATGTGGAACTTCACTACATTCCCATTGACTACAACTGGTGACAAACTGATCCCATTACCTGATCATTCCCATGTCCTGATCATTCATATCCACCATCTTCAAGATTACCATGTCTTTGTCCGTGTTGGAGGAGTACCTACAGAAGACATTAACTTGACATTAAGCTGCAGCCTTTCCAGAATAACATTATAGGGTAACACCTTCTTTCAGAATTGCCTGTAGTATTTCTGGATTCTGAGTGGTGCGTGTGGTGTAATAACGTGTGGGTAGAACATCGCAATGGAAATGATATGCCTTATAATATGACCATCAGTCTGGAAGTCCTTGGCATCCAATTGCTTTTTGATTAATGATTCTCATTGGCAATGTCTGTTTAGTTACCTGCCGATTGAACCTTCTGGTGGTATGGCTGTATATAGTGCCAATGACCCCCATGTGCCTGCCTTAAACTCAGTGTGGAAAATATTAATTCTGGCCTATGGCACATAGTGCTGTCATGTTCATTTTTGGCAAACTGATGTAAAAATATGAAATGTTCAGATTTGGACACAGTAGAAGATTCTCAAAAGGACTGATGTAGATTCACTTATTCCTGTCCTCCAAAATCCATCCCACAGTGTGTTACAGTCTGAACTCTGATCCCAGGATTCCCCAGTGGAACCGGTTGTTCTATAACTGCTCACCTGATCCTCTCTGATTCTGGATTAAGGAGATAAGAGCTTGGACTTCTGTTAATTTGGCTGTTTTCTACTGTCCCTTTATTCATAAAAATCTTCCCTCTCTTCATGTTCTGATGAGCCCTCTCAATGCTCTAGATACAGAAGATATTATCAATACAGGTATGGGATCCCTTATCCGGAAACCTGTTATCCAGAAAGTTCCAAATTACGGAAAGGCCTTCTCCCATAGACTCCATTATAAGAAAATAATTCAAATTTTTAAAAATGATTTCCTTTTTCTCTGTAATAATAAAACAGTACCTGTACTTGATCCCAACTAAGATATAATTACCCCTTATTGGGGGCAGAACAGCCCTATTGGGTTTATTTAATGGTTAAATGAGTCCCTTTTCTCTGTAATAATAAAACAGTACCTGTACTTGATCCCAACTAAGATATAATTACCCCTTATTGGGGGCAGAACAGCCCTATTGGGTTTATTTCATGGTTAAATGATTCCTTTTTCTCTGTAGTAATAAAACAGTACCTGTACTTGATCCCAACTAAGATATAATTACCCCTTATTGGGGGCAGAACAATCCTATTGGGTTTATTTAATGGTTAAATGATTCCCTTTTCTCTGTAATAATAAAACAGTACCTGTACTTGATCCCAACTAAGATATAATTACCCCTTATTGGGGGCAGAACAGCCCTATTGGGTTTATTTAATGGTTAAATGATTCCCTTTTCTCTGTAATAATAAAACAGTACCTGTACTTGATCCCAACTAAGATATAATTACCCCTTATTGGGGCAGAACAGCCCTATTGGGTTTATTTAATGGTTAAATGATTCCCTTTTCTCTGTAATAATAAAACAGTACCTGTACTTGATCCCAACTAAGATATAATTAATCCAAATTACGGAAAGATCCCTTATCCGGAAAGCCTCAGGTCCTGTACCAGAGCCATGCTAGCAGCTGATGAAATGGGCTTTTTACTGGTGGCAATGGGAAGTTTGCATGAGCCAATCAAATCAGCCAAGGAAAAATAATCATTATTTCTGAAATTCCAGGGAAGGCAAATAATAACAATAATGGTACCTTAACAATCCCGCTGACAATGACATTTGTTTGGGGCCTATTGAAGCCCTGGCTTGCCAGCACGAAGGTGTTGTATTGGAAATACCCAGCAGGCCCTGAGTGGGTGTTGGAGGCGCTCAGTATGACGTTATCTTCTCTATAGAGATTCCCATAATTGACTTTCAGCTCTTCCATTACCTAAAGGGAAAACAAGTTCCACAAGCCCCTTTTTTTATATTTCATGGGTAAAGTTAATCTGTCATGCAATTAACTACTGAAGAAGCTGTAGAACTGATATAGTTCAAAAACATTACACATTCAAGCACACCTTTATTTTGGTCACTTTCAGCCCAATTTTACACTCACCTCCAGACGGACACGTTGAGACATCATGCCTATATTAGTGCTGACATACACCACCCGTTTGGAATCATCAGGTTCTGCTATAATGAAGGCACGACTGTACTGCCGCAAATGGAGTCCTGAAGCAATCTGGTCACTTTTTGCATATCCCATCTATGCCACGGCATGCAAACACAAACAGAACCTTAGATTTTATATCAGTGAAATGGATCAGCCTGTGTCTCACTGGTAAAGAGCTAGATCTCTATTGGACTGGCCCTCTAGACAGAGGAGGGATCACATGATGCCCAGGCAGAGCTGTCCTACTAAGGATAATCCAGGCATTACTGTCAGAGTGCTGAAACTCAAAGCATATGCCCGGGCAGGCATGTCTAGGCCAAAAGAAAGGGGTTGTTCACCTTGGAGTTAACTTGTCAGAGTGCTGAAACTCAAAGCATATGCCCGGGCAGGCATGTCTAGGCCAAAAGAAAGGGGTTGTTCACCTTGGAGTTAACTTGTAGCATGATGTAGAGACTCATATTCTGAGACAATTTGCAATTGGTCTTCATTTTTTATTTCTTATAGTTTTTTTAATTACTTCACTTTGTTTTGCAGCTCTCCAGTTTGGAATTTCAGCAGCTACGTGGTTGCTAGGGCCCCAATTACCTTATCAACCAGGGAGTGGTTATAATGAGAGACAGGAATATGAATAGAAGAGGGGCTGAATACAAAAAGAAATAATAAAATGTAACAATAACAATAAAAATTGTTATCAAATAGTGAACCCCATTTATTGGGCCTTGTGGGGCATACAATGACCTGAGACGAAGAGATGGCATCGCAAAAGACCAAAACATAATCCACTATACAGGTGCTGCAGAATAATGGTAAATTAACTTTTAGTATGAAGTAGTGAGTGGTATTCAAAGACATTTTGCAGTTGGTCTTCATTTTTTATTTTTTGTATTTTTTTGAATAATATAACTTTTTGAGAAGCATCTTTCCAGCTTGAAATTTCAGCAGCTTTCTAGTTGCTAGGGTCCAATTTAGCCTAGCAACCAGGCAGTGGTTTGGAAAAGAGACTGAAATATGAATAGAGTAGGGCCTAAAGAGAAAATTCATGCACTAAAAAGTAAAAATAATAATAAAATTGTAGCCTTACAGCTCAATAGGTTTTTGGCTGCAGGGGTCAGTGACCCCCATTTAAAAGTCAGAAGTCAGAATAGAAAGGCAAATACTTAAAAAATGAAGTTTTAGGCCATTCTATAACATAGTTAAAGTTAACTTATAGGTGAACCACCCCTTTAAGTCTCTAGTTATGGGTTTTCAATGAAAAGGGAATACATTTTGTTTTAGGTTTCATAGTCTCAGTGTTGGACGGGGTCTCCTAGAGCCCCCCGGGGAATCTGACACCTTGGGCACACTTTCACAACTATTAGATTTAATAGGCTCACTGTGGAAATTAGCATGGGCTGATAAGAATTATCATAGGCTGAGGCCCTCTAGGGTTGGGCCCATAGCAGATCCTCTGATAGGCCAGTTCGACCCTGCATCATTCTTTAATAGATCATTTCAGAGAATTACAGTTGCCGGTTGGCTGTGTGTTGTACCTACCAAGGGGACTTCAGCCAATAACCCGGTGCAGTCTGTTCTGCCAACCCCAATGCGGTAGGCATCTGGGAAGGGATCAGGGGTTGTTGGGGAAGGTTTCATTGTTGTTGTAGTAGTAGTTCTTGTAGTAGTTTTTGTTGTCGTTACCAAAGGCTTGGTCGTTGTAGTGGGGGATTGAGATGTTTGTGGGGGATCATTAGCTGTCACACCTGCACATGAAGATATATATATATATCATCATATTATATCTGCTGTATCACACTAGAACCCCCATACTTATACCCCACACAGGTGCCTACTATATCTAGTCACATTAAAGAGGTCATTTACACTGCAGTGTGCAAAGTGCAAAAAAGGTTGCAATGGGCCATTGTGTAAATTCCCTCTACACTAGGCAACACTCTATCCCAATGTAGCAGCTATGGGGGTACGTAGGTACCCCTTGGTTGTCTATCCCTTGCACCCCAGGGAATCATAACACACCCCTTCTTTTGTTGCAGAGAATAATGGGCAATAGAACCCAAGCAAGTTTAGGATCTCTTCCTTTTTACAATCCAAGTCCCAATGGGAAATGTTACACATAATGGAATTTATAATGGAGTTTTTAGTACAGGGAAAATGGCAAGTAATTATATTAATTAATGCAGATTCATGACTAATTTGCACAATAAAATCCCTGTCTGATAACGAATCAGTGGCCATAGTCCATTTGCCCTTATCCCCTGGGCCTCCTACTCCTACTGGTCAGGGGCAACTAACTCTCTGCTCTATACCCTGATACCCTGATACCCCAACTCAACAAAAAGAAAAGTCTATTCTCATGTTTTTTACATAGTCAAGGAATTGTAACCATTATTGGAAGCTTCAAATGTTTAACCTTTCGAGTTGTTCTTCAGGACAACGATTCCGGCTATGAGCCCCACGCAAATGCACACACTCAGTACTAATAGCGCAATGAGGATCTTTTCCAGCTTATTCAGAGTCTTCCCCATCTTTAGCGTCCCAGAAGCTGCGGCAATGAACACAGAATAAAATGAATTAAACACTTGAACAACCCCAAACCAAAATTAAAGATACCAGCAGAATAGTGTCCCTTCTTTAGTGCAACCTGATGTCCAGTGTATGTCCCATTGGCTGCAATAAGACACTGGGAGTTGAAGTTTATCAACAGCCATTGGATAACCACTGCCTGAAATATTTTGGCCACAAATAGGTCTAACAATTATTGCACAATTAAATATGTTGCACAGAAAGTCAAATTGCCCCAGTTCCTCATTGCTTGGTCCCTAAACTAATTTCATTGGGGTGGCCATTATAATATATGGCAAGAAATGTAAAAGCCTTATAAAATCCACAGTGGCAGCAGCAGGTGATACAAGCTTTGACTGCAAAGTTCTCCTGTTGACAATGACTTCATAACTATATGCAGGTTCAGGATCCGTTATCCAGAAACCCATTACCCAGAAAGTTACGACTTACAGTTACAAACACTGTCTCCTATAGACTCCATTATTGGATGATAAAATGATTCCCTTTTCTCTGTAATAATAAAACAGTACCTGTACTTGATCCCAACTAAGATATAATTACCCCTTATTGGGGGCAGAACAGCCCTATTGGGTTTATTTAATGGTTAAATGATTCCCTTTTCTCTGTAATAATAAAACAGTACCTGTACTTGATCCCAACTAAGATATAATTACCCCTTATTGGGGGCAGAACAGCCCTATTGGGTTTATTTCATGGTTAAATGATTCCCTTTTCTCTGTAATAATAAAACAGTACCTGTACTTGATCCCAACTAAGATATAATTACCCCTTATTGGGGGCAGAACAGCCCTATTGGGTTTATTTAATGGTTAAATTATTCCCTTTTCTCTGTAATAATAAAACAGTACCTGTACTTGATCCCAACTAAGATATAATTACCCCTTATTGGGGGCAGAACAACCCTATTGGGTTTATTTAATGGTTAAATGATTCCCTTTTCTCTGTAATAATAAAACAGTACCTGTACTTGATCCCAACTAAGATATAATTACCCCTTATTGGGGGCAGAACAGCCCTATTGGGTTTATTCAAGGGTTAAATGATTCCCTTTTCTCTGTAATAATAAAACAGTACCTGTACTTGATCCCAACTAAGATATAATTACCCCTTATTGAGGGCAGAACAGCCCTATTGGGTTTATTTCATGGTTAAATGATTCCCTTTTCTCTGTAATAATAAAACAGTACCTGTACTTGATCCCAACTAAGATATAATTACCCCTTATTGGGGACAGAACAGCCCTATTGGGTTTATTTCATGGTTAAATTATTTTTTAGAAGACAAGGTATGGAGATCCAAATTATGGAAAGACCCCTTACCCAGGAAACCCCAAGTCCTGAGCATTCTGGAATATGGGTCCCATACCTGTATTTATATGTATATATTGTGCTCAATATGCTATAATATCATTTAATAGTGCTGCTTTAATATACCCCATGGGCACCCAGTTCCAGTGCAGATCCCTTTATTAATTTTTATAATATTTATATAATTCCAGATTTTATAACTCAGCAGGTTTTGTACGGGGGGGGCTTGAGGGGTCCTGCAGGCTCCAGCCAAACGCAAGTAAGAAATCAGTATAGGAGACCTGGCTTTTGCCTCAGTACATGACCGGGTCACAGTCTGAAACAAAGCCGTATGGAAAAGCAGATTGTGCGTCATTAATTCAAAAAATGGAATAATGGATTCTATCTCCCCACCTGCATCTATTCAAGCTGATCCTGAAATAACTAAGGGGCCCTGTCTGGGTTATATTTACCCTTTATGCCAACTTGGGCCTGGTGTTGTGGCCTCGTCCCTAACATCCTACCTCCTATATATCCGTAATAAAAAGAAATGTGTGATTAACTCATTAACTCAACTGTTCAAAAAAAATTCCCCCAAAAAATCACTGCCGCCCCCGACACCCAGGTATTTATAGGCTCTTAACAAGACCTGACCCAGGCTCTGACTTCTTATTATTGGACACTCTGCCCCTTGCAAATGTTTTTAGAAGATATTGATTAAGAAAAATATATATACTGGGGAAAAAATGATAATGTGGTGAATCATAATTAGAAATGTCTACAGTATGTAGCGAATGAGGCCTAAAGAGCATCGGCGATACTTACCTCACTAAGTAAGTCACACTGAGGGTTTCTGCGTCCCAGCAACTCAGTCCATTAGGATTTTCCCTTAGGAGCTTCTTGTCGTACCTTGTTAGATAATTCTGGGATCTCTTCCTGCTCTTCCAAATGTAATTAGATTGCTGTAAGGCTGTCCCGCCCCCAACCAGCCGATAAGAACCCCAGTCATTATGACTCACTTTATTGCTCTATCAAATCAAATACAGTAGTTGCCATTCAAAGGTCTTTTTTGGAAATCTGTAAATTCAACAAAATGAGAAATCAGTAATTTGCCTCTTTACTGCGACTGCTTCAAGCTTCTTGTCCAAAGTTAAGGTATTGGCCGCAACATAGCTGGACTGCGCAGGGTGTTCATCTCTGAATTTAATGGTCTTCCAGTCCAACCAAACCTTTGCTGCCCTTATATGAAATGGAAGGTCCCACCATTTTGGTTCTTTGGCTTCACTTACAGATAGCCAGTGCCAGTGAATGGCTGCCAAGGATATAGAATTACTCTATGAGAGCGAATTTAGTGATGAACTGAAACCCCCAAAAATAAATGGACCCTGTTACAAGTAGTAAAGTAGGATGGTGGGATTGCCAGCATCACCTAAAATTGGGAAAAGTGGTATTTGTTATAAAATAGACTGGCCAAGCTGGGATTGTTTACACTGGAGAAGACTCTAGTGCTGCAAGGCAGGAATGCTAAGCACTGCCCCAATGTTGTGCCCAACTGTTTTGTCTGTACTAATAATATCAGCATAGGTCAGCGGTTCCCAAATCCTGTGGCATACTAAGAGTTATTATTATTATTATTATTATTATTATTATTAATATAGCGCCATCAATTTATGCAGCGCTTTACAGAATAGAGGGGTACTAAAAACAGAACAGTTAACATGTACATATAAATAATTCACAAAAATGATTTGCAGTTACATTGGATGAGGATCGGAGACACTAGAGGGAGGGCCCTGCTTGCAAGAGCTTACATTCTAAAAGGGAGGGCTGAGACATAAGGTCAGGGTACCTAGCATGGCGTTAGAGTTTATGTAGGTGTGTAAAGTGACAGTAAGTGCAGAGTGAGAGGTGAAAACCAGTGGTTAGTGAATGTTTGGGGGGTTTAGGTTATAGGCTTGAGTCAAAAGGTGAGTTTTAAGAGACCGTTTAAAGGATTGGAGAGTCTGGCAGTGCCTAAAGGGAGGATGGGTGCAGCGCGTGAGACGTCCTGGATGCGAGAGTGAGAGGAGGTGATGAGTGAGGAGGAGAGAAGGAGGTCATGTGTAGAGTGAAGGTTACATCTTGGGGTATACTTGGGGATTAGGGAGGTTAAATAGAGGGGTGCGGCACTGAACTGAATCCTGTACATGACAGGCATCAGTGCAGGGATTGGCAGAGAGGGGCGGCACTTGAGGAGTGGGAGAAGAGGTGTATGAGTCTGGAAGCACTGTTCATGATGGATTGGGGTCAGTTTAGGGGTTGGGGATATTTGGGGTGTATTTGTTGTCCTAGATTTGGCCTGGAATTATGGCTGAATGTCTGATACACTAATATTGTCCTAAATCTGTAGCTGTTTCATGAGCTTAGGGGGCCCTGACCAATGGCTGGATCTTCAAAGAGGGTTTAAACGGATAAATGTGAATCGATGACGATTAATGAGCAAATCAGACCTTCTTCTTCCCCTGACATTCACTTCGTTGGATTTGTACCTTTCCTCCTCTGAGCTACAACATTGTTCATAAACCTCCTTGTCCCTCTGGGCTTTGGCTCTGCTCCGTCTCTCACTCACGGTGTTGCAATTGTTGATCTAATTGGACAGACTTTGACCTTGGCTGGGGCTCTGCTGTGTTAATCTGCTAATTAATTATTTGTTAAAGTCCACCATTAAACACTGTACAGAAGCACAACAGAACACTGAGAAATGGCACTTCAGGCACTGTAAAAAGATATGATTGGCACTACTCTGTGCATGTAAGATTCTCTAATATACCCCGCCCCCATTCCGTAATCATAACATTAGTCAATATGATGTGACTGTGTCCAGAGTATAATGATAATGTTGTTCAGTACTTTCCTGTTAATTATTCTATTCCCAGACCTTTACCTTGCCTGGCTGACTCTCACTGTTTATTTTATTATTCCTTATCTCTTCTCTAGTCGTTATTATTCTTCTATTCATATTTTATATTTTCCGGAGACTCTTAACCACAGTAAACATAACTGTTCATATGGAAAGAGTGTTTTACATCATTTTAACAGAATCTAAAAAGTAAGAAACAGTTCTTAATTTGGCAAGTAAAGTAAATATTCTAAGTTGCCTGTTCTATTATCTTACATGACCCCGATGGAGAAGGGTTCTGAGGCCTTACTGTTCCTTCCAGCCCATTTTTGTGGGTATATTTGCTCCCTTTCTCCATTTAAATTAGGCTTGCTTTATATTCCACTTAAAACCACCCATTTTCCAGGTATAGGTATAATACCTACTATGGGTATTGCTGTGTATCAGCACAACCTTATATGTCAGAGGTGTAAATTAACTTTTAGTATGATGTAGAGAAGGCTATTCTGAAACAACTTGCAATTGGTCTTTATTTTTTATTATTTGTAGCAGCTATGTGGTTGCTAGGCCCAGTTTAACCTAGTAACCAGGCAGTGGCTTGTAAAAGGAACAGTAATATGAATAGAGTAGGACCTACATTAAAAGATAAGTAATATAAAATAACAATAAAATTGTAGCCTTGCAGAGCAATAGATTTTGGCTGCTGGGGTCAGTGACCCCCATTTGAAAACTAGAAAGAGTCTGAAGAAGGAGGCAAGAAGGTGTGTTTAGCACTGTGATCTTGCTGCACTGGCTCCCAAGTTTCATTCTTGACCTGAATATTGACCTGAATATTATATACAAAGAGTTTAGAAACTTTCCCTATGTGTGGGTTCATCCTGGTCCCCCCAAAAAACCATAAAAGCAGAGTATCTGCCTGATGAAATGAACCCTAGTATGTGACTCTGATAGGGACCTTAGATTGTAAGCTCAGGTGGGCCATTGGTAACAAAGAATAATCTCGATTGTTCCTATTAAAATAAAGGATAATAACAATAGCCTATACAACATGGCATCATAAAATATGCACTTCCATAACAAGCATCATTGTGCAACCTAGGGTCCTGTTATTTAACCTTGGATCCCCAGATGTTGTTGGAGATGCTTTAAACCTTTCTTATATATTCAGGAATGCAGGGAGTTGTAATCCAGCAACATCAAGCAAGACTAAGAAACAGGGCCTTTGGGGGGATCCTGTGAATGAGTGTGTTTACCCTCAACAACTGTGAGACGTCTATGTGTCCACCGTATCATTATATCTAAACAAGCCTTAGTTTAGCTGCTGCACCCCTAACCTACTTTATTCCCTTTATTTTTTTGGTTGTCTGTCTCTGTACTTTTCAGGGAAGCAGTGCCAGTAAGTTGGGGGGGGGCAGTGTCTCTGACATATTGGCCTAAGGAAGTGCAACCACATACTCTTTACTACATCCAGAGCTTCTCTACTCAGAGCTTCTCTACTCAGACTATAATGACTGTGCAACTGTAGCTGAATTGGACCCATTATTTCAGGAATCCTCCCCCCCCCCCCCCCCCCCCCCCCCCCCCCGTCATTACAAATGATACAAGGTTGTCACAGCATTTAATATACAAAGGTACAAAACATTTGTGGTTCAGTGTGATTTTCACAGTAAAATCTGCCAAATCAGCTCAATGCAAACTTCAATATAGGCAAATATCCATTTTCAGCACAAAGATACAACAAAACTTGGCCAATAACACCATTGCATTCATCTTAGTCAGTCAAAGGCAGAACTGTTACTATGGATACAAGGTTCTGTCCATCAGCTTTAGGGAGCGGTGACTTCAAACTCAGAGGAAATGCCTTCATATGGTTTGATAGTAACAGGCAAGTTGCGCTCTTTGTAGTGTCCAAAATGGTGGATCCTGTAGATGCCAGGCTGAGCTGATGGAGGTATATGCCATTCCATTGTGCCATTGCTCTGATCACGGCTGACTTTATTCCAGTAGTATCTGCAGAAACAAGGAAAAAACATATAATATAAAACAATATAATAACAGAACACCACCTCCCTTCCTTTATACACATACATTCTCAAGGAATGGTCTCTTCTAGTTTTATGGAACAGGGTTTTGTCTGAGGCTTTGGCCCAACTTACACCCTACACCGAAATAAAGTAATGGTGGGCAACAGTTTCACCCCTGGTTGTAAGATCCTAGAAAAGAGGTGGGGTTTGGGTAGTCATTTTTTGGGTGGGATTAATCTTTGTAATCCACCAAGTTGTTTTCCCCAATGCAACATTTGCCCCAAAAATACAAGATACAAGAGAATGTAAATCTACAAGCCACTCAACAAGTATGGACTTTGGAAGATGCCACTTCATGTTTAAATGGCCAAAAGTTTAGCTATTGTTTTTCATGCAAATAACCAGTTCTCCAGAATCTAATTCATACTTATCCCCTACTTCCACTCTAAGAAATGCCTTCCAGTAAATCCCACATTTCAGGGAACTTTACCAGATAAATATTTCTGTAATGACTAGAATGTGGTTCAGCCCAGACTGGTCCTACTCACCGGGTCTCCCAGGAGGCATCATTATGTACAGTGTGCCATTCTCCTGTGTCTTTGTTGTACTTCTCCACCGCCAGGTAGGTTTTACCAGCCTGCAATACAAACAATGACTTTTGTTTTTGGTGCCACACAGACTTTAACCTGAGCAGGGCAGATGTGAGGCAAGAAGGTCAAAATCCACCCCCATGCCCTTTAATATCTCACAGACGTAAGGTGTATTTGTCATGCTGTTGGGTGAAGATAAGAAGGTGTCTCTATGACTGCGGGGTGGCACCATCATGGCACAGTGCTTAGCGGTGCTGACTGGTAGTGCTGGGCAGAGAGGCACAGGGAGTCTTTAATAAAAACTAAACAATATGTTGTACTTTATACATTAATGTATGTGGAACCCAGACCTGGCTCAGTTATGTGTCTGGCGGCGTTGCTGAACCAATAGGATGTCTTTGTGTTTAAATCACATGACAGGGAAGTCATCTCCAAAAGGAAGAACTGAGAAGCTAAACTCACCAAGTGCTCAACTGAACTCCTCGGGTTTCCAGTTACGAATGTCACCGAAGCAACTTCCCCCTGCAAAATGTATGATATACTGTATCAGTGAAGAAGTAGGAAGAGGACTTATGCCTTTAAGGTTCAGCGTGAAGACTTTTGGCCCAACCATGGACACCAAGGAAAAACAAGCAAGTGGGTCCTTGACCATATCAAATCTGTTAATTGTTGATAAGAAGTCTTATTAAAGAGGTTTTTTGTTGGACATATCATGAGTAGATACAATCCCTTGGGACAGACAAGGGTAGAAAAGGTGGAGGATCACCAGCAAAGGAAATTATAAGGCCTAAACTGGGGGTTCCCAACCTTTTTAGCCCCTGAGCCACATTCATATGTGAAAAGAGTCGGGGAGCAACACAAGTATGAAAAATGTACCTGGGGTTCCAAATAAGGGCTGTGATTGGCTATTTGGTAGCCCTTACATGGACTGGCAGCCTACAGAAGGTTCTGTTTGGCAACCAAAACTTGTCTTCAAGCCAGGAATTCAAAAATAAGCACCTGCTTTGAGGCCACTGGGAGCAACATCCAAGGGGTTGGTGAGCAACATGCTGCCCCTGAGCCACTGGTTGGGGATCACTGGCCTTAACAGTCATCATATTCTTTTGTAAATGGGCAGATTGATTGACCTGTTCACCACATGTGGGTCCAGTATCAATGGCACACACTTGAAATATCTACTTGTTCATCCTCCAGGGTGCAGCCCCCCCTTTTCTCCATGCCAACCTTGTCTACTAACGTTCAGCAACAATGTTGCAGACTCTTTCTTCTGGTTTTATATTCTGTCCATCACTCAGTCATTAATAATAAAGACCTGCCTTGTTTTCCTTCACACAGTCATTCATTTCTCCCTCGTGGCCCCAAAGTAATATCATTTTAGAGCCCCTTTTGGAATAAGACATTTCTTCAGGACCCTAAAGTTAAGTTGACAGGGTATAAGTTATCAACTTATACTCAGTATGCTGCTTTTCCAGTTTTTAGGAGGCACCCATTGTGCTGCTTTTTACAAGGTGCCATCTTCTTCTTCTCCAGTCATCTTTGCTGATCTGACCCTGCTGTGGGGTTTGGACTATAAAGCTTTCAAAAATAAGATCTGCATGAATCTACACCAGGCATCAAGGGGTCTCTTTATAGACATTGAGACTGAAATAAATCTATTCTATTCCCCATCACAGAGATTCATTGGAACTTACGACTGTATATTGAGGCTTGACCTCTTCCAGAACATCCCCAAAAGTTGTGTTTCCAGGAGCCTTATCTACCGGAACAGGTAATAAGAAGCTGAAGAGTTGACTTTCATTGAAAAATGGCGGCTGGGGACCTTTTGGCAGCTCAGCAACTTTGTTCTACAGAAACGGGAAAAATGAAATATTAGCTCTGTCTTTAGGTCTTTCTCAAGTAGTCATGTAAACACAAGTCATCCAGTCAATGGCTGCACTTCTAACATGGGGAAGTAGCAAGGTTTCTCACCACACTGCCGACAACTTAACACCTCCTGTCTTTATCAGAACCTACTGGGCCTCACAGCAAACCCTTGGGAAGTATAGATGTAGCGAATTGTTCGCCGGCGAACTAATTCGCACGAACATCGGGTGTTCGCGTTCGCGCAAATTCGCGGACTTTTGCCAATGTTCGCCACTTTGGGTTCGCCGTGTTTTTTTTTTGGCGCCGCGTTTTTCTCCTTGGTTTTCCGCCGCGTTTTTTCCGCTTCGTTTTATCGCCTATGCATATACATAGGAATAGCTTGCGGTTTTTTTTTTTGGCGTTATTTTTTGGCTTTTTTTTTTTTTCCGTTATTTTTTGGCGTTTTTTTTTTTGGCGCTTTTTTTTGGTGTTTTTTTTACAAGTATTTTTCAGAGAAGTTTTTGCCCTTGATCCCCCTCCTGCATGCCACTGTCCGGGTGGTGGCACCCTTTAAACAACTTTAAAATCAGTTTTCTGGCCAGAAATGGCTTTTCTAGGTTTTAAAGTTCGCCTTCCCATTGAAGTCTATGGGGTTCGCAAAGTTCGCGAATATTCGCGAGTTTTGGCGAAAGTCCGCGAACGGGTTCGCGAACATTTTTGCGCGGGTTCGCTACATCTCTATTGGGAAGATTATTAGTTCCACACACCCTAACTAGACATAAGTCAGGCCCATACTGGGGGTCCATTGTACTCAGGTCTGGACTGGCAATCCAGAGGGGCTGCTGCAAGGTGCCATAGTCACTATTAATTGGGCGTATAGGGGGCTGTTTGGGCCTCTGTGTACAGGGAATGCCAGGGCCTGTTTGGAATCCCAGTTCAGATGTGTCTGTACTCCTCACACCCCTAGCAATGAGGGCTCCTGAATCTAATGCTCCTTTAATAACCTCTCCAACACAACTCCAGATTCATATCTACACTTGAGAGACAATTTCAGTGAAATGAGAGGGAGGGCTGATTGGTAAGCGCCTCGGCAATTACCTGAGAAGGTGCAAAGCATTCTGGAGTGGCTGTGAAGTGCTCTCTGCTTGGCACAGATAAT